>NC_134398.1:223894276-225094276 GCF_050003625.1 Haematobia irritans | reverse complement strand
AGTAATTTTTTGCGAACGTTAGTTAAATGAACTAAAAAACGGGAAATATATGCACAAATTAAGCATAAAGATTTACTGAATTCGTACTTCTCACAAAATAGTTCATTATTTCTTTGAATTTATAAATTTTAAAGGGTCAAAATTTGGTCAATATAAACTTGAAGTATTTCTTTCAATTTTGCATTTAAAAAACCTGAACACCCCTCATTTTGAAGGTGTGTGTGTGTGTAGAATGTTGCTCCTATTGACGACGAAACCTACGTCAAAGCCGACTACAAGCAGCTTCCGGGACAGGAGTTTTATACGGCAAAAGGAAGGGGAAAGGTAGCAGATATTTTCGAGCACATAAAACTGTCAAGCCATCTGTACCTGTGTCTTGAAAAGCAGCATTTTCATAGCTTCCGGGACTGTCAACCAAGAAATTTACGTGAAAGAGTGTTTGAATAAACGTCTGCTGCCTTTCCTGAAGAAACACGGTTGTTCCGTACTGTTTTGGCCGGATTTGGCATCTTGCCATTACGGTAAAAAGGCCATGGATTGGTACGCCGCCAACAACGTGCAGGTGGTTCCCAAGGACAAGAACCCTCCCAACACGCCAGAGCTCCGCCCAATTGAGAAATACTGGGCTATTGTCAAGCGAAACCTAAAGAAGACCAAAGAAACTGCTAAGGACGAGCAGCAGTTCAAGGCAAACTGGCTTTCTGCGGCGAAGAAGGTGGACAAGGTGGCTGTACAAAATCTGATGGCAGGTGTCAAGCGTGAGGTCCGGCAATTCGGATTTGGGAAAGCGAAAGCCTAACTGAATATTTTTCCTTAATTTTATACTAATTGAACTTGAAAAAGAAATTTAATTTGATTTTTTAAATAAACGATTTCACCGATTTACACTCGTTTTACTTTGACCAAATTTTGACCGTATCACCCTTTACTACAAATGTGTTCATCTTGGACTTCGTATGTCAATAAAGACATTCTTGCAATTTTGAACACCTTTTTTCCTTCAAACTACAAAATTTTCTTTAACAAGTGAAAAAATTTATTATGTCTTATAAACATTCTTGAATTTGCCAAAAAAACATTTACTAATTTTTGTGACATCGGCATTATGTCAGCGTTTGTAATACTGTTTAGTTAAAATTTTCTAAAATTAACCAAAATTTTTTCTTCTTGGATGGTTCACTGTTTTTTTCGGTGATTATTACAATTAGTTGATTGCTGAAAATTACATTTAAATACAAAAAAATATGATTGCCCGATATTAGGAATTTCTCGTAAAACTAGCAATAAAATCTTCGTTCTGTCCCTTTGGAACAATCGAAACGTATCTGAGAGTTCAAAGTTCTAGGACATTGTATTTTTAACAAAGTTAATAAAGTTAACATTTTTGTATTATTATACCCTAAACCACATAGTGTCCAGGGTATAATAACTTTAATCTGCCAAAAAATGTGCCTTCCAGAAATATTGAAAATATATGCCGATCGACCCAGAATCACCCCCTTAGTCGATCTAGCGCTTGGTGTTCGTCCGTCCGTCTGTCCATGTATTTGTTGTTCACAGTCCGGTCGCAATTACTTACCGATTTCGATGAAATTTGGTACAGGGTGTTTTTTGGGCACAAGGACGAACGCTATTGAATTTGGAAGAAATCGGATCAAATTTAGATATAGCTCCCATATATATGTATCGCCCGATTTTGAAAATGGGGTCACGTTTCGCGTTTTTTTACTAACCGATCGATGTCAAATTTGACACAAAGTAATCTATTTTATCACCCCTCAAGTCTGCAAAATTTCATCGAAATCGTTTCAGATTTAGATATAGCTCTCATATATATGTATTACCCGATTTTGCCAAATTTGGCCATCAATCCCTTATTTATCAACCGATCTTATTCAAAGTTGGCCAAATTTAATATCCTATAGTACTTGCCGTATGTGCAAAAAACATCGAAATCGGACTCAATATTAGTGGCATACTAACTGTGTAGATGTACTATAGCTCCTAATATCAGACATTTCTGTTCAGATTGTGATACAACTCCCATAAACATGTACCCCTTAATGTTCTTAACAAGTTGGCTGATAGGTCCCCGGTCTAACAAAGAAAAACACATTTTTTTGTCAAAATTCGTTTTTATTATTCAACATAGTTCCCTTCAAGAGCGATACAACGATTATAACGACCTTCCAATTTTTTGATACCATTTTGGTAGTGCTCCTTCGGTTTTGCCTCAAAATAGGCCTCAGTTTCGGCGATCACCTCTTCATTGCAGCCAAATTTTTTCCCTGGGAGCATCCTTTTGAGGTCTGAGAATAAGAAAAAGTCGCTGGGGCCAGATCTGGAGAATACGGTGGGTGGGGAAGCACTTCATGAATTTTTGCCATCGTTCTCAATGACTTGTGGCACGGTGAGTTGTCTTGCTGGAACAACACTTTTTTCTTCTTAATAGGGGCCCGTTTTGCCGCGATTTCGACCTTCAAACGCTCCAATAACGCCATATAATAGTCACTGTTGATGGTTTTTCCCTTCTCAAGATAATCGATAAAAATTATTCCATGCGCATCCCAAAAAACAGAGGCCATTACTTTGCCAGCGGACTTTTGAGTCTTTCCACGCTTCGGAGACGGTTCACCGGTCGCTGTCCACTCAGCCGACTGTCGATTGGACTCAGGAGTGTAGTGATGGAGCCATGTTTCATCCATTGTCACATATCGACGGAAAAACTCGGGTGTATTACGAGTTAACAGCTGCAAATACCGCTCAGAATCATCAACACGTTGTTGTTTCTGGTCAAATGTGAGCTCGCGCGACACCCATTTTGCACAGAGCTTCCGCATATCCAAATATTGATGAATGATATGACCATTTGATATCTTTAAGGCCTCTGGTATCTCGATCAACTTCATTTTACGGTCATTCAAAGTCATTTTGTGGATTTTTTGTGATGTTTTCGTCGGTAACCACCTCTTTCGGGCGTCCACTGCGTTCACCGTCCTCCGTGCTCATTTCACCACGCTTGAATTTTGCATACCAATCAATTATTGTTTATTTCCCTGGGGCAGAGTCCGGAAACTCATTATCAAGCCAAGTTTTTGCTTCCACCGTATTTTTTCCCTTCAGAAAACAGTATTTTATCAAAACACAAAATTCCTTTTTTTCCATTTTTTTCACAATAACAAAAGTTGCTTCACAAAAGACGCTCTAGGTTAGGTTAGGTTATGTGGCAGCCCGATGTATCAGGCTCACTTAGACTATTCAGTCCATTGTGATACCACAGTGGTTAACTTCTCTCTTATCACTGAGTGCTGCCCGATTCCATGTTAAGCTCAATGACAAGGGACCTCCTTTTTATAGCCGAGTCCGAACGGCGTTCCACATTCCAGTGAAACCACTTAGAGAAGCTTTGAAACCCTCAGAAATGTCACCAGCATTACTGAGGTGGGATAATCCACCGCTGAAAAATTTCTTGGTGTATGCAAGGCGGGCATGCTAACCATTGCACCACGGTGGCTCCCTCTATCTCACAACTATCTCACAAACTAATTGACTTACAGACGTCAAATTTTGACACGAATCATTTGAAGGTTGGTACTATATAAAAATAATATGCATTTAATACTAGCGACGCCATCTATGCGTCAGACCGGGAACTTATCAGCCAACCTCTTAAGTACGGAAATGCCCCACAAACGATGTTTACTACTTCAGTAGGGGTGTTTTAGGGTGGAAAGTCGGGCGAGGCACTTGTTTTTTGATACTATTTGAGTAAAACAAGTACCGCGATACCCTCACGATACATTTGGTACCTTTTTCGAACTTCTTTAAGTTCATAAATTAAAATATGAACGATAGTCCAATTAATAAATAGATAATTTTATTTGAGAAAGACTAAAGCCTTTGGGGAATGGACTATCGAGAGAATATATAATATAACGGCGATAAATACGTTATAAATCTGAATTCTAAGTCGTGTTTTGCAAGACATGAGCATCACCAGATTAGCCTGCCTACACTCAAAAAAAAGTTTACTTGGAAAATAAAAAAAATGTTCATTCAATCTCTTTTTTTCGATATATGAATAAAGCTATTCACTTACAAACAAAATCCTCAAACGAAGTCTTAGCCTACATTTGAAACGTTTTTTCTTAAATATAAAGATTTAATATTTCACTTAATTTAAGGTCGATTTCTTTAGATCAAAAAATGTGTTTATTTACTTTAAGGAAAATTTTGCGTTAACAGAGAGACGCAAATTTCGAGCCTGATATATCAGGTTCACTTAGACAATTCAGTACATTGTGATACCACAGTGGTGAACATCTCTCTTATAACTGAGTGCTGTCATATTCTATGCTAAGCTCAATGACAAGGGACCTCATCTTTATAGCCGAGTCCGCACGGCATTCCACATTACAGAGAAACCACTTAGAGAAGCTTTTAAACACTCAGAAATGTCAGCAGCATTACTGAGAAGGAATAATCTAGCGCTGAAAAATTTTTTGGTGTTTGGTCGAAACTGGGGTTCAACCCACGACCCTGTATATACACACTCAAAAAAAGTGAACTCTCTATTTCACTAAAGCCAATTTAACTTTATTTTAGTTCATGGAATTATTATGTTTGGAGAAAGTGTCCTTTACTCTAATAATTTTTTGTGCACGTAGGTTAAATTGACTAAAACCGAGTAAAAAAATATACTCAAATGAAGCATAAAGATGAACTAAATTCGTGTCTTCCACAAAATAGTTCAGAATTTCTTTAAATTTGTAAATTTTACCATAAAAGCGTCCACCATGAACTTCGTATGTCACTAAAGACATTCTTGCAATTTTGAACTCCAAGTTTTTCCTTCAAACTACAAAATTTTCTTTAACAAGTGAAAAAACTTAGTTATGTCTAATAAATTTTCTTGAATTTGTCGAAAAATATTTACTTATTTTTATGAGATCGGCGTGATGCCAACGTTTGTAATACTGTTTAGTTAAAATTTTCTAAAAATATTCAAAATTTTCTAAAATTAACCGAAAGTTTTCTTCCTGGTGGGTTCACTGTTTTTTCAGTGCACGGGGGGTATGCTAACCATCGCACCACGGTGGCTCCAAAAATGTGTCCTAAATCAAATGAAACAAAAATTTTTGAATCGATGATTATAAACATCCTTTTAATTAAAATTTGATTATATTAATGAACTTTGCCCTTAATATTGTATAAATTGTGTGTCCTAAAATTTAGGTTGCGTAATCTTTAATAGCACGTAAATATTTTTTTCAGTGAGACCTTGAAGTCCATACACCGAAAGGATTCTTTTCGTAATAAGAACGAAAAATTTCATTAAGAGTAGGAAATTTGTTTATTGTATTACAACAAACCTTTCATAAAACTAATGAAATGTTACGTTCTTTTAACGAAATTTGTTCTTCATAGTTGTATGAAAATAATCGTTCATTATCCTTTTACACTCCCAAATGATTCGTGATATCTACGTAATGTTCGATATTATTTTCATAATTTCCATGGAAATGTTCACGATCTCAAGTCTGATATATTCCATTATCGTAGGGACTGTGCTATGGTTCGGCAATCGGCATATAAGTGTCTGGTTGATCGCGTATGCGCCCAATCCCTTCTCACGCATCTTCGATCCATAGCTGTAACAGTTATTTCCCTGTGATATTTATTATGAGGACCCATTTCCTATAGCGTCCGAATTTCACACTCGTTGGTTTTGGTCAACTCAGTTATACGATTCCATCGTCTCCCGTATTATTCTTTGATGGTTTGTCATGTTTCCGTCCACCATTCCCAACATCCAAATGCTTATGTTGCACTTTTTCCTTCAAAAATCATTTCACTGTGCGTATAATTGCATTAACCCATACCATATAATTGCCTTAATAGTCATATGTACCTGTCACCACATACTATGCATGTCTGATCTAATAATGCATTTTAAGGAACTGTCTCATATACATAATCTGTCATACAAGGACTGCCTATTCAAATGTTAACGTACGTTGTTCGAACTGAAATCTTTTGCAAAGATTTAATTTTACTTGAAAAGTGACCTTATGCTCTCATGCCACATAAATACAAAAGAACAAATGGACTTTAGGAAAAAAAAACATTCTTACCAGATAAGTTCTCACAATAACATATAAATATGGCATATTTTTGTACTGTTCGTATAAAACTATGTAGGAATGTTGTTACGGTATTATTTGTATAGATAAAATAGTATAATGTCTGCTTATCTGATGACAAATTCAAGTAATAGATGCAAGTATGGAAATTTTTTCAAAAATGTCATGTTTAACAAGAGAGCAACTTCAACTCGGATTCATACCGTTAAAGTTATCAAAAAATAATTAAATTCAATACATTTTCTCACATTGGTAAAGTAGGTTTAAAGTAGCACTCATATGACGTAACACGGAAGTTCTTCGTTTTCGGATCCTTTGTATTGCTTTAGAAGTTCACTTGAATGAAGATATTTAACAAACGAAAAAAATCACCAATTTAACTTTTTATTTTTATCAACATTTTTTATTACACTTTTATATCGTAATTAACTAATATTTCGGTTCGGCCAGGAGTATAACTAACATGGGTATGTTGGCACCATAACAGAACATCTTAGCACGAATTGTTGAAACGTCAATTCAAATGTTTGTGATATGACCGTAATATGACACCAAGACATAACATCCAAACTACTTCTTGAGATGCTCTTTATTACTATAAATGAAAACATTAAAAAATTTCGTCGTATATTTTTGTAGAAATATATTTTTTCCGTTTAAACTCAATTAAATATTTAAAATTCTAGTTATTTGGAAAACCTTTTAAAAATAACTCTCATGGAAGTGAAAATACCAATAGGCACAGTTTTCGGGGTGAAATTTTTAATTTTATTTTCATTTTTCTTATTGATTTTCTATTCTTTTTTTGTTACATTTAACTGTCTAAAATTTAAATTTTAACTTTAAATGCCCAAATAGCGTATTTACTAATACGGGTTCAAAAGAGCTTCTTTGCCCTTAGATCCCGAGATGCCCTTAAAAGGAAATGTTGGTGGAACAATATCCATTTTTTTTTTGTTGGGATTTATGCGAATAAAATCACATTAAACATGATGTTTTACATTAATAACAGGTTGGCTGATAAGTCCCCGGTCTGACACATATATGGCGTCGCTAGTATTAAATGCATATTATTTTTATAATGCATATTATTTTTATATTTAAAAATGGAAAAAAAGAAATTTCGTGTTTTGATAAAATACTGTTTTCAGAAGGGAAAAAATACGGTGGAAGCAAAAACTTGGCTTGATAATGAGTTTCCGGACTCTGCCCAGGGAAATCAACAATTCAACAATAATTGGACGGTGAACGCAGTGGACGCCCGAAAGAGGTGGTTACCGACGAAAACATCAAAAAAATCCACAAAATGATTTTGAATGACCGTAAAATGAAGTTGATCGAGATACCAGAGGCCTTAAAGATATCAAATGGTCATATCATTCATCAATATTTGGATATGCGGAAGCTCTGTGCAAAATGGGTGCCGCGCGAGCTCACATTTGACCAAAAACAACAACGTGTTGATGATTCTGAGCGGTGTTTGCAGCTGTTAACTCGTAGTACACCCGAGTTTTTCCGTCGATATGTGACAATGGATGAAACATGGCTCCATCACTGCACTCCTGAGTCCAATCGGCAGTCGGCTGAGTGGACAGCGACCGGTGAGCCGTCTCCGAAGCGTGGAAAGACTCAAAAGTCCGCTGGCAAAGTAATGGCCTCTGTTTTTTGGGATGCGCATGGAATAATTTTTATCGATTATCTTGAGAAGGGAAAAATCATCAAAAGTGAATATTATATTTCGTTATTGGAGCGTTTGAAGGTCGAAATCGCGGCAAAACGGCCCCATATGAAGAAGAAAAAAGTGTTGTTCCACCAAGACAACGCACCGTGTCATTGAGAACGATGGCAAAAATTCATGAATTGGCCTTCGAATTGCTTCCCCACTCACCGTATTCTCCAAATCTGGCCCCCAGCGACTTTTTCTTGTTCTCAGACCTCAAAAGAATGCTCGCAGGGAAAAAAATTGGCTGTAATGAAGAGGTGATCGCCGAAACTGAGGCCTATTTTGAGGAAAACCAAAATGGTATCAAAAAATTGGAAGGTCGTTATAATCGTAGTATCGCTCTTGAAGGGAACTATGTTGAATAATAAAAACGAATTTTGACAAAAATGTGTTTTTCTTCGTTAGACCGAGGACTTATCAGCCAACCTGTTAGAAATGGTGTTGAGTTACAAGTTGCAATTATGCTATATTCTGCTGATGTACGAGCATCTGTCAGTCAGTGTGTTATCCTTGATCGAGGCAGCATATTTGGATAAATATCAATATTTTCAAAACTGATTTTTTTTTGGTTTTATTCAAATAATTTTTAAGAAGCTATTTACACTTGATGTTTCACAAAATACTTTAATACCCTGTTTCTGTATGTCGTACGATAGGAAAGCAGTCACCCGAATTCGAATCATTTTGGGTTTCTGTAGTTCTGGCCAGAAAATTAATTAAAATGTTAACAATGCTTGTACTTTTTTCTTGTCCCCCCATTGAAGTTGGCGATGTTTACAGAACCACTTAAGAGTCTATTGTATCGGCCAAATCCCGAAATATTTGCGTGAAATAGTTCGATTTTCTCTTACAAAACACAATCTTAGATCAAGGAAATTTGTCCTCAATATTATGAAAATTGCGTGTCCTAGTTAAGTTAGATGTAGTGACAGTCCGTCTTTTAGGCTCACATAGACTATTCAGACTGTGGTAAATTGCATGCCCTGATGTTTAAAGGGTGATACGGTCAAAATTTGGTCAATATAAACTTGACGTATTTCTTTCAATTTTGCATTTAAAAAACATGAACACCCCTCATTTTGAAGGGGTGTGTGTGTAGAATGTTGCTCCTATTTTGATTTTGGAATTCACACTTCAGTTGTCAAAATGCCGTCCAAGCAAGAAGAGCAGCGTATCAAAATTTTGTTCGCGCATCGCGAAAATTCGAGCTACTCGCACTCAAAGCTGGCAAAATCGCTAAAAGTTGCCAAATCAACCGTTACAAATGTAATTAAAGTGTTTGGGGGACGTTTGTCGACAACCAGGAAATCTGGATCGGGGGGAAATCGAAAACCGGAAGCCGCTGAGACGACAAAGAGAGTTGCCGGTAGTTTCAAGCGAAACCCTAACCTCTGTCTCCGAGATGCCGCAAATAAGATGGGTGTATCGTCTACAACCGTGCATCGAGCCAAAAAACGAGCCGGACTATCGACTTACAAGAAGGTAGTGACTCCAAATCGCGATGATAAACAAAATACGACGGCCAAAGCGCGATCTCGGAGGCTGTACACGACGATGCTGACGAAGTTTGACTGCGTGGTAATGGACGACGAAACCTACGTCAAAGCCGACTACAAGCAGCTTCCAGGACAGGAGTTTTATACGGCAAAAGGAAGGGGAAAGGTAGCAGATATTTTCAAGCACATAAAACTGTCAAAGTTCGCAAAGAAATATCTGGTTTGGCAAGCCATCTGTACCTGTGGCTTGAAAAGCAGCATTTTCATAGCTTCCGTGACTGTCAACCAAGAAATTTACGTGAAAGAGTGTTTGAATAAACGTCTGCTGCCTTTCCTGGAGAAACACGGTTGTTCCGTACTGTTTTGGCCGGATTTGGCATCTTGCCATTACGGTAAAAAGGCCATGGAGTGGTACGCCGCCAACAACGTGCAGGTGATTCCCAAGGACAAGAACCCTCCCAACACGCCAGAGCTCCGCCCAATTGAGAAATACTGGGCTATTGTCAAGCGGAACCTAAAGAAGACCAAAAAAACTGCTAAGGACGAGCAGCAGTTCAAGGCAAACTGGCTTTCTGCGGCGAAGAAGGTGGACAAGATGGCTGTACAAAATCTGATGGCAGGTGTCAAGCGTGAGGCCCGGCAATTCGGATTTGGAAAAGCGAAAGCCTAACTGAATATTTTTCCTGAATTTTATACTAATTGAACTTGAAAAAGAAATTTAATTTGAATTTTTATATAAACGATTTCACCGATTTACACGCGTTTTCCCGTGACCAAATTTTAACCATATCACCCTTTAGTTTGCACATTTTTCAATGTCATGTTAAGTTAAAATGTTAATTAAGTTAAAAATATAACATTTATAAACACATTATATGCAAGGCTATTCCGTGGTGCAATGGTTAACATGCCCACCTTGCATACACAAGGTCGTGGGTTCGATTCCTGCTTCGACCGGACACCAAAAAGTGGATTATTCTACCTCAGTAATGCTGGTGACATTTATGAGTGTTTCAAAGCTTCTCTAAGTGGTTTCACTGCAATGTGGAACGCCGTTCGGACTCGGCTATAAAAAGGAGGTCCCTTATCATTGAGCTTAACATAGAATCGGGCAGCACTCAGTGATAAAAGAGAAATTCACCACTGTGGTATCACAATGAATAGTCTATGTGAGCCTGAAATCTCAGGCTGTCACTATACCTAACCTAACCTAAAGCTATTCCGACATTTTTTGAAAAATATTTCAATTTAGCTAATAATTTTGGTGAATTTGGAGATTAATATCTATTGTTGGCGTCAAATATAATTCGGAGCAATCCCTGTGATAATTAGTCCGTTACAAATCGGCAGAAAATTATTTCACTTAAAATAATGTACATATTTATATATATTTTCATGTTTACCATAAAACTTCAACAATGCCACTCTGGAATTTAGATTATTATTAAATAAAGCCAAATTAAATAATAAAATAAATAAATAAATCTTATTATTTGGACATGTACGAGTATGTAATCAGACTGCTATTCTTTTATTTACAGATAAGCGAATAAAGTGCACCGACTGCCAACACGAGACAACAACATCACCAACTCGTGAAGTATAGATTGACAGACGGACTCTGTTTCATTCCCATATTGGATTAAAATCAATGGATGTGAAGGTTGGCCGGGTTCAGCCAAATCTATAATTGAAATAGAAATGTGCCAAATGTGTTGGAAAATTTCCTAAATATCACCACTCACTTCTATTCCAGTGTGGACGCACAACAATAGGAAAAATACCAACGTTTTACTTGGTAAACAACAAAGGGGAGCAGAGAAAGCAGTATTGTAGACGAATACCACCAGAAATCATATTTGAGGAAATAATTATAAAATAGGGTGCACACAGAAGCAATAATTATCTCATTATTGTTTAATATATCGCCATTTGGAAAAAGACAAACCTTTGCCAATCAACGATCCATAGGGTGCATACTGTAATAATTTCACTTTAGATAGCTCAAGAGGAATACAGGGAAATCAAACCGTCAGTTGTATCGAGGAATGACAACAGTGCCTCACAATAGAATATTGTCACTTAAATTCTGAGATAGAGGAAGTGCAAGTGCCAAACGAATAAACGAAGGACGAGAAGAATTGCAGTGTGATAATTGTTCTTGACGACTGATAATTGCCATAAATATAGTGTCTCATTTAAATGACCGAGAATCCGCTGAAAATCCATCACGTTTTATAAATACAACTCTCAGCCCACTAGATCAAAATTCAATTGACAAGTACAGACGTACCCAGGGAAAATATCCACAAACTCAAAAGAAAAATATTAGTCAAATATTTCGTCAATTTTGATACGAAAATTCTTCCTAAGACAAACATGTTTCCCTACGATGCCGGACTGAGATGATATTTGCTTACGGCATTTAATAGAACTCTCTAAGGAAAAGGGGAGAAATACACCCCTTATTTGTGCAGAGATCTTTTTTTACAAAAAACTGACTTTTTGCAGTAAGGAAAACATTTCGAAGTTAGGACTTTGAAAATTCCATACGACAACTACCACAAGGAGGCCATATACATCGATAGCACTATGATGCTAACAAGTGATAGCACAGATCATAAAAGCCTTACTGCCGACACAGAACCATGTCTTTCGAGCTTTCAGCAGAAACCACAAATAATGTCTACGCAAATTGTACCTGCAACGCTGCCACCTGCTCCTATGTCCACAACAGTCAACACAAAGAAAAAGAAACGAAATTCCCATGATCTACTGCTCGAAATACTCGATGTCTTGTTATCCTGTTTCATTGTGGCACCCTGTGTCATTGCCTATTGGCGCGGAACCTGGGAATTGTTAGGTGTTCTCTTATTCCCCCAAAATGTACCACTCTCAGCATTGTGTTCGTTTCTCATTGGTGGTATAGGTCACCTAGTGTTCACTCTTACACAGCGATATTTCATTGATAATATCCATCCTGATAAACATCGTCTTACCTATTATGTTGTATCACGATGTTATACCTTTGTCTTTGGTATTGTCTGTGTGAATATGTGGCGGGGAGCATGGGTTCTATGTGATTGGTTAACCAGTGCCACATCGTTGATAATAATCTGTATTGTAACCTCTGTGGCCATATTATTTCTGATTGCAACACGAACCTTGAGAAATTTGGGAGCAGCACCCTATTCGGTGATAATGGATCATAAAAGTGATTATTTCGATGTGGAGACGATGTTTAAAATACCGGTAAGTTATTGATAGTACACAATAAAACAACTAACCAAAGTATGTTCACTTAAAAGTTTAATTGATTCAATGAATAAATAAATCAAATTTAACAAAATGCTATGTTTAACCAAACCACATTTTTCAATTAAAATTTAAATTAAATTTTGAGAAATAACAATTTAAAGAATAATGGATGCAAATAATTATGAAATCAAAGAAAAACACAAATTAATATTTTGAAGAAGCAAGTATTTCCTTTCCGCTTATGCGTGACGATTCATTCCGATTCATAAAAAGTATTTATTTTTTTATGCAACATTATATTTGAAATAATACAAAAATAATTGCCACGTGACAAGTCCATAATAATAATACCGGGTGGTGAGTTGCAACATTACCCAGCAATGAAAATGTGTTTTTTGGATCCGGAAGTACTGTAATTTTGGCTCAGAAGAAATGAATTTTACATGAACTTGTCATACACACAAAAAATTTTTTTCTGATTCAATCACGAAATTAATTGATCCAATTAATTTTTTAATTTAAATGTCTTCAATCACAGAAATGATAGTATCAATTAAAAAATTAATTGAAGGTCAATTAAAAAATTAATTGATCCAATTAAAAAATTAATTGATACTATTAATTTTAGTAATTGATTTTTGTTTCAATTAAAAAATTTGTTGAATCAATTAAATGTTTAATTGAAAATTTTTTAAAACCCAATTAAAATTTTAATTGAAAAAATTTTCGTGAAATTTTTTTCTGTGTAGGTTGTATATCATCTTTTTAGGCATTAACTGTGATGTGATTCTATTGCAGTATTTCAGATTTCATTAAAAAAAACGAAAAACTTGACATAAATATTTTTTTTTAATGATGTGATTCTATTGGAGTATTTCAGATTTCATTAAAAAAAAACGAAAAACTTGACATAAATATTTTTTTTTAATTTTTTCGACCTATTTCGAGAAATTTATATCAATCTCTAGAGGAGAGTTTTTGGATGTGCATTAAAAGTAATAACTTAGGAAGAACTTCCAATTTTTTTGCTGGGTAAACATTCACCGCCAAGGAATTAGAAAGGATCAAACCGACGCAGACTTCCGTCACGGATTTTCAATGAATTTATTAAATTAAACAAGTATATACAGCAGTAAGTTCGGCCGGGCCGAATCTTAAATACCCACCACCATGAACCAAATATTAGGATTTCCTTTGAAATTTCAGGAGGGCTTGAGGACTTTAGGGCACTTCCCGAAGATAAATTTAAAGATTTCACCTATGAGGACTATATCAGATTCTGGATTTATAAGAACCATTTTTGTTTGAGTTTTAGAGGAATCAATAACATCTCTTGTAAGTGTGCAAGAAAATTATAAAATAACGTCTTGATTTGATATCTTAAATCTGTAGAAGTAAAATCTGGAAATTCTACATTGAGTTTCAAGCAATTTTCATGATCAGTGCGCCTTCTACACCCTCAAGAAGTGAAGTCGGTCTATATGGAGGCATTACCGAATGGACCGATAAAAACTTAATCCGATACACGTTTTTGTGACCCTAAAATACCAGAATATTTACAATTTCAGGCAAATCAGATAAAAACTACGGCTTCTAGAAACCCAAGGAGTTAAATCGGGAGATCATTCTTATGGGGGCTATACTAAAATATGGACCGATACTCACCGTTTTCGACACACCTCTTTATGACCCGAAAATACCTCTAGATTTCCAATTTCAGGCAAATAGGATAAAAACTTCGGATTCCAGAAGCCCAAGAAGTAAAAATCGGGAAATCGGTCTATATGGGGGCTACACCAAAATATGGACCGATACTCACCATTTTCGGCACCCCTCTTTATGGTCCGAAAATACCTCTAGATTTCCAATTTCAGACAAATTGGATAAAAACTACGGTTTTTATAAGCCCAAGACCCCAAATTGGGAAGTCGTTTTATATGGGGACCATACCAAAACATGGACCGATACTCCCAATTTTTGGCACACGTATTTGTGGTCCTACAATACCTCTATATTTCCAATTTCAGGTAAATTGAATAAAAACTGCGGTTTCTATAAGCCCAAGAAGTAAAATCGGCAGATCGGTCTATATGGGGGCTATACCAAAACATGGACCGATGGTTAGGTTAGGTTAGGTTAGGTGGCAGCCCGATGTATCAGGCTCACTTAGACTATTCAGTCCATTGTGATACCACATTGGTGAACTTCTCTCTTATCACTGAGTGCTGCCCGATTCCATGTTAAGCTCAATGACAAGGGACCTCCTTTTTATAGCCGAGTCCGAACGGCGTTCCACATTGCAGTGAAACCACTTAGAGAAGCTTTGAAACCCTCAGAAATGTCACCAGCATTACTGAGGTGGGATAATCCACCGCTGAAAAACTTTTTGGTGTTCGGTCGAAGCAGGAATCGAACCCACGACCTTGTGTATGCAAGGCGGGCATGCTAACCATTGCACCACGGTGGCTCCCAAACATGGACCGATACTCACCATTTTTGGCACACCTCTTTATGGTCATAAAATACCTCTAGATTTCAAATTTCAGGCAAATTGGATAAAAAGTACGATTTCTATAAGCCCAAGACCCCAAATCGGGAGGTCGGTTTATATGGGGACTATATCAAAACCTGGACCGATGTAGCCCATCTTCGAACTTGACCTGCCTGCAGACAAAGACGAGTTTGTGCAAAATTTCAGCACGATTGCTTCATTATTGAAGACTGTAGCGTGATTACAACAGACAGACGGACATCGTTATATCGTCTTAGAATTTCTCCCTGATCAAGAATATATATACTTTATATAGTCGGAAATCGATATTTCGATGTGTTACAAACGGAATGACAAACTTATTATACCCCCGTCACCATTCTATGGTGGTGGGTATAAAAATAAAGATTGCGATCAACATCCATAACATTTTTAAATTAAATCCATTATTAATTAAATTTTAATTAATTCTATAATAGATACTACCATTTCGCGATCGAAACGATTGTAATTAAAAAAAAAATGGATCAATTAATTTCATGATCGAATCAGAAAAAACTGTACAGAGAATGTGAAAATGACACATCAGATTTCGTTGGAATGTTGATATACAATACAAGTATATACGGTATGGCCAAATTTTATATACTCTAGACCATGGATTACGTAGAAAGTTTTACTAAAGACCATTATCCATAATCGAATTACTTGAGTTACGGTAGCAGTTGCCTATGGCAAAGTTTCTTAAAACTTCTTAGCACTGGCTTTAAATTTTGTAAGTTAGTCCATATGGAATCTATTTTAGATTAAAAAAAATATTAAATGCCTATATAAGCCACTTTAGCTCTTGATCGGTAGAGGAGTCTATAAATCTATTAATAATTATAAACCGATTTGAACTAATTTTCGTATAGTAATTAGACAGCCATATTTGGACCAGATCGGATGAAGTCAAATCTAGGAATCAGTTAATATGGGGGATATATAAAATTATGAGCCGGCTGTAAAGATTGTTAAATTGCAAATTTTGGCATCACGTATCAAATTTCAACGGTATTGGATGAAATTTGCCCTTCCAAGAGGCTCCGGAAGTCAAATCCGGGGTTGGTTTACACAGGGGCTATATGTTATATAATTATATCGATATGCACCAATTTTCGCATAGGTATTAGAGGGAATATTTTAACATCACGTACCAAATTCCAAACGTATCAGATAAAATTTGCTCCTCCAAGAGGCTTTAGAAGTTAAATCTCGTTTTATATGGGGGATATACCTATAGGTTAGGTTAGGTGGCAGCCCGATGTATCAGGCTCACTTAGACTATTTAGTCCATTGTGATACCACATTGGTGAACTTCTCTCTTATCACGGAGTGCTGCCCGATTCCATGTTAAGCTCAATGTCAAGGGTCCTCCTTTTTATAGCCGAGTACGAACGGCGTTCCACATTGCAGTGAAACCACTTAGAGAAGCTTTGAAACCCTCAGAAATGTCACCACTGAGGTGGGATAATCCACCGCTGAAAAACTTTTTGGTGTTCGGTCGAAGCAGGAATCGAACCCACGACCTTGTGTATGCAAGGCGGGCATGCTAACCATTGCACGACGGTGGCTCCCTATATACCTATAAGTGGTTCGATACGACGCATTTGCAATACCATCCAATCTACATCAATAAGAACTACTTGTGCAAAGTTTCGGAAATTTGCGTTATTTCAACAGACGGACGTACGAGCATTTCTGATCGACTCAGAATTTCACAACGACTCATAATATATGGGGTCTGAGACCAGTATTGTGTTACAAACGAAACTAACAAAGTCAAGCCAGTATACCCCCCAACTAGGGTTTTTTCCGGGAACGGGATCCCGGGAATTCGCTATTTTTTCACTCCCGATTTCCCGGGAATTAAGTGCGGGAATTCCCGGGATTTTTTCTTTACAACATATTATATAAAATGGAGGGATAAATACTACAAAAAAAAAACATTATTTTTAAATCATTATTTTTGGTAAATCATCATTCTCATTACACTTCCAACATCTACTTTAACAATTGTTAACTGTATTTTTCTTTGTAAATAAGGGATTTCAAATCCATTTTTAGTAGATTTTGAGTCTAATGTGAATGGGGTATAATTTAACCTAAGTATAGAGGAATATACAAAATAATTTAATTGTTTTTTGTATTTTTGTTTAGATGTTCAATTACTTTGGAAATTGCATTCTCCTATCTGAATTAGGTACCAAGTAGTAATAGTTGCCTTGTGCGAAGAAGGTTGCTCTTCCTAATTTATTATCGTCATATTTCTGTAAATCGACATTCCAATAGACTGGTACACTAAGTAAACCTTTATGAACAATGGGTCATTTTACCTTATATAGCCACTTTTGCAAATGCATAATTACAAAGTATTTTCATAATTATTGCAAGGATGTGTTTATAAAAGTGGCAACCTTTTGCTATAATAGTTACTTTAATATCAAATGTAGATGGTGTATTTCTTTCGGGAATATTGATCGAAAATTTACATATAGTGAATAGTATAGTGACTCTGTTTTATGATGGTGACATCGAAAAAAGTTTCTATCATTTCCATACAATTTTTTAAATGTAAAAAATCCCAATATATCGGAAGAGACTTCCATTGTAACCATTGTAAAAGTTTTTTTGTATTTTGTGTATTACAAGATATCTTATTTTAGTATGATTTATGACTGATATAAGCGATTAATATAATAATACATTGTCAGTGGCCCGCACAGCGCCTTATAACAGTAGCTTTAGGTGATTTCTAATTTATTCAAAAGTCTAAATATATGCCACATCGAAGCAGGTTTCCCTTTGACCGGGATCCCGGGAAATTAGAAAAAATGCCCGCTTTCCCGGGAATGGAAAAAGTCCGGGAATATATGAGACCAATATTGTGTTACAAATGAAATGACTAATTCAAGTCAGTATACCCCCAACCTATGATGGAGGGTATAATACGATATGATTTTTCACAATGTGGAGCTTAGAGTATGAATATTGTCCCAACATATCGGTATATTCATTAGATACCCGCAAGTTTATGGTATTACCCTAGAAAATTAAATGCTAATTAAAATTTGCATAAATGCTTAAACACTTATAATAGCAATGATAATTTATTAGAAACCTTGAATATGAAAATGTTAAATAGATTTTTATATTGAATTTTCATTCAGACTATTCGATTTCAATTGTATTAAATGTTTTTGTTGTAATTGTGCTGGCTGTATTTTTATACAAATAAAAAACACGTCCTTCGACTGATATCTATGCTCTGTTATTTTTTTTAATTTCAAAAAAAGTCGCATAGCATCAAGTCAGGTGAACGAAAAAAAACGTATTTTGATGTGTTTCTGTGTAAAAGTTATTGGTTTGGAACTTAAATTTTTAGCACATCATTTAAAATAAGCATAAGCTCGTATAACATTATTGGGAAATATGTTAGAACATATTATTTTTTGGACAATACATTTTCTTATGGAAACATATATTATTTTGGAAATTTCGTATAAACATACAGTGACTCACTCATACGTCTAACCGGACGCGTGCAGCTTCAAATTAAGATTTATGATATATACACGCAGAGAAGAAACATGATTGCCACAATCATATTCGAAGAGCAAAATAATATGATAGCAGCTATTTTTGCGGCGACCATGTAACATTTTAACCTGCAACCATGTTGGCTCAGTGAACATGGTTCTAAGAAAAATACAATTGTCCTCATCTAAAATGTTATTATATTGATAAAAAGAATTTTGTTTCCATTAAAAGACAATGGTCACGATCTAAAATGTTATGTTATTCGTCAAAAATGTTTTTCTTCTAGTTAAAAGAACATGGTCACAACCTAAAATGTTTTGATTTTTATGAAAAAACTTTTTTCGTCGTCGAAAAAAGGACGCCACTTGAGAAAAGAAAACACAAAATCAACTTTATTTATTTGTTTTTATTTATTTATAAACTAATTCATTGTTTATTTGTATTTATAATGTCGTGCAAGCAAACTTCACATATTTTTACACACTCTAGTTTGGTTCAATTTCAACAATAAGTAATCATTCCATATTTACTTCGTGCCCATCAAATGAACAAACGCAGACATCATGTAACTGCAAATAAAAATAAATTATACCATATATCAAAATGCAGAACAAAAACCAGGTATATTTTTTTCAATTACACTTTCCTTTTTTGTATTCACATAAAACCACGTGCCATTTCTGAATAAATAAATTAACACAAAACACAATAATTCCGTATTCTCCGTCCATTCCAAGAAACAATCAACACACGACTGACGCGCAAAATGAAAATCGTGTGTACCTGCTCAATGTTTTTATAAAATTCTTGTCGCTGCAAAAAAATTAAAAAATTAAATGGTCACGAAAACAATGTACATGGTCTTTATGGCCATGTAATGGTTGTAGAAATGTCTATACGCAAACTATAAAAATATTTTTTTCTCTGCAAAAAAGTCAAAAAATTGAATGGTCAGATACATGATTTTCCTGACCATATAATGGTCTCAAATTCTATCATTTAAATAATAGAACATGTTTGCGGCATTTGAGAACCATTTAAATGCTTATTACCAACATATATTTTTCTCCGCTCGAAAATTATTTTTACAAAGACAAAATACATGGTTTTCGCGACAATTACATACTCTAAATAAGCATTAAATGGATGCGGCAACCATGTCCAAATATGTTTTTTCTGTGCGTGTATGTGAAGATAGAGATAATTTATTATTATTATACACAATCTCAATATTATCGAGCACGAGTTTGGCACGAAATTGGATGAAAAATTTGCCAAAAGAGGTATTCCAATGTCCAGGAGATACACGCAAAGAAAAAAAAAAGTTTGGAAAACGTGTACCGAAAACGTTATTCTTTTGTTAGAGTTTTTTGAATTGCTTCGAAAATTTTAAACTTTTATCACCAAAAAAATTCGTTTGTTACAAAATTTTTATTTTTTTCAATAAAAAAAGTTATTTTTGAAACAACATCACAGTCCATTTCGTTTATATCAAACACTGTTCCTTTCTGACTTTAGGTCTTTAATAAGACACATTTTGCAGTTCAAAATTTAATATAGTACAATGTAATGTGTAATCTGGAATATATGTAAAAAAAAAAACAAATCGATCGAACCTACGACCCTTGGCATGCAAGTCGGACGTAGCACCCACTGCTCCACGGTGCCAAACTAAATGTTTGTTTCTGTTAAATAAACTTTGTTTATTCGGTTCGTGGGCGCCGCAAGCTATGCTATATAAAAATCACTTATATGGATAATTATCTATTGATGACCATAACAGGTACATAGCTCAGTGGTTAGTGTGTTGGCTTACACGGTTGAAAAAGACTGTTTTTCATATGTTTGGCTATAAACATTATATGTTTGGAACACAAATTTTTAAACACAATATTTTTGAGTGCAAGCATATAATGTTCATAAACTAGCATAACATGTTTGGGACATATATGTTAATATGTTAGAACATATTATGTTTGGGACATAAAATGTTTGTAAATATAATATGCTTGAATGCAAACATATATTAATTTAGAAATAGCCTATTAACATATATGTTCTTAGTAGCTTGGAGCGCTATTTAACAGGGAGCGATATTGAATTAAGTTGGTGGTTGTTGCTTGTTATTACAAAATTAACATTTTATTTTTCCTTGGGCAATTGATCAGCTACTTCTTTGATCCTTACAAACTGTGTGGTCCGCTGTTCGAGTCCCCGTCCGGCAAAAGGTAAAATTAAAATAAAAAAAATCATAAAATTGAATAATTTCTTCTACAATGTTTGTATTACAGAAAAAGGTGCTAAGAACTAAAAAATCTCGTGGAAGTGAGAAAGATGTCGGGGAATATACAATTGGGCAGAAACAAAATTTTGAGCATTCAGGTCGAAAACCTATGTTGTTAGCACCTATATTACCTGTTTATTTTCATAATTCATTATGATTGTAAATATATAAATAAATAAATAAAATTTTGAGCACAATATTGTTTTGGAGAATTTTTTTAAGCATATAATATTTTTGGGTGCAAAATGCTTCCAAACATATTATATGGTCACATAATAACATATTGTTTTTTGGAAGACAACATTATTGAATTTGGATGCAAAAATACAAAATGTTTGGAACTTAGACTACCCAAACATATATTGTTTAGACCAATATGCTTTCAAACATATTATATATTGGAAGAGATCAAACATGTTTGGGCAATACCCAAAAATGTATATGCTTGAAGCAAAATATGTTTGGGAGTATATGTTACAGAAGCGATTTTTTGTGAGCGTGTACAAAGTGCATGGTCCGCGGTTCGATACTCCGTCCAGGCGAAAGGTAAAAAAATTTTAAAAATTTATAAAATCGTATAATTTCTTCTACATTGTTGGTATTACAGGAAAAAGTGTTAAGAACTAAAAAGCCTCGTGGATGTAAGAAAGATGTAAGGGAAAATGCAATTAGCATGAAAACAATTTTTTTTTGAGTTAGTCTTTATGAAATTGTTTTTACATCCTGGAAAAGAATAAATGTTTATCACAAAAAGTATATACTTTTCTTCCAAATACACTTCTTTACAGCGAAAAGCAAATGAGAAACTAACTTTGTTTGTCTAAAATTTCGTTTGGGAGGAAAGAATTAGTTTTTGCGTGTAAAGTCTTCTATTTTGGAAGCATGGATCAATATGGATCCCCAAATTTGCAAAAATCTTGTGTCTTCAATACCAAGGAGACTAGAAGCTGTAATACGAGGGCGGTTCGGAAACTTCTTTTTTTTCAAAAATATTTTTATTTTTCAATATAATCTCCAGAAACTTCAATACACTTAGTCCAACGCTTTTTTAGCAATTCTATCCCTTGATTAAAATAGTTTTCCTCAAGGTCTTCAAAATAGTGGTTTACAACTGTAATTGCATCTTCATTTGAGGTAAAACGCTTGCCAGCAAGGATTTTTTTTAGATTTGGGAACAAGTAAAAGTCACTGGGAGCTAAATCACTGGGAGCTACTTTAATTCGTTGATTTTAGCCATTGTTAAAACACTCTTGTGCGCTGGTGCGTTGTCTTGATGAAAATTTATTTTTTTTTGTGTTGTAAGCCAGGACGTTTTTCTCGAATTTGTACATTTAATTGATCCAAAAGGTTGCAATAGTACTCTGAATTTATTGTTTTACCCTTTTGCAGATAGTCAATCAATAAAATACCTTTGAAGTCCCAAAAAACCGTTGCCATAACCTTACCAGCGGATTGAATTGTTTTTGCCTTCTTTGGGGCACTTCCTCCAGCTTCAGTCCATTGTTTGGATTGTTTTTTGTCTCATCAACAGTTATGAAACGACATTTTATTTCGCTTAAAACGATCCAAACAAGCTTGAGAAATGTTCATTCATATGCGTTTTTGATCGACTGTTAACAAATGCGGCACCCATCTTGCAGAAAGCGTTTTCATTTGTAAATAGTTCTTCATGCAAAATTAAATGGACTCGATAATTTGAGATGCCCATGATATTACCAATTTCACGCACTTTTATTCGTCGATCTTTTAATACCATATAATGCACTTTGGCTACAATTTCTGTTGTTGTTGCTGTTTTTGGACGTCCACTACGTGGTTCATCTTCAAAGCTTGTACGACCACGTTTAAAATACAACAACCCAATCTTTTACTGTTGCATATAAATTTTTCCATTGTAAAAAAATTGCGGATGCGTCTTTTTTGAACACCTGTTTCTATATGAAGGAGTTGCCAGATCGAAATTTAAATTTAACATGTGTTCATAACAGATATGGAAGTTTCCAAAACACTTAACTTTTTTCTGTTTATACCGCGCTTTTTGTGCTAGGCTAAGAAGTTTCCGAACTGCCCTCGTATCTGCTAAAGGATATGCGACAAAATATTAATAATAATACGCTTTTTGAATAATCCGGTTAGATGTGTGGAATCAATTTCATATGTTTTGTTACATTTTTTAAATTTATATATTAACAGTGACCTTTTTGACCTTTTTGCTTTTTAATAGAATAATCAACAAAATTTCCTTTGTTTTGGTGTATCATTTTACCCATAAATCTATATTTTTCACAGAGGTTTGATAAAATTAAACCTAACGTTGTTAGCGTCCGGTTAGACGTGTTAGTCACTGTATATACAGTGCACTCGCGGCAACGTGAACACGCTTTTTCCTACACTAACCACTCCGTAACGCTGAAAAACATGAAATTTTACGTTAAAGGCAGATTCGCAGTGCCAAATACATTTTCAAATACACTTACGAAATTTTTTAATGATCTAGTTTGGCTTTTTTCGTGAATTTTAATTATTAGTTTAAATTTCTTTATAACTACATACCCACTGATATTTTTCCGATCTCTGTTTTTTTTTTTTTTATTTTTCATGAATTTAAATTAAGTTAAACTAAAATAACAAAAATAACAAAAATAAAAGACTATAACGTGTAAAACTCCCGAATATGGCTATGTTTTGTTCTGAAATTCGCTGAAGTTTGTTAACGTGAACATTTTCACCAATGTGACCTCTCTTGGTTTTAATTAGTTCACGTTACCGCGAGTGCACTGTATGCCTAGATTTTTTTTTTGGTTGCAGTAGTTTCTTCTCTCATACAACATTAACTAAAATTTCTAAAATTTTCATTTTTGTTTTTTTTTTTTTTTTGATATTAACAGGGATTTCATCAACCCGGATTATATTTGATGGACACGCTATTTTCAATATTCGTTATTGGTACACTGGTGGTCATAGCATGGAGAGGTTTATGGGGCATTATGGATCTTACATTGTATCCAGAAGAAAAAGCAAAATCGGCATGGTCATCGCTGGTAAGAGGACACATACATATTAAAATCAATAAAACAAAATACATTTTGCTACGTTTTACATTTAGATAATGGGTTACGTTACGGTTGCCTTTACATTTATTCTACATCCCATTGTGCGTTGGATATGTAAAAGGATTAATGGTTTCTTTAAATTGGTATTCTGTGACATTTACTACTTTGCCGAATTTTTTGGTGCCGTTAATGCATGGCGGGGTATATGGAATCTATTGGACGTTTATGTATATCCAGGTAAGTTTCGCAGTTTCGCAGTGGCGTAATTAGATGTGACATTGCACAAATTTGGCCACTTTACCACACAGTGTTGCCAGGTTAGGAGTTTTCACCCCAAATTTATGGGTTTTTTCACGTTTAGGGGGATTTTTAGGGGTAACATTTATTTAGGGGGATTTTTGGGGGTAAAAAATATCTTAGACCTTATCAAGCAAATTCGGAACAATTCTGGCATGAATTATGAGAAAAAAGATGCGGGAAGTCATCAAGAAGATCCTAAATACAAGCAAGTATACAATAGCATTATTTTCGTTATCTTTTTTAAACGCTTCTGTTGAAAGTGCATTTTTAATATTTGACACAATTAAAAACAATCGTATTTTAACTTAGCAGCTGAAAGCATTTTAAGAGTAAGCCTGCTTTTTAAATTAATATACATATTGTATTATTACATCAAAAAAAAAATAATAATTTCCTCAGGGACGAAATTTTAAACAAACGAAATTCTCTTTTGTTTTAAAGTATTTTCTTAAAGAGCAAATTTTATTTTTTATATTTACTTCAAAAGAAAATTTTTTAGCATCAAAAGAAAACTTAATTTGCTAAAATTTCGTTTCTCAGAAAAAAACTCTTCTTTCAGTATATATTTGTGTTAAAATTAATTTTTAAAGTGTATCACTACAGGATTTTTTCACGAAATTTGACACCCCGTTTTGTACTTTTTACATTCATAAATTTTTTGGGGGTTTTTGAAAAAAGCCTAGACCAATTTAGGGGTTTTTTTCTTAAGATTTAGGGGGAAGAATCAAAAATCACCTGGCAACACTGTTACCACACCATCAATTGTACTCTTTGTGCAAAATTTATACCAGAGAGAGAGAGAGAGCGATTAAATATAATATTTGTTTTTCTGAACGGAGCGGTTTTTCTTTTCGCCGCTCCGCGATTTTAAAAATATCGCTCCGGCCAAAAAAGGGTTCGCTCCGAATCCCTGATTACAATCACCTGGCTACAAATGATTAATGAAAAAATACATCAAAATATTAAAATGCATATCATGACGATTTTTTTTTTTAAGATCATGCATTACTATATATTATGGTACGTAACTTTTCCATAATAACAAAAATGTTTTGTACATTTTCTAATTCTTAAAAATAAAAAAAGTCAAACAATATCAGTAAAATCTCTACCATGGTTATATTTATAAGGTAGCCTCACTAGCCTAAACTTAACAACAATACCACAAAAAAACTCAGGAAATTGTGAAACTACAGTCGTTGTATTCCTTTACCTATTACTACATTTACTACGAGTAAAGTTAAGGAACACAACTAATATGTTACTGCTACTTACACTGTTTGAAAGTTATGTGATGACTTAAGGCTCTCTTTTTAAACTAACTATACCATGAGTAACATTTACCCTCCATTTCATACTCGTTGACGTTTTCTGGCAGAGCACTGATTTCGGGAAACAAATCATAAGGCAAGATGTTAACGACATTCTAATAATCGCTGATAACATATCTAATAAAAGTGAATTTCGGTGATTTGAAGAAAATTGAAATTGATCTTTATTAATTTATAATTTCAGATAACCTAATTTTAAGTTACTGGTTGACACATGTCATACCCTTTCTCATATTGGCGGCATTCAAGTGTTCGAATTCAATATTGGTACGAGGTGTATTCATAGATGCTGATGGTGAAGGTGGTGAAAGTGTTGACATACCCATACACTATGTGCGTTTACATTTTGAGCGTGAACGCAACAAACGAACGGCAATGGTCTATAATCAGAAACCTCCTAACCTTATAATAAAATCCAACCTTGATAAGGATGCCCAAAGAGTTCTAATCGACAAACCAGCCAAGGAAGAGATTACAATTCAACCCAACATGGATGCTACTCAATTGGTTTAATGTACTGTACTGATTCCCCTTTCACATTCCGATTCACGAAAGCGACTATCACAGAAACTCATCGATAATGAGACAAAAAACAAATCCCACCCTACTCCAAACATTATATATTCCCAAATCCATTATTTAGAAACAAAGACAACGAAATAGTAATTCCTTCTAATTTACATTCCTAAAATGTTATTTTTTTTAAATAGTTCTTACATAAACTATTAAATAAGTAAACTATAAAAAATACTTAAAGTTTTTTTGTAATTATTGCTAGAATGTAGTAACGAATAAGATGATTATTTTTTTGTTAAAATTAGTTTTTAAAGAAAATGTAAACTTGTACAAATTATAAATTTTTAAGTAGTTCAAAATTTCAATTATAAGAAACGAACAAAATATTTGTGTGATCTAAACACTAAATAATCAAAAAAAAAATATTTCAATGACACCCATTTCCAATTTTTTAATTTAATTCATTCCTTCTTAGTTTCTAGAAAATCAAATGAATCAATTATTTTCTTTAAAACAATTAAATTGGTGCTTGTGATTAAGTCTTATATTTACCATTTGAAACAGTTTCAATTAAAAAATTAATTCAACCAATCATTTTCGTCACTGTAGTTAAATGATTTTGTTTTTTGCGTATAAATGCTTTCCATTAAACAATAAACCGTTTTCCAAATTCCTTTCTTTTATACTCGTTACAAGATGTCATCTTATTCTGTGTTTCTTGAAAGCCAAAGTGAAAATAAGAAAATGAATGCATTTAACAAACAGTTCAAAATTAAGCCAAATTTTAAAATTAGTAAAAAATTAGAAATGAGCTGTATTATGTTTGTGTTTGTATAAACTTTATGCCAACTCTATGTAAATAATATAAATTATAATAAATTATAAAAAAACAACAACAGAACTACCCATTTGCCTTTGATTTTATAAAAATTTTAAACGAAATTAACCATTCGATATCAAATTGTTTTCCTATTGTGAGATAGTAAAGACGACTATTTAGGTTAGGTATAGTTAAATATAGTGGCCCGAGTTTTTAGCTCATTTATGGTATTCGCATAGATAATAGAAATACATAGATGTCCCATGGGTGTCAAACTAAGTTTGACAGTTCCGAAGATTAAGAAGAAAAAAATCAAGAGAATTGAGAGATTTTTGGTACTCTTTTTAACCCAACAGGGTGTTCTGTAATAAAAAACTCCTCATAAAAAATTAATTGTGAATGGACAACGAATACAAAAGAATCTCTCTTAACGAAAAAAAAACAAAACGAAATGTCAGAAAATTAATTTTTGGAACTGACACATTTTTTTTAAAGAGAAGAGTGGGACATCTATGTATTTCTATTATCTATGGGTATTCGGTCCCATAGATAATAGAAATACATAGATGTCCCATGGGTGTCAAACTAAGTTTGACAGTTCCGAAGACTAAGAATAAACGAAGAAAATCAAGAGAATTGAGAGATTTTTGGTACTCTTTTTAACACAACAGGGTGTTCTGTAATAAAAAACTCCTCATAAAAAATTAATTGTGAATGGACAACGAATACAAAAGAATCTCTCTTAACGAAAAAAACAAAACGAAATGTCAGAAAATTAATTTTTGGAACTGACACATTTTTTTTAAAGAGAAGAGTGGGACATCTATGTATTTCTATTATCTATGTTCGGTCCATTAATGAGTGCTACCTTCTCTTATTAATGAGCGCTACTCTGTGTTAAGCTCATTGACAACAGACCTCCTTCTTATAGCCGAGTCCGAACGATGTTTCACATTACGATGAAACCACTTAGAAGCATTGATACACTCAGAAATATCACCAGCATAATCCACCGCTGAAAAACTTTTAGATGTTTGGTCGAAACTGGGGGTGAACCCACGACCCTAGGTTCACCCTGGGCATGTTAACCATTGTAACATGCTAACCATTGTAACAGGGCCAGTATATACACCCAGAAAAAAGTGTCTTCGAAACTAAATGAAAAAATGTTTATCAATTTAGTTTAGCCATAATATTTTTTTTTTTTGTTTCAGTAAAAAAAATCCTAAATTGAAAGCAGTTAGGAATAGTTCATTAACTAGAATAAGGCATGGCATTTTACTAATACTGTTTTCTTCGCTGGGTATAAGAATTTACTACTGAAAAAGAAAATTTTATTCACTGATAACAAAGCATTCGTAAAAATAAACAAAAACCGAACTAAAACCAAGTTTCCTCAAATTTATAGAAAGCTTATCATACATACGAATAACACTTGGCGTAGAAAAATATTTTAGTTCATTCGTACTAAGAAGTATTCAATCCTTTCAAAACTTAAGGAAACACACTTGTTAGAATATAGGAACATTTCCTACATTTCTCTACCTGTAATCGATACCTGTCATCGATGTAATCGATGTGTTTGCGCGTGGATTGTTTTTTTAAATGGAATCGCGTTGTTATGGTATACTGAGAGATTGTTAAAAATAATATAGTAAATTAATATAAAAAACAAATAAAATATATAAAATATTTGTTATTTTAAATTAGTGAGAAAAATGTTCGTTTTTTGAAAATTGGTTTATAAAAAAGAAAACACTAGCATTATAACAACCCCTTCATTCAACTTCATTTTGGAATCTTCAATTAACAGGTAACCTTTTGTGAAAAAAATGGTTTAGGATTTTTTTGTTTATATTGAATTGAAATTGTAAAAGGTGGACAACATTGCTAGGCAGCAACTTATTCAAAGTGAAAGGTACTATAAGAAGAAAAATCATGTGTTTTAATATTTCAAGGCCAGTCGATGCTGTTGATTCTATATAAATATAATTAATATATTAATAAAACATGTCTTTTATTGAAGAAAAGATTGCTTATATAAATACATAAAATTGTAAGATTTGTCCAAATGAATGAAAAAAGTTCAATAAAATCATTCCATATATGAATTCAATTCAGTTAAATTTTTTCATTCTGTAGTATAGTGGTACATAAATATAGGAAAATGTTAACTAATATTTGGAATGTATTCTACCTAATTTCTACGAAAATCACATCGTTCGCTATACGAAGTTCAACTTTCTTCACAATGAGTTCATTTTAACTTAAAGAAGGGGTCACTTTTTTCTGGGTGCAGCACTATGGTTAATGCTTTGCATTTTGTGAAGGAGCTTCTTAAATTTTTATCGGGCGCCAAATTTAAATTTTAAATCAAAAATGTATTACTTTACTTTAAGTGAAAATTGCCAAACATTAACGGAGGGACGTACATTTCAAAGATTCGTGTCCTAAATTTAAAGAAAACAGTTCTTAAATCAAAGACCATAAACTTTCTTTTAATGCAGAAAGCAGGAGAAGTCGTATCGATTATATCTGGGAGCATTTAGAGAGGAATAATTGCGTAATAATGTTCATTATTGTTTATTGGGATATGTGAAGAAGTCACATAAAAACCGGGCGATGAAGTAAGCATTCTATAGCCATCAGTTTGGCCATATCAGATCGTTTGCTACTGGGTTTGAAATATGCGTTCATTGTAGAAAATAACATACATAATACTTTGAATGAAATTACAAACAAATATTCATACATCTTTGATTTATTTTTTTCGATTGATGCCAAAAACTAATGACGCCTTATCTTACCAATAAATTGAAAACACATTTCTTCGATAGCATTCATTAACAAGCACCACAAAAAGTCTACACTGAAAAAAAAGCATGCCCGGTTCCAAAGATTTTGCCTTTGCTTTAAAAGTTTTGGCATTGATTCCGAGCCAAAGAAGCGGGGAATACAAGTAACGATACTTTTAAGACACAATTCTCTCTTAAATTTGGGTTTTGTGTACTTGCTTCTAGGAAGCAAATTTTAATTTTTCGTTTTTTCAGCTTTTTTTTCTTCATATGGTATCAAAGTCCTTTAAAAAAGAGTTAACGACAACTTTATTTTCCAAATTCATACTCGACTTCCAGTAGAAATAATGCTATGTTTCAAGTAAAAAACGTCTTTAAAATAAAGTGTTGAAAAACATGTCCTATATTTGAATGAATTTTTGCTTTGTAGTCAAGATGCAAAAAGACAACAAATTTAAAGTCAATTTCATTAATTTTAAAGAATTTTTCTGAATTATTAAAGTCAAGTTGACCTTAGCCCAAAATTTTTTTCTTTCATGTTATGACACCCATTTTTACGTCAAATCACTTAATTATAAGGACAATACGACTTCATTTAAAAGTTTATCGACTTTTGGACAGGGAAAAAAACTTTATATTAGAGAAATGCGTCTTCTATGCTAAGCAAAATTTGCATTTGCATTTTAAAGACATGAAATCTTTGACCTCATGACAATATTTTTTTCAGTGTAACGTCTAAAAACAATTGAGTTTTGAATTAAGATAAATCCCTTTACTAGACAGTTAGCGTGTTATTGACTATTACACTAAAAAAAAAACAAATTAATAGTTTTGGATTTACAAACGTTTTTTGTTTAAATTTAGGACACGAAATTTTCAAATTTGCATCCCTACGTTAAAGTCGTATGCCTTTGAAGTGGGGCCACATTTCTTAAAATGAAGAAAAACATTTTGGTTCTAAAGAAGTAATCTTTAAATTAACAGAAATATTGAATCTTTAAATAAAAATTAAAAGGCATCCTTAGTTTAAAGTTTTTGTTTTTAATTAAAAAAAACAAAACTTTTTTTACTTTGAAGTATCTGTAATAATTTTGATTTATACTGAATGAAATTTCGATAAATGAAATTTGTATCCTAATTTTAATTTTATACACTCAAAAAAAGTTTACTTGGATCCAAAGATTTTGACCTTCCCATAAGGATTTTGGTATTAATTCCGAGCCAAAGATGGGGTTTCTTTAAAATCAAGACCTATCTGGCTTTAAATCTAGGATTAACCAAATTAAATTTAGGATACATATCTCATTTATCGAATCGAGCCAAAGACATAAGCGTAGGAAGGTCTCTGGGGAGGGGGCTTAGACCCCCCCATAATTTGAAAACCTATTTACGACTATTCTTTCATAAATTAATATCTTAATAATGCTGCAAAAAAGCGTAGCCAAAAAAGAAGTGAAAATGTTCTTTTTGGTGTGAAAATGTTCACTTCTTAAGGTGTGATCCGAATTCAGTGTTTTGAATGTGAATTAAAAAATTTTGTTATATTTTCCCAAATAATTAATTTTTATATTTTTTTATGATTTTTAATGCATTCTAACGCTTGTTTGAAACGTTTCCCTCGAATATTTTCAAAAATTCTATAAAAATTTCTATAATGAATTTAGCATTTTTGTGGCAAAATTTGAATAATTTGTACCATTTTATTTATTCTTACTTTTTTTAAAGAAAACAAAAAATTACGCATTAAAATATGAAAAAAAAAAAAAATGAAGTAATAAAACTTCCTGTGTAGTTAAAATAATTAACTTCTTTGTGAGGACATTTTTGGAAGTGCTTTTAAAGTTGTGCCTTTAGAACAACTCCCAATTTTTTACTGGGAAAAGTGTGGAACTACTTTTAGTTGCTTTATTATAAATAAATTAATTGTCGAGTTATTTTGATGTATATATTGTTATTCATTTTTATGAAATAAAACATTAATTGAACCTATAAGTTGATTCTATAAATTTTCAGCTAGGGGGGCTATAGCCCCCCTAGGAAAATTGTCTAGCTACGCTAATGGCCAAAGATGCGGCTTCTTTAATATAAAGACCTATCTGGCTTTGAATCTAGGATCAACAAAATTAAAATTGGGATACATATGTCATTTATCGAATTTTCTTTTCCCTTTTCGCGCTTTATTAATAAAGCTATTCACGTACAAACAAATGCCAGTTTAAAAATGCAAATTATAACGGATACTTCAACGTAAAACATGTTTTCTTAATTAAAAAAAAAAAAAAACAATTAAACCAAAGATGCTAAATCCTCAAAATAATTATTAGCCTATATTTGAAGCGTTTTTATCTTAAATCTATAGATTTAATATTTCGGTTAATTTAAGGACGATTTCTTTACATAAAAATTTTATTGTAATTAAAATTTCATTATTTCATAAAATTTGTCCTTAATAGTTTGTAAATTTCGCATCCTAAAATTTAGTTTGCGTAATATTTAATATCACGTAAATATTTTCTTTCTTTCTTAAAATTAGGAAATTAGTAAGCAAACCAGTTTTTAATCTTGTTAGTCCGTTTGGTATTCTTTAATCGGTCGACTCTAATCCATCGACCGTTGAAGCCCCGATAGATCAGACATTAAAATCTTGACGTAACTCCTGATTTAAATTCATACATCACCTATTTATCCTTCCATAGAATCTATCATAGATAAAAATTTTCTACAATTTTATACAACAATGGTTTTTTGCCATTTCTGTGCCATGTATAGATCTAAATATCAACAAACAAAGCAAACTTAGGGTAGGTTATATTAGATAATAATCAATTGCCAGGGACTAACCTATTAGACTATTAGTTCACTTAGGGGGACTACGGTGCTGAATTTTATTTTTGTCTCAAGGTTGGCAAGACAAAGGTGACTTGTTTACTAACAAAGATTTTGATTGAAATATTTGCATAATTTAAGGCTTACACGTGTGATTCTAAAATAGGCAATATTGTAATGGAAATTAGAGTTATTATTTTCGGCACATATCAAACTAAACACTAATGTGAAGGTTGTAGTAAAACAACAATAACACAACAATGCAGGATTATTAAAATACTGAAGAGTTAACACTTTCTTCCGAAAAAATGTACACCAAAAAAATGTTAGTAAGCTCGACAACTAACTTCGTAACTTCGAAAAATGTATAGTTTGTACCGCTTTATTAATTCTTACTCTGTTTTTAGCCTAATTGACACGAAAAAAGTTACAGTTATTTATTAAAAATTTAAAAAACAGCAAGTTATAAAAAATGTAATTAAAAGATCTTCCTGTGTTGTTAAAATAAAGAACATCCTTGGGAGTACATTTTTGGAAGTGCTTTTAAAGTTGTGCTTTAGAAGAACTTTCAAATTTTTGCTGAGTACATTTTGTACTCATGTTCTCATAATTTAATAATATTGTAGCTGAGTACATTTTTCCTAAATAACATATTCTCTAAAGGTCATGGTTTCCCCAACTTTCCAACTTTGAAATCGTCCCTATGTTGATGTATGTACGGTGCTAATGCTACACGGATGAAAAAGACTGTTTTTCATATGTTTGGCTATAAACATTATATGTTTGGAACACAAATTTTTAAACACAATATTTTTGAGTGCAAGCATATAAAGTTCATAAACTAGCATAACATGTTTGGGACATATATGTTAATATGTTACAACATATTATGTTTGGGACATAAAATGTTTGTAAATATAATATGCTTGGATGCAAACATATATTAATTTAGAAATAGCCTATAAACATATATGTGTTTAGTAGCTTGGAGCGCTATTTAACAGGGAGCGATATTGAATTAAGTTGGTGGTTGTTGCTTGTTATTACAAAATTAACATTTTATTTTTCCTTGGGCAATTGATCAGCTACTTCTTTGATCCTTACAAACTGTGTGGTCCGCTGTTCGAATCCCCGTCCGGCAAAAGGTAAAATTAAAATAAAAAAAAATCATACAATTGAATAATTTCTTCTACAATGTTTGTATTACAGAAAAAGGTGCTAAGAACTAAAAATCTCGTGGAAGTGAGAAAGATGTGGGGGAATATACAATTGGGCAGAAACAAAATTTTGAGCATTCAGGTCGAAAACCTATGTTGTTAGCACCTATATTACCTGTTTATTTTCATAATTCATTATGATTGTAAATATATAAATAAATAAATAAAATTTTGAGCACAATATTGTTTGGGAGAATTTTTTTTAAGCATATAATATTTTTGGGTGCAAAATGCTTCCAAACATATTATATGTTCACATAATAACATATTGTTTTTTGGAAGACAACATTATTGAAGTTGGATGCAAAAATACAAAATGTTTGGAACTTAGACTACCCAAACATATATTGTTTAGACCAATATGCTTTCAAACATATTATATATTGGAAGAGATCAAACATATAAATGTTTGGGCAATACCCAAAAATGTATATGCTTGAAGCAAAATATGTTTGGGAGTATATGTTACAGAAGCGATTTTTTGTGAGCGTGTAGCCATAATAAACGTGAGCGGTGAATTCTCTTACAGACAAACATGCTTGAAATTCAAATGCGGCTGCAAAATATTTCCTGTATATTCTTTTAGCGCCAAGGCGATTATAAAAATATATATGTAATTTGTCTATCACTCATTTTAATCAAAAAACTAATGATTATACCACCCATTTAATTGTTTATTTTTTCTGTTCAGATGTAAACAAATATTTCATCTTCTACGTTTTTCACTTTCACCATGTTAGTTGTTGCCAAAAATCTTTTCATGATAATGAGAAAATTTTCTTTATTTGATTTAAAGCAAACTGAAATAAATGTAAATATAATGACATTTATCTTGTATATTTGTAAACAGCCTTAAAACCAAGTGTCTCTAGAGTACTCCTAATTTTTATTATACAAATTGGACACAGAGCTGAGGCTTAAAAGGCGTTCTTTAATACTAAGATTATTTCTTCCAGCCAAGAATGTTGTCCTCTACATTAGGTTAGGTTAGGTATAGTGGCATTCCAATATTTCTCACTTAGACTATTCAAACCACTAATGGTGAACTCTACATTAAATACTATCTGAATTACTTCGATTGAAGGAGGGACGCTGATTTTAAAGACGAGTGTACTAGCGTTAATGAAAAATCTTTAAAAACCACAATGTGTCCTCAATACTATGTAAATATTTTGTTCTAAAATTTAGTTTATGTAAAATTTCTTATTAATCGGTATTTTTTAAGAGTAGCCCCTAGTGTAAAAACCTTTTCTAAAAATCATGTTGTGTCTTAAAGTACAAATACAAATATAATCAATTGATTTATATATTTTGCATGAAATCAATTCCAAAACTTTTATACCAAGGAAAAAGTCTTTGCAATGTCGAAAAAATTGTCTTTTGTGCAGTAATCCATGTCAAAATATTGCTTTAAAACTAAAAATTAAACCATTGCGAGTCGATATCAAATCCCATTATAATAAATTTCTTTGACTGTAGTTAGAAAATCTGCACCTTTCTTCGCTTTAAAAAAAAGGCATGTCAGAATTATACAGGTGTGTCACTTCACGGATGAAAAAGACTGTTTTTCATATGTTTGTCTATAAACATTATATGTTTGGAACACACAATATTTTTGAGTGCAAGCATATAATGTTCATAAACTAGCATAACATGTTTGGGACATATATGTTAATATGTTAGAACATATTATGTTTGGGACATAAAATGTTTGTAAATATAATATGCTTGGATGCAAACATATATTAATTTAGAAATAGCCTATAAACATATATGTGTTTAGTAGCTTGGAGCGCTATTTAACAGGGAGCGATATTGAATTAAGTTGGTGGTTGTTGCTTGTTATTACAAAATTATCATTTTATTTTTCCTTGGGCAATTGATCAGCTACTTCTTTGATCCTTACAAACTGTGTGGTCCGCTGTTCGAATCCCCGTCCGGCAAAAGGTAAAATTAAAATAAAAAAAATTGAATAATTTCTTCTACAATGTTTGTATTACAGAAAAAGGTGCTAAGAACTAAAAAATGTCGTGGAAGTGAGAAAGATGTGGGGGAATATACAATTAGGCAGAAACAAAATTTTGAGCATTCAGGTCGAAAACCTATGTTGTTAGCACCTATATTACCTGTTTATTTTCATAATTCATTATGATTGTAAATATATAAATAAATAAATAAAATTTCGAGCACAATATTGTTTGGGAGAATTTTTTTAAGCATATAATATTTTTGGGTGCAAAATGCTTCCAAACATATTATATGTTCACAAAATAACATATTGTTTTTTGGAAGACAACATTATTGAAGTTGGATGCAAAAATACAAAATGTTTGGAACTTAGACTACCCAAACATATATTGTTTAGACCAATATGCTTTCAAACATATTATATATTGGAAGATATCAAACATATAAATGTTTGGGGAATACCCAAAAATGTATATGCTTGAAGCAAAATATGTTTGGGAGTATATGTTACAGAAGCGATTTTTTATGAGGGTGTTCTACAAAAACGAAGTTGGTGAGTTTTATGTCAATGCCAATATATAAAACTTCCGGCAAGACCACACTGAAAGAATATTTTTCTTTTCTATGGACCGAAATTTTTGACAATCGAATTTTTTTTTTTGACCGAAAGAAATTCTTTTTAAATACAAATAAAAAAGATAAGAGACAATCATTGCATCGCTTGTCATAAATTCGGGTTTATGACTTACTTAATAGATAGGATAGAGGGATTCCGTTTGTCTAAACTTTTGTTGCAGAGGAAAGTATTGTTTCTAAGGGGGCATAAGTTAAATTGAATAATTAACTCCACATTTGTACACTTTGTATATTGTGTTTGCTATCATTGTAAAATTTTTGTATACTTTTATTAATATTGAAATAATAATGATTCAATTTAACATTTCTTCTAAATGTTATTATACATAACAGCATAAAAATTTGCAACAGGAGTTATTGTTGACAAACCTCTCCATCCTAAACCTGTGAGTATTTGGTGTAATTTATAGTCTGGCAAAGTAACTGTATCTAACTTTTTCGCAGATGATTGAATGATGATTTATAATCTTTTATCGTCTGAGCTGGATGATATTGATCTGGACAACGTTTTATTTATAAAACTACGTGCCACCACGGTTGCCACAGTTGGTAGAATTCTACCAATTTTTACTGTTTGGTAGATTGGTAGAATTCTTAATATTTTTAATAGATTTGGCGAAAAATGTTGACAAAATTTTCTATAGAAATAAAATTTGACAAAATTTTCCATAGAAATAAAATTTTGACAAAATTTTCTATACACTGAAAAAAAGCATGCCCGGTTCCAATGATTTTGTCCTTACTTTAACAATTTTGGTATTGATTCCGAGCCAAAGAAGCGAGGAAAAAAAGTAAGGATACTTTTAAGACACAATTCTCTTTTAAATTTGGGTTTTGTATTCCCAGCAAAAAAATTTGGAAGTTCGTCCAAAAGCACAACTTTAAAAGCACTTCCAGAAGATGCACTCCCAATGATGTTCTTTATTTTAACTACCCAGGAAGTTCTTTTAATTCGATTTTATATAATTTTGGTTTTTCATACTTTTAATGGATAATTTTAACTTTTTTTGTTTCACATAGGTTAAAAATAGAGTAAGAATTCATAAAATGGTACAAATTTTTAAATTTTGTCTACAAAAATGCTAAATCCAATCTGAAAAAAGTGAATTTTTGAAAATGTTTGAGGTTTCCGACAAGCATTCGAATCCATTAAAAATTATAAAAAAATTTGTTTGACAAAATATCACAGAATTTTTTAATTTACATCCAAAACATTGAATTCGGATCACACCTAAAGAAGTGATGCCAATTCAGTGCAACGGCTGTTGAAATGGAGGACTTCCGTCCTATGACAAGCCCATGTTAAATTCATCGCTTCTGGGTCAATTTTGCACCACTTCCGGGTCCAAAAAGAGCATTTCCATTAATTTTTTGGCGACGCTTTTTTTGCTGGGTTCTTGCTTCTAGGAAGCAAATTTTAATTTTTGGTTTTTCAACTTTTTTCTTCATATGCTATCAAAGTCCTTTAAAAACGAGTTAACGACAACTTTATTTTCCAAATTCAGACTCGACTTCCACTAGAAATTATGATATGCTTAAAGTAAAAAACGCTTTTAAAATAAAGTGTTGAGAAACATGTCCTATTTTTGAAAGATTTTTTGCTTTGTAGTCAATATGCAAAAAGACAACAAACTTAAAGACAATTCCATTATTTTTAAAGAATTTTTCTGAATTATTAAAGTTATGTTGACCTTACCCCAAACATTTTTCTTTCATGTTATGATACCCATTTTTAAGTCAAATCACTTAATACGAATTCATTGAAAAGTTTATCGACTTTTGGACAAAGAAAAAAACTTTATATTAGAGAAATGCGTCTTTTATGCTAAGCAAAATTTGCATTCGTATTTTAAGGACATGAAATCTTTGGCCTCACGACAATATTTTTTTCAGTGTAGAAATAAAATTTTGACAAAATTTTCTATAGACATAAAATTTTCACAAAATTTTCTATAGAAATAAAATTTTCACAAAATTTTCTATAGAAATAAAATTTTCACAAAATTTTCTATAGAAATAAAATTTGCACAAAATTTTCTATAGAAATAAAATTTTGACAAAATTTTCTATAGAAATAAAATTTTGAAAAAAATTTCTATAGAAATAAAATTTTGAAAAAATTTTCTATAGAAATAAAATTTTGAAAAAATTTTCTATAGAAATAAAATTTTGACAAAATTTTCTATGGAAATAAAATTTTGACAAAATTTTCTATAGAAATCAAATTTTGACAAAATTTTCTATAGAAATCAAATTTTGACAAAATTTTCTATAGAAATAAAATTTTGACAAAATTTTCTATAGAAATAAAATTTTGACAAAATTTTCTATAGAAATAAAATTTTGACAAAATTTTCTATAGAAATAAAATTTTGACAAAATTTTCTATAGAAATAAAATTTTGACAAAATTTACTATAGAAATAAAATTTTGACAAAATTTTCTATAGAAATAAAATTTTGACAGAATTTTCTATAGAAATAAAATTTTGACAGAATGTTCTATAGAAATAAAAGTTTGACAAAATTTTCTAAAGAAATAAAAGTTTGACAAAATTTTCCATAGAAATAAAAGTTTGACAACATTTTCTATAGAAATAAAATTTTCTCAAAATTTTCTATAGAAATAAAATTTTCAATTATTGTTGTTTTGATTTTAGCTTAAAACCATGCGTTGGCTAAACTACAAGAGTAGCTTAAGAGAGAGAAGAAAAGTATGCTTGTCAAATTTATTTAGGTTTTTTTAATTTGGTAGATTTATGGTAAAATTTTCTTCAAATTTTGGTGGATTAATTAAGGCATGAGTGACAACGGTCCATGCCACACAATTTCAATATCTCAAGGATAGAATTCATGAGCCTATCAAGTACAAACCGGCTGCCCTACTTTGGTTATGAAATATTTCCTGTAAAAGCTTTGGTTGATATTGATTTTCAATATTGACGTCGTACTTTCGATTTGTTATGAAATAAAGTTCCCATCATTTATCAAAAAAATTACATTTTATATACGGAAATACCTTGGTCCCCTGAATCTCCCGTGGGAAAAATATTTCTGCTAACCACATAATCATAGAGGTTTAAGCCCATATGCAAAACAATTTATTGACAGTTTGTCGAATGAATTTGTATGGCAAAAGTAGGCTTGAAATTTTCTTTAACTTTTTTGCATATGGGGGTTATTGTATAAAAATATCATGGTCCGTTTAATAAAACAAAATATTTTAACTAAAATTTAAATTACACTAAAAAAAAGTTTACTTGGACCCAAAGATTTTGACCGTCCTTTAGAAATCTTTGTATTGATTACAAGCCAAAGATGCAGCTTTTTTTTAATAAAGACTGTTTAAATATTGACTTTATAAAAGTAAAATTGGGTTATAGACATATCGCTTTTTATATTTAATCAAAAACTCAATATACCATTTAATTTAAAGATTATCCCCCATATACAAAAAAGTTAAAGAAAACTTCAAGCCTACTTTTGCCATATAAATTCATTTGATAAACTGTCGGCTTAAATCTACTTTAGTACAAGTGGTCCAATTTTTGGCCAGCTTTTAGACTTTTCGATTCTAAACAAAAAATGTTATATACCACTTTTTGTCGGAAAGACCTATTTTCGGAGTTACGGGCCCCTAAAGTTTTCATTATTACGTATATTGGATTTAGTATCCATCTCACATCATCCTAAAAGTAATATATTTAGAATAACATGGACCCGGAGAGATCCGGGATTCGCGTTAGCCCACTTCGGACTCTGTCAATAGGAGAAAGTCTCAAAACCAGGCCGAAGGCCGTCAACCTATCTACTTTGGGTTCACGATAGCCTAACCTAACCTAACCTTGGGTTCACGATAGCATACTTCGGTCCCATAGGAGAAAGTCTCAAACCCTGGCCGAAGCCGGCCACCTATTCGCCAATTTTCATGGGTCGGTATCTCGAAAACTACGCCCTTCCGAAAAAAATGTTACTTAATATTTTCTCTTTGAAATGTACTATTTCTATCAAAAACGCAAAAAGAACCCAATTTCATGAAAAATTGTTGTCAGGCAACAAAAATATAAAGGAAAATACCGATTTTCAGATGTCGATATCTCTAAAACAAGGCTTTTGCGACAAATTTTTTACTTTACATTTTCGCTTTAAAATCCCTTCTCCTACACTCAAAATTTTTGTTTGTTTTTAAGAACTTTTGCTAAAGTATATTTGTTCCAAACTGTCAATAAATTACAAATCCCGACTTAAAATATTTTTGGCTATTAATTATCAACAAAAAAAAAATCATTACATATTATTTGTTATATTAAGTAAAATGTAATATTTAGTAGTTATCCAAAATCCATGATGAGTTATCAACGAACCTTAAAGGATTATATTTTTCTATTTCTCAAAAAGAAATGCGAAACGTGCAAGACGTCACGACTAATGATCGCGTTTGCGAAAAGAAAAAAATGTATTTCTCTCAAACATTACAATAGGATGGTGGTATATGCACCACTCATATTGAGAGAACTGACTAATGCAAATCAATCGAGGACAATATAGAGAAATAATGAAAAACACATCTAAGAAATGCAATTCGGTTTTAATTTGTTATTCACTTAAGTGTGGTGTGGTTGTTGACAGCATATTGGCCAAAATTTACTCATTTAGTTAAGGGAAACCACAAAAATACAATAGAATTAAATTTTCACTTTAGTTGGAATCGAAAGAGCAAAGACTCAAGAAAAGGAAAATAATTCGATTTCTAGAATAAGTTGGAAGAAAGCATTTTTCAAAATTACGAAATAAAATAAATATTTTTTAACCGTAAATTATTTCCAATAAAACAAACGGATGGTTTTTTATTAAAATCATATTGGAAAAAAATTTAAATATTTAAAAAGTAATAATAAGTATTAAAAATCCACAAAAATATAGTTGCTAAAGTTTACATAACAGTGTAGATTTATTTGGAACAAAATAAGGATATGGGAATTCCAGACATTCGTCATTTAATCTCTGTGGAATTTGAAGTTTTTGGTCATGTACAAGGTAAGTTTCTCTAATAAAAAATTATTTGATAATTTTACAAATAATAATAATAATAATATATATGCATATGCAATGGAACAAAACTAATTAATTGTACCATTACAATTGATACGCAATCGATTTCATTTATTTAGTTTTTCACTGAATACGTTCTAGTGATCGTTGTGATAGGGGTACAACAATTCAAACTAAATGTATGTAAGTGATTGGCGTTTATCTCAATAGTTCTCGAAATTTAAGAAAATCTATTGTATTATATTTAGACTTGGCCAAATGGCTTTTATGTGAATATAGATAGCAATTTTCTGTTTTTTCCACAAACATTTTTGTTACTTGAGATGTACACATATTGACGATGACACTGTGTCAACACTACTGTGCGCGAGTTATGCGTATGTAAAACTAGGCACTGAACACCCATGAAATTGTTAAGAACCTACCTTGACATTTGTTTAAACAAAGTGAAATATAAACAGAAAATATTTATTTACATTATAAACCAAAGGGGAAGGGTTAATATATTGGCCGAATTATGCCCTACGAGAACCCCACGAATTGTTATAAATATAAATATGATAAAACTGCTCAAGATGTCAACTCAAAAAAGGCGTCCTCTCGGATTTTATAGTGGAATTGGATAAATGATATTTCTAATACATTGGGATTTAAATAAATATAAATTATAATAACATAATTTTGATGTATTAGAAGACGAATGGTGTTGATTAACTCACTTTTTTTAGTATTAAAAAAAAAATAGCGATATCAATGATCAAGATAGAAGCATTATTAGTTTTTTTTTTTCTAAATTCAATAGCGTTTACCGGAAAATTTCATGGATTCATATTTGGATAGAAAGAAGAATCGGCTAGTATATAAGTTAGTGCATATGTTTGCAATACCCAGAAGGAGACGAGATAGACATATAGTGTCTTTGGCAATGTTGCTCAGAGTCGGCCCCTGAGACGATGTAGCCATGTCTGTCTGTCTGTGAACACATTTTTGTGATCAAAGTCTAGGTCGCAATTTTAGTCTAATCGGTTTCAAATTTGGCACAAGTATGTGTTTTGGGACAGAATAGAACCTTATTAATTTTGGAAGAAATCGGTTCAGTTTTAGATATAGCTCCCATATATATCTTTCGCCCGATATATACCAATATGGCCCCAGAATTTAAGCTTGATTTGCTTTAAATTTTGCACAAGGAGTGCAATTGATAGTGTCGTAAAATGTGCCAAATTTGGTTGAAATCGGTTCAGATTTAGATATAGCTCCCATATAGATGTTTCGTCCGATTTACACTCATATGACCACAGAGGTAAAATTTGTAATACGATTTAAGTAAAACTAAAGTAAAATTAAAAAATTAGAATTCACATCGTAGCTATGCATGCCAAGGTTGGTTGAAATCGGTGCAAATTTAAATATAGCTCCCATATATATATGTTTTTCTGATTTCGGCAAAAATGGTCAAGATACCACATTATCCTTGAATTGCACTTTACTGTTTTATGACACCTTATGTTATGTTATGTTTTGTGGCAGCCCGATGTATCAGGCTCACTTAGACTATTCAGTCCATTGTGATACCACAGTGGTGAACTTCTCTCTTATCACTGAGTGCTGCCCGATTCCATGTTAAGCCCAATGACAAGGGACCTCCTTTTTATAGCCGAGTCCGAACGGCGTTCCACATTCCAGTGAAACCACTTAGAGAAGCTTTGAAGCCCTCAGAAATGTCACCAGCATTACTGAGGTGGGATAATCCACCGCTGAAAAACTTTTTGGTCTTCGGTCGTAGCAGGAATCGAACCCACGACCTTGTGTATGCAAGGCGGGCATGCTAACCATTGCACCACGGTGGCACCTTACTGACTGGAATATTGGCTTTAATAAAATAAAACTCAAATAAAACATATGGAGTTTTTTTCATTTATGACCTCGAGCTAGACTAAAACCAAAGATAAAAATGTTTAATAATTAATGGACTGAAACCAAAGATATTACACCCAGAGAAGTTTGTTGGTGGAAACCCAGAAAAGTCTGCTAAAACAGCAAAAAGTGTTGAAAGCAGTCACTGTTTGCTGAAGTAGCAAACATTGTCTGCTATTTTTTAAGCTCGATTACACTAAAACATCTTTTAGTTTGGCCGAAAAAAAAATAAATACTGATCGCATTTAGGAGCTTGTAAGTGCAAAATATACCAAAAATTACTTTTGGTTCTTGGATATGCTTTGAGGAAAAATTAATAACCTAAAAAATTTATAATTTGTTGTTCTTTAGACCCTGATGTACAAAAATATATGTTAGGTTATGGTAACCAGCCCGTAACAAAAAGGGCAAAAATATAACAGCAGACATCGACTGCTGTTTTTAGCAAACTTTTCTTTATGAGTGTATAAACAAAATCCAAATTATAAATTTTAATATATCTCAATTTTCTTTGTAGGTTGTTATTTTACAAAATATACACGAGATTTGTGTAAAAAGGCTGGTATCACAGGATGGGTGAAGAATTCAAAACAAGGAACGATTGTTGGCAAAATGCAAGGTCCAAAAGAGGAGGTGGACAAAATGTAAATAATTACACTATATCCCACAGCAATTAATGTTTTAACAAGAACTTTTTTCCTTAGGATTGATTGGTTGTCTTCGACAGGTTCTCCGGGCTGCCAAATAGAAAAATGTGATTTACGAAATATGGGCACATTAAATCGTTTGGATTATAAGTCATTTGATATACGTTTTTAGTATAGTATCTCTATTAGAATCTATTTAGATTTAAGTAAAATGTTATATTATTTATTTTATTTTTAATTCCAACCATTCTTTATATTAAATCATTTGGCATGTTTTGTAAAAATATAATAAATCGAAAACAGGGCGATGCAGTAGCATGTTTGGAAAGTCCAAAACAAATCATGAGTAAACACAGGAGAAAAGGCTCCTAAAACAAAAAAAGAGTATCAAGAAGAAGACCATTGTCATTGTCATTACAGTGGTAACTATGTTTTTCCATTTTCTGTAAAGCCTAGTATTTCCGGAAATTTTGCTTGCATACCAAAAATAAACTTTTTCTGCACTCAAAGAAATTTGTTGGTAAACACAGCAAAAAATTTTTTAAAATAACCAAAAGTCTACTGAAAAGGGAAAGTTGACGACTATTATATTTTTATTATCTCTTCACATCATGGATGGAAAAGACACGGTGCATTGATGGCAAAACATTTTATATTTCTAAATTGATTCAAAAAAGTAATGGGAAAATAACGTTCAGCTGATCTTTACTGGCTTTAGGGGAATTTCACTTGTTATTGAGTCAGGGATTAATGATAATTTGCGGTCTCTTTCTGAGTGGTTGACGGACAATGGCTTTGTTCCCAATCCGGACAAGACTAAGGCGGTTATGTTCCGTACCGGTCATCGTTTGTTTTCATATCCGAGGATTCATATGTGTGGTACTAATATTGAATTCGTTGACAGTACTAAGTGCCTAGGGGTGATGATTGATGATTGTTTGAACTTTAGTCACCATATTGATTATGTTTCCTCCAGGGTCACATTGGGACTTAGGAAATTGTACTGTTGTGGACTGAATTTGCCTCTTCCGGTGAGACATATGATGGGTTTTGCGTTCCTAATGACTCAGGTGAACTACTGCCTTGAATTGGTATCATGCACTCAACACTATAATAGAGACAGGATCAGGCTTATCGTCAATAGAATAGTGCGTTTTGTATACGGTCTTCGTAGGTTTGATCATGTCAGTGACTATGTCAGAGAATTCCTTGGATGTAATTTTGAACAATATGTTTCATTGCGCAAACTGATTTTTTTCTATAAGGCTATTCAGAGATCGTCACCCGCAGATTTACTCTCGAAATTTATTTTCTCCCATTCTGTTAGGAACCCACAGATTAACATACCTCAGATTTCCTGTTCTACATTCGAGAGATCGTACATAGTGTCCGTTGCTAGAATTTGGAATTCTCTCCCGTTAACACTGAGGTGCTTCAACTTTACTGTTTACCAATTTAAGCAATTCCTGTTACAGAGGTTTTTGAATGAATGATTTATATAATAAATTAATTAATAAAAATGTCTGTCATTGCCAATGGTAGTTATCCTTATTTTCTGGAATAAGTATTGGTGGATATTATTTGAACCTTTAGCCATATTTTTATTTTTATTTTTATTTTTATTTTTAGTTTTTATTTTTATTATTTGCTTTATTTTTGCTTATTTGGTTTGCACTTATATATTCTACACTTTTTCTAAAAATTCATTCATATTGTTATTTAATTATGATAAATTTACTTTAGATTTTATATAATTAATTAGTTATAGAGGCAATGCGCTATTATTGGCCTTTCTGGCTTATTGTATTGTCGTAAATAAATAAAATAAAAAATAAATAAAATAAATAAGTTGGTTTTCGGTGCGGAAACCAAGTATTGTACTCAATAGAAAAAAATCTGTAAAGAGGTTTCAAATCGTGATTTTTTCAACAGGATCTTATTGAATTTAGACTTAGTTATAAGTGGTAAGATCGAACTACACAAAAGAAAATAAGATCCCTACCAAGAATTTGTTACTCGGCTCGGCCTACTCCCCCAGCACTACAGTCGAATCCTTGATATTAACAATGAGAGAGATGAAAGCGAGGATTATATGTTCCGATAAATCATAAATTATTTTGAATAGTGTTACGTTTGAATTGCTGTTCAAAGGCCGGTACTATGTTCGGTGTTCGGGTTATTTTTGCAGATCCTCTTTAAAATAATTAAAAATGTAAATGAAAACATATTCCTATTAAAAAATATATATTTTTATACATAAGGTGGGTATTAAGTTTAGCCGCTAAAAACGTAATTTTTCACGATTACTTTAATAATCCATTTTAAGGTATACAAACTTTGTGAAAATTTGCTTTGGGCTTTTCCCCATCAAGTTATAATAAAATTTGCAACAAATACGTTTAATTTCATGCATTTTTCTTACTGATTTAGTTTTCACTTTAGCGATTTTAGCGGCTAAACTCGATCTTAATACTCACCTATACATAAAAACCTAGTTTCCTCAATAAAATAAGTATGAAAAAACATCCCACTCATCATATAAAAAAAAATTAAATAAATTTATATCCACTTTTTACTTTTTCAACCCACTCTGCAAGGTGCAAAATCGGGTTGAGAAGCACATTGATTTGTCTAGTTTAATTGTTACGAGAGTCGACTTGGATTTTTTAACAGAGTCGAATCTCACTAAAGTTAGACAGAAAAGGTATAACAGAGTGAAATATATTATGAATGCAAGTTTAATAAAAACAAATACCACAATATTCGTCCTAAAGTTCAATACAAAAACTTGCAAATTTGTTATCGGGCATTCATTTGTAAATATCTTCCATATTTCAAGATTCCCGATAGACGTGAAAACAGTATTCAGCTTAAGATGACTTACGATGCTCCTCTTGAGATCCGTGTGATTTCATATAAGCAAAGGTTAAACCGTGAACATTAATTAACTAGATTGGATATATTCGTTTTATCTGTTAATATTACATTCCACAGACATACTTTATTTATCTCATACTGTTAAAGCTAAAAACTCAATATGGCTAAATGCTTCCGAAATTTAACAAGATTGGAAACGTCCATTAGCCTTCATGCGTTCAAAAGACTTTTGCGCATCGTAGTTCCTGGAATAGATGTTTGATTTTATTAGAAATAGACAAGAATTTTAAAAGGTTCAAATATCGTACTTGTAGAACTCAGCGTAGGCTGCCTTTTTAGGGTCATTCACAAAAAGTTTAAAAGCTGTTGTGATGACAGCGGTCAAACCGATGGCAATAGCCAATCCACGTTTGGTTTGCATGTTATGCAAGCCACGCATGACTGGAGCAGAGCTAGAAACAGCAGGAGCGTTGGTCATTTTTGAATCAGGAATCTGTAAAAATGAAAAGGTTATGTAATTTTCAGCACTGGACTAGAAAAACATTTTTTTAACGAAAGGTGAATTCCACAAATCAATAATGGCACTATCATTATATATTATTTCAAATTCCACCATTCAAATATATATTATACTGTAGTTACTTTAAAAACTTTGATAATTAATTTTTTTCTTTTTTCCTGTGGTGGACGTACCTAATATGCAACTCGACTAGAAATAGTGATTACTAACCAATTTCCAGAGTACTGACTACAAAAGTGTAGATATTCACTCATTATGTCATAACTGTATTGAGCACTATTAAATTTTGTTGCCTGATGGACATAAAGGTTGGAGGATTGTTTGAATTCAACTAACCTCCAAACCACTTGCCTGACCATCAACTGTATATGCCTCGGTCCTTCAAAAACAACTTCGACTATTTTCTATTAGCATTAGATTCAGTATCTTCTAACAATAATCGCACTGATAATGTAGTTTACTAAACCTATATTCAGCTATATTTAACAATTCATTTTAAAGAAAATAAACTTTTTGTTTCTTGGTGTTTTATTCGATATTTTTCTTTTTAATAAATGTCAATAGTTTTATTAAGCTTGAGATCTTAGTTTCCTTTATTCATTTTTAATCCACCATTCCTAATATTTCGCAATTATCATTGAATTGCTTCTTCAGAGGCGATTTGATATAAATATTTACCGATTACCGATTCCGACACACTGTAAGATTCTTTACAAACACCAACATTCCGTCCGGAATAACTGATAGTCTGTAAAGCGCATAATGTAGGTAAAAATAAACGAAAAATTAACAATTCCGATTTATTTTAATATCTTTTACTTATTCTTATAAAAACATATTCTTTTTTCCTGTATTCCACGACTTTGCATTAAATGAATTGCCTCTCCACTTGTTTTATAGCAAATTGTTTTGTCCATACAATAAACACCGGGAGTTCAAGTTATCATCCATTAAAAAACTCAAATTTAGAACAGTAGGTTAAAGTGGCAGCCCGATTTATTTCAGACTCACATATACTATTCTGTCCAGTGTGATAAATTTTGAAATGTTTTTCATCAGGATGTCGGTGAAAAATCTTGGGCCTTAATTTTTTTATACATTCCTGCAACTACACCCAAAGAAATTTTTTAGTAGAGACAGCAGAAAAGTCTGCTAAAACGGCAGAAAGTATGCTGAAAAAGGGACAGCAGTAACTGTTTGCTGAAATAACAAACATTTCCTGCTATTTTTTAAGCTCGATTACAGCAAAACATGTTTTAGTTTGGCTGAAACCTATAAAAATGTCAACTGGCATATATTGTTTTAACATAATTAAAACAATATTTTATGAATATCTTAGTGTTTGACCAAAATTCTGAATATTTATCGAATTGAGGCATAACAGCAAACAAAATGTTTGCTGATCGTATTTGGGAGCTTGTAAGTATATTACAGTGCAAAAATATGCCAAAAACTACTTTTAGTTCTTAAATATGCTTTGAGGAAAAATTTATAACCTAAAAATTTTATTTATTTGTTGTTCATTAGGTTCTGAAGTACAAAAATATAACAGCAGACATCTACAGCTGTTTTTAGCAGACTTTTTTCTATGAGTGTACGGATTCTTGACGGATGTTCAGCAAAACTGGATCTACCATTTCAAAAAGAAAGAACTTGTTTGAAATCAAATAATGTCAACATATTCTCAATGGATGTCAACATAAACTCAATAAAATGTGAGTTTCAATCGCACAAGAAAAATGATCATACTTTTGTTTAATGAAAAAGATCTCAAATCGGAATAATTAGTTATTGCACAAAATCCGATAGTATCGATTGTTTTTAATTAAACAATCGAAAATATTGAATGATGCGACTATCGATAGTTTTGCAGCTCTATCATACAAACGTTACATTCAGTACTAAAATAAAACAGGCCTATTATTATACATATTGATGTTTCACGTGGCTACGTTACGTTGGCTTAACTGATTAATAAGTTAAACGCATACATCTATCTCTTCTTTAATATTTCTAACATATATCTGTTTCGCTCTTTCTCACTGTTTGTAGGATCATAATTCTTGGATGTAAATCTCCACTAATGGAAAGCAAAGTGGAAAAAGTACCAAATTTTGTGCAACTCTATGGAGAGTCAATGTTTGCATTAAGGCCGGTACCAAATTTGTGATTCACAAGTGGAAGCCAAAATGAACAGGGCATATTAAAAACAAAAGATACGTATTTTCTTCACAGAACCTAATATATCTTGGCAGGAATGCTCTAAAGCACCAGTTCAATAAATTTTCTTTCTTTAAAATAACATAATACAATACGATAATGAAACACGAACTTTGTACGGATCTTTATATTATTTTGTTATAAAAGTCCGGTATTAAGATCGCATTATCGCGCTAAATCATTCATTCTTTCACGGCTACTTTTCTTTTAAAATTAATTTTAAAGGAAATAATCTTTTTCAATTCAAGTAATCCACTGTTTAGTTGAGATTGGGATTGAATCCAAGACGCTTTGTGTGCTATGCGGGCGTGATGTAATTAGTTCAAAATGATGAAATTGAAGGTGGAATCCCGGCTATAACGAACAACCGGATGTAACAAATGGAATTTCAGGTACCAAAGACTTTTCTTGTATTCTCCCTTGAAATTGCTATGTTTATAAATTATTTATTATTATAACAAACAATATATAAACGTAATAGTCCTTCAATTTCAAAGTACAAACTATACACCAATGCCATTAAATTGTCTTTCTAACTTCTGTACTTCATCATAAAATAGCGTAGTCTTCTCCCACTAGGAAAATAGTTCAGGAATTTCTAGCGATGACATTCTCAATCATATGTGACATTAGCGTTTTATAAACAAATTAAGAATTAATAAATGTACAAAGATCCAAAGTCAATATTTTTGTGGAATCTTAATGCGCTTTACAGACTATCAGTTATTCCGGACGGAATGTCGGTGTTTGTAAAGAATCTTACAGTGTGTCGGATCGATACGACTTGTCGGCGATGACTAAATAATCGGTAAATGTATTATCGATCCCATAAACATGCAACAGTATCGATTATGCCTTCGGACTTAACTTATAATGTGCAAAATATATGTCATATATTTGCACCAAAAAGTGTTAATTAATTTATCAATTATTAAGTTTTTCTCTATTTATGAATGCCTTTTTCCACAAAACGAAAGGTTTGTGCAAAGTGAGTGGATTTGACATTTCTGTTCGACAAAATGCTAACGAATGGAGTTAAGGGCACCTTATAAGATTGGATAAACCCTACGACAAATCCGCTAGTATAAGGCCATGTTCGCGTGTTGCGGGGACGTGTTGGCATAAAATCAAAACAACTTTGATTTTTTCCAGTTGGGAGGCACAAATCTTCACGTGTAAGGGGATGTTCGCCAAACATTAGCAAAAACAAATTTATTTTCATAATTAAAACAAGCATTTCTGCAATGAAATTAATGAGGGATCGATAATTCAACTTGGAATTTTTATTGTTTCTTCCATTTTTACTGAAAAAATGGCTTTAAACCTAACTTTTCGTCCCTCTTCATTGTTTGTGTTTATGCTTCTTCTTATTTATTCATGTTGTTATCATAATTGTTCGTGCAGTGTGAGGGTAAAACTTGAACGAACACACAACAAATAGGCGAACCTCTGTCGTAGTGTTTATCCGACCGTCTAAGGTCCGCTTTAGAGAAACCCAATTTTAGTGGTAACGTTACGTTTTCGTTCGCATTGATTATCGTCTCACTTGTCGTTTAGATAGAGCTTAGAGAAACCGAAATCAGCTGATTTTCGTTTTGTATGCGAACGAACAGCAGAATTCGGATATCAGAAATAGGCTGTTAAAATCCAAAAAAATATTGACCGGTTGCTTTTTTTCATCAGCGTAAATTGGTTTTAGAATCATTAAGTAATGGTACTATTTTAGGTACTTCCTCAGTATCTCATGTTCCGTCCCTGGTGTAGAGTACTATTGGAGAGACGAGTGGCGAGTGGAGAATGGAAGTGACTCAAATGCAAATGGCGGTTGTTATTGTTCGTGGTCGGAAATACAGCACGAATTTTTTTTTACAAATTTCGACTAGAATATACAATTTAATTGTAATAAATTTATGAAAATAATAAAATTTAACTTCCTTTTATGTGTGTGTGCTAGAAATTGTTATGAAAAGTGCAAAGATAAACATGAAAATTTTCATTTGAAGTTCGGGTCGGATCTATGACAAAAAATTTGTCGTCAATCATATTTTTTCTGGCCCCTTGCTACCAATACAACACCAGCAACAACAACAAAAAGTGAAGAAAAAAGTTCGTATCGTGGTTCGTTTTCTACGCCTGTGAAATATTTGGTAGCAGCTTGATCCCAAATAAGCTATCAGCTTGTGGTCGTATTGGGCCTCCATTAAACATAATTAACCAAAAAAAACAGCAAAATATTCATTTGAAAAAGTTGATCATAAATAACCAATACGAAGACGAAGAAATAAATCATGCTGTACTCTTGTCGGTTTTGCATGGTGAACATTTATAAAATCCTAAAAGAATTACATCAAAGCATCATTTAGAGAAACAAAAAAAGTTCGCCCAAAAGAAAAATAAGGAGAAGAGAAAGAAGTGATAGAGAAAACAGTGTTACCGCGCTACCACCACCGCCACCTCTAACCTACAACACATTTTCTGTGGCAAGTGCGGCAACAAATCACTGGAGTGGTAGCATGACTACGTGATAGTTGCCCATCGTTGATCGTTATTGTTTTTAGTGTATTCATATGATAAACATAAAAACAAACCAACAAACATAAATCGGAGAAAAACGCTTAATATTACCTGCTTTAGTCCTCCTAAATCGGTGTTGCCATAGATTTACTTTATAAAAAAGAATAGAAAGGTGGGAAACGTAACGTGACAAAGGGAAACCTAAATAAATAAACAAATGTGTACATTAACATTAAAACTATTCGTAGAATATTTTCCGTCATTACCACTGCAAAGTGTTTCGAATGATGTTTCATTGCAAAAATGGGAAAACTTCGGTCATAGATTTAAAATCTAGAAGATTGGGTGTTCTATGAAATATAGATCGTGATCCCACAACCACCCCCACCCAACAAAATAGTTGGATTTTGTTTGTAATAAAGTGAAAGTAAGCAGCGACCTGCAAGTGCGAATGCTTACATTTTTGGAGGGAAAGGAAATCTTTTAGCGTTGAACTCTACTAATTACGCAATTAGTAAATATTAGCGCTAAGAGGCCAAGAATTAATAATTAATTTATCATCGCCAACACCAGACAAAGATCCCCGTCAAGCGTGATAGTCGTCGTGTGATGATATGCAACTTAAACAGGTAAGGGTGCTAAATATAAATTGTGTGTTTGTGTTTAAATTTATATTTGTGTCATATCAAAATTATCCATAAATAATATTTGCAATACTAAAGGGAATTTTTGTCTTTAAAATCCTCCTTCGCTGTGCCTTAACATATACTTTTTTTGCGTGTTCAACATTGGCAACTCTGTTTTTAGTTTATTTTCAATCAAGTTCTCACTCGTTACTCGACAATTTTCTTATGCGACGAGTTTGTCAAAATGGCGGACAATTATTTAATACTAAATTATTAAAGCTGTATCATCATTAAAATCACCACAAATCAAAACTTGTTAGATTTCTTATATTTCGCATGTGTTGTAGAGTGAAATTTTTGTTAATTCCAATATTCTTTATACACAATAATTAATTGTATTTCCAATGCAAAACTTCCAATTAAATATGAATATATAGTTCTCTCTTTCTCACGCCTAGGATTTGTTAGTGGATATAATGTATTGGAATGCTATTGGCTACTCGTTCAAATGCAAAATTACTTGCTTCCCATAAAAGAAAAAGTATGAAATAGAATTTATAATTTCAATAGATATATGCCCCACGACTACAAATTGAGTATCCTTTTTGTGTTTTGATTTGAATGAAAAATATGCATAAATTGAAAATAAACATAGCATTGCATGTACAATTAAATTTTCTAAAACTCGCTACTTTGTAAACATTATTGCCACATCTTTCAAAATATATGATGTTGCCATATAATTTAGTTAACGAGGCGGATTTTTATTAACCCATGAAGCCCAAATTGATTACAGATATTACATAGCCGCCAACAGTTGGTAATTAGAAGTGCTTTAGTGCCAGTATGAAAATAACTAAGCAAGAACAACTTTAAATTATAAACAACATAAACATAATTGCTATGTCTAAAGAATTAAGTGAAATTTCAGTTCAATTTTATTATTTACCTAAGAATTCAACAACCAAATGGTGAGATGACTTAAATTCTACCTACTACTAAAACCACATACATCTAAATGTTTGATCGTACATTAGAGCAAAAGAATATCCATGCCGCACACGGATATTCTTATAGTAAATGGCATATAGAAAATCAATATAGTCACTAGTGTTTAGAATTTGGGCGGATGGGTGGGTGGTAGCGTTTAACAGTATGTTGAGCTGGTCAAGTCATGCGAACAAAGACGTTGGACAAATATACGCTAAATTACGCTCACTTATACAAACTATTAAAAATTCGACTGCTATTGGTAAAAAGTCGTGATACATTGGCAATTTTACGGATCTAAAGTTATTGCAAATTGTGAATCCTTGAACAAAAGTAAACTTAACTTGGCATTCAAATGTATAGTTCATTATGTGTATGGGTTACCTAGAAGTGATCATGTTTCGCATATATCACTATATCAGACTATGATATAAACATTTAAAAATTTACAATTCAATTATGTACTTATTTATTAATATTAGTTTTATTTTACACTTATTTGTAACTTGTTAGTATTATTCGGAGATGTTATAAATGATCCTGCTCTGTAACTATAAGATTTTATATTTTTATCTTGACCTGTGGGAATAACTTCCCAGCAAAAACTCTCATTACCCGGTTATCTTGTAGGTAAGCCGTTTTAAAAAATAATAACCACTTCTTAATTGTCATCGCTCCGGATTACATTTACATACGCATGTCCTAGGAGGAAAGTACTTCTCCCCAGGCATACTTTCGGCCATGAAATAAGTAGTGCTTTTAAAGCATATAATAACCTAATATGTAATCACTTATTCGTAGATACACCAAAGCTTGTAAAATAGCCACTTATTGTCTCGGACAACCAAATCTCGAAAATATTGATTTCTATCGCCGATTACAATGGATCAAAATATGGCGAGTAGTGCTGTAATAGGAGCACTACACGCAGAAAAAAGTGCCTTCGAAACTAAAGGAAAAAAATATTCATCAATTTAGATTAGCCATTTTATTTGCATTAAGTTAAATTACACTAGTTTACACTGAAAATGTACACTTGATGAGAGTCGACTTTTCTTATGTAATTTGATCTGCTGAATTCGAAAAAGAAAATGTTTAAACATTTTCTATGGAACAGTTTTTGAGATATCCTGTTATTTTTATTTTTTCGCTCTTTTCTTTCTAAACAAATTATATCTCGAGTTAAAAAAGTCCGATTATATCGTTGTTGGTACTTAAATGAAAGGTATTAAGATGACGAATAATCGTGTGTAATTGGATCTGTGATAAGTTAAGTGGTTCAAATTTTCAATGCGTAAAGCCAAATTTTCAAAAAATTTACAAAGGACCTTTTCCGCCAGAAATGTATAAACCATTGAAAAAACGTCTGGAAGAGAAGTTCATGATCGTATAGATGATACTCTAACGTAAGTAATAAGATCAACTAGAAAAAAAAACGACGGAAAAATGTCGTTCCATAAAAAAAATTAAATTTTTTTCGAATTCAGCAGATCAAAATACATAAGAAAAGTTGCCTTTCATTAAGTGTACATGATTTTTTTATTTTTTTGTAAACTAGTGTTATTGTGTGAAATAATAAAATTTACATGCTTCAGTAAAAAAAATCCTTAACTGAAAGCAATTAGGAATAGTTCATTAACTAGAATAAAGCATTGCATTTTACTAATATTGTTTTCTTCGCGGGGTATAAGAATTTACTACTGAACAAGAAAATTTTATTCACTGATAACAAAGCATTCGTAAAAATGAACAAAAAACCGAACTAAAACTAAAACCAAATTCAGTAAAATTTCTTATAAAATAGAAAAATATTTTAGTTCATTCACACTAAGAAGTATTCAATCCTTTTAAAACTTAAGGAGACACACTTGCGACATGTTACAAATAATACTTTTACCCCCATTTTCATGAAGCTCCGTTAGTGTTACGTTAGCTAACGAAATTTTAAACCGTACTATCGACATATCTGTCATCTTGCCTATATATTTCATATGACAGTTAGGTCATTAACCGCTGAAACTATTTCCATTAAAAATTAACCGGAGAGAAGATATTTGCAATTTACTTCCTGTTAACAGGGAGTTAAAGCCTAACGGAGCTACACGAAAATGGCCGTAACTAGAATAAGGCATGACATTTTACTTAGAAAGCTTATCATTTTTTATTTTTATTTTATTTGCAAAATATTTTATAAATAAATTTACAAAATATAGTTTAAAAGGTGCTTAATAACTAGATCATATGCACCTGTCGGTGTTTAAGCATATGCTGTTTGTTACAAAAGAAAACTAAACTATTCAGTTGTCGTAAATAAGAAGAAAGAAAAAAAGGATAGGTAATTTATATACTTAGAACACTAATTAATCTATTGATATAAGAAAAAGTAGAAAAAGAAGTTTAGAATAATTAATAATGTAGATACGAATTAAAAAAGATTACATGTCAATATCATCATGCGCACGAATAGCAACATGAATCTTTGGAAGCATGTCACCCCAAAGCTTATCATATATACGAATAACATTTAGCATAGAAAAATATTTCAGTTCATTCGTACTAAGAAGTATTCAATACTTTCAATTCTATTTTATAAGCCAACTGCCTAAAAATTTGAGAATAACAATTCGAAAATTATTAGGCATTATATTTATTTTTGTCATTACAAGTAAGTCATTATAACTCACCGCAATGTAATGCAACGTGTAATGACAGCTTTACTCCTGGTAATGCCAATAGTAATGAGATGTGGTTACCTAGTTTTTGCTGGGTTAGAGTTCAAAGTTTAAAAACCCATCACTGACAGGGTGTAGTGTGTAATTTAGTTTGGATTGAGCGAATCCAAAATGAACGGTTTCTGGCTCCTACAAAAGAGGCAAAAAATCTATATATATATACATTAGCATATATTTTTTGGGTTTACGTAATTTAATACTGACAATAATCTACATTTTAGTAATGTTATATTAAAGCATTGTTCAAAGGCATTACACGTATGTCTCACAAACAATTTTTATTTTGTACTTTGTATTCGATTTTAAAGAAAATGCGTAACTTATTTTGCTTCTACATTTTATGCATATATTTTCATAGATTATTTTGATCCATTAAACATTTTCGCTTTTTCTGTGCCGTATATATGAAATTTAGTGTTTTATTGCGTATCCGCTTAATGATTTAATATCTGCTGGGAGAAACAGTAAAAGAAATACGGGTTTGCTAAGATGACGTTTTGATCTACGCCAATACATTATTATGGGACATCTTTGTCTTATTCCTCGATTTTTGTATTTTGTAGAGCCCGCGCTTATGCTGGGTAATGTACCATGGACCAGCATATTGTGGAAAAATGCTTCTCCATCCGCAAGTGCTGCAAGCGTACCAGTATCCACTGTGCGATCGAGGTACTTTAAAAATTGATCAAACGTGGTATCTGGCAACAATCCATGAGAGAAATTGACCAAGTGTCAAAACGTCCGAATGTTCTCATTAAAGAAAATAAAAAAATAAGGTCGATTCCATGACAGCTCAATGAAATGGAACCTCCTTCTTATAGTCGAGTCCGATTGCCGTTTCACATTAAGGTAAAACCACTTAGAGAGGCTTTGAAATAGAGGTGTGCACGTGAGTAATATTTTACTCACGCTCACGCACACTCACGACGGAAAAATCTTGCTCACACACACTCACGCACGATATTGTTTGGTAGGACTCACGCACACTCACGCACGAAAATACTGTGACTCACGAAAAATATCGTGATTCACGAACAATTTTTGATTAATTTACCTTAGCGACGTGTCTGAAAACATGAGCATTATTAAAATCGAGAGCGTTATTACACTCTTAACATCCCAGTTGTCACTAAAATTGTAAATGAATTTAACTCTTAAGCGTTTTATGTTGGTGAGCGGGATTATTTTCGTGAGCGTAAATCTTTACTCACGCACACTCACGAAGATAATATTTTCGTGACTCACGCTCACGCACGACTTTTTGGTTTGTTAATCACGCACACTCACGCCGTTGCCATGAGCGTGAGTCACGACAATTTCATGTCTCGTGCACACCTCTACTTTGAAACACTCAGAATTGTTAGAAGAATTACTGAGAGGAAGAAGATACTCCACCGCTGAAAATGTTTCAAATCATTTCATTTTATTTTATAATATATTTATTACAATATTAAGAACAAAAAAAGGCCAATTTATCAATATTACATAGCATCGTAATCCTGTTTAGTATTACTAATATGAAATCAAATTATATACTATATACAAAATAATAATAATAACAGATCAAATTATATTAATAATCTGTTATTATATAAATTGGCTTTTTTGTTTTTTAATATTGCAATAAAATGAAATCAGTGATGTAAAAAACATGCTCCCACGATATTCGGCTGCGTAGAAGCCAGGACTTAAATATTATTAGCTTCTTCAAGTTGCTACGACAAAAATTATCGATTATCGATGATTTCGTTTGCACATCATTCACGATATAATGTGAGGGACACATCTAGAGAAGTTTTATGTTATTTGTAAATGTCGTGTAAAACAAATTATGTTTAGCTAAATGTGTTTATTATACTCTTTTTACAGCAGCTTGAACCGTACATGCGGATAACAGTGCAAATCCCCAAGGATGCGGCGCAAAGGTTACGCCAATTGGCTACCGAGAGCAATGCAACTTTACGGGCTCTCGGTATTAGCTCTGTTCAGTTAGAAGGAGATTCTGTGATATCACTCAATGTTGGTGGCCAACAAATCGATGTTAAGACGACAGGTTTGTATTCACTTCTCTTACTGCTCATGCACTGTAGATCATTCTAATGAAATTGAAATTTTCAGATATTTCTTCTGTTGTGGGTCATGAGGCGTCAGGAACGTCTACCAGTGGCATTGATGTTGGTTCATGCGTTGGAGGGGATTCCGATATTGCAGATCTATCACAATTACTGAATGTAGGGGCAGGATCTGCGGCTGCAGGAGGAAACGGCGCATTCGTGCAATTATCGCAAACACAATTGCATCAATCGCCTGCATCGATACTACAGCAACAACAGCGGGGTCATGTCGGTCAGCCAGGACAAATTAGTTTCGGCCAAAATATTGGTGGCGTTTGTGAACCAATGTCCATGTCCCTTCAGCAGCAGCAAATTATGCAGCAACGACGAAATATGATGCTTGGGGGACCTAGTACGAGTAATGCAGCTATAAAACAGCAACAACAGCAGAGTACATATGGACCATCTTCAGCCCAACAACAACAGCAGGGGATTTTCAAGTCACCGAATACAGTTTGTCCGATGGATGGCAAAGTTCCCGTCCCTCCACTACCGGTTGGTTCAGGAAGCTTTGGGAATAGTTCTAGAGAATTTCCGTTTGAGAGTATGCGGCAAGCCCGTGTTTTACAAGGACGCGATAATGCTCTTAACTCGACAGGTCAACCGGTACAAACTCCCGGGGGTATACCCTTAACAGCTGGAAAGCCAACAGTTGCATCGACAATAACGACGGGAAGTGGTATGCAACAACAACTCATGGGGTCGTTGGGACCACCGCCTAATGTGGCGCTGAAGGTGATAAAAAATCCACAAAGTGGAGAAATGATAACAACCACAATTGGCGGAGGTAAAACACAATTTCTTCAACCACCTCCACCACCATATCCAGGAGTGGTGGGGAATGTTAATTCGCCAAACTCTCCAGCGACAGGTGCCCCTCAAATAGCCAAACCACCGCAAGGTTATTTACATTCGAGAGTTGTGGCGCCTTCTAATACAGTTGCACCACCCAATGGAATTCCTGGAGTTGGTGTCAGTAGTGGCAATGGAAATAATGGCAATAATATAGCCATGTCATCTCCGCTTTTGGTTAATCTACTGCAGAATGACAGTAATTCCCAACATGGAAATCACATGAGACAGTCACCATTGACATCACCCCAACAGCAATCGCCAATGATGGCTGCAATGAATAGTCCCCAGCAGCATATAATGAATTCACCTCTGAGAACTGGTACTCCGGGTATGGATTACATGATGACTCAGCAGCAGCAAATGCAACCGCAGACCCAACAGCAGCAGATGCTGGCAGCTCCGGGAACTCCTGACAATGTGTTAAATGTGCCTTCTTCGCCAACTGCGACAAATACCATGAGGTCTATGCAAGGGCCCCAGCAACAACAGCAGCAGGTTATGATCAGTCCGAGTAACAGTGTCTATGCCCAACAACAACGTTTCCAACAGCAACAGCAAATGTCGCCGCAGCAAGCGGCTTTGCTGCGACAACAACAATTGCAACGCCAACAACAGTTGCAGGTAACTGGTCAACCACAACAACAACAACGTTTCTTGCAACAAGCCTCTCCCCAGCAGCAACAAATAATGCAGCAGACCATGGGATCCAATACGATGTTAGTGGCTCAGCAGCAACAAATGAGACAAGTCCGTGTGGGAAATTTGTCGCAGCAAACGCCGCCTTCGCCATTGCAGCAACATCAACGTTTATTGGGCATCCAGCAACAGCAAACTCAACAACAGCAACAACAATATATGTCAATCACGGCCGGCAATATGTCTCCCGTTACAGCACATTCACCCGCCTCCAGTCACCATTCGATGCACAGTCCTCACATGACTCCACATTCGTCTCATCCTCAACAGCAAATGCCATCTCCCTCGACCACACCCGCCCAATCACCACATAATGTATCACAAATTTCGCAACAGTTGTTGCCGCCTCCGTCTCCTTCGCCGGCGTTGGGGCATAATACTAGTGCTCCTCCTCCGTCTACTCACATTGTACCTTCTTCTCCCTCTGCCTCTGCTATGGCAGGTGCGGCTAGTATACCTCCACCTCCCGACTATAATCAAGTGACAGCAGGTTCTGCATCCAGCGTATCCAGTCGGTGGCCGGTAACATTAAATAAGCCCATGGACTCTGCAACGAAAAGTAGTTTTCAAGAGTTCACTCGCTATCAAATGCAATACAATTTGCAACAACAGCAAACACAACAGCAAGAACAGCAAATTATTTCTGACATTGCGAATTCACTGCCTGGCGCCACACCCTCCCCCTCCTCCATAACGAAAACAACTGATAGTGACATAGGTAATGTACAATCCAGTTCATTGGCAACAGTCCCATCGGTTTGTGCTGAAAGTGGCAATGTGGTCGTAGAGCCTTCGTCCATGGATGCCAACAATGTGGATGAGTTGGCGGAACATTTAATATCTTTGACAGGATTGGATGCCTTGACCACAAATGATTTGGATGCCCTTTTGCCTACATTAAGCTGTGATATTGATTCATCTTTAAGTTTGGAAGATAAAAATGAACTGGAGTCTTTGCTGCAGGATGCCAAAGATTTGGATCTGGATTTGATTGAGGGTATGGACATAGATGAAACGGCAGCAGCTGCCACTTCTTTATTGGTAGGCGAAGAACAAATTCCACCCAATGTTACCTTGGCCATGGAACAAATGCAGCAGTCGCAAGCACAGCATCAACAACTTCAGGTATGTATACAAATAATATAGTCCTGCTATGATTACATTTCGCCTCCAGTTATTTGAAAGAAATAAATTACTGATATATTTATACTTTGGGTTATCACATCCTGATTAAATTTGGCACAAAACGATTTTTCACCATTATGCCTTAAATTGTAATTTTAAGTTGTAGTTGGTTTAAATTTATTTTTTTTTTATTTTGTTTTGCATACTGTATTTTTGAAAATTTCAATTCTATACTGGGTTCATTCACAACACATTTCATTTATAATTATTTTAGAATCAACAAATGCAACAACTTCAGCAGCAGCAACAACAACAATCCATGAACCAAAATCCAGTGCCTCAACAACAATTTCTTATGAATGCAAATGCAAGTCAACAACAACAACAACAACTACAGCGACAATTTATGATGCAGCAACAACAAAATCTAAACAATCTTAACAATGTACCATCTTCTAACACACCTGCATCCAATATTAATAACTCCAGCTCCTCTGGTGCCAGACCTCAATCGCAGCAAAAGCAATTTCTTATAAATCCTTTAACTGGTGAATTGGAACCTAGTCCAAGTGATGATAGTGATACGGAGGCGGAACAAGAGACCCAATCAATACAGGGTGGTGGTTTAGTGAATGCATCCATGAATACAACTTTTACTTCAAATAATAGTGCAAATAGTAGCATTTATGATCTTCTACCCAACTCATCGCATTTTTCCGAAGATTCTAATTCCAATTCCTGCAGTACCGCCATGTCGAAATTATCAGCCGTGGATCATAATAATAGTGGCACAATGACGCCATTACATCTGGGCGCAGGTTCGGACACGGAAAGGTCTAGGGATTCATTGATATCGAATAAATCACAGAAGAGCAGGAAAGGTAAGAACGTCAATGTTGCTGGTGTTTCGGCCAATAATACAATGTGCAATAAACCGGGTGATATGGGATCACCCAGATCGGCATCATCATCTCCGTCTGTGGGGGCAATGATGGCAGCTGGTGGCAGTGGCAGTGCAGCAGGTGCAACAAGTGCTAGCAAAAAGTCAAAGAATAACTTGCTAAGAGATAAACTTCAACAAGGTGTGAGGGAAAAGAAGAACAAGGAAGCAAATTCAACCACTCCCAAACCCAAGAAGGAAAGAGCCAAAGCTGGCAGCAAATCAAAAGCAGCCCTCTCAGCAGGACAAAACCAGAAAGGCTCTTTTAATACATCTACCACTAACGTGAATATGGTGCCTACAATATCAGGACAAGGGGCGATAAATACTGATGCGAGCAGTGCCTCAACAACAGCTCCACAAGCCCACATGGTGACAACGGAGAAAATCAAATTACGTTTGAAATTGGAAAAGTCAGAGCCAGTGTCCCCCGCCTACAAAGTGGACGTATCCTTCGGTAGTGAAAATATCCAGCAGCAACAACAGTCTCATATGAATGCTCAACTTTTATCTAGCAATGCAATGCAGCAACAACAACATACATCTGCTCACGTTCAATCAAATCTAAATTTCAGCAATTCTCAACAGCACCAGCAGCAGTTGCAACAAATGCCGTTACAAAATCAACCTTCTTCAAACCCGCCACCGCCTCAGTATCATTTGCATCATCCCCAATCCACATCACATCCACAACAAGAGAATCCTTTTCCCCAGACTTCATCCTCCGGTGTGAATTCGTCGACTAGTTCAATTCCCTCCAATACATCAAGCAGTTGTGGCAGCACTCCAACAGAGGAGCCCCGAGTTCCGCCTTTGCATATAAGTTTACGTGGAGGAAAAAATTCCATTGTTATCAAAAACTCGCGTAAGGAACGAAAGAAAACGCAAAATGTCAACAGTGTTAATGATGGTAGTGGTACTAGTGGAGATTTAGTAGACAGCAAAACAAAATCGCAGCTAAAAAGAACTCACAACTCTGCGACATCTGGATCAGATTTAAATAATGCTATGGTATCGACGGCAGAGGACTCATCGAATGGTAGTGGTGGATCTGACGCAAAGCAAGCCAAAATTGTGCATCATGTTTTAAAAACATCGCACATGAATGGTGCTTCGCCACCATCGTCAGCGCCCGATGGTCAAGCAAAAGTTACGATGACAACGCAGCAGCACGTTGTTAGTGGAAATTCAGCAGCAGCACTATTAAGTGGCAAAAACGGGCTTACAATAAGTGCAATGCAGAGTCTGGAAGCATCCACCGCACCCAGTAAAACGCCAACATTAATGGATAGTCAAAGTCTTGGCTCTAGTAATATCGGCACTGTCACCAACCTGCCTCCGCAACAATTGTTACAGCCATCAACCCAGCAGCAATTAGCCAAAATAACTTCTCTTCCCAACAGCATAACCCTAAGTACTATTGCCAATCCAAATACTGGAAATGGAGGAATTGGAGGATTGTCATCGTCCAGTAATTTGCAGCTGAAGCACAATTTAAAGACGACAGCTACAATAACTCCGATACAAGGAAAGCCCATTACAAAAAACCATAAGCCACCGTCGTATATTACGGCGGTACAACAACTTCAATTGCAGAAACAACAGCAGCAACAACAACTAGCTGCCTTGGCGGAGAAGCAGACTCAGCAGCAAATGATAGCAGCCGCTGTAACAATGCTGCCAAGTGCCACGACTTTGAAAAGGGTGGAAATAACCAAAGTAGAACGCAAAGATGCATCGGGTAAGGTGATAGAGCACGTTTTAGTAAAATCAAACGAGCCAGTAGTCACCACGAATTCAATGACATCAGCGGGAACAGCGACAACGAACAATAGTTCCATAACAACCACGACGTGTACATCATTAAATACAACATCGTCAACTACCATTATTCAAGGTACAACAACAACTATTAAACCTACCACACAAACAGTTTCAAGCTCCGTAAACCCTCCTATTTTAAGCACAGATTCTACATTGAGCACGGAACTTGAGTCCGCGTCGACATTGAATTCCGTGGAAAAAAATGAAAAACCGGGGGTTACAGAAAATACAGTTCTCACTCAGAATAACGTAAATGTGAACACTACAGTAGTAGCGACTACTGGACCTTCTGCTACAGCTACTACAACTGCCAGCAACGGCACTACGAGCTATAACTGCTCTGCATCTCTGGTAACAGCTTTACGAAACTCTCCCGCAAGCACAGGTGGTGGCACTCCTGCCCATACAAATAGTACTGGTGGAGAAGATAGTGGTATTGAGTCTATGGACGCCTTGTCCGAAAAATCACCACACCAATTGACATCATGCAGTCCACAATCATTGCAGCCCCAGACGCCACAAGAAAAGTTACCTTCCCAAATAATGGCAACAAAAGCCTCATCCGTTGAGATACCAAAGACAAATGAAGAAGTTACGCATTTAGCGGATGATGAAATCGAAAAGGCCTTGGCGAAAATGGAAGGACTTACTGAAGATGAGCATATGCTAACAACATCCTCAACGACCGATGAAAAATTAAGTGACGTCGCTAAAATGAACGGTGACCGCTCAATTGTTTTTGACGATCACATAAAAAAAGATCCCTACCATAACCACCATCATCATCAACTCCATGCCGATGATGATGATGACGACGAGGACTTAATAAAGAATCTAACAGCCAGTATAATAGAGGAACAGGCAGCAAAAGAAAAGATGGAAAACGAACTACGAGAGAAGAAAGAGAAAATAGATAGTAATTCAAAAAATGACACCAAACCTAAGGTGGAAGAAAAACAACCTCTACCAGATGTTGATGTGACGCCCAAAGAAGCTTCAAAGGGGGATGTTTCTCCTAAGACGGAGTTGAACTATAATAACAATTATACTGAAGATGCTGTGATATCTAGTCGCGATAAAGGTTCTCAAGAATCCTCCATTAAGGTCGAAGAGAAAACAACAGTGAAGAGTGAAGAAGAATCAAAGGCTGTTATCGCATCGACTGAAGAAAAAAAGGATTCGACGGCAAAATCTTCTGAGTTATCTATCAGTTTGACACCGATATCTATAGAAATTCCAGCACATTCTGACATAGATTCGCCACGTATTAGGACTAGAGCTAGCAGTAGACTAGGTAGCCCAATGGATACTGCTAAATCAAGTCCCTCTTTAGAATCGGGTTCGACGACTACCAATCAAAGTGCTACAAAAAATAAACATTTATTAAATACCAAATCCTCAATACATGAAAGAGTTAGTGTCAGTCCAAAAACAAGTCATCAACTGGGCACTCCTCCCTCTAACCCGTCAAGCAATCCAGCTCAGCAACAGCATCACACCAAACGCAAAAGGTTAGAATCGGAAGGTGCCAGCGAATCTGAGGTAAAGCGAGCTCGTAGTGGCAGTACAAGTGGCAGCAGTGCTGCCAACAATAATTCTACTCTGTGTTCTAGTGAATCTAATAACAAAAAAGTAGAGAGTAGCGAAAACAATTCAAAAACAACAGTTTCATCAGCTGTTGGTGGTACAAAAAAGATTGAAGAATCGTCCGATTCAGATGAACCTTTAATTGAGGTTGCGGGTAAAGTAAGAACGTCAAAAGCATCAGCTGCGGGCAGCAATGAAGCGGCTATTAGCACTCCTAATCCAAATTCCTTATCATCTACCAATACTACTACTACTACCATCACAACTATAACAACATCTAATGCCCCTATAGAAAATAATACGGAAAAAATTACACGCAACAGTAGATCACATCAGCAACACAATAGTAAGTATACACGTTTGTATCCTAATAGGATTTACCAAGAATGATTTTTGGATGTTTACCAATTTTCAATTTCAGAAGCATCGAATATCAATGCAAATACATCTGGTGGTGGAAATGGGGATAGCGCCAATAGTTCTTCTTCAAAAGGTCCAAGGCAAAATCATGGAAATAGTAATCAAACCAATAATTCATCAATAGGGGCTATAGCTGTAGCTAGCAGCGGTACTAACGCCACAGCCACACCAACCACAACTCATTCAAGTCATGCTACACGAGGATCAACCCAGGGGGCAATATCATCAACGTCGGTGACGACGACGGCGGCGGCTAACACCAGTGCCACTACTACAAACCATACACCTGCCTCTGCAGCAACAACTGTTAACACCACAGCAAGTGGTACTAGTCCAAGCGACAGTGAAAAAATTGGTACACGTCGTAGTGTAAGGGCATCAGCAGCCGCCAATAAAATGATTTATACTAGGGGTAGTAGTGGCAACAATGTAAATGTGTCTGCTGCTGCGGCTCAAAATAATAATGAGGGAACCACTAAAACGATCGGTAAAACAACAACAGTGTCGTCGAATTCTGAAGCGGAAGCACGGAGAAAAACTCGCAGTGCAGGTGAGTGCTATTGAAAGAGGCAATGTTGTCAGTTCATTATTTTTATGGTATACTTTAGATCTAGGACAATATATAAATTAATGGATCAAATTAGAAATGATTATATCTCAAAATTAGTCCTTTATATCTAACCAGAATCCTACAGAGATTATTAGAAGTACTACAATACTAAAATAATTGAAGCAATTGAAGGATTCTGATGCACATGTAACATTGTTTTGTTTTCTGAATGTATTTTCAGTTATTGGAGAATCTTTGTTGACCGAAGGTCGCCGAAGAAGAGGCTCCAGAGACTACAAGTGACCATTGTCTTGCGCCTCGGCCATAAAAACTGAGGATAAATTCGAGATTTACATATTCCAAGATGATGAAGGGGAAGGTGAAGAACATTCTCGAGATAATAATTTTAGTAGAATCATGCGAATGACCGCCGAGGCGCAGGATAATCAATGCTTATCGAGTCGACAAAAAGACAAAACTTTGGATAAATTGGTGCTTTTTGATGATGATGATGAAGACGATAACAATGGCAGCAATCATGATAGATATGGAATACATACATCCTCCTCATATCATGATGATGACAATGATGACGAACCTGATGAATTATTGTCATTGGCCAATGATGTTGCAGCGGTAGAAGCGGCAAATTTATTGTTGCCCGAACATCAAGCCAATTTTGTCGATTTTGATGAATTCAATATCTGCCTTAATAATATCTTAAACGATGATGTTGATGCTGAAGCTGAGCTCTCGCCTTCCATGGTTATTGGTGAGACAATAAGTCCAACAAACGAATCGGCAGATTCTTTTTTTAAGGTAACTAAGAGCAATAATATAGTAAAGTCACCAACGGCCAGTATCACCACCACTTCCATACTGGATAGTATGTATAGCAATATTGACACTAATAGCTGTAGTGGTAGATCCCATAGTGGTATAGCCGGCAGTCAATCACCCAACGACGACTTAATGAATATGGTACATTTTGAACATATGGACTTCTGCTTTGATTCAGAGCTGAATGACCATATGACAACACAAACCACAAAGACTATGACACTAGCATCATCGTCTTCATCAAAAAATAGTCATTTTATAAAGAATAGCAGCCGAGATTTCTTAAATGAGGATAGCTTAGAAATTGGCACACGAAATGCATTGCAGCCGGAGTGCGCTATCAAACCAACGACTGCTACTGTTTCAGCTTCTGTGACCACTACCACTTCGCCCGTTAATATCAACCATGACAACAATGTAAAGGTAGATGGCAATGATGATACACAAACAGCCTTAAATGTCATTAAACGGAATAGTCATAGCATTGTAAATATATTTCAATAATATAGGAAAAGACGTTACATTTATAATGAAAACAAAATTTCGCTTTCATCCCTCACTAAAACAGACATCAACTGTTAACTTGACAGCTGATTTATTTTGATTCACATACAATATCTCATACCTTCAATGCGTATTTTTCCTAATTTATCTGATACCCAGCAAGTAATACCCCCCCTTTCCAATTATTTTTCTAGTCAATTTTATTTCATTTTAAACACAATAGAGCAGAATAAAATTACAAATTTGTTAGCCATCAACAACAAAGATATTTCCTTAATACGTTTTATATAAAAAAATTGCGCACGGTACAAATATATATTATGCCATAACATTTGATGATTGTTAAAAAGTTGGCTTATATAATCGAGACCTAAATTGAGTCCAGCATAAGCAATGTATTTCAATGAAAATTTAAAATTCAATTTACCGTGCTTAATTTTCATCTATCATTGATGATTAATGAAATCTGACTTTCGCTTTTCATCGTTTCCGAATTCAACACACATTTCCTTAAGTTGAGCTCGAAATACGATAAACCAAAACCCTTTTGAATTATTTGTGTTGTAAATAAATTTCCGCTATCCAAATTGTTACTACTTGCAAATATGAAGAAAAACTAAAATACACCAAAACCCCCCAACAAATATGAAACAGCAAACGCAATAAATAAATTAGATAGTTACAATTTTTCCATGTGACAAAACCTTAGGTCATGAACCAATTCATTAATACCCTAATCACCACCATAACTGAGAATCGTGTTATTTAGATTAAATTTGACCCTCACCAAACAAAAAATCAATGGCGTTTTTTGTTTTGTAAATATTGTAAAATGATTTATTTCTTATGAAAACTTTTATACTTATGCGTAGTCGCACCGGTAATTTTATATCCTTAAGTTTGGAATCTTTCATATAATTATGTTTAACTATTATCTAGGTATTTTATAGGCATTTTTTTGTATATTATTCCTTTTTCTTTTAGTAAAAAAGTAACAGAATGGAATTTTTGTCCGATACATGGCTTTACGTGGATTACGAATGTAAAGGAAAGATTTTCTTTGTTTATCCAATAAAAGCCTTTTAAATAGGAAAATATCAAGAGACAAAGTTCATTCATTTTATTGTTATTAAATATTTATATATTTTGATTTTTAAGAGGCTTAGGTATGAAATAACTTTATAATTCCTTAATGTTCCCTTAACAAAAAAAAAAAACTTCAAATACATTTTCTCTTCGATTTGCTATAGTTCTCTTAAATAAAATATTTTTATTAGAAGATTGCCCCTTTTAACTGTACAAGATTGTTGATACCTCTGTTTAATAGTTTTCCGTTACTTTAACTCGATAAAAATGATGTTTACCACACATTTTATTAATGCAGGAATTTCCAGAGATTTATTTTCTGTTTTGCCGATTTTTTGATTCTATGATGGCCAAACTCTCGATTTCAATTGGGTTAAATCAAATGAGAAAAGGAAGCCAGGCCCAATGATGCAAATGTATGGAATTTTATGTTTCATTTGTTTAGTAGGGTATGATATTATATTTCGAAATGGGGATGTTTCAAATCCCTGTAAATGTCTTTTTTTATTGGTTCAATGATGCAAATGTATGGAATTTTATCCTTCATTTGTTTAGTAGTGTATGATATTATATTCCGAAATGGGGATGTTTCAAATCCCTGTAAATTTGTTTTATTATTGAATTACACTTTTTATGTGTGTATATTTTATAAAAACCATTAGAAAACAAATTCTTAAAATATAAAATTTTTCGAAATCATTTTTTGAAAAATGAAGTTTCTCATTAATATTAAGATTCAAAATAGAAGTTCTTACAGCATATATCTGGTATTAGAAATATTTCTGGCTATATCTTTATGTGGATAAAAAATCTAAATTCTATATATGCATTGTCCTTTGGTAATATTTTTTGAAGGAACATTTATTCCTTCATATTTGACATTGCACATTTTTTACATTTAATAAAATTAAAATATTTTCGTTGCGTTCATTTTTAATATTTATATTAAAGTATTAAGATATTATTCATTATTCTCTAAAATGTATCAATCAATATAAATTTATTTTTTATATAATATATAAAGGATATAGGTTTTTTTATAAAATGTATTATTAAATGTTTTCTCTTCCTTCAAATAATCTAGAAAATTCTCAATCCCCCTGTAAAATTATTTTCAATTATAATTTCCTTTCAATACACAATTTTGAAGGCTTCGATTTTAGTGATGCGTTTTTATATGGAAAGTTTTGTAATTATTGTTGAAATTATTTAGATTAACGCAAAGAAACGTCGAACATCTATATAAAATCAGTAATAAACAAAAATAAATTTTGGCAAGCAATAGATATTTTTCAATTTCAAATTCAATTTCAATGTCCATTTATTTCGTAATACAAAGCCAATAATTTTTTTTATGGAAAATAAGTCTAGAATGTGTTAAAATGTCAGGAAAGGAATGTAGGCATTGGAACTTCTATATTTTCTTTTCAAAATTACTCAAAAAAACTTATTCTCTGATCGTCGCTATTGGAAAACAAAATTTAGGCATATTGAAGAAGTGAACGTGGGAACAAAGCTGAGGAAAGAATACTATTTATGGGATATCGACAATCTTGTTTTGGTTTTATTTTCACTAACTCAGAAAGTTTGCATACATTTATTAGAAAGACCATTAGAGTTATTTTCATATAGGGTTTTTTTCTTTTTCTATCTATTTCGATTTCTGTTGTACTTAAGCCTAATAATGTAAATATTATTTTCTATAAATGTTTTTGATTGAGTTTCGTAGAAATAGCCAATTACATTATACGCCACGCGTCCTATGTAAATAAAAACACATCCGTACATGCAAATATGTATATCATTGCAAGAAAAAAAAAACTATAATGGAACAAAACCAGAAAGCATGAAACTTTCTGAAAGTGGATAAATGCAATAAATTGTGAATAAGATTTTCAGTAAAAAACCATTCATATATAAATTAATGATTGTGTATATAAAATGAAACAAAAAAAACAAACTATTTTTGCTAAGTATTTATAAAGCTCTTATAATGGAAGTAATATTTTTGCAAACAACATTTATATAAATACACATACACACACAAAATACATAAATCTAAGTAGATATATAAAGCCCTCCATTTCCTTGAAATACATACTATTTTCGATTTTTTTGTTTGTATCAAATAATTATGGCTTTTTATATATATACATATGATTATGAATAAAGCAACAAACAGCAAATATATATATATATAGTAAATAACAAAAAAGAACAACAATAATATATACATATAAATTTAAATATTATAATAAATATAATAAGCAATTAGGTTGTAAGCTTTAAGTATATACATATAAACTCCCCATTATTATTCTCCCATATCTTCTCCTTATAACGTATCTTTATTATTATTTTCAATTTAACCATAAAAAAGCGGAAAAACACAAAAAAGTTTATAATAAATGCAAGAAAGAATTAAATAGTAATATTTAATGGAAAAACAAAGTGTCTTAAAAATGTAGTATTAGATTCTCGTATATTATTAATTTATATTAAAACAAAAAATAATAAAAAAAAAAACAAAAAAAACACCACAAAACATTATTCAAGTAATAAACAATACAAATGTTATTATCAATTATGGTTATTATTTAATTTTATGTCTTGACGTCTAGGGCCAGATCTCAACTCTGGATTTCTCATTCTAATACAAAATATTATTAATTACTTCTTTACTTATTATGAAACAACACGAACGTACTTTTTGCACTAGCATCGGTATGTACGTTATTTGTGTTTAATTGTATATTGCCTCTCGCCACCCTGAAAACCCCAACCCCATGTAGTCTTAAACTAAACTTTATATTTGCATTTTGTTCGTTTGTTTATAATTTAAATGCAAAATAATATAATGAATGCATAAAAGCAGTAAAAAAGAAAACAATGTTTCATAAACAATAAAAATATGTATTAAAAAAAAATAAAACGACTTTTTACTATACTCTGTAGTATTAATCTGCCAAACCAAAGCCTACCAAGGATTTAAAATTGAAGCAAAATTTATTATGTCTCAATGCATAAAATATTTTCCAGTGTATAATTTTGGGACAGATCTAATGAGAATAGCGCTTGCAGGTAGAAGATTCCAAAGCTTAGCAATACAAATCGTGAATGAGCGTTCAAAAATTGCCCTATTGAAATGCTCTATTAAAATCGGACAATTTCTGCTGGAATTGAGAAATGAATAGTTAGTGATATGATATGTAAGTGGGTCTAGGGTATTTCATAACCCGGAGAGACATAGGCACCTCGAACTTATGAAATCAACAAACGAGCATCCCAGAAACTCACAATTATAGAAACTCTTGACACAGCACGATCATAGGAAGTGCTTCTTGTTTTGGCTCATTAAAAAATATGTCATAGCGGATGGGATAGAAAAGTTGTTGATGGATGCTATAAAGGTTTATTTTAGCACAATATTATTGGCCTCATTTTGGCTTAATGTATCGTCTTAATAAATTGAATCAATAAACTTTGTAGCCAAGTCGGGCATTATAAACACTTTACCAGAGTGGCTCTCAATCACAGCCTTGCTAAAACCACAATAGTTTTGGTAAATAAATCAATTACAAGTTTCAATATATTATATATGAAACGTATCCATAACCACAAAAGATTGGAAACATTTGCAAGGCAGCAATAAACCAATGATAGATACTATGCGGTCATAAGTTTTATATAAATTCATATAGCTCTCCTATAATTTTTGTAGTAAACAAACCTAAACTTGGAAATCATGCATTATTGGAAGATATTTTTAGTCTACGTTTTCGCATTGCTACAACCAACAGTTAACGGCGGACGTCAAAGGAATTTTCTCTACCAACGTCCATATGGTGGATATTCGTCAGAATTTTTTGAAACCGGAGAAATCTCGAACTGGCATTGGCATGAGGATTATCTTGTTTCTAATTGGCGCCGTAAATGTGGAAATTCAAATTCAAACATTAGAAGTTATATAACTGGGGGTACGCCAGCTGTTATGGGAAAATTTCCATTTTTGGTGGGACTATTATTGTTCGATCAGTTTCGAGTTTTTCAATGTGGTGGATCGATAATATCGCAAAACTATATTATGACTGCAGGACATTGTTTACAGAGGTGATTATATTGCATATCATAGACTACATACATAACTTTCTGATTCTATTTCATGTGACATTAAGTGTTTCATTGGGGCGCGTGTTTGTGGGGTCGTATGTGTATGCCAATGTTGCATCATCCGAAATGGTATATAACGTTACAAGGACTGATTTCATCATTAACGAGGGTTATGATGGGCGCCGTGGATTTCTCGATGACATTGCATTGATACATCTTAAGGAACCTTTAAAATTATCACCAAGAGTCCAAATTATTCCTCTGGCTCGAAGCTATATGACAGAGAAGTACCTTAATAATGAAATTGTCACAGCTGCCGGTTGGGGTAGAACAGCCGACAATAGCACCGAACCCAATACAAAACTTTTCTATGTTGTCACGCCGGTACTGGCATTTGAAAAGTGTATGTGCTTTTACCTGCCTGGTCTGGTAAATCGACGTAAACATTTATGTGCTGATGGTACAGGAGGTCGTGGAGGTTGCGATGGCGATTCTGGAGGGCCCTTAATATACAATGAAAGAGATAAAAATTACTTGGTAGGGGTTACTTCGTTTGGAAGTGCGGGAGGTTGTGAAATTGGCCAACCCACAGTGTATACACGCGTTACCAATTATTTAAACTGGATACATTCAAAGACTGGCATTCGAGTTGAATAGAGAAATTATTTTATATGAACCTTCTAAATGATATTAACGAGAATGTTGTTGAATAAAAAATGAGTTAATAACTTAACAACATAAATATCATTTTAATTGTTTTTAATTTATTTTGTTTTTACTCTATAATTTCCCTTTTTTGTGAATTTGATACAGAAATTGTTGCTGGTGAACTTACTTATCTAAGTAATACCTAACAAAGAACAAATTCATATTTTTTGGTATTGTTTTGTTTTTATTCAATATATTTTCGTACAATTCTTACAAAGAACATATATAAAATGGTCAACTAAATACTTTTGAAGCCAATTTTTGGTTAAAGCCTATTGTTAAGGAGATGAGAAGATTTTATTCATTTTTCTCTATAATAGCACTAAAAATAACATCTATGTGTATAATCGCATTATCATCTAACTGAAAAAATAAACTGAGCTCAAAACATTATTTAAATCGAAATCACCTTTCTTGGGCATTTGACCCAGCACACGGTTTAGATTGCGTTTTGATAAGTCTTCCGCGGAGTCATCATTACAAAAATCGCTACAAAAGAAAACAAATACACATGAAAAAAATCCGAACAAGAAAAATACTCATCAATCTTACCTTTGTTTAAAACTAAATTTCTCTTTAAGGAATTGCGACAAATCCTCCAATATAGGCTGAGAATGTAAGGCAACAAATTGTTCACGGCAGATTCGATTGAGCTCAGGAACTGTGCAAGCGTGAGTCCAAAAGCAATCGTGAACGGATACGAATGTGAGACCTGCCCGTTCGCAATGCAATGACGTCAACATCATATGTGATGAATCCAGTGAGTGTATGAAGTTTGGTGGGAAGGCATTCTTTTGTTTCATGACATTAGGTTTCTCGTACATGTCTGTGATCATGGCCTCAGATACGCGTACATTAGTTTTTTGGTTATGTTTGTATTCTTGACGGTTATACGGCTGCACTACCGGCAGACCCAATGGAGTTATCCATTCCACATTCTTACCACAGACACCGGATATGAGTCGTGCACATTCAGTGAACCAATCTTGAATTTCACGAGTAGAAGTGAACATTTCTCGTAAACTTTCAAAGGTTTTAGTGGTCAAGTATGTCGAGGCAGGCCACACCCAATCTTTGGGAAAATCATCGATATCTTTTAATTGCCGGGCAATTTGTAAACGTGCTCCGTAACGGGTGACGCCGTATACTGTAGTCATAACAGTTTGTTTAATGACTTTACGTCGTACAAATCCCTTAAGAGCATCTGCCACGTGAAGGCCATTGTCAGCATCGCGTTGTCGTGATTTTTCCACCAAAGCCGCAACAGCGCTGTATACATCTTGCGGTATTTCGGCAGGGCACAAATTCACGCTAATTGCTCCGGCTTTGTCGCGACCTAAAGCAGCATAATGCTGTAACCCATTGCAGGACCCATCTTGATGGATGGGGAAACGACTCATATATTCGGCAGGATTTGGAGAGCGATGAACCTTAGCTATTTCAATGCAACAAGCTAGTGTCTGCCAAGGTTCGTCGGATTTTGCCCACCAACGACGTCCAGTTAGTGGATTATCGGCAGAGTCTAAAATATCAGGCATCACCTCTTCAGCATAAAGCAAACGCTCTCTAACCGAGTCACGTTTTTTCAGGCCGGTGAGATTAATACAATGTAATTTTAGCCAACTAAAACCGTCAACACCTAAGGGCTGTGGTTGATCAAAAATAAGCATAGATCTAGCCAAATCTGATCCCAAATGATTAAGATGGGGTGGTACTGGATACACGCGGCCTCTAAAATCCATATTGTGGGGTAACCAGAAGACTTTGTTTCGATACTGTTAAATAGAGGGAGAAAACATTCCAGATACATTTGCTTATAATCTATAATTTGCACGTCAAACTTACGTGGTTAGCTAGGGAGAGCCTATATAGTGTATCGCACCATAAACTATACATTTCTGCTTGTTTGCGTCTGTGTGTCATTTTATCCTTGAAGAGTTTGGCTCTATCAGCATTTGATATGGAAGCATCATATTTAGGTATAGATGGCAGTGGAGGTAAAGAACTGGGCGGTTGGGGGACGTCGAGTTTGTCATCACCACCATTTTGGAAAACTTCTATGATGACATCTAAAACCTAATCAATGAAAAAACTATAATAATTTCCGGGAGACTAAATGGAATTTGATTACTACATACATCAGTATTTACGCGCCAGGGTACTGATGCCAACTGGTTTAGAGAATCTAAGGCAGGATATATATTTTGCGGATTCATAGAATTAATACGTTCCCATTGTTGTATGGCCTAAAAATATAAAGGATATATCTGTATATTTGTCCACAGCCATATTTTTAATAAAACTCACCTGAAGTGGAAGACGTATCAAATCAGATTTGTTTAGTAAATAACCGCCATTGTGAGGAGTGCTCCAAGGCTGTGGTGGACATAACATCGGTACCAAGTTGGAATCAAAGGTTAAAGTTTGCTGGCGAGATGCACGAAGTAATCTGTGGATACATAAAATGATTCATTGGTACTTTTGCAACGTTTACTACTTAATACCTTGATAAAACAGGATGTGGTTTAACCTCTTCCTTGACTAGCCGACCTTGGTTACGGAATAATGTATAAAAGGCTGGTAGGAAATTTTGTTGATTCTTTTTTTGATTTTGACGCATTACAAAAGCATCTATTTTAACATCCCTCATCAGTATATTGTACAGAAACCGACCCACTCCTGTAAGCACATTTGATGGCCACGCTACATCTCTAATATCCATACTCGGTCCCGAAGAGCGCTCCTGATGAACCAAACGTTGCCACATTTGCCGAGGATTATCACTGCTATTGGCATGATCCCATATATCACAATATGAACTATAAATATCACCGACCTTATCAAGTATGCCATTCCTTTTCTTTTCTTCTATTTGATAGCTAAAAAATTGAAATAAATCAAAAAATGAAGATGTTTCTTCGTAATATGAATTTGTACTTACCGTTGTTGTACTTTTTGCCCTAACTCTTTGTAAAGTTGACCAATGGTTGGACTAAATGTTTCAGATCCTTCAGCTAGCTTGTAAATTTCCCTAATTAAAATATCGGCGTATTGTGTTTTATCCAGTGTATTTAAATATGTGTAATAGTTCATATAACCATTGGGTTTGTAACGAATTTGGGCTTTTAGTGTATTTAAATCTCTAGCAATAGCATTGTAAATTTGGGTACGCCATAGGGCTTCCATTTCTTTAAGCTTTTCTCGCTATAATAAGTTGGAAAATATTAATTAGAACGCCATGGTAAAAATATAGTAATTTTACTTACACAAAGCTCAGTATTTGCAAACTCTTTGGATTTTTCTATCGATTTTATTGTTATACTACCTTCGAGCTCTATTCTTAATTGTTCCTGTGCCATATCAGTCAGATTGATTTTATTGTAACCCATTTTAGAATTCATAATTTCAGAACCTTCTATTTTTGGGTCCGATTCCATATTGGCATTGTTATCATTTGGAGGTAATACTTTATTATTGAATTCATTCAAGAGCTCATTATTATATGTAAGAACCGGTGGGGTGTATATAGGTTCAAAGTCGGGAATTACTCTTTGTATAGCATCTAAGGCAATGTCACGTTGATCGGCTATGAAATACGATTTATCCATTATTTCATGTAGAGAAAATCCCATTTGTTCAGCTTTCTTAATGGCTTTTTTAATTTTAATTGTATTGTCATCTGAAGACTCCAAACGACCCAAGCACTCAAATATTGATGCAAAAGTTTGAGCATTGAATGACAAGCCATCTTCTTCTATCAATCGAAATATATCTAGGAAACGCTCAAAATTTCCCTTCTCTGCATAGCCATGCAACAAGATATTATATAAATCAATAGTTATTAATTTACTTTCCATGTTATGTTTTAATGCTTTTTGACGATAGTTTAATACAGTAGAAAGTCCACGATTTAGGAGACCAACAGAAACGCATACATTTAAGTAGGTGGTTAAATTAAGACGTAAAGCCCTTTCCTTTGCTAAGCGTTCTTCTGATTCGCTGTTGTGAATTTTAGATTTGTATCTAAAAATAAAAAAAATGAATTTTTGTCAGCAATTGATCCATGACATAATGTTTAAAATGAAAAAAAAAAAACATATTTTTAGCAGAATTTTGTAGATGTTGGCTCTTAAAGACTTTTAAGCGACCTGGAAGATCCGGATGCGTTAGAACATTATAAATTTCTAGATAGTCATTGCAGTAGCGCTGAGCTCCACTTATTTCTATAAGACAAGTTCCTTATACGCCTTTTCGGTAGTTACATAACTAATGGCAAGCAGAAAGCGATCATCAACTATATATAATTTGGTCTTACCATTGACACCTAATTATAACAGTTTTTCTCTTATATTGTTTTTATTTACTTACCTTGGCTTGGACTTTTCAGTAGTTGCTGAAGGCTTTGTTTGTTTTTCCGCTTCTTCCATTATATTGGGATAGACATAGGATTCCCCAGATTCTAAAGGATCAGACATTTCGATGCCATCTTGTAAACTATGTTTTACCGATGAACTGAAATAGGTAATATTTGAAGCAAAAACATTCGAATTGTCATATATCACTTACATACCTAAAATTTTCATTTTCTATTCGCTCTTGTTCCATGCCCTCGATTATATCTCTAAAATTTTGAAAACTTTTTATAATTTGTTCAATTTTTTCTGGATTCTTCACAATTTTGTTGGAAATAATTTCTCCATCTTTGCCCAAAAATATTAAGGGTTTATCATCATAACTTCCAGATTCTAAAACGGAACTATCCAAAGCTTCCAAGTTAATTTTTTGATATTCGATTGGTTGAATCAAAGACGTTTTATTCTTATTTTTCGATTTTGTTTTTGATCTTTCATCATTTTTCTGTTTTTTGTTAATGATTTTCTTTATGATCTCCTGTTGAGTTTTGGCCACAAAATCTTGTAGCTTTTTTGATTTAAGGCGTTGAACTCGGGACTTGCGTACATTAGCAGCACCATCGGTAACTAAATGATAACAAAGACGCAAAATTAATTAAAAACCTTTAGTGGGAATTTAGAGAATAATAGAGCTATACTCAATTTAGGATAAAATGCTTTAATTTTCCTGATCGTCTTAAAAATATTTAGATTTGTTTCTACTTTTTTATAATTAGGCAATTGCATGAGTAATATACTCTATAATTTAGCTATTCTACAATATAATCCAATTACCTTCCAATAGCTCAACATATTTGGCAAATCTTGGTCTTCGTTTCTTCTTGGCCTTTTTGGCTACAACTGCCTCTGCATTCGTAGTGGTTGTTGATTGTTCCCGTACCGTCGACGTAGTTTTCAATTGTGATTTTTCTGTAATACGCAATAATCATTATTGACAGATTAACTCCACATGTTTTATTTGTTATGATAACTGCGTCATAGTCCTCTACTTACTTTCCCCAAATTTTAAAGAGCTAGTTGTTGTATGTGATGAGGCCAATAAGGACGAACTGTTCGCCGGTCTATTCGGTATTTGAGAGTATACTACTTTTTGATTTTCAATTCTAGAAAGTTGGTGATAAGCCGGCCTTAAACAAACATTTTGTGCATGGTGCCTGGACAGACTCACAAAATTACGCCCGCTTTGTTTTCCACTGTACAATGCCAATTTACAATTTTCTATTGCGATTCGATTGACCGTCAATAATCGATACATTTTATCTACACACTATTTATATATTGAATTAATAATTTAACAATTTCTCGAAGCCATTAATACAGAAAACTATATTTATAGCTTGCATAACATTGCAAGACCTCAGATCGTATACCATTAGGAGGAAAAACTAACATATTTTGACAGTTGACAATCACATGGTGAAAATCAAAACACACACAAGAAACACACAATTGCTGGCGCCGAACAGAAATAAATCGATAAATACCATCATACTTAACACTAACACTTTGTAGATGGCGCCTTCACTTTTTCTTCTTTAATGCGCATTACAGACTATCAGTTATTCCGGACGGAATGTCGGTTTTTGTAAAGAATCTTATAGTGTGTCGGATCGATACGACTTGTCGGCGATGACTAAATAATCGGTAAATGTGTTATCGATCCCATAAACATGCAGTAGTATCAACTATGCCTTTGGACTTAACTTATAATGTGCACAATTATGGGATATGTTCGACACGAGCACTGTCGTCCGGAATAACTGATAGTCTGTAAAGCGCATAAAAGAATCAGAAAAAAATCCGACTTTTTTTAAAAAGAATATAAATTTCTGCATATTTCAAAGGTCACTTTTTTTTAATCAAAAGAAAAACTTTATCTGAAATATCATCAATCGATAAAGGACATTGCTCGTCGTTCTAATATGTAGCATACATATTAAAAAAATTATATACGGCCGTAAATTCGGTCAGGCCGAACCTTATGTACCTTACACCATGGACAATCGAATAAGTTGGGTAGTTGGAAACACTTGCCGATTGCAAGGTACCTTACAATTTCTTAACATCGTTTTCTAAATTGTATGTTACTCCATATGGGATATATGTTAAACAAAAAACGCAGATTAAATACCTATTTAGATCAGTTATTGACCGATATATACAGGGCAGTCTACAAATAATTACGAACCGATAGGAACCAATTTTTGCACGCTAATTAGAGAATCAGAAGTTAAATATGGCTTATATAACTACATAAAGTAATCCCTCGATTTACGTCGTGATTGGTTCCGTTTGACGACGTTAATCGAAACGACGTAAACCGAATTAAAAATTTCACATACTTACTCTTAAGTCCATTCAATTATGTATGTATGTGCATGTACATAATAAAAACACTTCAAAAATAAAGGTAATTCGATCTTTTATTCATAAAAAATAAATAAATATATATACATAAAGCAAACATATAAACAAAAATATTAACAATTCTTTATTCAAAAATATCAGGGTTTAAAAATTATGTTCATAAACAAATGAAAAACCGTTACGTTGTATACATATAAAAAACATCGCCACTTCGACAATTGCGTTATATATGCAATATCAATCAGAATTTGACGAATTTTCGGTAAGAATTTCAGAAATAAATGTTTCGACGTCATCATCGATGGTACTTATTTCTCTTATGTATGTTTCTGACGACATATGTACATCGAATGGCGACGTAAATCGAAGTTGGATGGAACAAAAAATTTTACGACGCAAATCGAAACAACGTAAATCTAGGGATTGCTGTATAACCATGAACCGATATATACCAACGTATCGAATTTCAACCAAATCGGATGAAACTTTCTCTCCAAGAGGATGCGAAAACCAAATCTGGGGATCGGTTTATATGGGTGCTATATACAATTATGGGACGATATAGACCAATTTTTGCATGCTTTTTAGTGGTCATATACTAACGCAATGTACAAAACTTCAACCTCCAACCGAGGTCAAATCTGGGGTTTATATGGGCGCTATATATAATTGTGAACCGATATAGTCCAATTTTTCCATGGTTGTTAGAGACCATATTAGAGGTGTGTACGTGACAGGAAATTGTCGTGACTCACGCGTGAGTCACGCTGATGGTAACGGCGTGAGTGTGCGCATTAGCCAAACAAATGTCGTGCGTGAGCGTCAGTCACGAAAATAGTATCTTCGTAAGTGTGCGTGAGTAACGAATTTCGGAAAAACACGCTCAGGAAAATAATCCCGTTAGCGAACATAAAATGCTTACGAGTTCAATTCATATATAATTTTAGTGACATCCTAAGTGTTAAAAGTTTTATAACGCGCTCGATTTTAATCATACCCATATTTTCAGTCAGGTTCTATAGGTAAATTACTCATAAAATTATTCGTGAGTCACGATATTTTTCGGGAGTCACGACATTTAAAAGATTTTCGTGCGTGAGTACGAATTTTCATTTCGTGAGCGTGCGTCAGTCCTACCAAAAAATATCGTGCGTGAGTGTGCTTGAATAAGATTTCTCCGTCGTGAGTGTGAGTAAAATATTACTCACGTGCACACCTCTAGACCATAGACTAACACAACATACCAAATTTGAACCTGATCTGATGAAATTTACTCCTCCAAGAGGATCCGCAATCAAAATCTGGGAATCGGTTTATATGAGCGCTATAACATATATAATTATGAACCGATAATGACCAATTTTGCATGGTTATTAGAAGCTATATACGAACACCACGTTCCAAATTTCAACAGGATCGGATGAAATTTTCTTCTCTAAGAGGCTCTGCAAGCCAAATCTGGGTGTCGGTTTATATGGGGGCTATACGTAAAAGTGGTCCGAAGTGGTCCATTTGCAATACCATCCGGCCTACATTAATAACAACTACTTGTGCCAAGTTTCAAGTCGATAGCGTGTTTAGACCGGAAGTTAGCGTGATTTCAACAGACATATGTTTTTTATATGAAATAATATAAAAAATATATATTAAAATATTTCCAAATAAAAACATACACAGAAAAAACATCACGAAAAAATAATCCAATTAAAAAGATGATTGAAGTTGAAAACGTTATCAATTAACCAAATTAAAAAAAATATATAATACAATTAAGAAAATAAATGAATGAACTTTTACATTTTGTTTAAACTTTTCATTGGTTCAATAAATGTTGACTCAAATCTCTCAAAGAAAAATAGAACTATAATTATAATCGGAAAACACATAAACTCATAGAAAAAAGTCTGCTAAAACAGCAGAAGGATGCAACGAACAACAAATTATAAAATGTTTAGGTTATAAATTTTTTGCAAAGCATATCTAAGTACCAAAATTATTTTTTGGTATATTTTTGCACTATCAGCAACCGTTTTGTTTGCTGTTATGCTTCATTTTGATATAATATTGATAAGTATTTAATTGTGTTACGATTACCCCTAAGATGAAAGTTTTTTTGTTTCAGCCAAACTAAAATATGTTTTGGTGTAATCGAGCATAAAAAATAGCAGACAATGTTTGCTATTTCAGCAAACAGTGACTGCTTTCTCTTTTTCAGCATACGTTTTGCTGTTTTAGAAGACTTTTCTGCTGTTTCTACAAACAAATTTCTTTGGGTGTAGCAAAGTATAAAATCTTGTAAAGGAAAAATAATTATAATAAATAAACAATAAATAATCGATTGCCTCAATTCCAAAATTGATAGAGTTCTTCCACTAAAATCAATTAAATTAATAAATTAATTCAAAGTTTAAGAAGAAATCAATTATTTTTTTGTGATTGCTACTATAATTTTCGTGATTGAAGCAATTTCAAATAAAAAAATAATTAGATCAGTTAATATGGTAATTAAATCAAAAACCAATTTTTAGTGTGTATGTAGTTGAATATTTTGTTCGGAAATGATTAGTTTCTGTATGCATACGTTTTTGGCTTGAATCCAAAGAAAAATTACAGAAAAAATCAAAAAAACTCCAAACCGTATGAAAATTACAAGAAAATTATTATATTACTGTGAGAAATCAATGAAATGAAAATTACTTCATATAAAGGTGGGTGCTATGTTTGGTTTTTCCACCAAAACTCCAAAATAAAATTATAAAAATATGTATGACGACGATTATATTTTTAACTAATTTTGTCAAATCTTGGAAAAGCTTTAAAGAATTGATTGTGGACAATTTCATTTTTTAAAATCAATAGATTTAAAAAAGTAACCGTGGAAAATAGCTGTTTTTCGACTTGGAAATAGAACATAGTACTTACCTTAAAGGTAAAATAATTATTAAAAAATTAATAATTAAGTGAAATCATTTCAAATATTTTATAATAATTGGTGAGTTAAAATAAAGAATTAAATACAAACTTTAAGGAAGTCACTAAAGTCATATCTATTTGTAGAAAACAAAATCTTTGGAAGCCAAATTTTTTGGAAACTTTAAGAAGAAGAAAAAAAAATAACTTATCGACAAGAGAAAGTTTTCAGAAAACTTTCAAAGTGCAACCGATAGAATTGGTAGAAATGTGTCTTTTCCATGTTTTTTGTCGTTGTCGAAAATTAATATGAGGGCGGTTCGGAAACTTCTTAGCCTATCAATGAAAGAGAATAGTTACTTTTCAAAAATATTTTTATTTTTCAATATAATATCCTGAAACTTCAATACACTTAGTCCACCGCTTTTCTAGCAATTCTATTCCTTGATTAAAATAGTTTTCCTCTTCAAAATAGTGGTTTACAACTGTAATTGCATCTTCATTTGAGGTAAAACGCTTGCCAGCAAGGATTTTTTTTAGATTTGGGAACAAGTAAAAGTCACTGGGAGCTTATGCGTTTTTGATCGACTGTTAACAAATGCGGCACCCATCTTGCAGAAACCTTTTTCAACTGTAGTTCTTCATGCAAAATTAAATGGACTCGATCATATTAGCAATTTCACGCACTTTTATTCGTCGATCATTTAATACCATATCATGCACTTTGGCTACAATTTCTGTTGGTGTTGCTGTTTTTGGACGTCCACTACGTGGTTCATCTTCAATGCTAGTACGACCACGTTTAAATTCAGCAACCCAATTTTTTACTGTTGCATATGAAGAAGCACTTTCACCTAACACATTCACCATATCATTTTGAATTTCTTGTCCCGATAAACCTTTTTTATGTAAATATTTAATCACAGCACGCATTTCTAATTGTAATATAATTGTAAAAAAATTGCGGATGCGTGTTTTTTGAACACCGTTTCTATATGAAGGAGTTGCCAGATCGAAACAAAATTTAACATGTATTCATAACAGAGATTGAAGTTTCTAAAACACTTAACTTTTTTCTGTTTATACCGCGCTTTTTGTGCTAGGCTAAGAAGTTTCCGAACTGCCCTCGTAAATATTGACTTTCAGTAAGTGGGGTTAGCTTTTATACAATTGAAACCTATTTGCAAAAATCTTCATTTTGATGTCTCACATTGAAAATTGTTTGAAAAATTATTGAGTAGCGATAAATTTCAATTTGAGGATTAAATACAGTTGAGAAATTATTGCTAATGCGATTTTCTCAACTTGAATATCTCTCTAAACGTTTTTTTCTGGTGAAATTCTAAGTCGATCTGAAATCACGCTATCTTCCGAACGAAACAAGCTACCGACTTAAAACTTGATTTACGGAGCCCCTGAAGGAGCAAATTTCATCCGATCCGGTTGAAATTTAGTACATGATATCAGTATGTGGACTCTAACAACTATGCTAAATATTGTCCATATATGCCAATAAATAATTATATGTAGCCCAAATATTAACCGATCCCTAGTTTTGACTTGCGAAGCCTTTTCGAGGAGAAAATTTAATCTGATCCGGTTGAAACATGGGTACGTGGTGTTAGTATATGCCCACTAACAACCAGGCGAAAATTGGTCCATATCGGCCCATAATTATATATAGTATCTAGGGCTGTCATTCGGGATTTATAGAAAAAAATCCTAATTTGTTAAATTTTGTTAATTATGTTCTATTGTTTTTTTTTTTTTTGATAAATAATTCAATTTTAATAACAAATAACACATAACAATAGACAAATTTACAAATCAGGATTAGTTTTTTTTAATCCCGGAAAACTCGAATGAAATCCCTAGTAATAGCATGCATATAATCCAATCCCTTGATTTGACTTCCGGAGTCTCTTGAAGGAGCAAATTTCATCCGATCCCGTTGAATTTTGGTACGTGATTTTAGTATATGTCCTCTAACAACTATGCAAAAATTCATCCATATCGGTCCGTTCGTATTCATCGACGGTAAATTGGCCGGGATTGGGCCAAAATATCGCACATCCACTTTCGGGCAGCGTGTAATGGCTTTGTCGGTCGTTTGAAGGCTATAATTCTTACCAAAGGCATCCAATTCAAACAAATCTAACGAGATTCTACTATTTGATACTTCCGAATTTTTTGGCTTTTGAACTATAACATTAAAAAAGTATGAATGTGTTACAGCCACCCTGAGTGAGTGCATACTAGACCTTAAACCAACAATTATTTCAACTTTTCGGCAGACTCATATTTTTCTGTTATCCAATTTGGAGCCATAATCCAATTTCTTTGAATAAGGGCATTTTTTAAATAATTAGACTGAAATGTTAACTATACCATTCTCTTTGTATAATAGTCAAGAATATGGTGGCATTTTTTAGTATGACTATAATTAATTAATTTGAAGTTCTTGAATTAATTTTTCTTGATGGTGATGGTAAGTGCGTGTTTGCTCCTATTTCCCCCTTTATTTTTAGCATGATACGAAGAAATGTCATTTCTCTTTTTTCTTTGGTGGGAGAAACAAATGAATAAACTCCCACATTTAGTTTAAGAACACAAACATGCATTTATGCCTATTCGGGTATATTAGGCATGGCCGATCAACACAAAAGATGCACATGCGATGCGTATTGTTGTGCATTACACATCTCAAAGTGATAAATCTGACGGCGGCAGCTAGTGTTTGTTTTTATTCTTCTCCCCATTGCACCATATGTCAAATGTAATAACATCTATACATCTTCTCTGTGTGTAGAATCAGAATCTATGAAGGGATATAGTACACTCATATGTGCTTGTTTCTCCTCCAGATCTTTGCAAAAGATCATTTAAAAGCAGACTACGCTCCAAAAAGAATTTTATTCCTATTTGAGATTTTGTGCCGTTGGGATGAAATAAGAAAATATAATAAAAAAATATTAAATACGAAAATTAAAAGTGATAAGAAATCTTGTTGCTAAAATAGTGTGAAGAAGAAATCAAGTAAGATTTTTTGTTTGAAATTCTGTTTTATATTTCTGAAAAAAAAACGAAAACAATAGAAAAAATTAAAGACAAAAAAAACGCACACATACAATAATGACAATATTGGAATCTAATAAATAAGAATATAAAAATATAAAATGTGTTAACTTCTCCTCATAAAAATCCTGGGTCTTTTAACTGTGCTCGGGAATAATACTAACCGTTTAACTGTTTACAAGTATTAAGAGTGTAGTGAGATTTGTGTCTTAGAGTTATTATTTCATAAAAAATACCTGTAACAACTTAGTTATGTAAATTTGGTCTATATTCGTCAATAAAAATAGATTTGTAATGAAAATTTAAAAATGTCTTCACACAAAAGTTGTGTATTAAATTGTATTTAGCTAGCAAAGAAGAATGTTTTGCTTATTGTGACTTTTCATTAAATTCGAATTTCTTTCATGTGACGCAAAATGTTCAAATGAGCCACATCCGAGGTTCACGTTAATAATCTTTGATGTAAATGTTACTTGGAAAAATAAATTTCAAACCCCCATTTTCAGGAAGCTCCGTTAGTGCTACGTTAGCTAACGAACTTTTAAATCGTACTATGGACATGTCTGTCATCATGTCTATATATTCCATATGCCAGTTAGGAACTTAACTGCTAAAAATTTTTCTGTTAAAGTTAACAGGAGAAAAGATATTTCGATTTTACTTTCTGTTAACTGGGAGTTAAAGTCTAACGGAGATACATGAAAATGGCCGAAAAACACATAATAATATTGGTTCAATTTATATTATTCAAAATCGAAATTTATAGTCAATAAAATATTAAATTCAATTAATTTATGTAATTGTGTAGCAATTTGATTTACAATGAATTGTTTAATGGGTTTTGGTGTCAAATAAAAATACTTTCAATTATAGAGGCAAATTTTCGTAGTAAAATCGATTTAATTTTACCATTACATTTTTAAAATAATTAAAAATATACTAAAAAAAAGTGAACTCTCTATTTCACTAAAGCCAATTTAATTTTATTTTAGTACATGGAATTGTTATGTTTGGGGAAAGTTTCCTTTACTCTAATAATTTTTTGTGTACGTTAGTTAAATTAACTAAAACCAAGGAAAAAAAATATACTCAAATGAAGCATAAAGATTAACTAAATTCGTGGCTTCCACAAAATAGTACAGAATTTCTTTAAATTTGTAAATTTTACCAAAAATGCGTCCATCATGAACTTCGTATGTCACTAAAGACATTCTTGCAATTTTGATTTTCTTAAACAAATGAAAAAACATAGTTATGTCTAATAAATTTTCTTGAATTTGTCGAAAAATATTTACTTATTTTTATGACATCGGCGTGATGCCAACGTTTGTAATACTGTTTAGTTAAAATTTTCTACAAATATTCAAAATTTTCTAAAATTAACCGAAAGTTTTCTTCCTGGTGGGTTCACTGTTTTTTCGGAGTATAGATGAAAGCAAGCATCTTCTTATTAAATCTTATTGAATGAAAAACTTTCTAAGCATCAAAAAAATGTATTTTAAATCAGTTTACTAAATAGCCAATAAAACATAGTGCCAGACTTAAAATGGAAGTTTTATTGGTTTGATATAAACATTTTTTGTTTTTTTTTTTACAAAAACTAAGTTTAACATTAACTTTTAATTAAAATAATTTTATATATCTACTTTGAAAACATTTAGAACGTATTCCAAAAATATTTTTTATATTTTCAAATCTGTAAATGTGGGTAATCTTCAAAGGAATACATCACTCTTGTGACAAATTTATTGGAAATTATCCAAATTTGCATTATTTCCGTATCATGACGGTTGTTATTGGTTATAGGCCACTCATAAGCGTAAAAAACCCTCTGGATGAGGGCTTTGCCCTCTCCAGAAATTAATCAAAAGTCTGCCAATATCATGCTTTAGTTTAGTTGAAATATATAAAAAAACAACAACATAGGCCATAACAGCAAATGTAGTCTTTGCTGATTGCATTAAATACACTAAAAACAAACAAACATATTGTCATCGCTTAAGGATTTTGGTATTGATTCCGAGCCAAAGATCTAGGCTCAATAAAAAGATATTCATCTACAAATATAAGTTTAAAAATCTAAATTAAAACAAATAAATGCGAAATCCTCAAAATATTTAATACCTTATTTTGCCTTACTTCTAAGTCGTAAAGAAAACATTATTAAAGCAAATATTTGTTAAAGAAAACAATTATTAAAGCAAATAATATGAACTTCCTTTAAATTAAAATTTCTTTATTCTAAAAAATGTCCTGTGTATATTGCGTATTCTAAAACTTAGGTTGTTTATTCTCACCGTGAGTATTAACCTATTTTGGAAGATTTGATGCAAACCAAACATATTTTTCTTTACTTTAAGTGAAATTTGACCTACTTCAAAGACATTTAAATTAAAATTTCTTTATTTATTATAATAATTACAATTTTAATACGGGCTTATTGGACATGGAAGATTGAGGAGTTGATTGATTACGAAGCAATTGAAGTGAAGACATTTCTCCGGTGTAAATTGCGTATCCTAAAATTTAGTTTTCTTAATCTCTTAGCTTATTTTTGAAAATTTGTATCCTTATACCAAAGAATTAATATCTCAGTCCATTTAAAGATAATTTGCTTAAATCAAAAATGATTTTTTACTTTAAGGGAAATTTGACCTACTTCAAAGACATTTGACTTTAAAGGAGGGATAATTGTGCATCCTAAAATTTAGGTTGCTTAATCTTTCATATTAGGTCAACATTTTTCAATTTTTTATGGACCACAAGGACCAAAAACTTGTATTAACCAACCGGTGGTTTATTCCCCTGTCAAATATAAATCAGAGGATACGAAACCTGATGTTGCGATTTTCAGCACTATGAGTAACTCTTTGAAATTCTATTTTAATATTCTTCAATGAGAAACTACATTGGCTTTCTTTTATTAAAATGTACAATAATTTAGTAGATGAATACATTTGTGTAATCTATCCGTGAAATCGTTTTAGAAACTACAACGTTTGTGGTTTTGTTTTGTTTTTGAATAAAATATTTTACTTGTATTCGGTTGATGAGAAATAAAACAATTTATCAACCTTTTGACCTATTTTATAATTTGCATGAAGTACTTACTATAAACGATTAGTGCTTATATAGTTAGTAACGTGCTCTACAAAATTGGCGATAAGCTTCGGATTGGAACTAATGTTGTGATATTACTACAATGTTATTAGTATTTTTGGTAAATCAACAGCATAAAGTGGTTACCGAAAATTGTTTACATATAACTAAATACCTGTTATTATTCCAATTCTAATATAGTAATACGACAAATTCCAACTAATTTGAGTGATAAGAAATGCTTTATATTATTAATACGAGTAAGCGGTACTGTTTCGCACAAATATGGTTTCAGTTCAACATTTTAACACCATTTCAGTGAGAATGCATGAGCTATTACACTTTATATTATTATTACACGATAAATAAAAGGATCACATGGACATTGGAGTTATGAGTAAAGTAAATAATAAATCAGAAAAGAAAGTGGTCTGCAAACGTCACTCCATTCAAACTATACGTAATTTATACACCCAAGGAAAAAACACTGATCTCCGCACTTAAAAAAAGCATGTCTGGATCCAAAGATATACCCTAATGTTTTTGGTATTGATTCCAATACAAAGAAGCGGAAAAATAAAGTGAGGACACCTTACAGACACAAATCTCTTTTAAATTTGAGTTTTGCGTCCTTGGTTTTAGGAAACATATTTAAATTAATTTTTTTTTAGCTTTTTTCTACGAAAGACTGTCATCCACAATCGAATTACTTAGGTTGTGGTATCTGAAATCGTTTTCTAAATTGTGAGTTAGTCCATACGTGGTATATATTAGACAAAAAAGGTATGTGTAGGTAAGTCTACAAATAATTACGACTTTTGCATGGTACATAGGGAGCCAGAATTAAAATATGGGGGTCGCTTATATGGGGGTTATATACAATTATGAACTTGATATGAACCAATTTTTGTGTGATTGGGGATCGATTTATCTGAGGACTATATATAACTATAGACCGATATGGACCTAGTTAGGCATGGTTGTTAACGGCCATATACTAGCACAATGTACCAAATTTCAACTGACTCGGATGAAATTTGCTCTTCCAAGGGGCTCCGGAGGTCAAATCTGGGGATCGGTTTAAATGGGGGCTATATATAATTATGGACTGATGTCGACCAATTTTTGCATGGTTGTTAGAGACCATATACTAACACCGTGTACCAAATTTCAGCCGGATCGGATGAAATTTGCTTCTCTTAGAGGCATCGCAAGCCAAATCGAGGGATCGGTTTATATGGGGGCTATATATAATTATGCACCGATGTGGACCAATTTTTGCATGGTTGTTAGAGACCATATACTGACACCATGTACCAAATTTCAGCCGGATAGGACGAAATTTGCTTCTCTTAGAGGGTCTGCAAGCCAAATTTGGGGGTACGTTTATATGGGGGCTATACGTAAAAGTGGACCGATATGGCCCATTTGCAATACCATCCGACCTACATCAATAACAACTACTTGTGCCAAGTTTCAAGTCGATAGCTTGTTTCGTTCGGAAGTTAGCGTGATTTCAACAGACGGACGGACAGACATGCTCAGATCGACTCAGAATTTCACCAAGACCCAGAATATATATACTTTATGGGGTCTTAGAGCAATATTTCGATGTGTTACAAACGGAATGACAAAGTTAATATACCCCCATCCTATGGTGGAGTGTATAAAAACGTCTTTGAAAAAATCTCCTATTTTTAAACGATTTTTATCTTTGTGTCCATGATGCATACAGTTAACAAATTTAAAGTGGATTTCATTAATCTTGAAGATTTTTTTTTTTCAGAAGTATTAAAGCCACGTTTACCTTAGTAAACGAAATATTCCTTTATGTTAGGATACCCAATTCATTGAAAATTTTATCGAAATACGTATTCTATACTAACCAAAATTTGCATTCGCATTTTTTGAACTTAACGGCTCTTCTGAGAATCCCCACCACGTCGAAAACAGTCATATACGATATCCAAAACTCGTTACATTTGAGAAGTTGTCCACGCCAAGTTACTACAAAAAAGCATCGCATGAGTGACATTATTAGGTGCCTTTTTAGATACATCTAGAACGACACCAAAAAGAGCACCTTCAAACTGTTAGACAAAGTGCATTTTAAGATAGTTGTAAAAGAATCATTGTGGTCAAGTAAAATACGATTGTTTAGATGTTTATTAATTTGAATAAAAATGTATAAATTATATATAGATATAACATTTATAGGAATAAAACACATTTAACACATTGTTTTAACAAAGGAATTATGTTTTTTTTATAAGTTGCAATGCTGATATATTCGGCTGATGCTCCAGCATCTATTAGTGTTTATTCGTGTTTGGAAAAATATCTGAAAAACTATAACTTTATTCCATTTGGAAATCCGAAAATAGTTCACAAATATACCTTTCACAATTTTAAGCGTAATAACTATGTTTTCAGCACTTCATTTTCGTTCTTATTTAAATGAATTATAATAAGCTACTTGCGCTTGGTGTTGCAAAAAATATAAAACGGCTCTTGTAGCAATAGTGATGGCAAAATACTTTCATGTACATTTCGTACTTTTTGATACACTTCCCCATCGCAGTTGGCGATTATTGTAGTGTCACTTACGAGTCTGTGGTAGCGATGAGGAAGAAATGGAACTTTGAAATGCTGGCAGGGTTTAAGGACATGAAATCTTTTGCCTCACGACAATATTTTTTTTTCAGTTCAAAAACGTTAAACAAATTTTTTAGTAATTTTAGTTTTTGCACAAAACACAAATAACTCATATTTTTTTAATTTACAATATTATTTAACTGGAGAATTAACCAGCTATTAGAAAAGTGTATGTGTTTCTTCAACACGAAATCCGGTTAACTTAAACTGAAAAAATCAACAGTTAAGTTCCTAACTGGCATATAAATATAAAGAGAGAATGGTAGGCATGTCCATAGTGTGGTTCAAAAGTTCGTTAGCTAATGGAGCTCAATGAACATGGGGGTTAGAGCTATTTCCTTAACGCCATATTTCATTTATCGTGTCGCTAAACAGCTGATCACATACAAAATGTTTGCCATTTCTGGAATTTAAGAAATGGGAAAATTGATTTAAGATTTGCAACAACTACAACCGCAATCATTTTGGGAGATTTATTCAAAATTAAGTTTAATTAAATTTTTTTAGTGTACATTGCAATTTGTTTTTTTTTGAAGAAAACACAATAACTTTCTTTGCCAATGGAAAGCATTATCGAAGCTGGGAATTCTGTTATTTGCAAAAATCTGCGTCTAGAAAACCAAAATGTTTATCCATCTGACAGGCATAACATAACACTAATTGAGTTTCTTTTGAAATGCAATTAAGTGTTTAAAATTTTTATTATTTGCCGTATTTGAACTATTCTCTGTGAGCGATGTTGGAAATTATGTAAATATTGATCTATACATCCATAGGTCTTTGTCTTAATATAGGAAGGAAGAGTTTTATAAGGTAAAGAATGAACATTTAACATTGAAGAACAACATTTGGACTTATGATTATACAAACTGTGCTTTGCATCAATTGATGCACAATGCACTTTAGTTTTATACCATTGTGCTAATATTATTTATTATTATAATAAACAATAGAACTTTACACAAAGCAGAAAGAAACCAATATCCAAACAATGGTATATCATTCATCGCAAGATTTTTGCTATATAAATGCAGAAACAATAACTTTCTACCAATGATTGCCACATGCGGATAGCAAATGTCCAAGAAATAAAACGAAGATAGTTTATTAGTATAAACCACAAAAATTTCAAATTTTAGGCACATTGATTTTCTTCGTACCAAAAGTAAAACAATAAGCAATGCAAAGGATCCGAAAATGGAGTACTTCCGCACAAGTACTCTTAATAATTGTTAAAAATAAGCTAAAACAAAATAATATTTTTTTTAAATAAGTTAATTTTAGCATCACTTTTGCACTTTTTTCTGTGCAGACATTCTGGTACACTCCAATACCTACACATACATAAAGGGTGATTTGTTAAGAGCTTGATAACTTCTTTTTTAAAAAAAACGCATAAAATTTGCAAAATCTCATCGGTTCTTTATTTGAAACGTTAGATTGGTCCATGACATTTACTTTTTGAAGATAATTTCATTTAAATGTTGACCGCGGCTGCGTCTTAGGTGGTCCATTCGGAAAGTCCAATTTTTGGCAACTTTTTCGAGCATTTCGGCCGGAATAGCCCGAATTTCTTCGGAAATGTTGTCTTCCAAAGCTGGAATAGTTGCTGGCTTATTTCTGTAGACTTTAGACTTGACGTAGCCCCACAAAAAATAGTCTAAAGGCGTCAAATCGCATGATCTTGGTGGCCAACTTACCGGTCCATTTCTTGAGATGAATTGTTCTCCGAAGTTTTCCCTCAAAATGGCCATAGAATCGCGAGCTGTGTGGCATGTAGCGCCATCTTGTTGAAACCACATGTCAACCAAGTTCAGTTCTTCCATTTTTGGCAACAAAAAGTTTGTTAGCATCGAACGATAGCGATCGCCATTCACCGTAACGTTGCGTCCAACAGCATCTTTAAAAAATACGGTCCAATGATTCCACCAGCGTACAAACCACACCAAACAGTGCATTTTTCGGGATGCATGGGCAGTTCTTGAACGGCTTCTGGTTGCTCTTCACTCCAAATGCGACAATTTTGCTTATTTACGTAGCCATTCAACCAGAAATGAGCCTCGGACGTAAAGCGCGAAACACATTTCGAACCGAACACTGATTTTGGTAATAAAATTCAATGATTTGCAAGCGTTGCTCGTTAGTAAGTCTATTCATGATGAAATGTCAAAGCATACTGAGCATCTTTCTCTTTGACACCATGTCTGAAATCCCACGTGATCTGTCAAATACTAATGCATGAAAATCCTAACCTCAAAAGAATCACCCTTTATATGTATACGTATATCCAATTGAAAATTCATCCATTATATTTAATATAGAATAAACTAAAGTTTTTTTCTATATATTGATCGCCTAATGCAAAGCGGCTATTTAAAAATATTGATGTAATGCGTCCTAGATTCAAATTGCATTTCATGTGGCTGTCTTTAGCCATTCACAAAAATCAACTGATGAAACCCAGTACATAGCCATAAAGAACACAAAGATGTGCATCATCTTTTCAATTGTTTTTTAATTGAGAATAGATGTAGATGTTCATGCATACATTTATGTTTTATTCTATTTACAGTCAAGAGTGTGGCACTATAGCCAAACATAATTACCCACACCCCACATCGACTTAACGAAATCAGAACGCGATCATCACAACATCACTTATGATCATGGGGCGGCAGCAGAAATTCTTACGGATAGCGCTATTGGCCTTTATTGCCGTTACGCTTGTGGAAGAAGTACCAGCGGAAGTCACGTAAGTTTAAACTACAATTCGTATTTTTAATTATATGCAGGGGATACCAATGATGGTCTAGTAGATCAAGTTCAATGACCCTATTTCTTAGAGGCTGTATATATTTTATATTACGAATCGATGCCATATTCCGATCAAAATGAAGTCAATGCCATTTAATTGAAATATGTTCTTCCTCATATAAGTGAATGACAACTTTCCGCTTAATTATAATGTTTGCGCCAATCGAGAGCAAATTTTATGATAATACAATAGGTTTGTTTTTGTTTTGCATTCGATATAACAGGTCACGTGGCGTTAATCACCACGAATCTCGCCAATATTAGTCCTTCCTTTTAGCACTGGATAAAGAAGTCGTGTACACACAGAAAAGGAATATGATCACCCCAAACATGTTTCAAGAGCATAATGTTATGTTTGTCGAGAAAACAATATTTTTGTAACAAAATTGTTTCATGCTCACAGAGAAAAAGTAACATTATGCTCTTAATACGTATTTGAAGTGATCATATTCCTTCTCTGGATGTACTGAAACTTAAACCCCAAATCGCACCGTTTCGAGCCATCTTGTACAACAAAATATGAGAGTCTAAAAAACAAGGTTGGAACATAGAAAAAATATTTTTTGGATTTAAAGACAACGTTGATTAAGCAAATCACCAACACCAATTAAAAAAATGATTCATCTAATTAAAAATATAATTATAATTCAATTAATTTCTATAAATGGTTTTTCACTTAATTAAAAAATATTTTTTTTATTGAATTGTTTTCATGCTATTTCTTTCTATGCACCATTTAGATTTTATTTTTTTTTTTTGTACGAAATCTGTGTGTCTCAAGATAATCTTTAGAGCGTGTTAAATAGTTTCAAATAACTATCTTAGCTGATCACCTACAGATCCCATTGGGGACAATGGGGAGCCACCGTGCTGTTATGGATAGCATGCCCGCCTTGCATACAATTCCAGTTTCGACCAAAAAGTTTATCCCCTATCAGTAACTCTCGTGACATTTCTGAGTATATTAATGGTTCTCTAAGTGGTTTCACTATAATATAAAACGGTTTTCGGACTCGGAGCTTCCTTGTCATTGACCTGAACATGGAATTGGAAGTTTACCACTGTGATATCACGATGGTATGAATAGTCTAAATCACTTTGAAATAACAAGCTGGCACTATACGATACACATCCTTATCTTCGCAGAAAAAAATTTCACTAAAATATTTCCAATTAAAATATTAATTGAATTTTCAAAAATACTCAATTAAAACTTTAATTGTTTCAACAATTTTTTAATTAAAACAAAAATCAATCCCAAAAATTAATAGTATCAATTAATTTTTTAATTGGGTCAATTAATTGTTTAATTGACTTTACTGATTGATACTATCATTCGGTGATTGAAGACATTTCATTTAAAAGTTAATTGGATCAATTAATAAATTTCGTGATTGAATCCAAAAATTATTTTTTGTGTATTCATATGGATGATTACAGTGCCTTTCTATTTTCATTAGAATGATAACAGTTAGTCAGAATAAGATGAGAGTCGTCCGGGCACCTAAAGTTAAAGGAACATTGGTAGCTTTTTCTTCTGTGTACCATTTAAGTTCACCCAACTCTGGTAACTTTTTCTTCTGTGTACCGTTTAAGTTCACCCAACTCTTAACTTCATGGGTGATTGGGTGGACACATGTTAGGAAAAGATGGAGGAAATTGTTAAACGAAATGCCGATGGCAAAATGATCCCCATGCTTATGCAGCCCTTTACTAATGAATGATCAAGAACCATTACATATTTTATTTCGTAGACGCGACCGACAATAGGATATCATACACACATCAAATCGTACCAGATGGCAGCGATGAAAACTTCTTCATTACATCATAGCGCCGTCATCATACTCTTCCTATGCGCCCATATTTACAAAACACCATAGATGAGTTTGTGCACTTGTACCACCATACTATGCCATTGATATGGAATTTATTATTTACTCACATGGTTCTATATTTATAAAGACTTTTAATTTTCATAGAACCAATAAAGAAGGGCACCGTCATTAAAGATCACCAGGCATTGATCTGGGAATAGGAATGACTATGTCATTGTTTTGATTCCAGAAGAGTATGATCTTTGTTTTCAAAATACATATGAGGATTGGGGGAGGGTGAGAAAAACAAAGCTTTCCACGGGTATAAGTTCAATTTTTATTAGTGCGGAAATAGTTTTTTTCATAATCCACTATGTTGCGATCACCACTTGGTCTAAGCATGTCATATTTACCATAATTTATCAATCTTTAGCCTCCTTCTAATAATACGTGGATTTTCCATTTTAGAAAGCCATAAGATGAGTAGGCATGAAATGTCATTATTTACTTTTTAGAAGGGGAAAGTGTATGGCATTTCTTCCACATATACATATGGATGTAATCCTAATGTATATGTTGCTCATTTGATATGAATTGAGTGGTGCATGTCATTTATTTTTAGCCAGCCACCGGCACTATTCATTACAGTTCTTACATTGAAGTGTTGACATGCGAATTGATTTGGTTATAGTGGAAAATGTATGAACAACTTACGAGAATATCTAAATTATACGGGTTCCGCTTGTGATAAAGTCTTAACAATATTGCCAATAACTTACAGTCATCGCAATTTAAATCTTAGCTAGGTTAGGTTGTAGAAGATAACATCAATTTTGTGTTGAATTGAATTGATGACTTATATCAGTATAAGTCAATTGTAATTCCTCGATGTGATCTTTCCATCTTCTTCCTTCCGATGCGGTCCCCTTTGGAATAGTCCCAGAACTTGCACTTGCCGTTTTCTTTAAAAGAAATCTTAGAACAACCAACCAGATGCCCTGATGAATGCTAGTATGTTTCTTAAGCTGCACTCCCTCAGATCAGTGTGAGCCTGAAAGAAAAAGGAGCCCAGTATCTTGTTTCTTCTAAAGGATAAAGCTGGAAACTGGCACAGAAAGTGGTACGAGTCCTCCGTATCTTCCGGGTCCGGGCACCATCTACAGATATCATCATCTTTAAGGCATATTCTTACCATATCAATCAATGGCCGCAATTCCTCTCTGTTTATCGACATTAAAATTTCGCAGTTTCTTTTAATCCCATATCAACTTGGTTTGCTCGCAACCATCCGAAGAGACCCAGCGTCTTCGCCATAAGGGCTGTTTTCTTTTAGAACTGGATGCAACATTTGTATGGGCTATCCAGAACATCGTTGCACTGGTGTCCTATCCAGAACATCTCATCAGTGCCGATGTTGCCAGATTGTATTTTGATAAAGTGACGCTTCTTCGATTCACAATAGCAATTTATTGTGACTAATTTATGCAAAAACATGAAATTCAAAGTGGTACAGTATCATAAATAATCTCAGCAGTAAATATTTATTACTAATTGGAGCATTTCATGCATTAAAAATGCAAGATTTCACTTCTTTTCTGTGATTGTTTTTAAACAGCTGATGACAGTGTTGCATATTTTTGGAGATGTCCTGGATAAACGAGTATTCTGTTTTCTTTTAGTTCTTCACGGCTTAGGGTATCCAGTGCTAAAAGAAAACAGCCCTATAGTTCATCATATTTGACCTCTAACCTGTAATGATAGGTTAGGTGGCAACCCGATGTATCAGGCTCACTTACACTATTCAGTCCATTGTGATACCACATTGGTGAACCTGTAATGATAAGAAGTGGAGGAAAACCGAACGCTAGGAAATTATCCGTACCACGAGCGCCCTCCTTAGCCAGCACATCCGCTTCCTCATTTCCTATTATCCCACAGTGCCCAGGTACGAGTTCTCTACGAAAGCGGCTAACTTTAAACATTTATAAAATCGTATAATTTCTTCTACATTGTTGGTATTACAGGAAAAGGTGTTAAGAATTAAAAAAACCTCGTGGATGTGAGAAAGATATGAGGGAAAATGCAATTAGCAAGAAAACAATGTTTTTTTGAGTTAGTCTTTATGAAATTGTTTTTACATCCAAATACACTTCCTTACAGCGAAAAGCAAATGAGAAACGAACTTTGTTTGTCTAAAATTTCGTTTGGGAGGAAAGAATTATTTTTTTGCGTGCAGAAAGTCCCATACTACTTTCTTCAGATACTATAGAAGAGGAATATATCCAAACCTATTTTTGGTTCTTGGAAATACTTTAGGTAACATTTTACCATCAACAAATTTTACGAGCTGTTAGCCGCCAGACCTCAAAGTTCCAAAAATTTAACTGCAAACATCATCTGATATTTTTTAGCAGACTTTTTTTCATTGAATGTACAATTAATTGCAATAAATAAAAATGTAAAAAAGTAGTGAAAATGAAAAATTTCAACCCATCGATGATTTGGAAAAAATATATTTATGTATACTAAAAATATATATATTGAAAAAAAAAAACAAAGAAATAAAAACGATGTACAACATTAAAAACAATCGTTTAAAATTGATTGTGATAAATCTATATTACAGGGAATGATTTCGGTGGTTCCTAAAAAGAAAACGAGTATACCTAGGTAACGGATATAAGCACATCTCATATAAAAAAATATGAATATATTACACCCAGAGAAGGAATGTGATCACATCAAACATATTTGTGGCAACCATAGATAATACATTTCATATAATAAAAATATTCATATAAGAACATTTTTAAAACCACAATAGTTTTTGTTCTTATGATCAATAATTTCATATAAAGGCTGGTATTAATTTGGCACTATGTTCGGTTTCTTCTCCAAAGCACTATGTTAAAAGTGCAAAAATATTTATGGAGACCATTACATTTTTATCAAGTCTTGTCAAATTAAGGATGGAAAAGATGCAATGTATTGATTGCGAACAATTTAATATTTCTAAATTAATTGATTAAAAAAAGTAACCGTGAAAAGTAGCTGGATTTCAGCTTGAAAACTGAACATAGTACCTACCAATAAAATACAATAAAATTTCCCAAAAATAAAATACAACTCAATGCAATAAAATTTGCAAAAATGTCATAATTACAATAAAATTTGCCATAAAAAAGGTTATAATGTTATACTGCTTTTTAGATTTATTTTTCATTTTAGCTAAAATCGAATTTAATACCCACATTAAAACACAAATTGTGCGTGTTTTCAGAGTTTCTTATATCCTTTATCTATACGCAGAGAAGGAATATGATCGCCTCAAACCTTTTTCAAGGTCATAATGTCATTTTTGAAAGGGGAACATTTTTATCATGCTCGCCGAACTCAGATACATAACTTCCGAGATAATAATATGGTTGCAGCAAACATGTAACATGTTCTCGCACCAAAAATAATATTTTGCTCTTTGAACATGTTTTAGGTGAGAAGGTATATGTTCTTTTGATGGCACTGTACAGACATAAGCATGTTAAAATTGTTTTATTACTTCAATTGCTGCTCAGTTTATTATGAACGTCGCAAGCGATTCTTGTGTTTCATCTTTTGAATACCATTGGGATAATTGCATTTCTCATAGGAGTTGATTAGTAAATGTTTCATAACTATGTTCTGAGCATAGTCCAGCGAGTAAAGGAAAATAGTTTCGGGAAATATAACTTCTTCGCTTCAAATTATTCAAATTCGTATATACGTGTGTATTTACATGTTCATAAATAGTTTATTCTGAAATCTTCTCTTTGCAGTATGGGTGATATTCGTGGAACGTTGCAATCTCTTATATATTCTTACAATCAATTGGACAATAAGCTTGAAAGACATGAACATCGAGAAAGAGCTTTGGGAGAACTTATGAAGAAAGGAATAATGTCTTTACAAAAAGGTCAAAAAAATTTGGAACCCATCAATGGAATATTTTCCAGGCTAGATGAACGAGTTAGCCAAATTGAAACGTTATTAATAGCGGTAAGTCAATAACATATACGTGGTTAATGTGATAGGTATTTTGTCTCCCCTTCAGCGTAAATAGTAATTTAGGATTTTATAGAAATTACAAATAACCTACAAAAAGCAGAGTTTTCGACTATTAATAGGTACCAATTAAAGTGACAATCAAATTAAAAAAAGAAAACATCTGTTCAGCTCGGCGTCTAAATTACTATAATGTTCACTATGTCCGGAGGTTATAACATATTCTGCGGCTTTACTACCTCTTAAACAACTAACGCAGAAGAATTTCTTCTTTAGAACTTTTTGAACTTTACACACAGAGAAATGTTTTATTTCTCTGTCTGAATGTGAACGTCAAAAACTGATATATAAATAAATCATTTTATATATAATATATGAAATCTTCAAAAAAAAAATTCTATACATTCAAGATGCTGCAATTCTGAAGCACCTCTATATCCTGTGTTTGTCCACGCTTTCCCATGTTTGGATTAAATTTATAAACAGCGGCACTAGAGTGATCAAAACCGGTCGGTGAAGACCGGTGGACCGGTTTTTCATTTTGCACCGATTGTCGGTTTTGTATAAAATCCCATTTTCGGTGGACCGGTAGAACCGGTGTTTTTAAAATCATAAAATCCAGTTTACATTGAAACCCGAATGTATTTTCTGCCTAATTCCAACATTATATTCGTCCAAAATGTCAAATAAAATACGTTGGGTTTCTAAAGAAATCCCAGAGATATTTTAATGAAATATGAGCAAATCGTGCTTGTTCAATTAGGAGCGTATATTTGTCTACAAAATCTATAATATTTCTTACGTTATTATTATTCGACTTAATTTAGTGTATCTTTCTGTAGAAAATGAGCTCTGTTTGTGAATATTAAAAAAAAAAAAAACAATAAAATGATTCTTCGAAAGCCAAAAGCAGTATGCACAAGAAAATTTTTTAGGGATGCCAGACGTGCTCTTTTAAAGACAACATGTGCTCTTAAAACAAGATAGGCCAAAAGAGCGCGCAAAAGTGCTCTATTTTTAGTTAAGTACTCTTTTTGTGCTCTTTGTATGCATCACAACAAATATTACTCCAACGCGATTCAATAAATGGTAAAAGTAAACTGAACTTACGTAAATGTCACACTACGAGATTTTCCTACGCCGTTATTTTCTAATTAAATAGTGTTTTACTTTATATATCAGAGTCTAAGAAGAGCACGCCGATCTTGCTTCTTCACTTTGTACTCTAAATGTAAACAAACTTCTTTCAATAAATTTTTTTTTAACAAAAACAACAAAAAAATGACTTACAAAGTATTGTAAGAAAATTAACTTGAGTTGAAAGTGGTTTATTTTATGTATATGTTATGAACCTTTTTTATTTTTAAATGAATTATTATGGAAATGAATGTTTTTATTTTATTTTAAAAAGTGTGCTCTTATTTTTCGTATGTGCTCTTTTTATAAACTGAATGTGCTCTTTTTGCCTCTTCAAAATCTGGCATCCCTAACATTTTTAGTTGTCGAGACTTTTCAACACCTTCTTTAATATAAAAATATAAAAAACCCATATTTTAATGTTTATCGGCGGTATTGTTAACGCAAATATAGCAAAGGAATTTAATTTTTACATTAAAACATTGAAGTATTGTTTCCTTCACTTACATTAAATTAAGTGTTTTGGGAAAAATGGTTGGACGGTTATGCCGGTTATTTAATTTTTAAAACACCACCAACCGGTTTTAAAAAATGATCCGGTTTTTTAGAAACGAGAAAACCCGACTTTCAAAACTACAGGTTTTTTGATCACTCTAAGCAGCACTTAATTACGCTTAACATATGCTATAGCAGTTTCGTGACTTCATTTGAATTTTTTTATATACCGTTTTAAAATCACTATCTTATACAGTTGCTTTTTCTGAGTTATGTCTTCACTAATATGCGAATTATCATCAGCCAAAAATTATGTGCATCTTTTTACACGTCCCGTTTTCACGATTTCCTCCCATTTACCGTTTTAAAGTAATTGCTTCAACACAATCGTTCATTTCAGGTTTATGTCTTTGCTATTATATTACCGAAGCCAAAAATTATGCTACGTTTTAAATGCTTATTATCTCGTTTCACGCCATCAATGTCAACGTGTGGCCAGACATTATCAGCCCCTGGATGTCGATGATCATTGTCTGGCCAGATGTATTCATTGATGCGGTGAGGGGGACGATGGATCGCTTTCTAAATAGGATATTATAATTTGAAACGTTATTTTTTGAATTTAATTGCATGGACGCATAGACAAACCGAGGATATGGAGGTGCCCCCAAAATTGCATTATTCTCATTTCAATTTCAGTTATTTTCAAAAATATAATTGTTTTTGTCTTCACGTCACAGCAAGAAGAAAAATACAATATACAAACGGAAAAAATGGGAGAAGCCTTAGCACGAATATTCAAATGGATGCAAGAAAATGACGAATGCTATAGACGACCTCCTGTCCCATTGAGAGCCCATGAAGCTACCACAGAAAAATCAGAACCCTCACTGGCACCAACGTTTGTAAAATCCCAGCAGGAATTCAACAAGAAAATGACTACAGATATGGATAGACTTACTACCAACGTGGCCAAACTATTGGATCTTTCACAAAATGTTATGGAACAAACCGAGGTGGTCTTCAAGAGTAGCCCCGCCACTCAAGATATGTTATCGAAAATTGAAGATCATTTGGTTAGTTATAGCGTGGTTACACCATCACCACCACCACCAGCGGTAGCCAATAACACCGAATTTGAAAATAAAGTTGTTCGAATGCTCGAGAGTGTACACAACAGTTTGTCAGAGCTGAAAGACATGCCTAAAACTCCCGAAGGTTTGTCCAAGGCCGACAAGGAATTCATACAGGCAATGAATAATGAAACATTAACAGTTTTGGAACATATTAAAGCCGATACATTGGAGACTGGGAACCAGAGTAAGTCTAAAGGCCAAAAGTATAGAGCAAATGTATTATTTTTTTTTACTTCTCGTTTTAGTTGTGGCCAAAACATCCGAAAATATCCATATTACCCAAAACTCTTTGGAAGAAAAACTTGATAGACTCCAAACAAATGTGATTGACTCATCGGCTGTTTTGGAAAAATTCTATAATGAAATGAATCATAGTTATACCAAATTCAATGAGGGTCTGGAAATCTTCGATAAATTCAATAATATTCTGATGACCAATTCTGAATATGTTTTGGATACCCAAAGAAAAGTAGAATTTGGCACAGTACAAATTGTTCAAAAAATCACTGATTACTTGGAAAAACAGCGTGATATTATTTTGGAAGCAAACAAGGAACGTTTCGATAACGTTGATGAATTGATAATAACCAATCAAATTGACACAATGCAAAATTTCTCTTCCCTCATCGAATCGGAAATAACTCAAGTTTGGCATCAAATTTCAATAATGCATGAAGAAATTATGGCTAGCAAGGATATTCTTATGGCCGTAGATGCCCGTAATGAAGCCTCTGTCAATAACACATTTGCCAGTGTTAATACTATGGGTATTAAGGTGGAAGATATTAAAAATCGTATGCTTGATATGGACTCCAATTTGAATTTCCTTTTGGGCAAGCTATCGATTATTTCACAAGAATTTAATAACATCAAATTGGGTTTGGGTGAATCTTTGGAAGATTTGCGTAAAACTTTCGATGCGATACAAGGTAAAATACCCGAAATAACCGGTGTCAATTCAAATTTGGGAAAATATGAAACTGAATTGAAATTACTATCGAAGCGTAATATATTGACATAGGGCGAGAAGTGTGAATGATACGGAAGCAAATATTATGCAATAATACAATGATTAAAATGTTTATGAAAAATTAATGTATAATTAAATTTTATTGTAGTTCTTATGGTAGTCTAAAAAATATCACTGAAGATACCCATTTAATAGTAAATAAGCTAACCACAATCAACCTGTACTTCATACCAAAAAAATTCTTAATAAATTATATGTATGTATGTTTGTGTCCAAGACTGTGTGTTTTAAACCGTTTCTAAAACAAGATGGGAGATAGAACAATTGATTATACAATTTTATTTGCTATATTGCAAAACGATGCTGCATTCTTTTATTTAATGTTCAATTTATTACTCCTCACCGCTACTGCGAAACATTATTTCACTCAAAAGAAAATGTTTGATAGGTCATCAACCTTGTTTGGTAATAAAAATGATACTGACCGCGAACAGTTTGTTACTGAATTTAGATATGAAACTTTGTAAGGCAAAATGATAACAATCGTTGGTAATGCTTTAATATCAAACGATATTGATGTCTATTCTCTTGATATAGACTCGCCTGGCTTCTGAAGAGATGACCTTCTGTACCGTGTTGTGTGTGCCGATCTCAATCACGCCTGGATTTTCTCATTACAGCACTTGATCAGATGCTAGTGTTTGAATAGTGTCTAGTACATTCCCACAGAATGCGGCAATTACTGTTTCGGAGTATTGAATTAATATCCGGAGCCAATATGGCTGGGGGGCGTAAAAAAAAGTGGCTAATGATGGCAATTATTGAAGCCTGGGTTTGGAATATTTCTCATCAGCAAAATTCTTTATTTCCACAATGTTTTATAAATACTTCTTATTCAAATCTCTATATTTTTTTAATGGTAGAGTACACTCAATTGTTCCATTTTGGATGACCTTAATTTTATTTCTTATGAATAACACAATATTTTGTCTTTTTAAATACAATAACTTACATTAAATTACAATTGGCTAGAGTTTTTAAATACAAGTTTTCCATAAACTTACGAATGAATGCATTACTTTTAATAACCACTCTCAAATGCCATCTAAATATAACTATGTATCTAGATATATGTACACATACACCCACATTTCATAAAAGTATGGACCGATGAAACAATAATATTTAGACAAATCAAACACATTCCAAAAATTATTAAGAAAAAATTCAATCAAATTTGTAATATGTTATAAATGTGGTGTATAAACTGCAAGAATTATATTGAATATAGTATGCCTTAAGTTCAAATTAGCTTATCAACTCATTGCTGGTAACTATCTATTCTAGATTGAAACTCTATTTGCCCCATCTTTGTTCACAACGAGAGTATTTATAGAGTATGCATGCAAAAGATTCAGCATTAAAACATTGACCAGTGGGATAACGTTGGAATTCTGTGAATCGTGTATGCCATGGTAATGTACCATATGTACTCAGAGTTTCACTAAACACTATACTTAATTCTGGTTCACTTAAATTTTGCAATTCTACTGAAATTTGTTTGTCCAATTGATCAGACAGTTTACTTCTTTGTTGCAGGAGTTGCTGAACTTCTTGCGTATCCCTGCGACGAAAGAGATTGCGACAGACTTTAGCAATCAATGGGCGGTTATCCTTAGCTTCTATTTGATAAATCTGTAAGAAGGAAAAAGTTGTGGATTAAATTCAGGATAGAAATGTCTAGTTTGATCGACTGATTTTTTGCGCTACCAAAAACAAACATCTATAGTGAATGCACATGTTTTTACAGCAAGATTTCAAACCGATTTAAAAATATAGATAATCAGAACAAGAACTCTTAAATAAAATGCAAATATTAGAACAATGTTTTTCGAAACCTAGAGTCGGATTGGTAACACGGTTGCGACAGTTGGTAGATTTCTACCAAAAATGGTAGAATTTTTACTCTTTGTTAGATTGGTAAAGTTCTTGATGTTTTGATAGATTTTGCAAAATTACCTTTCCAAATATCTTGGCTTGACCAACTTTTCTATAGAAATACAATTTTTAAAAAATTTTACAAAATTTTCTATAGGTAGAATTTTTACTCTTTGTTAGATTGGTAAAGTTCTTGATGTTTTGATAGATTTTGCAAAATTACCTTTCCAAATATCTTGGCTTGACCAACTTTTCTATAGAAATACAATTTTTAAAAAATTTTACAAAATTTTCTATAGAAATGAAATGTTGACAAAATTTTCTATAGAAATAAAATTTTGACAAAATTTTCTATAGAAATAAAATTTTGACAAAATTTTCTATAGAAATAAAATTTTGACAAAATTTTCTATAGAAATAAAATTTAGACAACATTTTCTATAGAAATAAAATTTTGACAAAATTTTCTATAGACATAAGATTTTCACAAAATTTTCAATAAAGATAAAATTTTGACAAATTTTTTAAAGAGATAAAATTTTGACAAAATTTTTTATAGAGATAAAATTTTGACAAAAATTTCTACAGAGTTAAAATCTTGACAAAATTTTCTATAGAATTAACAATTCGACAAAATTTTCTATAGAACTAAAATTTTGACAAAATTTTCTATAGAACTAAAATTTTGACAAAATTTTCTATAGAAATAAAATTTTGACAAAATTTTCTACAGAAATAAAATTTTGACAAAATTTTCCATAGAAATAAAATTTTGACAAAATTTTCTATAGAAATAAAATTTTGACAAAATTCTCTATAGAAATAAAATTTTGACAAAATTTTCTATAGAAATAAAATTTTGACAAAAGTTTCTATAGAAATAAAATTTTGACAAAATTTTCTATAGAAATAAAATTTTGACAAAATTTTCTATAGAAATAAAATTTTGACAAAATTTTCTATAGAAATAAAATTTTGACAAAATTTTCTATAGAAATAAAATTTTGACAAAATTTTCTATAGAAATAAAATTTTGACAAAATTTTCTATAGAAATAAAATTTTGACAAAATTTTCTATAGAAATAAAATTTTGACAAACATTTTTATAGAAATAAAATTTTGACAAAATTTTCTATAGAAATAAAATTTTGACAAAATTTTCTATAGACATAAGATTTTTACAAAATTTTCAATAAAGATAAAATTTTGACAAAATTTTTATAGAGATAAAATTTTGACAAAATGTTCTATAGAGATAAAATTTTGACAAAATTTTCTATAGAAATAAAATTTTGACAAAATTTTGACAAAATTTTCTATAGAAATAAAATTTTGACAAAATTTTCTATAGAAATAAAATTTTGACAAAATTTTCTATAGAATTAACAATTGGACAAAATTTTCTATAGAAATAAATAATTCTTTAATTAATTTTTTTAATTTCTATTTATTTTTATATATATATATATATATATATATATATATATATATATATATATATATATATATATATATATATATATATATTTTATTTAGTTTTTAGTTTTTTTTTATTTAGTTTGTATTATGTTATATCATTTTTAATTTATTTTATTGAGTCTCTTTACTAGCTGTTTATGTTAGTATTGCTGTCTTACTCACATATTCATGTTTTTTTTTACTTTTTTATTTTTTTTTATTGTTATTATTGTTTAATTTTTTAAATTGATAATTTAATTTTTTTTTTAATAGTTTTTTTTTTCTTAATTTTGTTAATTGTTTTAATTATTGTGTATTTGTTTCAAATTCAGTTTAGTCACTTATTGATACTATTTTTGTTATTAATTTCTAGTTTTTAAGCGCATAATTTTTTTAATTTGTTATTATTGCTATGTTTGTGTAGTTTTGGAATCCGTATATGGCTTTGCGGCTTGGATTCGCCAAGAGAAAATAAATAAATAAAATTTTGACAAAATTTTCTATAGAAATAAAATTTTGACAAAATTTTCTATAGAAATAAAATTGTGACAAAATTTTCTATAGAGATAAAATTTTGACAAAATTTTCTATAGAAATAAAATTTTGACAAACATTTTTATAGAAATAAAATTTTGACAAAATTTTCTATAGAAATAAAATTTTGACAAAACTTTCTATAGAAATAAAATTTTGACAAAACTTTCTATAGAAATAAAATTTTGGAAAATATGATTTTTTGTTCAGTAGTTTTTTGGTAAAATTTTCTCCAAATGGTAGATTATTTTCGGCTTGATTGGCAACCGTGATGGGTAAACTTACTCGTATTCAAAGGATACAATCTGAAATGCATGACATATCAAAAGATCGTTTGTCTAAGACAATTTTTAAATTTTGCGCAATGGTTCGCTTGTACTGAAAATGTTGCAGTAAAATGACGAAATTATTTAAATGTAAAGCTTATTGTGTGCTACGTTGAATATAATATAGGTAAAACTACATTTACTATTGGAATAAACTGCAAAGTAATAAATCGGAACTTTCATAAGAAATACGTTTAATTCGTTCATTCTTCATATCATCGGCAAAAGTATAAGTAGTCGATCTACCAAAATACTACATTCAAAATTCCAAAATTATATATAGGCCTTATCAGTTTATGCATCGCACAGTGTATTGTGTAGGCAAATTGCATATTTAGACATTGGAAGATTTGGTTATTCTATGTATCATCAATATACTGTTAGTGTACTAATACAAAATGTAATCAAAATTAGATATAGAAAATTAAATAGACCTTGAAAAGTAAATGACTATGAGATAATAACACAATAGACTTTGCTCTTTGTAATAAATTCTATCTCTTCGTAAAGTTAACAAGTATATTGCAGAAGCAACTCCATCGGAATAATATTATCTTTATTATTGTTTTAATTTTGCACAATTTTGCCACTTCGAGTATTCAGGTATTAGGTACTTCTTGCTCACTATTAACAAATCAAATGTATGGTAGGAATTGTCAAAGTATCAAAACAAATAAATACAAAAATTGTATCAATCAGGCAGACGACTATACACACATTGCATACAGGTTTCATTTGTTATCAAAAACAAACTGAAATTACTGATAACTAGCAGCATGTGGCGTTCGAGAGCCGTAGTCATAATAGAAGACTGAAATCAAAATTTTTGAAATCTTACCTCTAATGATTTGCTGTCTACTTTTGGGAAGTTTGATGTCGTATGACCATTGGTTTTCGTAGAAGAATTCGGCAAAGAGGTGGGAGTATATCCATTTGAATGAATTGTACCATTACATCCATTTTGGCTTATTGAGTACCAAATTATACGCCTTTCTTCTAAAGATTTATTTTTCCAACCATCGGGACATTTAATTTTATCCAGCGAAATGCTTTTAGATTTGCTTTTACATATTGATCGTGTGTCAAAAAAACTGATACACTCTATATTCATGTAGAGAGCATATGTGAATAGACGTGAGAACAGCTCCTCGTTAACATCATTAGCGTCTGGTCCAATGATCAGATTAAGGTGTTTGGGTATTTTGTTCAATTGTTTTTTGCACTGTTTCAATAGTTCAAACTCTTTTTGTTTTCGTTTTGCTTGTGTTTGACATAGATCATATGACCACAATACAAATGCAATTGCTCGTAAACGCACCCACAGCCAAAATTTGTACAGGGAAAATAGAAAGTGGAGCAGTTGCCACAAGCATTGGTGGATACGATTTACAGACATATCGTGGATCGATTTCCGGAGAACGTTAAAAACTTTGTAACATAGGAATGATAAGTAATCTAGACTCCCATTGGATTTTCCTGTTTTCTGCTTATCTGTTTGTCATTCACCATTTATTAACCTAATAGTCAGAATTGAGCGTTAGCGAAGAATATTTAGGTATCATATACACATACCTTCGATAAAATATTTGAATAATTTCATTTATGTTTTTCAACCGAATTGAATCAAGGAAAATTCATTTTTTTAGTTCTAAGATAAGAGATTCGAGCACCACCGGCGAGCAACAACAAGTACATTTCACAAATTGACAGCTGAGACACGTCAGTAGTGTTGGGAAAGTAACGAGTATTTTATTACAAGTACTCGTTATGCACCTTGTAGTTTATCCGGCGACGACAGCGGTTGTGTCGAACAATCCTATAATTTGGCCACATATAAGTTAAGTCCGAAGACGTTATCGATACTACTGCATGTATATGGGATCTGAATTTGTAAAGAATCTTACAGTGTGTCCAATCGATGCGACAATTCGTTGATGATTAAATAATCGGTAAATGTGTTATCGATCCCATAAACATGCAGCAGTATCGATTATGCCTTCGGACTTAACTTATAATGTGCACATTATATGGGATATGTTCGACACGAGCACTATCGTCCGGTATAACTGATAATCTGTAATGCGCTTTACAGACTATCAGTTATTCCGGACGGAATGTCGGTGTTTGTAAGGAATCTTACATTGTGTCGGATCGATGCGACTTTTCGGCGATGACTAAATAATCGGTAAATGTGTTATCGATCCCATAAACATGCAGCAGTATCGATTATGCCTTCGGACTTAACTTATAATGTGCACATTATATGGGATATGTTCGACACGAGCACTGTCGTCCGGTATAACTGATAGTCTGTAAATCGCATAAAGCGCATTATACCTAGCGTCTGAACAATTCATAACGAGTCGTTATAAATCATGGCAACACTACATCGATTATCGACCTTAGCCGAAATCGATTTCTAATAACGATAACGATTGTAGCAAATATGAGCTGTATAACGAAGAAAGTTACACCTCATATTATCAGGCAGTATTGGTTTGTTTTTTCAGAAACTGGGTTTGCAATTGCAATTTTTGTTTGTCGTTCTTATTCATTGCGGATATTAGCCAATCTGATTTAGGTGAGTCTTCTGTTTTTTTTTTTGCTAAATTAATCTTATCTATAAAAAACGATGGGAAAAAAGTGCAGTGCAAAAAAGTTAACCAGCCATTGAAATTAGCCAATGGTCTAAAAATAATGATGTACATACGTAGTATTGGAATATGAAAAGCCGGCTGTGTTATTGCGTTCGGTCTTGTTTGTTGGTGGGAGTCAATTGGGAGGGGAGTTTATTGGAGGAAATTATTAATGGGTGGTGGCTGAATTTCATCTCTATCTGTCGTCAAATTATTCAAAAACAAAAATCGACAAGAGTATTATTTTTAATTATTTTCTATTACATACTGCCAAAGTATATATATATACCGTCAAAGTGTATGTGAAGCAGGCGACAAATGTGGAAGTGAAAACGTAGGCGTGTTCCTTTCAGATGAAAAATGAAAATCATGGTGGTTCCAAAAGTCCCCATAATGTATGCCAAAACGTATGTTTATATATGCGTATGTACATACATACATAATGCAAAGATAAATATGGTACGTTTGTATGTGTATATGAGCCAGCTGTTATCTTGTAGGAAATGAAAAGAAGAAATCATTGTGCCTTATTATTGTAGTTGCAAGAGGTATAACACTTTTTGCAATTCTTTTTTTATTGCTAATTTCTTCTAAGCACATACGGGTGCAATTACATTTATTGTACGTATGTATGCTTTTCTGGTCAACCAGGTTTCATCATCTGTGAAGATTAATGAGCACTATCGATTTATATATATGCAAGTTTTTGTACATATTATGGGTTTCTTGCTATTGTTTATTATCGTGTAGATTGAAGCCTTTGGAGCATATATTTAATATTAGAGAATCTCCGAAGATGAAATCAACAAATGGGAAAAAGCGTGGACCAATAATACTTTAAAACGAAGCCATATAGGATATCACCATTTCGAATAAAGAACAATTTTTGAGAACCTTGCATTTTATTTGGACGACTAAACTATAATTATGACAACTGCGGTTTTGGTACCAATATGTATGTGTGCTTTCTATGACTCACATTTCATTTAGACGTAGTTCCTATATACTACAACAAAAGACAAACGAATTGCTTATTAAAATGTATTTCAGAATACCGGTTTTATGCAAAATCTTGAAGGGGTTTCTAATTCAACTGACTCATCTCTGATTGATTGTTTATTTATTATTTTAGATCAATGTATGACTTTCACCATTTTCAATATAAGTTCTTGCAGTAAATTTATTTCGAGGTATCAGCTGACTACAATTTTCATTGCGGTCAAGCTTATGATAGTCAATATTTATTGTTAGAATTGTTGTTGTATCCTTAAAACTAGTCTCAGTTATCACAGTAATTGTTGTTGACTACAAACAAGACAATGTGTGATCATTCTCCAATCAGATGAATTCAGCAATGTCTCCACAAATATATTTCGATTTGTTGTTGCAGTAAAATAGTAACAAACCGAAATCGAAAAATAAGATTAAGGAATTCTACCCAGTGACTGAAGCCCATTTTTGTTGGCAATTTGACAATCAAATTTACATTTCATTAAAATTCTCTGAGCTAAATTTTTGCAAAATTATTATAGCATCTTAATAATGACTGATTGTGGGTGGAACGTTCAAATTTTTGTCAAAAATACAACAATTGTTAGTACATGTTTCATATTTAAATCAATGTTTTTGATTAATTGGCGGCTAAATTTGAGTCGACATATTTGGCGGCCTCATCCTCTTGTGAGGAATTATTTTTATATGCGGTCTTTTGTTGTTAGAATTGCTCGGTGCTGGAATGTATTGCCCTATTCTCTACGTATTTTCTCCCAATGTAGTAATGTTTTTCGGCTTAAAATATATGACTATTTCAAAGCCTAATGTCCATTTTTTCTGCAAAACTTTGTGAAGACTGGACTATTTCTATTTTGAACTTTCTTTAAGTTTTTTGTTGCTAACTAGGGGCTGATTACCAATTATACATTCTTAATTCTACTACTTGAATAATATCGAGTCTTGTGTATTAGATTTGGGAATATGTACGGTGATGTGTATTTATTTATTTTTAATGAATTTAGTTTTAATTTTTTTATGCTGAAGTCTAAGCTTAGGATATATTGTTACTGTGTAATAATATTGAGAGCCACCGTGGTGCAATGGTTAGCATGCCCGCCTTGCATACACAAGGTCGTGGGTTCGATTCCTGCTTCGATCGAACACCAAAAACTTTTTCAGCGGTGGATTATCCCACCTCAGTAATGGTTTCACTGCAATGTGGAACGCCGTTCGGACTCGGCTATAAAAAGGAGGTCCCTTGTCATTGAGCTTAACATGGAATCGGGCAGCACTCAGTGATAAGAGAGAAGTTCACCAATGTGGTATCACAATGGACTGAATAGTCTAAGTGAGCCTGATACATCGGGCTGCCACCTAACCTAACCTTTCATTTGGTCCCGATTTTTTGCCATATTTGAAGTTATCAATTAGTACATTAAATTATCCGAAAACAACACGATGACATATTAACCCAGTAGTATCAGATACTCCTTTGGAAATTACTTTGTGATATTTCGTTTAGACCATTTTTGATATTTGCTTGACGTAGGGATCTGTAAGTGATTAAGACGAAAAGGAATTCTCGCCAGAAATGCGTGTGGTAAATAAATCGTTCTTGCTGCCATAGTAGAAAATTGAGAACGACATAAAAAAATCAAGGTAGAATAACTTGTGGTAATAACTGTGAGGTAATTCCATTTTCTCATAGCTTATTGCTGCTCTAAGTTCATAAAGAAAATAGAAACTTCGATATATTTTTAATTCCATTTTCTCATAGCTTATTGCTGCTCTAAGTTCATAAGGAAAATCGAAACTTCGATTATCTTAAAATGTGAAAAAGTCGACATTCGACTTTTGTAAATATTCGACTTTCTGGAAAGATCTATGGGCTTTAGCGTTTAGTGAGAAGTGGTGTTTCAACTTTTTAATGTATTTTCAACCATTTGAACAACAACAAAAATCGAATAGTCGATTTGACGCGATTTGATTTTTTTTGACAAAAAGTCGTCTTTATTACATGTTAATTATACATTTTGGAATATCATGAAATCATTTTGTTTTTCGAATAATACCAAGTCTTGCGTATCAGATAGGGGAAACTGTTTTGTGATGGTATTTATTTATTTATTTGCAGCAATTTAATTTCAATTTGAATAAATAAAACCATATTAACTAATTTTATTCGGGCAATTTATGAGAAACTTTTTCCAACTTGTGAAAAAGTCTACATTTTATGAAAATAATCCACAGATGTCTCATATGGTATCTGTGTGTGTCCAATACCCCAGCAAAAAAAGCGTCGCCAAAAAAGTAATGAAAATGTTCTTTTTGGATCCGGAAGTGGTGCAAAATTGACGCAGAAGCGATGAATTTAACATGGGCTTGTCATAGGACGGAAGTCCTCCATTTCAACAGCCGTTGCACTGAATTTGCATCACTTCTTTAGGTGTGATCTGAATTCAATGTTTTGGGTGAAATATTAAAAAATTCTGTGATTTTTTGTCAAATAAATATTTTTTATAATTTTTTATCATTTTTAATAGAATCTAACGCTTGTCGGAAACGTTTCACCTCAAATATTTTCAAAAATTCACAATTTTTTCAGATTGGATTTAGCATTTTTGTCGACAAAATTTAAATGATTTGTACCATTTTATGAATTCTTACTCTGTTTTTAACCTATTTGAAACAAAAAAAAATTAAAATTATCCATTAAAAGTATGAACAAACCAAGTTATAAAAAATTGAATTAAAAGAACTTCCTTGGTAGTTAAAATAAAGAACATCATTGGGAGTGCATCTTCTGGAAGTGCTTTTAAAGTTGTGCCTTTGGAAGAACTTCCAAATTTTTTTGCTGGGACCAAGTTGAACATTGTTTCCAAAGCAGAAATAATTTTTTCATGAGGGCACGTTTGTCCTTCAGCACAGATGTTTATTATAAGAATCATGGTTAACAAATTTTGTTAAGAGATATTGGAGACTGCAAATCATTTTAACGTGGTATTTAAATTTTTAACTTCTTACTTCTATAAGTGTATGTCAGAAATAATTATTACTTGCATCTAATTAGTAACATCTCAAAAACAAAACGATATTTGGTATTTTGAGAAAACTATTAAAAAATCACAATCTCACAATCATAATAAGCATTCATGCTGTTTTTCTGATAAGAAAAAGAAAATTGCAATAAAAAGATGTTTGAATCGAAATGTAGATGGTTATGGTTAAGGATTTTCATCTACTAATTTCTTACCAAAGCGAATGATGAAATATTTCACTTGTGTTTAAAAATGAACATGTATTTAACATAGCAACATTGCTTAGATTATTGTTTCTCTTTCGTGTTGGCAAAAAAGTGCATCGCTTTTGCTCAGCTAACCACTTTTGTTGTCTAAGCCAAAATAGTTATGAATAGCCATGCCGTGGCACATGTGCACGAACGTTCGGGTATTGAGTTTGATTTGTATTTTTTCGGTCTTCCATAGCCGCCGTCCTGCTCGGCTAGTTTCCTTATTAAATGACACAGTATGTGTATATGTATACTTTTTTTAAACTTATGTTGATCTAGACCATAAAAGATGGTTGTTAGCGGTCAATGCACGTAAATAAATTATACTAAAATATATTCACGTGATTTTTTACTTTACCATACTTTTTATTTTATACCATAACATACAATCTTAACAAATGATTAATTTTTTTGTTATAATTTATGAGAAACTCTCACAATGGAATATCTTAGATGTGTGTACTTGAGTGAAGTTTCAATCATGCTCACGCATTTACGATAAAAATATTCACGCACACTATTTATTCATATTAGGTCGATTTGTCCACTTAGACAGCTATAGGTCCACTATGATTCCTCGAAAAGAACTTACATTTATTCGTCTTCCTTAAAGAGGTTTAAAACATCCAACCAGAGGCTCTGATGAAGGCACTCCACTCCCGCAGATCGGTGAAAGAAAAAGGAGTCAATTTTTTTCTTCTAAAAGATAATGTAGGACAATTGCACAGTAAGTGATTCGAGTTTTCCATAACTTCCGGATCCAGATACCATATACAAATGTCATCATCTTTAAGATCCATTCTTACAATATGTTCCCTAAGTATGCTATGCCCAGTTATAATGCCAATTAAAGGACTCAATTCCTATCTGTTCAATATTGTTACACAAATATTGGGTGTTAGATGCAGCGGCGGGGATATTGTTGTGCGGGAGATGTCGGCGGTCGCAATAGTCTGATGAGCCACTGCTGCTGTGGTTGGCATCTCTGTACGATGTATGCCTATAACATATGTACCAATCACTATATAGTAAATACATCTATCACAACCCATATCCATGAATTCTGTATGCTAACCATATTTTCTATAAAAATGTTTTTATGCCAGACCTACAGTTAGCTGCTGCTAAGCTGTGGCGCAAAAAACGTTTGCATGTTATTTCCTATTTTGATCAATTTCTATTATATGAACAAAATTTCGGCACATTCCAATAAAGTACAATGGCCATTAATAAAAGTGTTAATAGTACCTCGCCTTTTTCGATATATTTTTAGATGGGCACGGGAAGCATAAATTATGTTGCCAAATTATCATTAAATTTTTTTCTAAAGGTTAATGTCACATATGAATTTTGCAGTCTACATTTTAATTAGCCACCTAATGTTCCAGCCCTATTTTTGAGAAAGGTAGGTGAAGTAAGCACTGAGGAAAACGTGCATGCAAAGTATTACTTTACCATCGATATTGACAGTGGTATTTACAGTTCGCCGAGGCCTTAATGATATTATGGTCAAAATGTCTAAAGGAGCTTTTGAGGGGTTTGGTCCGTCATCTAACCTAAACAATTTGCGTGTCGTTGTCCATAAGTGTTATGCTACTACTAGCCAACTATATGGCCAATATAAGCTATGCGTTGTATACGTATCGCATTTGGTTTGTTTAGCATTATGGAATTTTTGCTTTTCCTGTTTGGCGCGTACATTTTTATACATGGATAGATATGTTGTACCTTGCTTAATATGCCTCCTCAGTTTATCATAAAAATTACTTTTTGTTTTTGTAAATGATTTGTCTTCATATTTTTTCCCGCAAAATGATAAACATTTTACTATTTCGAAATTTTAAAATAATTTAGTATTTTTTTAAACGTCCATGTGTGTGGAGGTTTTCTTTTGCCATTTCGTTTTTTTGCGTTAAACTAAAGTCACAAGGTGTGGTAGTGGTGTCGGTGGTCATTGTGCGTGCGTGTGCTTTGGAATAAGTCTTCTCTTCAATATAAAGATAACAAGACAAAAAAAAAAAACATTCGGACATATCATGTGTGTTACTAGAGCAAAAAGGAACTAAGAATTTAATGGGCATTATATGGCTCCATAATAAATGAAAAGGGTCGGCTAGCTAATAGAAGAGAATCGAATAATAGGACCTAGCCTTATGTTATTTAACAGAGTCTGCAAACTGTTGTTTGCCATGGGGCTATGTGATGATGAGTGAGATGAAATGAGAGAGTGAAAACTTGCGCATGTTGACTAAGGGATATGTTGTTACTGTTACACGGCAATAAAAGGCCCAAGTTATAGATCCTGAAAATTGTTTCATTCAGTTCGTATAGGTAAAGCGTACTCTTTAAACGTTGAAAATTCAAAAATTGTTATGTATTTATAAATTGAATTAATTCGGATTTGCAAAGGTTTGAAGCCTTTTCCCCGGGGACTCTTCACTAAGATAATTTTCCAAACTTTCTCTTCTCTGTTTGCAAAGTTAAACCATACGTATTCAATGCATTGTTATATATATATACGTGACGCTCCACTGTTCCCACTTAACTAAAAATATTAGTAATGGTAAAAACAGCAGCCGCCCAGCTTTAACGAACTAAAGAGCAGCGGCCGCTTGCTTTACTGCCTCCAAAAAAAAAAAAAAAAAAAACAAGCGAACACAAACATCCACCTTTTATCAATATTATCAGCAACAGCCGCAGCAGTTAACGAACGCAGCATCTCTTTGCGAAAAATACATGCTCTTTCATTAATTTCATAAATGGTTGTGTTTCACTACAACTTTGGCGTTTGTAATAAGTAAACAAGTTTTACTTAATTTAATATCCAAACGTGCCGTGCCGCAATAGTTGGTTACTATCTCTACAATCGATAAAATATTTTTTTCCAAATACTTTAAAAAACGCATGGAAAAACCACACCGTCAAAGAAAACTTTAAAATAAAAAAAGTGAAATTAAATTGAATGTGTGTTTTCAAATGAAAGTGATAAAGAATGATGTCATTAATTAAGGGAGTTGGTCCTTTAAAATCCCTATCCAAACATAAAAACTCTTAACCTAAAGCTATTGAATAATATATGGTTGTAGGCCAACTTAATATTGAGTTAGAGGGAGACTTGGCGCCCATTCAAAAAAAAAAAAAAAATTATGAAAATATATATGATTTTTTTTCAAAAATGGGATTATTAAATAGAATCTAGAAAATAATGGAGAGAAAAATATATATATACAAGAATATGAATCGTCTTAAAATAGATTTTGTTTTACATTCAACTAGAGATGATGATGATGATTATAAAGATGGTGTGTGTGTATACATCTACATACAGATTGAAATATTAATGTGTTTTTTATAATGTTTAGATTTGTGTACAAAAATAATATACAATACCCCTCCTATATAAAGGATTGACCACCAACTGAAAGCGGCAAGTGTATTGATTCCATTTAGAAACATTTTTCCTTAACCCCCCACACGTAATGTTTTTATACGAATTTTGCCAATTGAAATATAATCAAAACTCATAGAACAAATGATATCATTCCGCCTCACCATCATTCATTTTATCGATATTATTTTATATTTCTGGGCGAGGTTGAAAAATAAAAAAAATACAAAATAATGAAAATTTTCTTCTCCCAGTCACAAAGGCACTTTAGTCTCCCTCCCAGTTAATATTTGGGCGTGTAGCCACGTGAAAACGATGTTCTATTGATAAAACCAGAAGTTCTTGTTTATGAATTGCGTTTTCTCCTTTCGCCCGGTCTTTTACTTTTCATTTTGCAATGCCCCGGCTTGACCTAGTTTCTCATCCAAGAACGAACAGCATAGAGATTCATATTAGAAGATTCTTTTATGAGTATTAAAAGGACATTTCTCTTTTGTGCTTATTTTAGACGCTTGTGCCAAGCTGTTAGCAATAGTCGAGTACTTGTATAAGAGTGGTAGATGTTGCCCTTTTTGAGATTGAGATAGTGAGTGTACAGTAGTATGTAAAATATCAAACTGAACCTTTTGACACCATTGCATTCATATCGCCACGCTCTTGTTGATTAAAGGCTTAACATAGGACTGTCAATCGTATAGAAATTATATTCGGCTGCTTTGAATGGTTCTCTAAATGCGTTTATTTATATCCTAAACCACTATAGTCAGGTTAACAGGTCCATTGAAAAGCTCCGCTCTATAACATTAAGCTACTAGAATAATTAATATCAATATTTTGATTCATTAATAGTAAAGTGTAGTAAAAATAAAACCAAAGATTGTCAAAAATGTTTTCCTGTTGCCGCGCAAATCCAAAAAAATCGAAAAAATCTAACGAAATTACTGGTGATAATCAAACCGATGAGGACATAAAAAACAATACAACCTCAAATGAAAATAAAAATCTAATAATACCAACGATTACCATTGAAAATGGTAAAACAACGACGGACGATTTAAAAGCTACAACGAATTCCATAGCAAATACAGATATCAACAATGATAAAGTGAATGGTAATGATATTGCGAATGACAAAAATACACAAGATGATAATGGTGTCAACAGCAAAGTCGAAGAGGCATCGCCAAAAATCGTATCATCGAATATTAAAGAGGAGGGACCATCTTTGCCTATCGAAGCTATAAGCCATACGATAAAGGATGATATAAATGGTTTGTGTTTCTATTTTGATAAAAAAAAATTAAATAAAATTATCTAAATTTTTAATTTATAAGTTTCTATTATGCAAAAAATGGCATTCTTTTACTTTTTCTCTACCGGAGATTTATCATACAAATATTATGGATTTTTAATTGTATTTACATCTTTGGTTCGAAGCTTTTTGTTTCTTTTTGACTTTCAATAAAAATTCAAATGAATTCATTTTCCAGTTAATAATGGGACATTTCAACAGCATGATATTCATTATCATGATAAAGAAAACAAACGTGATGATACAGTTCAATCCAATATAACAAATATTTCATGCGGTAATGATGAGGATCTAACACACACTAAAATTGAACGTACTAATTCAAGTCTGTCGTCTAATACAACGATAACAACAGCGACTACTTCTACCAGCGCTCCAACGACAGAAGATGAAAGTACGGCATCCACTATACAGCTTGCAAACCATTCAACAAGTAATGATACTTCTGTTTTAACCAACACCAACTTCAAAAGCAATCATCAGCAAAATAATGTACCCACAAAATCATGCCTATCACGTCACAATTCTACGCAACAGTCAATTAAAAAGCGTGTCAACATTAGTGTTCATGCAGAAATTATAGAACCGGAACCATTACCGCCGATATCGCTGCTGGCAGATCAGTCGGCGTCTGTGGGTGATGAGGAAGACGATGTATTTTCCGATTCATTGCCACCGCCAAAACGTGATAGCATGTGTGCGCCCTATATTGAGCGCGATGATGATAACGATGACATTGTATCGGAATCGCTAGCATATTCACATGGTTTGCCGGAATGGTTTAATGATGAACGCATACATGAAATGTAATATAGATTTTCAATTTGTTTGTGGATAAATTTTGACATACAAGTAACTTCGATTCCAATGTTGCGCATCTAAGGTTCAGACCCTAGTTCACGTTTTCATTGTTGTCCTTTGTTTCCTAAAATCCGTTTGATTTCAGGTTACTTTTCTTATTACATAGTTAATTTCAAAATCTGAATTTTTATTTTGTATTTTCACGTATTAAAGTTTTGCCAGCAAAAGAAAATTACTGCAAAGGTCAGCGAAAATTGTTCAATCCTTTTTACAAAATATTTAGTCGTCGCTGTTAAAAAATCAAAAAATTGATTTCTAATTTAATGAAGCAGATACCAATGAAGTAGGTGCTCGGCTGTTGGTACGCCCTCATATGGACGACTATAAGTCACACGAGGCTAGTTCAATATGTTGCCATAGGCAATTAAAATATTTGATAGTCTTCTTGGATCAACTTTAAAGAGATCTTATTTCTGGACGTCCATTCGGTTAATCGTTATTCGATAACACACGACCATGGCTATTAAACCTTACTGTACTCGGACGGCATTTATAATTGGGATGATAAGGAATTGGACCATACTCATCGATAGCAGAGAAGCTCCTATCACTCAATATCCGAAATCAGCATATTTTTATTTTTCAGGCAGTTTCCTCTACAAATCGTAGATATATCACTTTTCGTTTTCGTTTTTGCTTTCTGCATTTTCAATTGGAATTTTCTTTTTCGCAAAATAGGTTTGGTTTTATATTTTATAAGGACGATATTTAAACAAAAAAGTATAAAAATAAGGGAAAATTTTGCGAAAATGAAAATGCTAAAAACGAACAAATACTTTAGATAAATATTTCTGCGTTTTGTGTATAAACATCGAAAGCAAATGTTGCCCAAATTCTTGTCGTTTTATGTCGCAAACTATATTTCTTAAAATATTTTATTCAAATAATAATAGGTCAGTAAATACAATAGACGAGAATATAGCTTTATTTTATTTATTGTTGATCAATTTTTTTATTTTATTTAATTTTTTTTTTTTTTTTTGGTTTGTGATCACATAATAAATAGTAAATATGGACATTGGAATCGAAAGGAATAAAAAGAATTAAGCATTATTAACTCATGTTAACCGAAATGTACTGTTAAACAAAATTTCTGGTTATTTATAGAGGTTGTACTGAACCACCTGTAACACCAGTTGGACGCGATGAGCTTGAACTAAAACGACAACGGCTTTATGAAGATTTATTGCGTGCAGCCCAAGCTGCCGTCGGTCACAGTACACGTTTTCTGCCCCAATTTGCATTTGAAACTGCAGCATCTTCGACTACGCATTGTGTGCCACCACCACATATTCAACGTGGGGGAGGTGATTACAAAAAACCAAAAAAAATTTTTTTTCAATATTATACTATCTTTAGTCTTTAGTTTTTCCCACAATGAGATGCCAGCGTTTCCGTTTGCCTTTACGTAGTTTTGTTTACCATTAACAATGTGAAATGTTTTGGCTTTGTTTCAGTTGGTTTTTGTTTTATTTTAGCTCAATTTGTTATTTTGTTGGTAAGGTGGATGTAGTTTTGCCACACTGCCCACACAATATGCCAAACAATTTCGTTTATTAACAAAAATGTTTTCTATACCACCAGCCGATATACAATAAAATTAAAATTCCACATTGAATGAAAACTATGATAAATCACAGTGTACAATAAACCCAGTTGTCAAATTTTAAAATAACCCAGCTCTGTGAAAAATTAAACCAACACTTCAAGAAAGCTATTTAAATAATTTCAATCAAATATTAAAATGATAAGGAAATTGTCTTTTGTACACCTCCTTCGTGTTTCTTCCCTATCACTTGTTTGAATCACCACCATGAAATAGTTATTGTCATGACTCATTTTCAATTATTTGCATGTTTCTATTTTTTTCTTCTTTCTATTAATCACATAAATTTGTCTTATCTTATCACCGCAACCTGTTAGCTTAACTATCGTTACGAATGACATTCTTGGCATTCGTTTATATATACAAATATCTTTGAAGTGTGAACCCAACTTAAGCTTCCAGAATTTGTGGTGCTACCTGTCGTCACAGTTACTGGAAAATAAATTCAAAGCGGAATAAAATTAAAGTGTTCTTGAATTAAAAAAAATCTCATTCCATACTTCTAAAACAAGTATGTGCGCCTCAAGTGTGTTAGCCTAAATTTTGTATATAGTCCATAATTATCTATTAATTTCGAAAAACCATTTATTTCGAGAATTCTATTTATTTTATGTGTGTGTATGACGTAAATATATATATAAATTTTTTATTGTTATAGATAAAGACAGTAGGCCGTTTAATAATTTTGGGGGTTTCTTATTGGAAGATTTGATGTGAAATAAAAATTCGCCAAAAAAAATTAACTCAGAATGTTTTAATACTAAAGCAGACACCAAATATATTCTGCATATACGTACTATAATACCGCTAATATAATTTCGTCATATATAAAATCGTCATTTTTTTCCGTAGAAATCGTCGTAATCGTCACTGCCATTTGAGAAATAGTCAAAAAATTAAAATCAAACTAATTTTTTGGTTAAAAACAAAAGTATTTATTTTATATAAAGAACAGAAAATTAACACACATAACTACGAATTTCAACAACAAAACCATAATGAATTCAAATTTGTATAAAAGTAACATAAAAAACATTTGTGTGCAATGATATGTTATGCAATTCCAAAAATTATAAAAAAATAATTTTTTAATATATAGTTACTAATTCAGTAAGATTTTTATTTAAAAATAAAAATAAAGATATTTAATATTTACGTATATGTTGCACGATTTTCTAAAATTTGACCATAAAACTCTTATTGATTGAGTTACAATTTTCTATAGAAATACAATTTTAACAAAATCTTCTACAGAAATAAAATGTTGACGAAATTTTCTATAGAAATAAAAATGTGCAACAACTTTCTACAGATATAAAGTTTTGACGAAATTTTCTATAGAAATAAAATTCTGACAAAATTTTCTATAGAAATAACATTTTGGCAAATTTTTCAATAGAAATAAAATTTGACATTTTTATAGAAATACAACTTTGACAACATTTTCTATAGAAATAAAATTTTGACGAAATTTTCTATAGAAATACAATTTTGCCAACTTTTTCTGTAGAAATAAAATTAAAAACAAAAAATTCTATAAATTCAATATAAAACATTTCTGCCGAATAAAAAAATATTTTTGTATATACTAACCACAAAAATTTGTTCAACAATTTCAAAATATTTTTTTTTTTTTGTTTAATTTTTTTTAAATTGTCTGAAAAATTTTGGTGGATTATTTTTGGCACGAGTGGCAACCGTGATACTAATACTGTAGATATAAAATGAGGGATAGCTCTTGTTGTTGTAACAGTTTATTGTGATTTCATCCATTTTTATGTTATACGCTTTGGTACTTCAGCTTGTGACTAGATCTTGGAACTCTGCGACCAAGGTGGGGTGCGTCCAGAGTGACCTGGCGGTAAGTCGGGTTGGTTTAGCTGGGCAAGAGAAAAGATGACGCGTGTCGTGTGGCCCTTGGTTGCAAATTGGACATATGTCAGCTACGCTGCTATCAATCACTGATAAATAGGAATTGAGGCTAAAACTACCCTAGTCTGCCTTGGGAGGTCTCTTTCCTCCGGCTCTTACATGTATGAAGTCTCTAGCAAAAAACTTTCAATTTCTCTATCTGACAACTGGGGCCAAATCACCGCAGCCGAAATCGAGTACTTCGTCGTCGTAATGTAGTTTACGCGAATCACCGAAGTCGTTATCGAATTGTTTCTACTCGAAGTTGAACACGATAGGTAGCATGCTATCGAAAACGAAATATGTAGTAATTTTTGAGCAGAAACAATGTAAACAAAAAGAAACAAGTAGTTGGTGAAAATGGAAGTATTATTTATATATTTTGTTCAGTAGCCGCTTCAAAAAAACTCGTTTTTCAAGAACATATTTAAAAGCTTCTTTTGACAGACGAAATCGTCTTTTAAATCTATGGATGTTACAAACACAATTAGTTAAAAGCACTCACTTCAAAATAGAATCAGTTACAGGCAATGCACCTCAGACAAACGACTGATTTTGACTCGAATGTTTTTCCTTATTAATGCCACTTTGTACTCATCCTCTGAATCCGAAGACGAGGAAAACAAAAACACATGGATTTTCTAATAATTTTTACACATGTACATATTTTGATCACAAAAAGTTCTTTTGAAATCATCTTTTGCTTCCAATTTCTTATTACCATATGTTTACAGCAATGTAAAAAAGTAGTAGACAAAATAAATTACGATCGAATGCGGTGATCCAAAATTTTACAGCGATCGAAATGTTTCTCGATACGAAACAATTCGGTGACGAATGCGGTGATTTGGCCCCTGAATGCATTTGATTTTAATTCTCACTTTTGGGGGCTCTTTTGAGCTATATCGTCATTTTTGGGGCAAAAATCGGAAAATCTGCATTTGCTATTTTTTGAGTAAAAAATCGTGAAAATGCCGATAAATCGGCAAAATTGGCAGCCCTGGTCTCAAGTCAATTCACACTGATCTTGGTTTGTATGCACTCCGTAGATGACGCCTTCTACAATATTTATTTATTTTCTGTGATTTCTTCATTGAAAACACACAAAATATCTAAAGGAGAATAAATTTGTGCCCATTCAGATGAAAAAATGGAGTGAATCGTATGCGCACTGCAAACAGCAAAATCTTTATGTATTGACTTGAGGTATCTAACATATACATCTCTTGGTCTATGATATTATTCGAGTTTAAAATCCAGCATGAGGACGCCAAAGTTATCGGAAAATCTAAGTCGACTTTACGTAATCTTCCAATTCCACTAATCGACTTTTGATATCTTTGAAAATCGACTCAAATCGACATTTGGTATTCTCAAAGTAGACTAATCATCCTTTGACTTTGACTAAACGACTTCTAACGAAAAAGTTGGTTTAAACTTGATAGGGTAACATGGTGTCAATCAGCGCGTGAAAGGATATATTTCAATTGAAAATTTCTAATGGATACCTACCAATGATTTTTATGGCTCATAAAAGGGTATTACTGTGAACCTCCCTAGCAAATTCCACCCACGACATATTATTGTTTTATGATCATCATATAATATTAAGAATTTATTGCGACAGTTTATGAGAGAAAACGCAGCCGGTGAGTAAAAAATTTCCAATTTTTGCCGTACAACATACAATTTTCAAGATTTATCTCTTATTCGCTTCGACTTGTACACCATGCGACATGCAGTGTACACAATTCGAAAATCCGCGTGTGTCAAAATTGTACTTTTCAATAATAGAAATAGTAGAAATAAGACTTTTCCAAAGTTTTGAAAAATCGTATTTTCTAAATAAAAAAACAATCAAAAAGTTCCGAGTTAACGTTTGCAAATTTTCAATAAGTCTAAGACTGATTCTGATCACAAACATTTACTGCTTTAATCAAAATTTAATTATTACAACAAATCTCCAAAATTCAATAACCTTAGAAAATTTTCTAGAATTATGACACACTTCACCTTGCCCTCAAAATTGTTTGTCCAACCCACGTATAAACTAAAAACAGATGAGAAATTTTCATGATTTTGTTTGGCTTATGTGTGTAATAATTACTACTGGGCACCACAGCAGCAATACTTGTAAAACAAAAGAATACAATCAAACACAATTCACTTCACAGTGGGTCAATTTGAGTGTATAAAAGTTTAAACATTCCAACCATTCAAATTGGTTACAAAAAGCACAGCTGTTATATACGTTTGCCAGTAGATAATTTGAGAAAGCTTTAAACAAGCTGTTTGATACATATTTAACGATGAATCATTAAATCGTATCAAAAATTGAATTGAATAGAATATAGACTTTTTGGAGATAAATATTTCCCGCTATTACTTCGTATCGGCTTTGATCCACTGTATGTATTTTTGTTTTATATGGGGATATTTTGTACGTACATATCAACGAAACATTATTGTCATCAATCGAGTGTTTTGTACATTAAAAAAAAGAAGAAAACATTTGTAATGAATCAGCCGTAGCTACCGTAGCGTTAAAATCATTTTTTTCCATAAGCGAGATATTATTCAGCGGATGTCTTGTGAACAAAAACGTAACTTGAGTGTAGTATTTTCATAGAAAAAGTCGTAAATATGTCTTTGCCTTTAGTAAATTGAAAATCAAATGGTGTAGTGTTTCTTTTTAATTTCTATTTTAAAACCACCACCTCACATATAGAACTGAAAACAGTTCTAAGGTGTGTTTCTACCTAAAGTTAATGGGTCAATCACTTAGTTCTTGCTATGGCAGAACTTTAATTATTCACGATATAAAAAATTGCAATAATCCAGGTAAACAATGAGATAAAAATGAGTAATGTATAGTGGCAGAGAGGTGTATGTACTCCAGATAGATGGTATAAATGTCAGAGAATCTTGAAAAATAAAGATACTATATTCTTCCATAAATGCTAACATTTTTATAAGTTTGAAAAACACACTGAAGGAATATTGTCAAACTATAATTTCATAGAATTCATAATTTGATGGGTTAAGAGTGGCCATGATCTAAATCAAAGCTACAAAAGCATTCACACATTAGTTTTTTTTTATGGAGACTCTGGTTGAAAAATTTTATCAATCTATAAATAGATTAAAAAAAAATAGAAATTTGAGTCAGTGAAATTATATTTCTTATGTTACATTATGTTATTATAGAAATACAACCACAAAATATTTTTGAAACGAAATTAAATTCCGTTTGTATCAAGTGTATCATTGTCAATAAAGTTTGGTTTGTTAAAAATAGATGGGCATGCAGTAAAAAGTTGACGTGGTATAATTAAAGTGAAATCTATTAGTCGTGACCATCCTATAATTCGCATACCTGTCTTGTATACAAAAGGTAATGGGTGCAATCCCAGTTTCGAACCGAACCCCAGTAATTTTTCGGCTGTGTTTTGTCTCTTCTCAGTAATGCTGGTAGAATTCTGAGGATTTCAAAACTTCTCTATGTAGTTTCAATCAATTATCTCGAACCCCAGATTTGCCATACAGATTTTCTTGAGATTCTATGATACGCTATTTCCTTAAGATTGTATTCAAAATTATTAATAATAGCCCTCGAAATAAAATGGAAAAATGTATGCGTTCTAGAATTCTTTTGTAACCTAATTTTTCATCCAACAATCATGGAAGTCGACATAGTATTTTACCTTTTAACAAGTACATGAACGTCTGGCTATATGGCTCCATTATTTGATCTTGTCACTGACTTTTGCTTCATTTAACTTCTTTAGCAAAAAAAAAAAAGATAAAAACATGCGTGTTTCAAGATATGCAAAAGTTTGTCAATCTGAGGTTTCTTTTACTCGAATCTATCGTGCACATCAAAGGTGGAATTTTTTTAGTAATTCTAAGAGTGGATTTTGTAGAAATTCCAAGCGTAGAATTTCGATCTTTCCAAATTTGATCTTCGAATTTTTAAACTCATTTATTTATTTTATGAAAAATACGAAAAGTTGACTGATGCTGGGGGTTCTTGTAATGTGTAAAGGAAATACGAAAGTATTGTAAGATGTAAAGGAATATTACTTTAGAAAAAAAAACAAACCTGGCTTAAGGATATAATTGAGTATAGACGATTCTATGTAAATGAATGCAAAAAAAATTACAAAATTAGTTTTATGTTGAATAATTTACAATTGTACCGTGAAGAGCTTTGGAATTCTTTGTCTCAATAGGTGAAAATTGCAATCAATACTTTTACATGGCTAAAATTTTTTCTATTGTTGTCAAGGATGCACTAGTGAATTAACGTTACCAATTTTTAATACCAGCATGATTATATAACCCTTTCAGCTTGCACTTTTATCCCATATACAGTTTATAGATTTTTATATTTAATTTTTATTTTATTTTTCGTGTTTTTGTTTTCCTTATCATTACGTACGATTAATAATCTCTTCTCTCCATCTTTCTTTAGATTGTGATCCTGCTCTTAAGCCTTCGGTTGCAGAAAATCTTGAAATACTGATCAATCGCTTAGAGAAACTTGTTGAGCGTTTAGAACGTTCGATAAGTGCTCGTGAATTGGATATTGCCAATCGTACCTTTGATACTGTTTTGGAACAGAAACGTGCTAGTGTTGAATTATCACCACCTGCAGCGGGGATTGTGGAAAATTTGAGCGTTAACGAACAAACAGAAAAACTTAATCAACGCATTGAACGTATTGAAGAGTCTTTGGGTCGTATCAACGAACGTCACAGTCAAGGACAGTCATCGGAAGGTAGTTTTGAAAATATACCCACGGTCATAGACGATTTTTCTTCACTTCCCCCACCACCACCTCCTTTAGAACTCAGTATGAGTGTTTTGGGTTATCAAGATATTGTCAATGGTTCGCTGGCCCAATATTTGGCCTTGTCAAGTAAAATTGGAGGAGATGTTGCCAAACACGCTGAATTTGTGAAAAAGGCTTTTGAGTAAGAATTTGTCAAAGGTGTTTGTTATGCAGGACTTTGTTAAAAAAAACCTTCTTTGCTACTTTACTTTACAGTGCTCAATTGGCATATGTTACCTTAGCCACCCAGTGCTCCCAGCCAGACCAAAGCAAACAAATGGAATTATTGAAACCGACATCAGACCAAATTACCGCTATACAAGATTTCCGTGAAAAGAATCGTGCTTCACCGTTCTTCAATCATTTGTCGGCCATAAGTGAAAGTATTCCAGCCTTGGGTTGGGTTTGTGTGGTAAGTAATTTCTCCTGTCAAAAGAAAATGTATTTTATAAATCCTATCTTTCTAAACAAACTTCTAGTCACCTACCCCTGGTCCTCATGTCAAGGAAATGAATGATGCTGGCCAGTTCTACACAAATCGTGTTTTGAAAGAATGGAAGGAGAAGGATGCCACACATGTGGAATGGGCCCGTGCTTGGGTACAAACCTTAACGGAATTGCAGCAGTTTATTAAGCAATACCACACTACTGGTTTAGTCTGGTCTGGAAAAGGATCTGCTCCTGCCGGTGGCGCTGTTCCTCCACCACCACCAATGGGAGCCTGCCCTCCACCTCCACCACCACCAACATTCGATTTGGCTAACATGGGCTTGGATGGTGGTGATGAGCGTAGTGCTTTATTTGCAGAAATTAATCAAGGCGAAAATATCACCAGAAGTAGGTTTCACAACAATATTAGTCTAGTTCGCATTCTAAGCTTTCTCCCACAGATTTGAAAAAGGTTACCGCAGATATGCAAACACATAAAAATCCAACGCTACGCACTGGACCGGCTCCCTTCAAAACTCCCACACAATTTGGTTCGGTTTCAAAAGCTCCTGCCGTTGCAGTCGCCAAGCCCCCAGTATTCACCAGAGATGGCAAGAAATGGATTATTGAATACCAGAAAAATAATCCAAATTTGATTGTTGAAAATGCTGAAATGAACAATGTGGTCTATGTATTCAAATGTGAAGGCTCCACTCTAACAGTTAAGGGAAAAGTTAACAATGTCGTCTTTGATTCCTGCAAGAAATGTTCTCTACTCTTCGATTCGGTAGTGGCTTCAGTTGAATTTGTTAACTGCCAATCTGTGCAAATGCAAGTTTTAGGCAATGTACCCACAATTTCGATCGATAAAACCGATGGTTGCCAAATGTATTTGTCCAAGGACTCCATGGGTGTTGAGATTGTAAGTTCTAAATCGTCTGAAATGAATGTGATGCTTCCTGCTGACGACAATGGAGATTATGTAAGTATTTTGTTGCAAAACTGATTTGTTGGCTATACATATCCTTACTCATGGTTTCTCTTTTTTATATTACAGACTGAATTGCCTTTGCCAGAACAGTTTAAGACCACAATTAGTGGCAAGACATTGAAGACTGTTTGTGTCGATAGCCTTGGTTAAGCCATCAGACATCTGAGATATGCACATGCGCACCATCACTTCACATTCATTATCGTCGTTTTCCACAGAAACCACTCATACACAGATTATTAAGAAAGAAATTGAAATGCCAATAAATCAAAAAAGAAAAAAACTTTGCTAAACTTATAATCATTAACGCATAAGAGATATTAAAAAGAAAAATCACTTTTGATAAAAGGAAAACTTTTAAAAAATATTTATTCTAAAATAAAGAAAACAAAATCAAAAAGTTCTACAACCAAAAACCATAGCCACAGTTTTTGTCAATTTTTTGCTGCATCTCTAATATATGCATAATTTAGGAAGTGATCAAGTATTTGGAAAGTAATGGAAAATGTTTCAATCCATGTTTTTTGTTTGCTTAATTTATTTTATAGATTTTTTTATTTTATTGTATTATTACATTTACATTTCTTTTACACTAATATTTATATGTACGTACCTTAATTATATTTCCGTTTTTTTCTCCTTATACATTTTATTATTTGGCAAATAAAAATATTCATGAAAGAGAATGGGGGTACTACGAATAGTTTTGATTTTTTTGCTAAGGTCTGAAAAGATTCCATGATCTATTGAAAAACAAGCTGAAGGTAAATTCATAGTTTTTAAAAGACACATAATATTGCACCAAAGCAGAAATCAGTTAAAGTATTTTTCCACCTGAAGTGATAATATGAGCATGACTGCTCTTCAATCGGATTTATTCAGCCTATCATTAAAGTAAATGCAACTTATTGTAGGATAATTGGATGTTCTTTTCTATTCGCGCAATTTTAGAGATCCAGGTAAAGATAATATGTCATGGATGCTCTTAAAAAAAGCCGATTCAGAACCATAATGAAGGAGCAAAAGGGGTCATACAAACACACTTTATTTAAACCATAATTCTAAGACTCGGCTTAATACATAATCTCTTTGAAAATAGCCCTAAACATTGTTTTTGGTTCATTTCTTGTGGTGGAAACTACCCATATCTTTATAATGTTGCTACACCTTAATACCATTCTTTCCAAAAAATATCCTAATTTGCTAAAATTTAGACGAAGCTCACACAGATTATTGTTAATAGACCAAGGTGGACAGCAATATGCTTGATATGTTGATAGCATACCGTACATTTAACCCTTTCCGACCTATAGCCGATCCACGTCATAGATTTTCCTAAATTTTTGAATTCTGTTATTTATGTGTACATAGAACATTTTAAATTATTAAATTTGTTCAGTTTGATCCTGTATCCTGTTTTTTCAGGATACGCACAATTGTTGCAGTCCCGTAAATTCCGGTAAAAGCCCGGACGTAAAAATATCAAAAAACACAAAATAATCACGAAGTTACTGTTTGCATACAATATTTAATATGTTTTCTTATTGAAAACACTTGTTTGATGAAATATTCCACAATTTAAATAATTTTAATTTATTTGCAAACTTACCTCTTCCACTCATTTTTACAAATACGCAAAGTACACTACTGAATCTACAAAATTAATATGAAAAACAAATATTTATAACGGTTCTTCACATTCTTAGACAAAGAGAGAGCATACACAATTATTTTTTTGCCGCTCTTATCGCAGTACGTTATATATTAAACAAATTATAGAGACTTAAACTTACCCGCACAATTGTGCGTACACGGTCGGAAAGGGTTATGCAGTTTTATACTCTGAGTTTATTCGATTCCCGAATCAGATTACATCATTATGTTATTATTCTATTATACTCCAGAGACTACGTTTGACAGGTTTAAATTCAAACTTGTCGCAAGGTTTTTATTTAACCATTGTGCACTCCTTGGGTCAATTTAACCCAACATTGATTTTAAAACATAATTTTTATTCCTTTATTTGTAGGATATTTTTTTGAAACTTTTATTTTATTTATTATTTATCCATTACAGGGACGAAAGGTATGTTTTTAGAAGATAATAATAAAAATAAAATATTTCCATAATCCGCACGTGAAATTGGCTCTTATCCAAAGAGTGCACAAGGGTTAAGGGTTTTGAAGTTCAACTATTAGCCATCCTTTATATGGTAAGGTAGTCATTAAGTGGACCATATAACTCCGTTATTTAGTTGTTAAAAAATACTTCATTTTATTGTATTTTAAAAAGGTTACACAAAAATTGTGTGCTTTCAAACATTATTGTTACAATTCGCTTTAGAATACTTATCATTATTACATACAATCATTATAACATATATCTTTTTTCATCATACTCAACAATTTGCCCTTAAATTTTCTTATATTCGATACGCTCCACTTTAACCTCATCGCCAATAAGTTGATACACATAAGTAACAACTGTAGAACTTTGGATATCCATTAAAACAAATGATGGCACAACATTTGTGTCCAGCGGATTGAAGGCTCCCGTTGCAGAACCAGGGTTAATGTAAAATTTATTGCCATGTTCGTAGGCTTCAAATTTGAAGGTATGACCTGTGATCAGAATGTCCACATCCAATTGACGTTGTACCAAAGCTAAGGCCTCGGGATCACCTCTGGGTACTACTTGATGTCCATGACATAGGCCAATTCTAAATTGGCCAACGGTGACCACCTTTTGTTCTGGATACGAGAGATTATCATCGAAATCGCCACGAACGATATGGACATCATTTGCTAATGTCTTTAGGTAATCGTGGCTTTCTTTAGTGCACAAATTTCCGGTCACCAGAATATGATGTATACGCCCCGGAACAAGAAGCTTCTTAAATTTAGCGGGTAAGGAACTACATCGATGTGGAATGTGTAAATCGCCAAGTACTAGGACCAACATTATCGACGGCGAGGTTTGGGATAGAAGTTTTCTTTTGTCCAGAATACGCCCAACTTTTCTCAAAAAATTGCAAAAAGTTGTTCTTCAAATCTCAATGACGTTTGATAATGATAAACACAAAATATTTTTTTATTAAGATACAGTTTTATAAGTGCAAAATTATAGCGCTAGATGTCTCTGCTAGCGTTTGATTAAGTTGTGAATTGAAAACCACAAAAGTAATATATGTTGAACAATGTGTAAAATTGAGAAAATCTGGAGTCTGGTAAGGCGAGATGACAGACCCATAAAACCCGCATATGTCATTAAGCAAATACCGACCATCAAAGATCCACTCAAATGGAAAAATTGTAATCACTTGATAGCTTGAAACTACCGTCCTACATATGCCTTGCTTTGTGCATACATGGGTTTGACATTTCGAACACAATGCCACCAAATCTAAAGCCGTTCCTAGTTTGTATTGATGTTAGAAGAAGATATATTTGTCATAATAATGGAGCCGGTTGCTGCGAATGAAGGTAAATTCCGGGTATTATTTTTTAATATAAATTATTTTTTAATTATAAATTTTTTTTCTGCAGAAGATGGAAGTGTTAGCCTCTTGGTTATTGTAGTAGATACAAATCCTTCACAACGTATTGTTCGAACTAATCCCGAGCATTTGTCGCAATGCTTAGATGCTATTGTTGCATTTGGAAATGCCCATTTAATGCAGAAGGCTCAGAATAAGCTAGCCGTGATTTCCTGTCATCATCATGCAACGTAAGTTGAAATATCATCCCAAAAAAGATTTAACTGGGAAAAGTGATCGATGTAGTATGAAATGGTTAAAAAATAATAGGAGCGATCCCAGTGTATGTCCTCAGTAATGGAGGTAACATTTCTAACGATTTCGAACGTAATTGCTTAAAAGTAGGTCCCGTATCATTAAACATGACATAGCAGCATACGTCTACAATTGCCGACTTTCAAATCTCAAACACTTTCGAAACCTTAGCCAACACAGCCCGCTAGAACCATTTATTTTTCTACTTTTAAACATTCATGATAAAACATATTTTTGTATTCTCAACCATTGACCTTTTTGCTCAACACAAAATTTCTGCCGTTATAATTTATTTTCCAAATTTTCCAGGGATTTCTTGTATCCCATGCCCGTAAAACAACTTGAGATTCGTCAAGTAGATGGTCAGTATGAAGTGTTTAGCTTGGTAGAGAAGACGGTAAAACAACGCCTTAGCCATATAATTACAAATGCACCGAAAATAACACAGCCTACTGAGAGTCTCTTGGCAGGCAGTATGTCTATGGCTTTATGTTATATATCAAGGGTAAGTTCTAATACCCAATTGTAAAACAATAAACTTGCTAAACAACTGTCTTTCAGATGCAAAGAAACGCAGCGGCTGGTGTTAAGATTAATTCACGAATTTTAGTTTTAACTGGTAGCAATGAATGTGCCTCCCAATATATGACCTATATGAATGTATTTTTCACTGCTCAAAAATTGGGCATTGTCATTGATGTTTGTGCTTTGGACAAATCACTAAGTTTGTTACAACAAGGCTGCGACATTACGGGAGGACAATATTTGAAGCTAGCTCAGTTAGATGGTTTATTACAATACTTATTGTGGGTATTTCTACCAGATCCAAAAACTAGACAAATGCTTGTCTTGCCACCACCGACCAAGGTTGATTACAGGGCGGCATGCTTTTGTCACCGGGAACTAATCGATATAGGATACGTATGTTCTGTGTGCCTGTCAAGTAGGTTTAAGGCAATTGAAAATAAAGACCAATTTTTAATTATGTTTTTATTCCAGTTTTCTGCAAATTCAGTCCCATCTGCACAACCTGCCAGTAAGTAATTGAACACACAAATATTGAATTATAATTAACTATTTTTTTTTCAGTACTGTATTCAAGGTCCCTGGTCCTTTACCGCCAAAGCCCAAGAAAAAGAAAAAAGTCTGAAATCCTCATCCTATTCATTAAAAAGGTACAGAAAAATACAAATTCCAACCAAACTTCGTTTTTTACTCAGTTCTTGTTATTTTACTGAAATACATGGGACCAAAATTGGCCGGTAAATATGGTATAACCATTTGACCATATTTTAAACTTTTCGGATATTCAAACCTATAGATATCTGCAAACAATTGAATCAAATAACTCAAATCTTTTATCACAAATGTCAAGCCATACTCGTTGAATGCCTTTTGTAGAGCCATATGCACAACGCCATCATTTTGAACGGGTGACAATGAACAAGTAGAATATACCAAACTACCACCTGGTTTCAAAAGCCTCAAACAATTGCTCAATATCCCCGCCTGCAATTCTGGTATTCGGAGTCTTTCCTTTATTCTGGTAGGCTTGAAGATGTTATTGTCATTTTCCATTAGAGAATGTCTGTCATTAGTACATGGAACATCTGCCAATATTTTGTCAAAGCTTCCGTATTCTTCTAAATTTCGGGCATCGCATTGATTTAGAAGCAATCGTTTCCCCTCCCAACGATCATCAAAATCGAAGATATATTCCTTCATCACTTTGCGAATACGGTTTACTCTGGATTCCATGATATCATTACATACTAATTGCTCGGGATAAAGTGTTTGCAACATTAGTAGTGACTTTCCTCCCGGCGCGGAGCAAGCGTCTAGAACTCGGTCTCCCGGTTTAACATTCAACAAGAGAGGTGGTAGTAAAGAGGCTCCATCCATTAAATAGTGCGACAGAACGCCTGCAGAAAGTAAGTAGAAGATAATTACAAATAAACATTTCCTATTGCCAATAAATCTGACTGACCTGTTAAGCATTTGTTTGGTGGCCGAAATTCCGAACAATTTCCCATCTCATAGGTATATAAAGACAAATTCTCAGGAAAAGTAAAATCCCTTTCGACTTCCATTTTTATTGGAAAATCTGTCGTAGTTTGGTAGTATTTATAGTGCTCCGATTCTGGAATCCAATCTTCCATGCCTTTAATAGTAGAAGCCGGAACAAAATCATATAAAGCTCCAGTCCCATGATCGGGGTCCACAATGCGAGAATGATCTATGCTCACTGAAGCTTCTGCGACATTTGATATGCGTACCCCCGCTTTTTGCTGAGAATTTTCTTCAGTGGTTGTATCACTTGCATAATCAATGTTTTGTGGTATATCGCCGCTACCAATTGCATTTTCTGGATATAGTGATTGTATTTCTTTTTCTTCTTGTTTTCTGGTAATTGCCTGCATTCGGTCCTGCATTTGGTTATCTGTGTTAGCTCCCAAATCAGATTGTTGGTTGCCATCCAGACGTTGCTTCGCTAATTGGACCAGTGCTTTCACATTAATCGCTCCTGCAAAGAAATTTAAGTTGATATATATTTTTTATGTATTAAAAGGTGTTGATTTTACCATCCATCTCTAATCGACTGCATATTTTTTCAGTGTCTCCAAAATTGTTCACCATGGCTATGTACTTGTGCTCTGTAAGCAAGGCTGCTCTTATGTTTTTCCATCGCATTCCGAATACGGAACCATAAAAATCATCGAAATTATCTAAAGCTCGATCCGTGTTAGTCTTTTTTCGCTGTTGTATTGACCAACGCGTTTTTCCGCTTTTCCATCTTTTTGGCAGAAGCATTAGGTTGCGTGTTCGAATCATTGTGGAATAATTGGATATAGTTATTATTTTTTTAGATATATTTAATCATATAATTCGATAATCCTTCCCCTATTATATGAGCTCACATTGGTTGCCGGCACATATTGGTGTGGGAAGCTTGTTTTTCTTGAACAGCTGTTCAATGATTAGTTGTCAAACGAACAGAGTTGCCGTATTAACAGTTTTTAAACTAATAGATAACGGATATACGAACATCCCAAGAAAAAAATTTAAGGTTATTTGAAGGCCCAACTTTAAAAGAACTTCCAAAAAAGTTCCTCCCAAGTGATGAGGGAGTGATGCAACTGTTGAATTGCCGCACATCCGTCGTATTGAATTCATTGCCTCTGCGCCAATTTTCACCACTTCCGTATCCAAAGAGAACATTTTCACTACTTTTTTGGCGACGCCTTATTAGCTGAGATCTTACATAGAAAAGGGAAATTTTCTTTTGTTGTGGTAGCAAAAAAGATAAAGGAACAATTAGATAATGACGTCAGACAACAATCCCATTAAAAATATAATTTCTATAAGAAAACTTTGCAGTGACTTAATTTTTATTAAAATTTGTTACGAAAACAAAAACATAAATCGGAAGAAAAGTATATAGCATGTAAGGCATGCATAGAAGAACCTATAAAAACTCTGTTTGGTTCAATTGTTTGCCAAATTGAAGCTATATATTCTAATCAGAGAGAATTCAATGAAAAAATTAATCCGTTTTTTTAATATTGCTAAATAACTCGCGAACTAATTGTATGTATTGTATGACTGTGGTTTTTAATTTAATCTTCTTCTAATTATTCTCCTTCTATTTTATTAAAACAAATATTTTAAAACTGTAAAACGATTTCAGCACTACTATTGTAAAAATAATATCCAAATACATGGAACTGGACTTTAATAATACAATTAATAAATAATCCAACTTTGTAGAATAATGTTGGCGTGGTGAATTTCAATATTTCTTCAAGTCAGACTTTTAGACCAGTTTTCCAATTAGGATAGCCATTCTTTGATTTGAAAATCGTATGTCGAACAAATCTAGTTCATCTAAACTTCATTTTATGAAAGGATATACTACTATAAAATTGTCAAAAACTCAAATCCAATGTTGTTGTTAAGTTCCTTTACTGATACATCTGTACCGAGCGATTTGAGGACTGATTAAATACATCCAATGTAATGTTTGTAAATATTTTTTTTTTTCAAAATAGCTATTTTATTAATCCATTTCAATCTATATATATATCACAAAAATAGCTTAATTGTAATTCTCAAATTATTATACCCAGCTAAAATTATCAGGGTCTATCATATAAGTTTACAGGAGTAGCAACAAGTCACACTCAAACATGAATAAGTAAAAAGTAAAATAAAAAGTTAAATTAGATCGCCACAAAAATTAGGATGATTATAAAAAAGGCAATTCTCTCAAATTAAATTATGTACAGCTTAAACTAAAAGGTAAAAGAAGAAAAAGAAGAAAGAAAAACTTATAGCCTAATATTTACAGTATATACAATATTTACAAGGACTTTACAAAATGTAAACTTTTCTATTGTTCAATATTAAAAATCAAATTGTTGAGTTCAAGAGATTCATGTCTTCTGTGATAATATAATGAATTATTATTAGAAAATAATACATTAGCTTCTAAGAGAAAAATTAAACCATCATACGCATGGCAGAATAAGCCCCTTATTATAGGATTACCGAGGTCTTGACTTTTTTCGAGTTCCGCAAGAGCGTTTTGTGTCATAAAAACGTCAAGATTATCAAAATCCGTAGATCGAAACAAAACCCTAGGAGGAAGATACATTGAAAACCCTAAAAAAGACGACCCATCACCCCTCCAAATCCTACATGCACAATTTTCAATTAAACCCGTATCAATAAAAACCCTTTCTGACTTAATGTTTTCTTTTACAAAAACAGCTGTCCCACCCCCTCTACCAGTCCGTCTATCCTGTCTATACATTACATACCCATTAAGCGAGAAAACATGCGCCTGCGATAATTTGTGCTCTGCCACCAACACCACATCAGGATTAATATCCCTATCAAAATAGTGTCGCTTGTTTAATGAAACAAGCGAATTCACATTAATAAATATGACGCTGAACATTAAAAACCTTGAATGTGCATAAGAAGACCCAAAATCGCACTAGGACCATTACCCTCACTTTCTAGACGTCTAAATTCTGGGCCAAACTCTCTAATATCAGCCATAACTGACATTATATCCTTGCCAAAATATTCAAAACAAGAATCTGCTATAGTTTTCCCACGACGTCTAGCCGCCTCATTAGCCATCACTGTTCCCTTATTAGTCATAGAAGAGCCCCGTCCTATCAATAATCTATCATTCAAATGTTGATATATCGGAGCCGGTCCGAATTGTGCACGAGCCGCCGAAGCATATGATACACCAGCCGCAACATGAGAAATTCTGCTAGAACGCGCCATAGCTCTATCCCTAGACTCCTGTTTCTTTTCCGCCATTTTTGTCAACAATGCAACCCTCTTGGGACAATCACGAGAGCTTGCAACGTGTCCAAATAACTCACAGTTTGCACAACGAATAGCACGTCCGTCCGCCTCTAAATCACTTATCGCCTCCTTTGATGGTAAAGTACATTTACCCGGACCATGCGATCCAGCATATTTCACGCATCTATAACCCATTGTACAATTAGCCGAAACATGAGAAAACCTTTGGCAATTAAAACATTGTACAATATAACGGCCCTTATTTTTCCTAAATTCTACCTTACAGCTTAACATTAAGTCAATTTTGTAAACTTCTTCAATTTCCGTGTCCCTGCCTAAACGCACAACCCACATGTTATCCGAAATATTAGTGGCATCTAAAAATACTACCTTAAATTTCAAAGCTGCAAAAAATTCCCCAACTTCCTCCTTAGTGAATTCTTTCGACAAGCCCATTATTAGAATCGAATATGGGAGAATTTCCTTCGGTGTATGGGTATGCATTTGATAACCCCGTTCTCTAAATGTATTTTTAGTTTTTTCGAAATTTTCAAGACCTCGGACCCTAATAGATAAGGTGGACTTACCCGCCATGCGTATGGTGAATTCCTCTTTTTTCAAAAATCTTTGAAGCACAGTCAAAATCTCTTTCACTCCAACATTATACAGGGTTATTGCAGGGAGAAATCTTCCAGGCCTTGGTTCTTCATTGCCCTTTACTGTTTCCTCAATAGATTTGTCCTTTGTCTTGCTTGCCTTCGGTATAGCCCCTTTGGAACTAATAACTTCCTTCACAACAGATTTTTTAGCTTTTGACGATCGCACAGTTTTCCAGGTGTCGTCACTCATGTCTTCATCATTTAAATTGTTCTGATCATTATTAGTCGCCATACTCGGGATTTCGGCTACCCGAGCAGCTGATAATTTAGAAACTCCCCCAGAAATGGAATTTCTTAATTTCTCTATTTCATTCGTTAATTTTTTAATCGTTCCAGTCAGGGTATTGATTTGTTCCCTTTGCTCCTCTATTATATTATTGAATTTAGCAGTATCAGCACGTGATGCCTGCAGTTCTTCTGCCAATTTTTCGTTTGCCAATTTCAATTTTATATTATTATATGCGCTGTCAGAGTCTGCGCTACTATTTCCCTTTTTTCTTCTTTTCCTCTTCTCCTTCTTGGCATCACCCATGCCTGCATCAGAGCCATCTGTGGTTAAATTTAGCTCCATATTTTCTTTTACTGCCAATTCACAAACACTGTTCTTGCTTGCATCCATTCTCTTATTATAATAATTTGAATCACTTTTCGGGATTTCAAATTTAGTATTCATTCCGCCAACATTATTAGAGGCCAGCACAACGGCTTCCTCACGTCCACCGCTCCACTCACTGATTTTCTTCTCCAGTTCCTTAGCTTTATTCTAATTTTTATTTCCACAGCCTTCAATCAAATTTTCACTATTCTTCTCCTTCAATTTTCCAGCCACTCAACCAATATTTATTCACAAATATTTCCTCTGCCACCTTCCAATTGTAATCCAATCCAATGAACAAATTTTTTACAATTATATCCACGAATCAACAAACTTATTACAATCGTTTCCCTTCCCAACGATCATCAAAATCGAAGAGATATTCCTTCATCACTTTGCGAATACGGTTTACTCTGAATTCCATGATATCATTACATACTAATTGCTCGGGATAAAGTGTTTGCAACATTAGTAGTGACTTTCCTCCCGGCGCGGAGCAAGCTTCTAGAACTCGGTCTCCCGGTTTAACATACTTACTTTCTGCAGGCGACAGAACGCCTGCAGAAAGTAAGTAGAAGATAATTACAAATAAACATTTCCTATTGCCAATAAATCTGACTGACCTGTTAAGCATTTGTTTGGTGGCCGAAATTCCGAACAATTTCCCATCTCATAGGTATATAAAGACAAATTCTCAGGAAAAGTAAAATCCCTTTCGACTTCCATTTTTAGTGGAAAATCTGTCGTAGTTTGGTAGTATTTATAGTGCTCCGATTCTGGAATCCAATCCTCCATGCCTTTAATAGTAGAAGCCGGAACAAAATCATATAAAGCTCCAGTCCCATGATCGGGGTCCACAATGCGAGAATGATCTATGCTCACCGAAGCTTCTGCGACATTTGATATGCGTACCCCCGCTTTTTGCTGAGAATTTCCTTCAGTGGTTGTATCACTTGCATAATCAATGTTTTGTGGTATATCGCCGCTACCAATTGCATTTTCTGGATATAGTGATTGTATTTCTTTTTCTTCTTGTTTTCTGGTAATTGCCTGCATTCGGTCCTGCATTTGGTTATCTGTGTTAGCTCCCAAATCAGATTGTTGGTTGCCATCCAGACGTTGCTTCGCTAATTGGACCAGTGCTTTCACATTAATCGCTCCTGCAAAGAAATTTAAGTTGATATATATTTTTTATGTATTAAAAGGTGTTGATTTTACCATCCATCTCTAAACGACTGCATATTTTTTCAGTGTCTCCAAAATTGTTCACCATGGTTATGAACTTGTGCTCTGTAAGCAAGGCTGCTCTTATGTTTTTCCATCGTATTCCGAATACGGAACCATAAAAATCATCGAAATTATCTAAAGCTCGATCTGTGTTAGTCTTTTTTCGCTGTTGTATTGACCAACGCGTTTTTCCGCTTTTCCATCTTTTTGGCAGAAGCATTAGGTTGCGTGTTCGAATCATTGTGGAATAATTGGATATAGTTATTATTTTTAGATATATTTAATCATATAATTCGATATATCCTTCCCCTATTATATGAGCTCACATTGGTTGCCGGCACATATTGGTGTGGGAAGCTTGTTTTTCTTGAACAGCTGTTCAATGATTAGTTGTCAAACGAACAGAGTTGCCGTATTAACAGTTTTTAAACTAATAGATAACGGATATACGAACATCCCAAGAAAAAAATTTAAGGTTATTTGAAGGCCCAACTTTAAAAGAACTTCCAAAAAAGTTCCTCCCAAGTGATGAGGGAGTGATGCCACTGTTGAATTGCCGCACATCCGTCGTATTGAATTCATTGCCTCTGCGCCAATTTTCACCACTTCCGTATCCAAAGAGAACATTTTCACTACTTTTTTGGCGACGCCTTATTAGCTGAGATCTTACATAGAAAAGGATAATTTCCTTTTGCTGTGGTAGCAAAAAAGATAAAGGAACAATTAGATAATGACGTCAGACAACAATCCCATTAAAAATATAATTTCTATAAGAAAACTTTGCAGTGACTTAATTTTTATTAAAATTTGTTACGATATAGAACTCAAAAACATAAATCGGAAGAAAAGTATATAGCATGTAAGGCATGCATAGAAGAACCTATAAAAACTCTGTTTGGTTCAATTGTTTGCCAAATTGAAGCTATATATTCTAATCAGAGAGAATTCAATGAAAACATTAATCCGTTTTTTTAATATTGCTAAATAACTCGCGAACTAATTGTATGTATTGTATGACTGTGGTTTTTAATTTAATCTTCTTCTAATTATTCTCCTTCTATTTTATTAAAACAAATATTTTAAAACTGTAAAACGATTTCAGCACTACTATTGTAAAAATAATATCCAAATACATGGAACTGGACTTTAATAATACAATTAATAAATAATCCAACTTTGTAGAATAATGTTGGCGTGGTGAATTTCAATATTTCTTCAAGTCAGACTTTTAGACCAGTTTTCCAATTAGGATAGCCATTCTTTGATTTGAAAATCGTATGTCGAACAAATCTAGTTCATCTAAACTTCATTTTATGAAAGGATATACTACTATAAAATTGTCAAAAACTCAAATCCAATGTTGTTGTTAAGTTCCTTTACTGATACATCTGTACCGAGCGATTTGAGGACTGATTAAATACATCCAATGTAATGTTTGTAAATATTTTTTTTTTCAAAATAGCTATTTTATTAATCCATTTCAATCTATATATATATCACAAAAATAGCTTAATTGTAATTCTCAAATTATTATACCCAGCTAAAATTATCAGGGTCTATCATATAAGTTTACAGGAGTAGCAACAAGTCACACTCAAACATGAATAAGTAAAAAGTAAAATAAAAAGTTAAATTAGATCGCCACAAAAATTAGGATGATTATAAAAAAGGCAATTCTCTCAAATTAAATTATGTACAGCTTAAACTAAAAGGTAAAAGAAGAAAAAGAAGAAAGAAAAACTTATAGCCTAATATTTACAGTATATACAATATTTACAAGGACTTTACAAAATGTAAACTTTTCTATTGTTCAATATTAAAAATCAAATTGTTGAGTTCAAGAGATTCATGTCTTCTGTGATAATATAATGAATTATTATTAGAAAATAATACATTAGCTTCTAAGAGAAAAATTAAACCATCATACGCATGGCAGAATAAGCCCCTTATTATAGGATTACCGAGGTCTTGACTTTTTTCGAGTTCCGCAAGAGCGTTTTGTGTCATAAAAACGTCAAGATTATCAAAATCCGTAGATCGAAACAAAACCCTAGGAGGAAGATACATTGAAAACCCTAAAAAAGACGACCCATCACCCCTCCAAATCCTACATGCACAATTTTCAATTAAACCCGTATCAATAAAAACCCTTTCTGACTTAATGTTTTCTTTTACAAAAACAGCTGTCCCACCCCCTCTACCAGTCCGTCTATCCTGTCTATACATTACATACCCATTAAGCGAGAAAACATGCGCCTGCGATAATTTGTGCTCTGCCACCAACACCACATCAGGATTAATATCCCTAATGAAAATATCAAAATAGTGTCGCTTGTTTAATGAAACAAGCGAATTCACATTAATAAATATGACGCTGAACATTAAAAACCTTGAATGTGCATAAGAAGACCCAAAATCGCACTAGGACCATTACCCTCACTTTCTAGACGTCTAAATTCTGGGCCAAACTCTCTAATATCAGCCATAACTGACATTATATCCTTGCCAAAATATTCAAAACAAGAATCTGCTATAGTTTTCCCACGACGTCTAGCCGCCTCATTAGCCATCACTGTTCCCTTATTAGTCATAGAAGAGCCCCGTCCTATCAATAATCTATCATTCAAATGTTGATATATCGGAGCCGGTCCGAATTGTGCACGAGCCGCCGAAGCATATGATACACCAGCCGCAACATGAGAAATTCTGCTAGAACGCGCCATAGCTCTATCCCTAGACTCCTGTTTCTTTTCCGCCATTTTTGTCAACAATGCAACCCTCTTGGGACAATCACGAGAGCTTGCAACGTGTCCAAATAACTCACAGTTTGCACAACGAATAGCACGTCCGTCCGCCTCTAAATCACTTATCGCCTCCTTTGATGGTAAAGTACATTTACCCGGACCATGCGATCCAGCATATTTCACGCATCTATAACCCATTGTACAATTAGCCGAAACATGAGAAAACCTTTGGCAATTAAAACATTGTACAATATAACGGCCCTTATTTTTCCTAAATTCTACCTTACAGCTTAACATTAAGTCAATTTTGTAAACTTCTTCAATTTCCGTGTCCCTGCCTAAACGCACAACCCACATGTTATCCGAAATATTAGTGGCATCTAAAAATACTACCTTAAATTTCAAAGCTGCAAAAAATTCCCCAACTTCCTCCTTAGTGAATTCTTTCGACAAGCCCATTATTAGAATCGAATATGGGAGAATTTCCTTCGGTGTATGGGTATGCATTTGATAACCCCGTTCTCTAAATGTATTTTTAGTTTTTTCGAAATTTTCAAGACCTCGGACCCTAATAGATAAGGTGGACTTACCCGCCATGCGTATGGTGAATTCCTCTTTTTTCAAAAATCTTTGAAGCACAGTCAAAATCTCTTTCACTCCAACATTATACAGGGTTATTGCAGGGAGAAATCTTCCAGGCCTTGGTTCTTCATTGCCCTTTACTGTTTCCTCAATAGATTTGTCCTTTGTCTTGCTTGCCTTCGGTATAGCCCCTTTGGAACTAATAACTTCCTTCACAACAGATTTTTTAGCTTTTGACGATCGCACAGTTTTCCAGGTGTCGTCACTCATGTCTTCATCATTTAAATTGTTCTGATCATTATTAGTCGCCATACTCGGGATTTCGGCTACCCGAGCAGCTGATAATTTAGAAACTCCCCCAGAAATGGAATTTCTTAATTTCTCTATTTCATTCGTTAATTTTTTAATCGTTCCAGTCAGGGTATTGATTTGTTCCCTTTGCTCCTCTATTATATTATTGAATTTAGCAGTATCAGCACGTGATGCCTGCAGTTCTTCTGCCAATTTTTCGTTTGCCAATTTCAATTTTATATTATTATATGCGCTGTCAGAGTCTGCGCTACTATTTCCCTTTTTTCTTCTTTTCCTCTTCTCCTTCTTGGCATCACCCATGCCTGCATCAGAGCCATCTGTGGTTAAATTTAGCTCCATATTTTCTTTTACTGCCAATTCACAAACACTGTTCTTGCTTGCATCCATTCTCTTATTATAATAATTTGAATCACTTTTCGGGATTTCAAATTTAGTATTCATTCCGCCAACATTATTAGAGGCCAGCACAACGGCTTCCTCACGTCCACCGCTCCACTCACTGATTTTCTTCTCCAGTTCCTTAGCTTTATTCTAATTTTTATTTCCACAGCCTTCAATCAAATTTTCACTATTCTTCTCCTTCAATTTTCCAGCCACTCAACCAATATTTATTCACAAATATTTCCTCTGCCACCTTCCAATTGTAATCCAATCCAATGAACAAATTTTTTACAATTATATCCACGAATCAACAAACTTATTACAATCGTTTCCCTTCCCAACGATCATCAAAATCGAAGAGATATTCCTTCATCACTTTGCGAATACGGTTTACTCTGAATTCCATGATATCATTACATACTAATTGCTCGGGATAAAGTGTTTGCAACATTAGTAGTGACTTTCCTCCCGGCGCGGAGCAAGCTTCTAGAACTCGGTCTCCCGGTTTAACATACTTACTTTCTGCAGGCGACAGAACGCCTGCAGAAAGTAAGTAGAAGATAATTACAAATAAACATTTCCTATTGCCAATAAATCTGACTGACCTGTTAAGCATTTGTTTGGTGGCCGAAATTCCGAACAATTTCCCATCTCATAGGTATATAAAGACAAATTCTCAGGAAAAGTAAAATCCCTTTCGACTTCCATTTTTAGTGGAAAATCTGTCGTAGTTTGGTAGTATTTATAGTGCTCCGATTCTGGAATCCAATCCTCCATGCCTTTAATAGTAGAAGCCGGAACAAAATCATATAAAGCTCCAGTCCCATGATCGGGGTCCACAATGCGAGAATGATCTATGCTCACCGAAGCTTCTGCGACATTTGATATGCGTACCCCCGCTTTTTGCTGAGAATTTCCTTCAGTGGTTGTATCACTTGCATAATCAATGTTTTGTGGTATATCGCCGCTACCAATTGCATTTTCTGGATATAGTGATTGTATTTCTTTTTCTTCTTGTTTTCTGGTAATTGCCTGCATTCGGTCCTGCATTTGGTTATCTGTGTTAGCTCCCAAATCAGATTGTTGGTTGCCATCCAGACGTTGCTTCGCTAATTGGACCAGTGCTTTCACATTAATCGCTCCTGCAAAGAAATTTAAGTTGATATATATTTTTTATGTATTAAAAGGTGTTGATTTTACCATCCATCTCTAAACGACTGCATATTTTTTCAGTGTCTCCAAAATTGTTCACCATGGTTATGTACTTGTGCTCTGTAAGCAAGGCTGCTCTTATGTTTTTCCATCGTATTCCGAATACGGAACCATAAAAATCATCGAAATTATCTAAAGCTCGATCTGTGTTAGTCTTTTTTCGCTGTTGTATTGACCAACGCGTTTTTCCGCTTTTCCATCTTTTTGGCAGAAGCATTAGGTTGCGTGTTCGAATCATTGTGGAATAATTGGATATAGTTATTATTTTTAGATATATTTAATCATATAATTCGATATATCCTTCCCCTATTATATGAGCTCACATTGGTTGCCGGCACATATTGGTGTGGGAAGCTTGTTTTTCTTGAACAGCTGTTCAATGATTAGTTGTCAAACGAACAGAGTTGCCGTATTAACAGTTTTTAAACTAATAGATAACGGATATACGAACATCCCAAGAAAAAAATTTAAGGTTATTTGAAGGCCCAACTTTAAAAGAACTTCCAAAAAAGTTCCTCCCAAGTGATGAGGGAGTGATGCCACTGTTGAATTGCCGCACATCCGTCGTATTGAATTCATTGCCTCTGCGCCAATTTTCACCACTTCCGTATCCAAAGAGAACATTTTCACTACTTTTTTGGCGACGCCTTATTAGCTGAGATCTTACATAGAAAAGGATAATTTCCTTTTGCTGTGGTAGCAAAAAAGATAAAGGAACAATTAGATAATGACGTCAGACAACAATCCCATTAAAAATATAATTTCTATAAGAAAACTTTGCAGTGACTTAATTTTTATTAAAATTTGTTACGATATAGAACTCAAAAACATAAATCGGAAGAAAAGTATATAGCATGTAAGGCATGCATAGAAGAACCTATAAAAACTCTGTTTGGTTCAATTGTTTGCCAAATTGAAGCTATATATTCTAATCAGAGAGAATTCAATGAAAACATTAATCCGTTTTTTTAATATTGCTAAATAACTCGCGAACTAATTGTATGTATTGTATGACTGTGGTTTTTAATTTAATCTTCTTCTAATTATTCTCCTTCTATTTTATTAAAACAAATATTTTAAAACTGTAAAACGATTTCAGCACTACTATTGTAAAAATAATATCCAAATACATGGAACTGGACTTTAATAATACAATTAATAAATAATCCAACTTTGTAGAATAATGTTGGCGTGGTGAATTTCAATATTTCTTCAAGTCAGACTTTTAGACCAGTTTTCCAATTAGGATAGCCATTCTTTGATTTGAAAATCGTATGTCGAACAAATCTAGTTCATCTAAACTTCATTTTATGAAAGGATATACTACTATAAAATTGTCAAAAACTCAAATCCAATGTTGTTGTTAAGTTCCTTTACTGATACATCTGTACCGAGCGATTTGAGGACTGATTAAATACATCCAATGTAATGTTTGTAAATATTTGTTTGTTATCTTTATTGGTCTTAAAATACTTTTTAATACGAATATGAAGTATAGAGACTATATTTTTGTGTATGAAGTTAAGTACAAAGGCGGCAGGTATTATATTTTAATAATTGTTGAAGTTTATATGCTTGTTGCATGGATTCTTCATATGTGCATTTAAATTAAAAGTTTTTAAAGTTTTTGTCCATTAAAATCAAACTGGATTGTACAGTTGAAATACTACGTCCTAACTAATAAATTAATGGCTGAGTCAAGCCTGGATTAGCTCACATTTGACTGCGTCTTAAATTTATAACTTAACACAAAGTACCTAAAATGTTTTAAAATATTTTCAGAGTATGATAATTGATCTCCTTAGGATGTAGTAATATTCGAATTTTTAGCCACATTTAATGGCGTGTTTTCATCTTGAAGAGCTTTTTCTTTGTCGTCTCTATCTCCATTGACCATTTTATTCCAAGGTTGCTCTTCACCAGAACCAAAAACAATATATACCAAAAACTCGATGGTAAACAATGCCAATGTCACAAAAAATATAATACGCCAGGCTCCGATATTTTGCTACAAGTAAAAGTAATAACGATAAAAGAAAAAAATTGGAAAATATTAAAAAAATGAGTTTCGAGAGAGAATATATCCATTGCTTACGTTTCCTTTTGTGATATAACCCACAAACAGTGGTACAATTATGCCGGGTAAAGTTGCAACGGTGTTGGTTAAAGCTACCAAGGTTCCAGCATAATTGGGAGCAATATCAATGTGATTCGAGAGGAAACCAGAAAACATGCCTCCCATTGCAACAATGCCCACTGCCATTATGACTACAGCTGCGGTATGTTTGCATCCAATATAACACAGTATAAGTAGGCATATTCCAGGGATAACGGTACATATACTAGTTGCCACCTTGCGGGCAGTAGTTGTGTTAATTTTTTCTGAAAAAAGACAACGTTCAATTGAGCTTTAAATTGGAGCCTATTTTTACTTACGCTTAGCCTTGAGACTGTCTAAAGACTTGCCCAAGATTATACTAAATATCAACATTGGGAAATAGGGTAGAGCGCTGGCTACTGCATTGCTGGACACGTTAAATGCCAATACTTGTTTCATGTAGAATGGAATTTCGATAAGGAACATATACCAGCCCCAATTGTTACAACAATGGGCCACTAAAATAGCCCAGAAGGGTACAGAGGTGAAGACCTTTTTCCATGGTACGGGAGGATGTTCCTCTTTTGCTGCATGTTCATCATTACCCAAGGAAGCCATAATCATATGTCTCTCTTCGGCACTAATGAAACTTTGCTTTTGAGGATTATCTTGGATAAAGAATGCCCATAACAACATCCAAATACAACTTAGACCTCCCATAACATAGAAGACAGATTCCCATCCCAAATTTGCCGAAAGTACACCAGCCATTAAAATAGACATAGCTGTACCAAATGATGTTCCCACATATATAATAGTAGACATAACGGAGCGTTCATTTGGTGGAGCCCATGCAGCAATCATACAATGCATAGCTGGGAATGTGGCACCTCCACCCATTCCCTCCAAAACACGCATAGCAATAAGGCCGGTATAATGTAGATTGGTAAGAACTGGCGTCAAGAGAGTACAGATCACATTAATACCAACTGAAAACAGCATAACCCATTTGGCAGAAAAATTTTCAGCAACACGAGCACCTGGTATCTGAGATACTAAATAACCCCAGAAGTAGCAACTTAGTAATGTTCCCTGTAAAGGTTCACTCCAAACAAAAGGTCCATCCTAAAATTTGATGAAAATTTTATCAAAATACTTTAAAGATTTTCAAATTGCCATTACCGCTGCTGCTGCACTTGAATTTCCCTCAGCCACACCTCCAGGTGGTAGACATATTTCCACGTCAGAGTTACTTGAGTTTCCATCCGAATGCGAGGCGCTACCACCGTGCGAACCATGACCAACTGCGGTATGATTTAACATAGCCACCATTGCAACGCTGAGATTAACTTTGAGTCCGTAAACAATGGCCATTCCTATGGAACCAAACACGGCCAAAACATAACGTGCGGGTACACATTCTAAAAATAATTAGAGTTGAAAGAAAAGAGGTGAATATTTACAATTTGATCAATTGTTTGTGTAGAAAATCCATTTCGTTGTATTGATACACTCATTTGGGTACACTGAAAAAAAAAAAACCATGTCCGGTTCCAAAGATTTTGTCTTTACTTTAACAATTTTGGTATTGATTCCGAGCCAAAGAAGTGGAGAAGACAAGTAAGGATAATTTTAAGACACAATTCTGGTTTAAAGTTAGGTTTTGTGTACTTGCTTCTAGGAAGCAAATTTTAATTTTTCGTTTTTTCAGCTTTTTTCTTCATATGCTATCAAAGTCCATTAAAAACGATTTAACGACAAATTTATTTTCCAAATTCAGACTAGAAATTAAGTTTCAAGTAAAAAACGCCTTTAAAATAAAGTGTTGGAAAACATGTCCTATTTTTGAACGATTTTTTGCTTTGTAGTCAAGATGCAAAAAAAAAAAAAACAAATTTAAAGACAATTTCATTAATTTAAAAGAATTTGTCTGAATTATTAAAGTCAAGTTGACCTTAGCCAAAAATCTTTTTCTTTCATGTTATGATACCCATTTTTAAGTCAAATCACTTAATTTAAGGACAATCCGACTTTATGCAACTTTATATTAGAGAAATGCGTCTTTTATGCTAAGAAAAATTTGCATTCGTATTTTAAAGACGTGAATTTTCCTTTAGGCGGTATTCAATAAAACCAGAAATTTTATAATCTTTTTAAAGTTGTTTTTTTTTGACATTTTTTTTTTTGTTACAATTACATTATTCTGTATGAAAGGGGGAAGATGCAATTGAGGTTGATTTACATATCATGCGTTAAATAAAATATGTTTATTTATTTATTTTGTAAAGTCTAACACCTGAAAAAATTTAACTCTTATAATATTTGTGTTATATATGTATATATATTGTTGTTTGTCTAAAATTTCCTTTGAGAGGAAAGACTTTTTTAGCGTGTGTTGATTAGGCAAAAATTTGATAAAACTAATGCATTCCGCCAAAAATTAATTTTTCCCGTCATTAGTCTCTGATTTACTATAACGTACACTAACAAAAAAGAGTACCTTCCAGGGTACTAAAATCAAAATTATCTCTATTTTAGTTCATGGAAATTATTATGTTTTAGTTAAAATGTATATTTAGATAAAAATTTATATTTATATAGCGTCCATCTTGATCTTCGTATGGCGTAAAGGTCATTTTTGCAATTTTTAAGTCGATTTTTTCCTTCAAGCCACGAAATTTTCTTTAACAAGAGAAACAAAATAATTATGGTTAATAATTGTTTTCTTGAATTTGTCGAAAAATGTAATTATTTTATTGATATCGGCGAGATTTCCTAATTTTAACCAATTTTTTTGAGTGTATATACAGAGATAACATTTAGATAAAAAATCAATTATGTGTTGAAGAAATTAAGCGCATACATATGATTTATTACACTGATGGCCTAGTGAACAACAACTCCTACCATGCTTAGCCAGTAAACTATTTCCCAGATGGTATTCAACAACCAAAAATTGGTTTTTGTATATTCCAGTCCTATGGTATTCGTAAAAGCTACCGAGTGAAAAACAAACAAATGTCGTAATCTTCTATCTACACTAAAAAAATATTGACCTAATATGAAAGATTATGCAACTTAAAATTTAGGATACGCAATTTACACAATATTTAGAACAAATTTCTTTAAAATAAAGACAATTTAATTAAACGTTCATAATATTTGCTTTAAAACATTTTTTAAATTTATGACACGAAAATTTGAAACTTGTCTTTGTCTTTGAAATAAAGAAATAATCTTTACATTAACTTAGATATTGAACTTTTGGGTTAAATATTAGCGTATTTTTGAGAATTTTGCATCTTTGATTTAGTTTTGTTTAATTAAGAAATTATTTTTTACTTTGAAGTATTTATTATAATGTGGCTTCCTTTTATTTATACATGAGCAGATTTGTTAATATGTATATCGAATAAAAATTCGATAAATGAGAACAGTTTCCTAATTTTAATTTTATAAAGCCTAGATTTAAAGCCATATAGCTCTCAAAAAATGTCCGTTTTTTAAAGAAGCAGCATCATTAGCTCGGAATCAATATCAAAATCCTTAAGCGTAGGTCAAACTCTTGGGATCAATGTAAGCGTTTTTGAGTGTAATTTCAGAAAACTGTTTGCTGTTTTAGCAAATTTTCAATGATAAAGCCACATTATGAACAAACTTCCATTAAAACATTAATCTGAAAAATATAGGATCGCGGACGAAATAAAAAAAATTGAATGTATGTTATACACTCATGAAAAAAATCTGAAATAACCAGCTGTCAGTGTTTGCTGTTAAATTTTTGTAATTCGTGGTGTAGCAGACAAAAATTAAAAAAAAAAATACAAAACAAAACATGTTTCAAAATGTTACACTCAAAAAATGTTGTTATTTGTAACAGCAAAATAGTTTGCTAAAACAGCAGCATTTGTTTGCAGAAAAAGGGTAAGCAATATCATGTGGTTAGTTGTTTCAGCAAACACTCGTTAGTTGAAACAGCAAAGTATTCTTTATACACGCAAAGAAAACAGCAGAAAAGTCTGCTATTTTTTAAGCTCGATTAAACTAGTACATTTGTTAGTTTGGCAGAAGCAAGTAAAAATATCAACCTGGGGGTTATCGTAACACAATTAAACAATTTTTTATGAATATCTATAGTGCGAGTATTTGCCAAAAAATCTGAATATTTATCAAATTTTATGTATAACAGCAAACAAAATATTTGCTGATCGCATTTAGGAGCTTGTAAGGATATTAGAGTGCAAAAATATACCAAAAACTACTTTTAGTTCTTAAATACGCTTTGGGGGAAAATGTATAACCTAAAAATATTATAATTTATTGTTCGTTAGACTGTAAAGTACAAAAATGCTGTTTTTAACAGACTCTTGCTTACAAATGTTATTGCACTGTAATTCTTTTATCAGATAGAACGAAGAGAATTTATAATTTTATTCGGATCAGCATAAAATATCAGCAAACTAATGACTATTCAGCAGCATGTCTGCTGTTCCAAAATAAGAGATTGATTGCTGTTTTAGTAAAAAAAATTGTTAAAACACCAATTTTTGTCTGCTGAAAAACAGAAGTCAGTCATTAACAGCATACGCACAAAAAATATTTTTGTCTTTAATCACGAAATTAATTGATTCAATTAATTTTTAATTGAAATGTCTTCAATCACAGAAATGATAGTATTAATCACCGAAGTCAATGAAAAAATTGATATTACTTTTTGTGATTGATTTTTGGTTTAATTCAAACAATTGTTGATTCAATTAAATTTTTAATTGAATATTTGTGAAAATTCAATTAAGACTTTAATTGGAAAATTTTCCGTGATTTTTTTTTCTGTGTAGATTTTCAAGAACCAAAAGTTTTTTATTTGTGAAAAGTTTTAAATTTTTTGATATACGGCTTTTATTAACAATAGCCCATTAGGTCAAAAACCTTTGTTGTTAGCACCTAATTTTTTTATATTTATTTTCATAATTTATTATGATTGTAAATCTTGTAATAAATAAATAAATAACGATAGCCCATAGATTACATTTTTATTTATTTCAGCCAAACTACAACAATCTTAGCTTAGTTTACTAGTTTAGCAAACATAGACTGATTTCCTTTTTTCAGTCGACTATTGCTGTTTTAGCACATTATCTGCTAGGTCTACTAAATAAATTCTTTGAGTGCTGCGAATGGTAGTACCTATGACTTATGTTACCAATATTAAGATCTCTACGTTTCCTTGACATAATTAAATTTAAATTCATGTTTAGGTTTTATAATTAAGATTACATTGTAAATCTTAAGGCGAGACTATTTAAGTTGGCTTGCAGAATTTGAATACTAAAGTATTTTAAGGCCAAAAATAGATTTATTCTTCAATACGAATGAGTCGATAACGTTTAACCACAATAACCCTAATTTAAAATTAAATAGTTATTTATTTATGTTTTTATTTTATGTTCATCAAATAAAAACATAAAATCATTACAATTGTTTACGACCTCGCCGACATGACATGACTTTTACGTATCATCCAACAATATGCCATGCGGTGTTTGTATTCCATGCTAATATCAAAACACTTTCATTTTTCAACAAACATTCACCATTCGAATTATTTTCTTATAATTCCGTTTAATGATGTATTTTCTATTACTTAAAATTTTGCTAAAACGTTCGACTTCCAAATGACCTTATGGGTGGTGTAAAATATTTTGGAAATTTCTTTGTGTTTCCGCCTACACAGATAATCGGTTTTTTCCATAGGGTTTGGTAGTACAACACGTTCTATGTTATTTTAATTCTTTATTATATAAAGTCCTGTAGGATAACCTGAAATGTTGAGCATGTACTGGTGTGTGTGTGGGAGTGTAGGATGTTATGTCTTTATGACCTTTAAATAACCGCAAAAGGTTGTTCGAATAAGGAAATGATGAAATTTCTTATTTATTTCACTAAAATTCTTTGTTGTAATTATGAAACAAAATTAAAAGTAACGTCAAATTTACGGATTTTCTTGCATATATTTAGTATTAAAATATGCAGACACGTTTGATTTTTGGATTGTCTAGCTCGCATTTATGGAATTCCCACCACAGTAGCTGTATTTGTTTTCGCAATATTTTGAACTTTTTCACTTTGAATTTTTGTCACTTACTTCCCAAAATACTTCCTCTTGCCGGCACTTCTTGCACCATTTTTGAATTGAATTGGTATTGAATTTTATTATGAATTTCTTTGATATTGTTTTATATTCAACTCATGAAAAATTTACGTTTTTAAATTAGTTTGTATTTGAAAACATGCTGACTTAATTTCCGTTGTAGAAATTCGAATCACCACCACCGCCAAGAGCCAAGTACAAATAACCAACTGCCACAATTCTGGATAACACGGGGCTTTTGTTTACGTTAACCATAAATATGCATACATATACTGTGCTCTCTCATACTTGTACAGGGCTATGTTAAGATGTCAAGTATTTAACATTTACTGTTAATTGTATTTGGTTTTCATGATGTTGGCATGTATATTTTAGGGTGAATGGGAAAAAGAGGGTTATTAACATAAAACTTGTCGAAGCTTTTGTTGTTCGAGTTCCCTGCCATTGATATTAGTTTAGCCATGGATATGTTTTACTGTCATTGTTACCGCATATATGAAATATATGTATTTAAAATATGGCATTAGAATCAATGGAAAAGGTTTCTTTTTGATCGATCCAGGGTCATATGTTGCCTATATACAGAGTCGAGTCACTATAATAAATCAAACCCCGATTAAAACTTGTGCAAACTACAATTGGAGATATTATAGCCCCATAGCCCCAAAAGGTACTTATTTGGTTTATATTAGTCACTGTTTTGGCATAGTCCCATGAATACCTACTTCGAATTTTACTTCTTGAGGGGATACAATCTTCAATCCATTTTATGCCATTTGCTGCAGTACTGTTTTGGGCCCATAAATTTATGTGTCATGTGTGGTTTACATCGGTGCATTTTCTAATATAGCCCTCGTATATCCCTATCTTTTGTTTTAGAGGAATTTTAAGATTCTTCTAAAACTTAAACATAAAAGGTTCATAAAGATCCAGAATCAAATGTAGTCACCACATGTACAAATTTTAAATATAATTTTAAAATATCACGCTATGAATATCGCGAAGAAACATAACACAGTATTCTGTCAAAGTCTTTTGAAATGATTGGTGTTAAAAAAAAAACGGAGTTATGAAGACTTCTGCTCTATGAAAAGAAAATTTGATAAACATGTTAGTACACTGAGAATTGAAAAAAGCAGTTGGTAGACAATTGAAAATGGTAACTCAAATTATAGTTTCGGAACAACTTTCAATACGAAATGCTAAAAAATTCAAGATTTTGACCAAGTTGACTTAAATGGACAAATTTCCATCCACCGAATAAATTTTAAAAATTCAAAATCTTTTGGACCAATTTAGGCCCGATTGGATAAGAATAGCAGCGCTGGAATCAAAACCAAAATCCTTAATGTAATGTTGAAATCTTTGGATCCAACTGTTGGGACAGTTGCTTTTGGTACAACAAGTTCTTTTCATTTGATGGGTATATGCGGCATTAAGAATTCATTTTCGAAATTTGGTTGTGCAAAAATTGGTCTAGTTTAGTAGGGCCCCAAAGTTGATCTGAGACGATTCTACTTCATTATTTACTGAAGAGTCTATACCTATTTTATACAATATGTTATTTTTTGTATAAAATATGAAAACACTTTACTCCATTAATCATACATAACTCATTTGGAGGCAAATGTTACGAATTGCCAACACTGAACTTAAATTTGTAGTATTTGTTGTTCCCTTGAGAAATAATACACCAGTGTTGCTAGGTAATTTTTGATTCTTCCCCCCAAATCTTAAGAAAAAAAACCCCTAAATTGGTCTAGACTTTTTTCAAAAACCCCCAAAAATTTTAAGTATGTAAATAGTACAAAAAGAGGCCCAAAATTTCGTTAAAAATCCTGTAGTGATACACTTTAAAAATTAAATTTAGCACAAATATATAAATTGAAACAAGATTTTTTCTGAGGAACAAAATTTTAGACAAAATAAGTTTTTTTAATGCTTAAAATTTTCTTTTGAAGTAAATAAAAATCATCGAATTTGTGACAAGTGGGGTACTTGTCACAAATTCGGGTTCGATTCCCGCTTCGACTGAACACCAAAAAGTTTTTCAGCGGTGGATTATCCCACCTCTGTAATGCTGGTGACATTTCTGAGGGTTTCAAAGCTTCTCTAAGTGGTTGCACTGCAATGTGGAACGCCTTTCGGACTCGGCTATTAAAAGGAGGTCCCTTTACATTGAGCTTAACATGGAATCGGGCAGTGATACGAGAGAAGTTCACCAATGTGGTATCACAACGGACTGAATAGTCTAAGTGAGTCTGATACATCGGGCTGCCACCTAACCTGACCTTGTTTTTAATTGTATCAAATATTAAAAATGCCCCTTCAACAGATGGGTTTAAAAAAGAATATCATTGCATACTTGCTTGTATTTAGGAACATAGGTTGACTTCCCTTATTTTTTTTTTCTCACAATTCATGTCAGAATTGTTCCAAATTTTGTTGAGAATTGCTCCACTTAATAAGATCTAAGATATTTTTTTACCCCCAAAAATCCCCCCAAATAAATGTTACCCCTAAAAATCCCCCTAAACGTGTAAAAAACCCCTAAATTTGGGGGAAAACCCCCAACATGGCAACACTGTAATACACAAAAGAATCTATTCTTAGGATTTTAGGTAGAGAGAGAGAGAGAGCGAGCAATTGACACGTGCTATATACAACTGTACTCAGTACTGTGGTTATAACAAATTCATTTCTTAAAACTGCCAATCCGCCAAGAAGAAAATGTGGGTTAATTTTAGAGAATTATAGGATATTTATTGTACATAATTATTTGTTTATGGCAAAGAAAATTTCGTTCACTCAAAAAAAAAAAGGAACTCTCTATTTCTAAAGCCAATTTAACTTTATGTTAGTTCTTGACATTATTATGTTTGGAGAAAGTTTCCTTTACTGTAATAATTTTTTGGGTACATTCGTTAAAGTAACTAAGAACGGGAAAAAATTATACGCAAATTATGCATAAAGATTTACTAAATTCGTATTTCTCACCAAATACAACTGCGTCCATCATGAACTTCGTATGTCACTAAAGACATTCCTCCAAATTTTGAAGTCCAATTTTTTCCTTAAAACTTCAAAATTTTATTTTACAAGTGAAAAAAATTAATTTTGTTTAATAAGTTTTCTTCAATTTGTCGAAAAATAATTTACCAATTTTTGTGATATCGGCGTGATGCCAGCGTTTGTAATACTGTTTAGTTAAAATTTTCTAAAAATATTCAAAATTTTCTAAAATTAACCAAAAGTTTTCTTCACTCGTCGATCGATAGAGCTCGTTCGACATACAGAAACATGCTGTTAGTTTATTCTCATTTTTGAGCAATTTTAACTCAATAATTTCCATGAACTAACGAAAAGTTAAACTGTCCTTAGTATCGTCTCTGTTCAAGTATACGATAGTAATTAAATCATCTCGTTATGAATTTCTTTGTTTTATACTTGTAGGGTTTCGATACCCCACTGTACCTTATGTTTGGCAGCGTGTCTAATATGAATGTGATTTGAGATTGAGCGCAAAGAGGGCAAAATGTATGCTTGATGTTTAATGGAATTTTAGTATGTATTGGTTAGCCTGGAATGTCTCAAAAGCAATAAGCGCTACAAGCGAAATCGACCATTTTTGAACATTTAAATATCGCTTTTGAATGAAAAGGGTGATTTCAAAACTTGAAAAAGCGCGTTGTCGTGTCAATTGTTATGTTGTATTATTACGCATTAGATATTATAAGCTAACCGTAATTGGGCTCTCTTTGGCTGCTGTACCGGTTAACTTTAACAAGGTTTGTTAAAGGAACAAATACCAGTAACAGTTATTACGTTTTTGTTAAAGGAAGAGAAAGAGAGAGATAGAGAGTTTCTACAGTAAAAAAATATGCAACCTTTAATTTTAGGACACAAAATTTACACAATATTAAGGGCAAATTTATTTAAAATAATGAAATTTTTATTAAATAAAACATCATTATTGAAATTTGTTCCCCTTAGTTAGAGTCGTATGTCTTTGAATTTAGCTAATTTTCCTTATTCATTTAAAAAAATGGAATAAAAAAAAATTAATTATCTGATATATTGAATATTTCGATTGATTTTAATTTGTATTTTTAAAATGGAATAAAAAAATTTTAAATTATCTGATATATTGAATATTTCGATTGATAATTATAATTTGGATTTTTAGGCTTGCATTTTTCTATCTATGTCGCTAATGTGAGTGATTTATTATTTTACGCACTAGATTTTACATGTAAGTGACAGGAAATGGGCTCTCTTGGGCGGATACACCAGTAATCTTTAACTATGTTTATTAAACGAACAGATAGGAGTAACATTAATCATGTTTTTATTAACGAAAGAGTTTCTACCAACGATAATATACTTTAGAAGGTGGGAAATTGGCTGCTGAGAACATCAAACCTTTGACGGCGCTAGGTCCCTACTTGTCGTTTACGCGTTTGGTTCGACATATTAAAATGCAAATAAAAAGAAATTATGAGTTTGAAATATCTTGGAACAAACGGGAAAATATAATTTTTAATTTATTGCTCAATATTTAACATTGTTCTATTTAAAAAATTACGTTTTTCATTTAAAAAAATGCAAATAAAAAAATTACAAACATGTATGGACCTAGCGCCGTCAATGCAACATTTGGTATGACGCAAGCCAATTTCCCATCTTCTAAAGTATATTGTCTTTGGTTTCTACAGTCAAAAAAAAAAAAAAAAAAAAAAAACATTAATGTTTTGTAAAATTGATAAGAAAAGCCTAATATGAAAAATTATTCAACCTAAATTTTAGCAGGATACACAAATTATGGAGGATAAACCAAACGCTCTATTACATGAAAGGAAGTGTGGCCCCAGTAAATAAATAGGTGGAGCAATATCTTTTGAAACGACATGCCTAAAATTGTGCTGTATGAATGTAAAGTTCCTGAGTACCGTTAGAAACCACCGAACCCGAAATGAAACCCTTAACCCCTTGACTAAAAGGAAGCGTGGTCTCAGTAAATAGGTGGAGCAATATCTTTTGAAACGACATGGCTAAAATTGTGCTGTATGAATGTAAAGTACCTGAGTACCGTTAGAAACCACCGAACTCGAAATGAAACCCTTAACCCCTTGACTACCGATGTCCACTGCAGAAGACATTCGAAATCACCACCAAACTTTAACAGCCCACTTCGATTTATTTCTTGATGTTATTTTATAGTAGGGACTGTGATCTAAATAACATACGCTATAAATTTTTTCCGTATTGGAGGACATCTAAATGCAATTTTTATAAACTTATTTAACAATACGCAATTTAGATACATTTATACATATATTATTTCAGATTCTTTATTCTCACACTTCGACTGATTATATAGCGCCATTTGGTTCAAATTTCAAGTTTTCTGGCCAAACTCATATAGATTTTAATCTAATTGAGGTTGGCCCTCAATATTACAATTGTAAAAAGCAAAACAATCAAGTGCGGTGGATCTTTTAATTGTAGGTTTGAGTACAGTAAGGTATTGGCCTTATATGAAAGATTATGCAACCTAAATTTTAGGACACATAATTTACATAATATTAAAAACAAGTTTCATTAATTTAATAAAATTTTAATTAAAAGAAAGTTTATAATCTTTGCTTCAAATTTTTTAAAATAACATTTGTTTGTACTAAGGGCTTTATTAATCTATCACAAAGAATGAAAATTCGATAAATTTAAATATTGGAATCAATACCAAAATCCCTAAGGGAATGTCAACATTTTTGGTTCCAAGTAAACTTTTTTTGAACTATAAAATATCTCTGGATATTTGGTCATAAAATTCCCGTACAACTTTGAACAATTGATTTGATATATAGAAGACAGTTACTATAATATAAAGCTCGTGTCGCTCAATACCAATTAAGATTTAATTAAATTGTTACAAATCATTGGTGTATACATATGCGTAATATATGAGAGGAGTCTGGTGGCTATAAATCAATCAATTTGGATGTCACAAAAATTACCAAAAATTAAGAATAGTGATACAAAAAGAATTATTATTATTACTTTATTTTCATCATTTTTATTGACACCACTATGTTTGTACAAGTGCGTGTGTAAACAAATAATTGAACCAATATTTGGCTCGTGTTGAAAATTTTTTGTTATGAAATAAACAAACACATCGCTGTAATGTGTATATCTCATAGATGTTTACACTTTTTACTCTCATACGGTGTTGCCAGCTCTTGTCCCCGAACAGCCACGCCCAATTTTGAGAATTTTTCATGAAAAATAAACAAAATTTATTGATATCTAAATTCATGGCACTGTCAACCATTTTACCAATAATAATGAGATATATGATCAAAATCAGTGATAAGAGCAGAGGAGAGCATGGGGATGCTAAATAATTTCATATACTGAAAAAAATATTTACGTGAAATTAAAGATTATGCAACCTAAATTTTAGGATGTGCAATTTACACACTATTAAGGACAAATTTCTTTAAAATAATGACATTTTAATTAAAACAAAGTCCTTACTTCAAAAATTTTTTTATTAAATATAGGAAACAAATTTTGTAAATTTACGTCCCTTCGTTAAAGTCGCATGTCTTTGAATTAAGGAAGATTTCCCTTAAAATAAAGAAACACATCCTTGATTTAAAGAAATCATCCTTAAATTAACTGAAATATTGAATCTTTAGATTTAAGATCAAAAAACCTCAAATCCTTACTTCAAAAAATTTTTTCATTAAATATAGGAAACAACTTTTGTAAATTTACGTCCCTTCGTTAAAGTCGCATGTCTTTGAACTAAGGAAGATTTTCCTTAAAATAAAGAAACACATTTTTGATTTAAAGAAATCGTCCTTAAATTAACTGAAATATTGAATCTTTAGATGTAAGATAAAAAAGCTTCAAATATAGGCAAAGGCTCATTTCGAGGATTTAACATCTTTGGTTTAAAGTTTTTTTGTAATTAAGAAAACAATTTTACTTTGAGGTATCCGCTATAATTTGGATTTTTAAACTGGCATTTGTTGTACGTGAATAGCTTTATTAATATACCGCGAAAAGGAAATGAGAATTCTATAAATGAGATCTGAAACTTAATTTTAATTTTATTGACCCTCGATTTAAGGCCAGATAGGTCGCTAAAATATCTTTATTTTAAAGAAGCCGCATCTTTGGCTCGGAATCATTACCAAAATCCTTAAGAGAAGGTCAAAATCTTTGAATCCAAGTAAACTTTGTTTTTGAGTGTAGGATTAGAAAAAATGTCTTGGACTACACTCACGAAAAGTTTTCTTGGATCCAGGGATTTTGACCTTTACTTAAGGATTGTGGTATTGATGTATCTTCTTTAGAATAAAGAAAATTTTCAGGAAGGAATCCAGCTTTAATTCTAGGGCCTATAGTATTAAAATTAGTATAAAATCAATGATGCAGAATACAAAGATTCAATATTTCAGTTAACTTACATAAAAACCCCCATATACAAAAACAATAAAGTAAACATTCAACCTACTTTTCTCATATAAATTCATAATTTAGTGAGGCTGCCGTGACAGCCCTATAATTAATTGCGTTACAGACAGAATGCCAACGTTTTTTAAACTACCCACCACATGAAATGTTTTTTGTATTGTATATTGCGACTCACTTTAAGAAAGTAGAAAATAGTATTTGATTCCCAATGATATAATTTCCACATTCGGTGAGCATCTAACATGCGAACCATAATTATTCTAAACTTGAACAGATTCTAAAACTGAACAGATTTCAAAAACTCCACGAAAAAATAACCCCACTTTGGGGAAAAATCCCCACTACTGGCAACGCTGCTCTTATAGGATTCGAGAGAATATTTTGAGAGAATATTTACTCTGATTCTGAGCAATGTTAACATTAGGCTACAGATACATGTTAATTTGTTAACAGATATCTGAATAATGGTAACATATTTACTCGTACATATGCTTTTCTTAATGTTTCTGATAGCTTTGAGTAATGACGTTTCAATACGCACGTAGTAATGCCATGTAAAAGACCTGTTGCTGACATCACACATAGACAAGTACAGTGTCAAACAAAAAAATAATCCTTAGTAAACACAAAATCGCTGAAGTCGTTCTCCGGAAACACCTGTGGTGCAATGAAGGAAAAATTTTGCCGTAATCAATGTGATGTACAAACAAGTATATACAGCTGTATGTTCGGCCGGGCCGAATCTTAAATGCCCACCGCCATGAATCAAATATAATAGATTCCGCCGAAAACTCTTAGTGGTAGCAGGTTACTTTATAATATATAGAATTTCAGGGGGTTTGGTTGAGTTTTTGGGGAAACCTAAACATCTCGTGTAAGTGTGCAAGAAAAATGATGGAATAACGCGTTAATTTGAAATATAAAATCTGAAGATTTTTATCCCCATTATTAAAATAATTACGAGAAGTAAAATCGGAAATTTTAAATTAAGTTTCAAGCAACACGGGAGCCACCGTGGATCAATGGTTAGCATGCCCGCCTTGCATTCACATGGTCGTGGGGTCGATTTCCGCTTCGACCGAACACCAAAAAGTTTTTCAGCGGTGGATTATCCCACCTCAGTAATGCTGGTGACATTTCCGAGGGTTTCAAAACTTCTCTTAAGTGGTTTCACTGCAATATGGAACGCCGTTCGGATTCGGCTATAAAAAGGAGGTCCCTTGTCATTGAGCTTAACATGGAATCGGGCAGCACTCAGTGATAAGAGAGAAGTTCACCAATGTGGTATCACAATGGACTGAATAGTCTAAGTGAGCCTGATACATCGGGCTGCCACCTAAGCTAACCTAACCTAACCTAAGCAATTTTCATGATCATATCCTCAAGTAGTGAAAACGGTCGATATGGAGGCCTCACCAAATTGACCTATAAAAACTAAATCCGATACAGGTTTTTGTGGCCATTATATTTATAATTTCAGGCAAATCGGATAAAAACTAGGTTTCTAGAAGCCCAAGTAGTAAACTCAGGAGATCGGTCTATATGGGGGCTATATCAAAACATGGACCGATGCACACCATTTTCTGATGGTAAAAATTTTCGGCACACGTATTTGTGGTCCTAAAATACCTCTAAATTTCTAATTTTAGTCGAATCGAGTAAAAACTACGGTTTCTAGAATGCCAAGAAGTAAAATCGGACCAATATGGGGTATATTCGACAAATCTATTAATGGTGCTAAAATACCTCTAGATTTATAGTTTCTGGCAAATCGAATAGAAAATACGGTTTCTAGAAGCCTAAGACTTCAAATCGGAGGGTGTGTTTATATGGGGGCTATATCAAAACTTGGACCGATATAGCCCATATTCATAGGCTGTCCATTACATCTCTTTTAAAGAGAACATGTTCTCTTTTTGTGTTCGTATCTTTTTGTTCACTCTCTTTTTTTGGTGCCGTATTTTTATGTCCAACAGTGCTCTTTATGTACTCTATTTCAAAAAAATCCTAGATGGATGGAATTTTATTTATTTAGTAGGAATTCGCCACAATTGTTCGCCAATAAATTAAAGGCCGGAACACAATTGCGACGTTTCGACGTACTGCGTAAAAATTAGAAATAGATGTAATTGAACGTACGACGTAAATACGCCAATACGTTGTCGTCGTCAATTGTGGGCGAGATCATAGGAACATGTGTGTTTTATTTTTGACAGCGTATTTTTGAATTTATTTTGTTTATTTTTTAAGAAAATGGGATTCTTTTTGTTTTTTATTGTTTTATTATATATGTATTTATTTCGTTGTTTCTATCATTAGAAACTATTATTATTTTAATTTTAACATCAATAATAATTAATTATTTAATAAAGAATTTTTTATTGTAAACTCTTTTTTAGTTGAAATGTTCTCTTTTTTTAAAGCGAAAGTTCTCTTTTGAAAATTAACCATATGGAAACCCTACCATATTCGAATTTGAACTGGCTGCAAACATAAAACTAATCTGTGCCAAATTGCAGGACGGTAAACGCCATTATTGAAAGCTGTAGCGTGATTAAAACAGACAGATGGACATGGTTATATCGTCTTAGAATTTCTCCCTGATCAATAATATATATACTTCATATATCGATTTCCTACGATATTTCGATGTGTTACAAACGGAATGACAATGGAGGTGGGTATAAAAATAAGGATGACTTTCCAGGGTTAAATTTGTAAGGTAATATGATAACAAAATCGTGTAAACCGATGGTAATTAAAGAATGAAGACGATTCTTTTTTGTCAGCGGTGGTTGGCATTTAAATTTTGCCAGCCACCGAAAATTTTGATTAAGTGGCGGCTATGTGAGCCAATTATTTTTGGCCAAAAATAATTGGAGGCGTCTAATATCGGCTGAGCGATTCTGCTGGTAATACTCTAGGTTAGGTTAGGTTATGTTAGGTGGCAGTCCGATGTATCAGGCTCACTTAGACTATTCAGTCCATTGTGATACCACATTGGTGAACTTCTCTCTTATCACTGAGTGCTGCCCGATTCCATGTTAAGCTCAATGACAAGAGACCTCCTTTTTATAGCCGAGTCCGAACGGCGTTCCACATTGCAGTGAAACCACTTAGAGAAGCTTTGAAACCCTCAGAAATGTCACCAGCATTACTGAGGTGGGATAATCCACCGCTGAAAAACTTTTTGGTGTTCGGTCGAAGCAGGAATCGAACCCACGACCTTGTGTATGCAAGGCGGACATGCTAACCATTGCACCACGGTGGCTCCCTGGTAATACTCTAACAGCTAATATTATTTCCGATTATTCTATCAAAAATTTGTCATAATTTGTAACAATACCCAATTAAAACACACTTTTGGTTTGTAGCTTGTTTTTATTGAAAATAAAATATTAAAAAAATACATACGTAAATACAAGTAAAATTGTAAGTAAAATGGACAAATTGTTTTATTCATATATTACATAAACTGATATTTTTAAGTAATTACAAATAAACATAAATCTTATATTTTTGACCGAAACATACAAACATAGAAAGGAGTTGCCATTATGTACTTTTTATAATGCCCGAGCTTACTTATTTCTTTGTATAAAGGGTTATTATAATGTAATTCTAAATTGTTGCCTGAATACTGTGTTCTTTAAACATTTAAACACACTCAATAAAAAATATAGCACATTTGCCATGATACAACTACCGAAGGCTCTGTTTCTATTGCACACAGAGGTGGAATTTGATCACCTCACACATGTTTGAAGAGAACAATTTTTTTGGGCAGTTAACATGTTTGTCGCACCCTGTTAATGTCTCAGAAATCCATTTGATATCACCCATTAACGCCCAAAATGAAACTGGCGGACAAAAATTGATTATATGGGTTTCTAATAACTAAGTAACGACTAAATAAAAAGATTGAAATAAAAAACAGAAAAAAGGATGTATGTATGAAATTCTCCAAAAATCTCCGTTACCTGGTAGTATAATTTTAAACCTTTTATTACAATAAACTTAACAAATTTATCTACACACAATCGAGATATTATATGCGAAGAATATAGATTAATATAGATTTTAGATCACTTGGTACACATAAAACTATTGAAAGTATTATACGAAAGTTACGCACTAATATGGCACTTGTTTATCAAATGCCAAGTGTCCTTGTTTATAGGTCAGATGCAGTATATAGCTGTCATAACGGATAGCTCATAGACTTGTTTGACTTTAAAAAGTTGTCCTCATATGAGGACAGAGGGCGGTAATGGGTTATGAAAGCATCTTTATATTTGGCAAGAAAATAGCATTTTTGCGACAAAAATGTTCCATGTTCGCCGCCCAAAAAAAAAACATTATGCTCCTGAATCTGGCTTGAGGTAATCATATTGCTTCTCTGCGTGTACAAAATCATTGTGCAAGTATTGACTCGTATATCCGATATAATTTTCAACAGTCAGTTATGGTCAACTGATTGTAATACAAAACTTTTAGTAGTTCCGGAAATAATGGGCAACATATGGTATAATTAGGCAAATCGTTATGATACAAATTTATACCATTCATTGAAATTTACGCACTACAAACTAGCTTTCTTTATTAGAAACAAAATGTTCTGTTGTCCTAAAAAACATTTTTAGGAGTAAATAAAGCACTCAAGTGACTACACAGAAAAACAAAAGTAAACTACATTATGGGAAAATGAACAATCCCGTGCGAAAATTGAACTAAATTGCATTCCAAATTTTGAGATTAATTAAATTAACGAAAAATTTCCGACATTTTTAGATTTTTACCATTTACGAAATTCATCTTTCTCGAAAAGAAAAAATCTTATGCGCCAGATAATTTCCATTTCAACCACGCTTTAGTGCATTCTCACTATTTTTGAGAAGTGTACGACAAATTTTAAAAATAAAATAAAACAAGATAAAATTTTTGCAATAAATATTAGTTCATTTTAGCATCAGTTTTACAACCGACTTTTTTTCTGTGTATGGTTACTATTCTTGTCACATATTCGGGTCTATTGACCCCTAAAGTAATATTTTATTGCCATTTTTTTAATTCCATTTGTGAACAATGGTCTCAGAACTAATTTCCCATATTCTATTCTCTATTGTGTTAAGTGTACTTGTACCGAACTAAGCGTGTAAACATAACTATAGCGAATGTCGGTATACAAATTCTTGCTTACTTTGGAAAACCAAAAATGCACGACGGAAATTTTCAACGTTTCGCATTTTGAATCTACTGTACTTATTGTTGCCATTGATGTTCAATTGTTGTTGCGTTGTAACCCGTCAATTATTTTATCTTCAAATAAATCATAAAATAATAACAAATTACACGTTTCTATACAACTGTAATAAAGTTACTGTGAAAAATAATAAAAAGTAGAACTATATTTGTGGTTAAATAAATCCACATCAACTATTGGATTTAAATATATTCCTTGTAAGAAAACTAAAATTCATTACTGAAAAAATACTCTTTTTTTCTTAAGGTAAGTATTATATTCGGTTTTCAAGTTAAAAACCAGCTTATTTTCACGAATACATTTTTATTTAATTTAGAAATGTTAAAAGTTTTGCAATCAATACATTCCATCCATAATTTGACAAGACTTGATTCGTATTCATATATATATATATATATATAGTTTTGCACTTTTAATTTAGTGTTTTGGTGAAAAAAGTTAAATGGTATAGTGTTGCCACTGAATACAACTTTTTCATATCCCCATTGCCATGCACTGATTTTGTTTTGCCACGTGCATTTTTATTCTCTACTAGTAACTCCATAAAAATGTTTCTGAAATAATAACGTAAATTATTGATGTGTATGTACATAATTTTAAATAATATTACAAAAGATATAATACTGAAATAAAATAAGAAATACAGGATATTTTACATTTATTGTTTTTGTTTCCAAACATGACAATAGCGTAAGCCATGGTCATGAGGATAAATATCTGGAACTTGTGTTGATTGGCTTTGAATTCTTTTTGTTTTGCAATATATACTCGTATTTAATATGTTATTTTGATTTATTTTGATATATGATTCTGCTATAATTTACAATATGATTGATATCAATATGATGATTATAAGAATGGATGTGTATTTTATTTATATATATATTTATTTTATAAATTCCGAAAAACAGTCATTTTGGTTTTATTTAAATAAACGATTTTGTTTTGTTAAATAATTATTGTTACTATAATTTTCTCTTGAAATATTTTTGTATTTTTTATACTTTTCGCTAAAATACAATGTGATGAGCCACTTAATTTCTTTCCAATTTCGTTTAGTTATCATAATACATATATTGTAAATTGTATTTATTTTCATAAAAGTTTATTTGCAGATTTTGTAAATATCTATATTTTATATGTATGTATATATAATTTATTGAATAATTTACAATACAACAATTTTTCGTCTCTCTAGTTGATTTTCAATAGGAATTAGTAGTTTTTATATTTTGTTTAAATGTAATTTTAAATAAATGCCAAATATGGGATATACATAATTTATTTTGTTTTTTTTTTAATTATTTGTTTATGTTTTTTTTTGTCTAGAAAAAGGTAGCTGCTCTAGAGGGCACACCTATTTTAATTTATAATATGTTAATTATAATGCATTCATTTATGTGTATATGGCATCTCTGTGGTTTTGTATTTGTGTGTGTGTATATAGAAGGACTTCAAGCATTCTAGTTAGAAATTGGAAAACTTGAAATTGGAAAAACGTAAGTCCCATTTTTAGTTGTAGTAGTAATCGATAATCGTTTAAGGGATGTTGGGGTTGTCGCGGTTGTGCATTGAAATAATGTGCTACTGGAGATTGGGAGCGTTTATCGACTTAGCAAATGTAAGGTTTTTAATAATATAAGCTCTAGTTTTTTTGTGTATCGAAAAGCTTAAATGGGCTTTTCTGACGTTTACGATATATTTAAGAAATTCTGCAACATTTCATATTAATCGCTGACACTTGATCGTTATGATCTTGATAAAATTAGAATGATTCTCTATATGTCAACAATTTTAACTTTCATGTCAACTTTGTTTTGTGATGAACTACTAATAGTAGGCTAACATGACACGCTGCTGTTTCAGAGACTTTTACGTCTCGATTAGAGGGATACATCGAATAACATTTCATTGCATGTATGAAATTCGCTTTCGAATACAGTACATATACTCTCTTTTTCTCAGAGCGCATAGTACTTATTCCGAAAAAAGGAACATATAAAAATGTAAGTACTAGAGAAAGAGTACTACATGAATTTTATTCACTTCATGTGGAGAATTTCTCTGTTATATGCGAAGCAAACCATTACATTGTTACTAATCAAAGATATGTATGTATGACATATAGAATGCAGTAGTTCTCCATTCAGTTTTATTCTCGCAACATACTTCATATGATCGCTCTGGGTACTCTGCTTCTAGTAGTAATCAAATATTATACCTTAATTATTTATACCCATATTCATAATAATTTACTGATAGTTTATCGAATGAATTTGTATGGTAATAGTAGGTTTAAAGTGTACGTTAACTTTTATGAATATGGGGGTTAGTGTGGAGCATGGCTGAATAAAGAGGTTGAATCACGATTACAAAAACAAAAATTTCAATATGTTGTTTACAATTTTAAGAAGTCAAAATCAGCTGATAAAAGAATCGTATGGCATTGGTAAATTATTGGCAATTATTTATTTTTTCTATTGTCCTGAAAAAAATAATTCAAATCCAGAGAAAAGTGAAGGTTCAAATTTAATTACGTTACCTATGAGTGATTGTGAAGTGGATAATTCATCCGAGGAACGCCGATATGAGACAAATAATACTATAATACCCGCCAAAGTTAGGAGTGGAAGTCAGTCAAATGGCTATTAACAAAAACAGTTCATGATGCAGTTTAAAAACTGATGTGTGTGGTATTTTGGGACTGGAATATGTTATCAAGATAATAAAGCCATCTTCGAACAATTCTCCAGCTATGAATGCGTGAGTTGGAGAGCTGCGACCACCATAAACATATGATCTTGACATATTAAAAAAGTTTTGTCGAAAGCAAAAAATTGTAATCATTGAGCCCATGATTTAACCTTCTTGTTCAGCCATGGTGTGGAGTATTTTCGTGAATGTTGAAATGTTGGTACAAGGGCTGTCACCCGGGATAAATCCCGTCTCGAAATCCCGGGATTTTCGGTACGGGATTAATCCCGTATTCCGGGATTTTTTATTTTGAATCCCGGAATTTTTGGGATCCCGAAGAAAATCTCGCAAAATCCTATATTGTGAAATCCCAAATCTCGGGATTTATAAAACTCGATCCCGAATGACAGCCCTACTTTGTACCTTTAAAAATTCCATGTACTTTCCGGCTATCAGCTGATTACAATACCTCATCTATAGTACTCCCATTAAGAGTTGCCATTAATTTTCAATCGCAATCCCGGAGAATTTGTTTTTTTTTTTTCAATAACACCCAAATGAAAATGATAGCTGTAGTTTTTAATTCGCATACTTTGTAAAATTATATACATATTCTTCGTAAAATAGTGGGTAGGAATGTCTTTAGGTGGTGTTTGTGTAATGTGATATTTTCATTTTTACGTATGTGTATGGGTGCATACTTTCATTAGTTAACTTAGAGTTTATTTTTAATTTCAATAAAATATTTATTCAGACTGTTTTGGTACAAGATTTCTTATGTTTTTCTTTCTTTTTTGGTATATTAATAAATAATTGATATAAATGCATTTGTATTTTATATCAATTGCACATGTTTTACTGATTATTTCCTTTCGAATTTGACACAAAATGTTTTCTTTATTTTGTTTTTTTTTTTTGAAAGAGTGAATTATTTTTTTTATTACACTAAAAAACAGAAAAAAAACAACAAACAAAATAAACTTTCTGGGGGCATTATTTATAATATATGCACTGATGGTGGAATGTTACGATTTATGTATGTCTATATAATATAGTGTGATCAATATCTTACACACTGATTGTTAAGTTTTTAATTTTGATAATTTGATTTAATTAAATTTTTATGATGCATTAATTTTTCTTTTTTCACTTTTCACTTAAATTTTCTTTAATACAATTTATTTTGTTTATATGGTGTTATGGGCTTAGCAATGGAACGTTTCTTCTTGGCCACCATGTAATGTTTGTTGTTGAAAATACCTGAAAATATGTATATAAAAGGTAAAATTTATTAAATTGTTTCTAGGAATAGATTTAGCTTAATTTCTATTGTATTGAAAATCCGTATAAAGTCGCAATGTGTTTCGGTAGGCGAACATTTGTGTATGTGTATTCATGGTCAAATAATTCCTAGGTAGTTGCAGTATTACAATAAATACAATAAAAACAACAAAATTCGAGAACATCCAGATGTCAGTTTTGTTTACAAATTTAAAATAATAAAAAAATATTATTAGTAATGTTAGTTACTAATAATAACCAATAGTTACCTATGTAACCAATAGTAACCATACATGTTTTTGACAATAATAACCTGTGGAATGTAAAATGTAACCAATAGTAAAAAAACATGGTTTTGACAGTTGGATGTACTCAGCTGTGACCAGCTGACTATGATGTAGTACCTTTAGTAGTTTTATCATGTATGTATTTCTTAGTAACTTTTAATAATGACTTTTTCTACTTACGTTCATTAAATTTATTTTCATTTTGTGGCATGCGAGCATCATATTTTGCCATAGGTTCCATATTCATGGGTACACCATAGTAATCGACCATCGATTGAGGTTCCAGCCATGGTCCATTATTGTAATCCAAACTATCATCAACTTGACCCAGCGAAGGATAATCGTATGATCCAGTATTATAATTATTGTTCAATGCATATGACTTGGGCACATAACTTTCAGGGGGATACATGTAACCAGCATCAGCATCGGTATCTTTGCGAGCTCTCTCACCAGCCTCAACTAAAGCGACTAGGGCCAACATATCAGCAGGTGTTAGTTTAGTGTCACGTTTTAATCTGAAACAAATAAAGCAAGGAAAATTGGAAATATTTTATAAAAATATGTAAACTCTTCATTAAAAATATCGATTACGATAACGTCTACACTCAAAAAGATGTTTAAAAATATCGATTACTTTTTTCTATCGATTTCGATAACAAAAGAAGTTTACTTGAATTAAAATATTTTGATCTTCCCTTAAGGATTTTGGTTTTGATTCCGAGCCAAAGATACGGATTCTTCAAAGTAAAGACACATTTTTGGGGACCTACCGGCCTTTGAATCTAAACTAGGTCTTCATAAAAACTTGTCAAACATTTATTGGGTATTTTTGGAGACGAAATTTTGGAAAAATACTGGCAACACTGTGTGGAATATTATTAAGTTGCGCCAATTCCGCTGAAATAAAGCATACCCGTTTCCAAAGATTTTGTCTTTAGACGAATGATTCTGTTATAGATTACGAGCCAAAGAAGCGGAGTATTAAAGTAAAGACAACATTTTCACAATTTAAGTTTTGCAAAACTTAAATTGTGAAAATGTTGTCTTTACTTTAATACTCCGCTTCTTTGGCTCGTAATCTATAACAGAATCATTCGTCTAAAGACAAAATCTTTGGAAACGGGTATGCTTTATTTCAGCGGAATTGGCGCAACTTAATAATATTCCACACAGTGTTGCCAAAGTTCATTTTATGTGTTTTCAGCGTTTTTCTTCATGTGCTATCAGAGTCCTTTAAGATCATGTTAACGACAACTTAAATTTCCAAATTTGAACTCGACCACAAGTAGAAATTATGCTTTGTTTTAAGTAAAAAATTCTTTAAAATAAAGTGTTGAAAATCCTATTTTTGCTTTGTAGGCAAGATCAAAAAGACAATAAATATGAAGACAATTTCATTAATTTTGAAGGATTTTTTAGAATTATTAAAGCCAAGATTATCTTGGTCAAACATAATTTTCTTTCATTTTAGGATACCCAATTTTAAGTCGAATTACTTAACTATGGGGACAAAATGACTTCATTGAAAAGTTTATCGATTTTTGGACGAGGAAAAACTTTATAGCAGAGAAATGCGTCTTCGATGCTAAGCAAAATTAGGATTCCGATTTAAGGACATGAAATCTTTGGCCTCACGACAATATTTATTATGAATTTGCCTTAAGCTTTGCCAAATTCAGTAGTATATCCTAAGTAGAGTGAATAATTTTATATTTTTCTCTAGCCATATGCAAACGTTTTTTTTCGGTATTAAGAGATGTAATATAGTTTTATTTGGCCTGTTTCGGCTTTTTATATTACTTTGATGAATAAATTAATAAATATTTTTTTTCAGTGTTATTAATCGATAATATTATAAATACAAGCAAAAATATAATTTATTTTCCGAAACGACATCGATTACTTTGTTATCACTTTCCATAAATTACTTCGATATATTAAAGTCATCGATTTAGATGACGTTTCTATATTATCTTAATCTTATAATTTATTTTATTCTTTTCTTTGTTATATTTAAAAATTAAGAAATTTTTAACTATGCTAAATTACAAAAATATTTAAATATTTTTCGACAAATTCAGGAAAATTTATAAGACATGATTATTATTTTTTAATTGTCTAAATAAAAAGTGAATCCATCAGGAAAGAAATGTAGGTTAATTTAAGAAAAATGTTAAACATACTACATTATAAAAATAATTAAGTATTGACCGTTTTGTTTATTACCTTCTGTTTTCTTTTTGAAAATTCAAGCTCGAGGTCAAAGTTTTATTTTTATTTTCTGTTATATTTTTTTATAATTCGATATTTCGATCTCCTTCGGAAATCATCGACGGGAATAAAATAAATAAATAAAATTAAAACCTACAAACAAAAAAAAAAATTCTGATTCAATCACGAAATTAATTGATCCAATTAATTTTTAATTGAAATGTCTTCAATCACAGAAATGATAGTATCAATTAAAAAAATTAATTGAAGGTCAATTAAAATGTTAATTGATCCAATTAAAAAATTAATTGATACTATTATTTTTGTGATTGATTTTTGTTTCAATTAAAAATTTTGTTGAATCAATTAAATTTTTAATTGAATATTTTTTAAAACTCAACTAAAATTTTAATTGGAAAAATTTTCGTGAAAATTTTTTGTGTGTATGTCACTGGTGTTGTCCTCTCATTTCTGTTGCTGCTACCGTAGCAGATCGAAATATCGAATTATAAAAAATAAAACAGAAAATAAAAATAAAACTTTGACCTCGAGCTTGAATTTACAAAAAGAAAACAGAAGGCAATAATTAAATATTTTTCGAAAAATTCAGGAAAATATATAAGACATATTTTTTTCAATTGTCGAAAACAAAATCGTATTTGAAGGAAAAAAAAATTGAGTTAGAAATTGAAAACATTTCGAAGTTCATATTTGTATTAAAATTTATAAATTTTAGTAAATTCTTAAGAATTTTGTGGAAAATTTTCATGAACTAAAATAAACATAAATTGGCTTTGGTGCTGTAGTAGGTTCGATTTTTGAGTGCAGATATTTTATTTTTTTAACTCATAATTTCTAGATTTGAACTTTAATACTAACGCATATTTTCACGAAACACCGTTAGAGCAAGGTTAGCTAACCAATACATTTACCCCAAACCGTACAAGGCCCGCTTGTTCGGCAAGAAGCCATTGTCGCATTTTCGCTATTTAACATATATAAACAACTACAAGGTTGACTGGTTATTTAAGAGGAGATAAGTAATCTATGGTATAATCGAATAACTGGTTGCCTGTAAAATAGACGCAGGAGAATTCTCTTATTTGCTGGACAATTTGTACAGCTCCGTGAGATAATTATCCGTTATTTTGAAGAACAAAAAAGCAACAAAGCTCATCTCAATACTTTAGAATTTTCAGAAACTCATAATGTAGTTAGTTTTCTGTTGGTTTCGTAGTAAGAAGTTTTTTGCAGAGCATTACAAAACAATTTAATAAAAACGTGTTTGGATATATTGCGGAATTTTTTTAGTAAATACACTAATAATATGGTATACATTTTGCATTATTTTGTAAATTATATTCTTTATTTTCAGGTACCACTATATCATGCAGATGTACATGCTATGCGGTATGTTCCCGTAAAGACACCTTTGTATTATGTTTATGTTTTGTATTTTTTAATTTTACCTTTAAATATGTTTGTGAAATATATTTAGTTTTAATTTAATATAATTCATGTTTATACATAAATTAAAACAAGTAAGTAAAGTAAAAAGTCGGGCGGGGCCGACTATATCATACCCTAAACCACAATTACAGAATTAGTAATCATAAGCATTTGTGGGGTAACATATAGGTCTGGGAGATAAACCGCAGTTGCATATTTAAGAAAATTAAGGGGTACATGTCTATGGGTGCTTTGTGTCAATCTGACTATAGCCAAAGATAATTGAGAAGAAGTTGCAGTCTTGTCATAGCAAAACTGAAGCACCAGAGGACTCTGCCAACAAAATATCATAAAGTTTGCGTCGACGTGTCTCTCAAATGTACTGCCGTTTGCGTCGGAAAATATCATAACATTTGTGTTTTTCATAAATTTCTGAATAAAATCCCACAAAAGCAATACCAAAACGATTGTAGAAAATTAAAATAAAACGTATGTGTATATTAAAGCGAATATTCATTATGGTTTTATGTGAATATTGCCGTTTAAATTTATTCCTGGGCAGAGCTGCTTTGGAAAAAATTGACAAATAAAACAATTTTTTTCTCATAGCCCTCTACAACTTGACAATTGTTTTCTCTTTATAAGAGCACAATGCTTAATCTTGTTATACTCAATTATCTTTGCTATAGCTCATAGTCAATGTTGCCACACGCTCACAAAAAATCGCTTCTGTAACATATACTCCCAAACATATTTTGCTTCAAGCATATATAAAGGGTGATTCTTTTGAGGTTAGGATTTTCATGCATTAGTATTTGACAGATCACGTGGGATTTCAGACATGGTGTCAAAGAGAAAGATGCTCAGTATGCTTTGACATTTCATCATGAATAGCCGAACGATCTGCCACAACGTCGAATTTTCAGTGAATGGGCCCTAGAAAAGTTGGCAGAAAATCCGCTTTTTTATCGACAAATTTTGTTCAGCGATGAGGCTCATTTCTGGTTGAATGGCTACGTAAATAAGCAAAATTGCCGCATTTGGAGTGAAGAGCAACCAGAAGCCGTTCAAGAACTGCCCATGCATCCCGAAAAATGCACTGTTTGGTGTGGTTTGTACGCTGGTGGAATCATTGGACCGTATTTTTTCAAAGATGCTGTTGGACGCAACGTTACGGTGAATGGCGATCGCTATCGTTCGATGCTAACAAACTTTTTGTTGCCAAAAATGGAAGAACTGAACTTGGTTGAGATGTGGTTTCAACAAGATGGCGCTACATGCCACACAGCTCGCGATTCTATGGCCATTTTGAGGGAAAACTTCGGAGAACAATTCATCTCAAGAAATGGACCGGTAAGTTGGCCACCAAGATCATGCGATTTGACGCCTTTAGACTATTTTTTGTGGGGCTACGTCAAGTCTAAAGTCTACAGAAATAAGCCAGCAACTATTCCAGCTTTGGAAGACAACATTTCCGAAGAAATTCGGGCTATTCCGGCCGAAATGCTCGAAAAAGTTGCCCAAAATTGGACTTTCCGAATGGACCACCTAAGACGCAGCCGCGGTCAACATTTAAATGAAATTATCTTCAAAAAGTAAATGTCATGGACCAATCTAACGTTTCAAATAAAGAACCGATGAGATTTTGCAAATTTTATGCGTTTTTTTTTAAAAAAAAGTTATCAAGCTCTTAACAAATCACCCTTTATTTTTGGGTATTGCCCAAACATTTATATGTTTGATCTCTTCCAATATATAATATGTTTGAAAGCATATTGGTCTAAACAATATATATTTGGGTAGTCTAAGTTCCAAACATTTTGTATTTTTGCATCAAAATTCAATAATGTTGTCTTCCAAAAAACAATATGTTATTTTGTGAACATATAATATGTTTGGAAGCATTTTGCACCCAAAAATATTATATGCTTAAAAAAATTCTCCCAAACAATATTGTGGTCAAAATTTTATTTATTTATTTATATATTTACAATCATAATGAATTATGAAAATAAACAGGTAATATAGGTGCTAACAACATAGGTTTTCGACCTGAATGCTCAAAATTTTGTTTCTGCCCAATTGTATATTCCCCCACATCTTTCTCACTTCCACGAGATTTTTTAGTTCTTAGCACCTTTTTCTGTAATACAAACATTGTAGAAGAAATTATTCAATTGTGTGATTTTATTTTAATTTTACCTTTTGCTGGACGGGGATTCGAACAGCGGACCACACAGTTTGTAAGGATCAAAGAAGTAGCTGATCAATTGCCCAAGGAAAAATAAAAAAATAAAATGTTAATTTTGTAATAACAAGCAACAACCACCAACTTAATTCAATATCGCTCCAGGTTAAATAGCGCTCCAAGCTACTAAACACATATATGTTTATAGGCTATTTCTAAATTAATATATGTTTGCATTCAAGCATATTATATTTACAAACATTTTATGTCCCAAACATAATATGTTCTAAGATATTAACATATATGTCCCAAACATGTTATGCTAGTTTATGAACATTATATGCTTGCACTCAAAAATATTGTGTTTAAAAATTTGTGTTCCAAACATATAATGTTTATAGCCAAACATATGAAAAACAGTCATTTTCTTCCGTGCAGGGAAAATGTTCGGTTTACCCTACAAGGACAAAAAAAGTTCCCTACTTTCCCATACATTTCCAAACAATTTTCCCTACTATATTTTTCGTTAAATTTGAGTAACATTGGTTAATAAATAAGAGTACTATGGCCAAATTTGGGAAAATCGAGCGATGCATATATATGGAAGCTATATCTAAATCTGAACCAATTTACATAATATTTTGCGGGTTTGATTAATACCACAAAAGGTTACCTTGAGCAAGATTTGAGTAAGATCAGTTACGAAATGAGGCCTGTATGGTCAAACATAAGGTTATACGGGCGAATTTTTCAAAATCGGGCTATACATATATATGGGAGCTATATCTAAATCTGAACCGATTTCGACGATTTTTTGCACATATAGTTAGTGCTATAGAAGACTACATTTAGCCAAATCGGTTAATAAATAAGATCGGTTGATAAATAAAGGTTTTGTGGACAAATTTGGGAAAATCGGGCGATACATATATATGAGAGCTATATCTAAATCTGAACCGATTTGGATAAATTTTTGCAGACTTGAAGGGCGATGGAAAAGATTACCTTTTGGCAAATTTGGTGACGACCCGTTTGAAAAAACGCGCAAAGTAACCCTATTTGTCGAAATCGGGCGATACATATATATGGGAGCTATATCTAAATTTGATCCGATTTCCAAATTCAATAGCGTTCGTCCTTGTGCCCAAAAAGCTCCCTGTACCAAATTTCATCAAAATCGGTTAATAATTGCGACCGGAATCCTGTGAACAACAAATACATGGACAGACGGACGGACGGACGGACTCCAAGCGCTAGATCGACTCAGGAGGTGATTCTGAGTCGTTCGGTATATATTTTATGGGGTCTAAAATCAATATTTCTGGTAGGCACATTTTTTGGCCGATCAAACTTATTATACCCTGACCACTATGTGGTTTAGGGTATAATGAGCAAACTATATTGGTATGCCAATACATTTACGCGTCAGTTAAAAAGCTAACAGCTAAAATTTTTTCAGTTAAGATTAAGTCGCAACGATTAAAGTCTAACGGCGTCAATCCAATAGCTAATGCCCATATTCATAATCATTTACTGACAGTTTATAGAAGAAATTTGTATGGTAATAGTAGGCTTGAAGTTTACGTTAACTTTTATGAATATGGAGGCTAGAGTTTGTAAAATTTTATTGAAATTGTGTCCTAATCGCTATCCAAAAGCTGAAGATTATAAAAACTTTCAGTAATAAAGATAATAATTACGTGTAAAACGAATATTCATAAAAAAAAATTACCAATTAAAATGGATCAATAACATAAAAAAATATACATATGTATATAGATTATAAAGAGGGCCGATAACAAAATATCAAAGACGATAAACATTCAAATAAACTTACCTCATATCTGGGAATTTATTAGCCAACTGATTGAAAACCTTGTACGCTCGTTTATTGCGATCAGTTTCCACAACTCCAACATTACCACCATTGTTATAATATCGTCCATTCTGGTAAGGCAATGGCAAAGAGTCCATATAACTTTCCGAATTCAAAAGAGTCTGTAAATTATCATAAGCTTTGTTGTGATACGACGAGGGAACTGAAAATGGATATGGAAGTACAAGTAGTTGACAGACTTTAATTTTTTTTTCGCATATGTAACTAGGACGAGGACAACACAGATGATGCATACACATCAAACTATAGTTTGAAATTACCTTTTGACACTGGCATGCCATACTCATCGATATCCGAATAGACAACATTTGGTGTATCCAAATCGTCACTCCAAATCGATTGTGGCACTTCCTTGGGTGGCATTGTTTCATAGGTTCCATATGGATAAGGGTATCTGGAGTTGGCAGGTGGTGGGGCCATATATGCGGAATTTTCATAAGTATTCTCTGGTGGTGCCAAATTGGTATAACCATATTGTTGTTGATTGCTAATGCCCCTCTTGTTAATCGCGGACTCTTGCTGTTCATCATCGAATGCCGCATCATCGGCATAATATTGATGTTGTTTTCGCAATTGCTCTAATTCACGTTGATTTGCAGCTACAGCGGCAGCCTCCACTAGTCCAGCTGCTATGGCCGAATTGATGAAATCATTATTTTTCTCCAAACCCATATTTTGATTGGCCTCCGCCTGAGAGTCCTGACGTTGTTGTTGTTGTTGCTGCTGTTGTGGTAAATTGAAACTTGGCTTTGGCCTTGGTGGAGCTGTATAAGAGGCGGGGACAATTTCAGGGCTGGATTTTTTATTTACACCAGCATCGGGGGAATTTTTACTGGATGACGATTGAGCATCATTAGATCGTTTCACTAGAAATGGAATAAGTATTTATAATTAATATTGTAAAAAGGATGATGTCTAATAATAAAGAAAGTTTGAAGAATTTAAATGTAAAGGGTGTTTTCTAAAGAGCTTGCTGAAATTTAAATAAATCACATGCCAAATTATGAAATGGGCAAAAACATATTATTTTGGTAGATATGTAATTTCTTGTCATTTAACATTTAAATATAATTTCGAGCGTATGACCACGACGACTATTTTGCACAAAGGTCATTCTGGAGGTTTCACATGCCAATTTTCGACCACCTACAAGCATTTGAGAGCGTATTTCATCAATGACACTGTGAATATTGGTATCCAAACGTCAAACGATGCCACGGAAACCAATGACTTCAGGTGTCAAAAAAAAAAAAAAATCGATTGGCGCCAAATCGCACGAACGCGGAGACCAATTCACCCGTCCATTTCTCGAAATAATGTTGTCATTGAAATGTTCTTTCAATAAGTCCATTGTTTCGCCCGATCCTGTTGAAACCACATTTTGTTTACACCGATATCTTGAAGTTTTGGCAACAAAAATTCATTGATCGTGATTCTGCATCGATTTCCATTCACGGTAACGCGTTGTCATTGTCAGAAATAAGGACCGATGATTCCACCAGCCCATAGACAGTACCGAACAGTAAATATATCGGGAAGCATTGGTAATTCTTGAGCGGCGGGTGGATTATCATTGCTCCTAATACGGAAATTTTGCTTGTTGACATATCCACTCAACCAAAAATTCGCCTCACCGTTGAAGAAAATAAAATTCACGATAAAGTGACCATCTACACGCAAAAAAATAATTCTTTCCTCCCAAACGAAATTTTAGACAAACAAAGTTCGTTTCTCATTTGCTTTTCGTTGTAAGGCAGTGTATTTGGAAGAAAAGTATATACTTTTTGTGATAAACGTTTATTCTTTTCCAGGATCTAAAAACAATTTCATAAAGACAAACTCAAAAAAAAATTTATTTTCTTGCTAATTGCATTTTCCCTCACATCTTTCTCACATCCACGAGGTCTTTTAGTTCTTAACACCTTTTCCTGTAGTACCACCAATGTAAATAGAAGAAATTATACGATTTTATAAATTTTTAAAATTTTTTTTACCTTTCGCCTGGACGGAGAATCGAACCGCGGACCATTCACTTTATAAGCCAACACACTATCCACTGAGCTATGTACCTGCTATGGTCATCGATAGATAAATATCCATATAAGTTATATTTATATAGCATAGCTTGCGGCGCCCACGAACCGAATAAACAAAGTTTATTTAACAGAAACAAACATTTAGTTTGGCACCGTGGAGCAGTGGTTGCTACGTCCGACTTGCATGTCAAGGGTCGTGGGTTCGATCCCTGCTTCGACCAAAGTTTTTTTTTTACATATGTTCCAGATATGTTTGGAAGATTCCGAAAAAATGTTCAACATTACATTGAAGTATATTAAATTTTGAACTGTAAAGGCCGGTACTCTGTTCGGTTTTCGCGTTGAAACTCCATACAAAATCAAAAGATGCGAAAAATTTGCGAAATTTTTTCCATTTGTGATACTTTGTTTTTTCGTGTTGAAAAACTGACGTTTATAGCACGGCGCCATTTGCAATGTGAATTAAGAAATAATTTATTTATTAAAAACTATTTGTGCGGGTTTATAAATCAAACACGGACCATATTTTTGTTCCGAAACTATACAAAGGACCAAAGGAATAGCAGATCAATTGCCCAAGGAAAAATAAAATGTTATTTTGTAAAAACAAGCAACAACCACCAACTTAATCCAATATCGCTCCCTGTAAAAAAGCGCTCCAAGCTACCTAAAAAAACGCCGCTTTCTATGTGCGAAATAATGGTTTCCATAAAATTTTTCGCAAGAATGAACATAGTACCGGCCTTAAAATGTGTCTTATTAAAGACCTAAAGTCAGAAAAGAATAGTGTTTGATATAAACGAAATGGACTGTGTTGTTGTTTCAAAAAAATCTTTTTTTTATTGAAAAAATAAAAATTTTGTAACAAACGAATTTTTTTGGTGATAAAAGTTTAAAATTTTCGAAGCAATTCAAAAAACTCTAACACGGTACACGTTTTCCAAACTTTTTTTCTTTGCGTGCATCTATTTAGAGGCCTTCAATAGAGATTTCTTTAAACAGGTTTTGTAATAACACCTATTATGAAAGTGTAATTACTTGTGTGGTTTGAATATGTACGAATAAATGAAATAAAAATTAAAATGTTTAGTTTGACAGATATACCAATATGAAAACATAAAATCTATGAAGTGCCTCTAGTGGAGAATAGTTGTAACACCCAACGAACACCAAAGACATAATCATTAAAAGAAAACAACTACCAACCAATAGATGGCTCTGCTCTGATACCACAAAATACCTTTCAAAACGTGCTCTAATTTGCTTCGCTTTTTCTGCATCTTCCCAACTGACAAACCGCGTTTATAATCGATGCATAATCTATATAAAATTTATAATCTATGAGGGTATATTGTGACCATTTGTATTTTTCCATTTATGATATATGACTACTTCCTTTGCTCGTTAATAAAACATTTTTCACTGAAATTAATTACCTTAAAAAATATTTTAAATAAACATTAAATAATTGGTGTAAATCGATTAATATTCTGCCACAAAAATTGGGTCTTTTATTATTTCACCCACGTTATCCCTATTAAATGGTCTTTCACAAATTCCAATATATTTTAATTTATAATTGATATTCAAAAATAATAAACAATGAACTTGTTGCCCTTTGATGCAGGTTATTTACATTGAAATTCCAATAAGTTCAAATAGTGTGAGGTAAATAATTTCGCTGGAATTCAACGGAAAATCTAAGCTAAAAGTACAATGAAGAATTAGATGTTCCTGTGTAGGCGATGACAATAACATTGGAAGCATTCAGCTTAGAGTGCACTGACATTGGACCATCACATCAACAAAGGAGTATCCAAATACAATGACTATGTGTGGGAGTGTAATCGCATATTAAATTTATTGACCATAAAATAACATTAAGATGAACACATCGAAAATGTTTTTCGTATAGAAAATTTTGGTTTTTGTGGTTCACATACTACAGTGTAGATGATATTCTAGAATTTTCATTTAAAATACATTTTCTTTCAATTAGAAAGATATTCGATACTGGATATTTTTTATACAACCTAAAAGTGTTTGTTTGTATGTCAAATGATTATAAAGTGTGTGTGTGTATGTGGATGTGTGTGTTTGTGTTCTTAAAATACATATAACCACATTTATTATAACATCCTGTGGCTTTTCATCACATCACAGCATCTCTGGATATTGCTACCCAGTTACTGTTGGCCATCCTGAAATTCATACTGTCATTATTCTCCCTGTGGTGCCTTTAGGCTAAGTACTCAGAATAAATAGCCAAGTTTATCTTTCAGTATTTATAGGATACAAGGATATGAGTAGAAGTAGATCTAGCCGCCCCTCCCCCACCACACATTCCCATATCGAACTTTCACAGTCCAGATGTGAGGATTGTAAAACATATTGGCAATTTCAATCATCACCAACATTGGTATATACATTACCAATGGTGTATATTGCCACCAGTTGATTCAGTTAGTTATTTTTACTAAACCAATGGCATGTGGAAGGTTTCTTAGGTCCATTGACGTTATTTAGCGTCAATGGATAATGTTATCCTACTGTGCCAGCTCTGATGTAAAATTCTACTTGGTGGATTGGGGAGCAATTCAAGTGTTGATAAAAATTAGTTTGATTGCAACTGTTTACAATCTTAATACTAAGATAGCGAAACAAAGGGTCCTGTAAATGTTAAGATAGAGAGGGGGAGAGAGCGTTGGGTCAAAGATTTGTTTCCATCGTACTGGAAATTCTAAATATAAATGTTTCTATATTTTCGAGTTTTAGGTCATGAACACAGAAAAAAATGTGACCAAAATATTCCCAATTAAAAAGTTGATTGAAGTTGAAAACTTTTTCAATTAAAAAATTAATTGATACTATTAACCTTATAATCAAACTAGAAACATTAAGTCAATGATTGAAACTTTTTAAATTTTCATTTAACAAGTTAATAGGTACAATTAACTTTTTAATCAAACTCGGAAGAGTAGGACAGTTAAAAAATTATGGGATTTTTTTTTATTCTTAATTACAATTTTTTTTTTGAAACTATGTAATTTGAAACAAACTTAAAAGGATTAGAAATAGTAATAGAAAGTGATTGAAAGATACACAGAAAAAATTTTCAGGAAAATTTTTTCAATTAAAATCTTAATTGAGTTTTCAAAAATATTCAATTAAAAATTTAATTGAATCAACAATTTTTTTAATTGAAATAAAAATCAATCACACAAATTAATAGTATCAATTAATTTTTTAGTTGACTGTCAAATAATTTTTTAATTGATACTATAATTTCTGTGATTGAAGACATTTCAATTAAGAAATTAATTGGATCAATTAATTTCGTGATTGAATCAGAAATTTTTTTTGTGTGTAGTATAGCAATTAAAAATAGTGTCGTTTTAATTAAATAATTGAGTTTTGCAATCAACATCAATTAAAACTTTAATTGCAAAATTTATTGAAATTTGCTAATGAAATCAATTTATTTTTTAATCAAATATTTTTTGATGCTCAATTAAAACTGTGATTGATACAATCATTTTTGAGATTGAAGACATTTCAATTAAAAAATTGACTGGAACAATTAATTTTGTGATTGAATCTGAAAAAAAATTTTTTGTATGAACTTGTGCCGCTATAAAATTCCATAATATTGAGAGGTATCCTTTTGCAGAGCTTTTAAATTACTATCTACAAAAACCTATTACAAACCAATTTGTAATAGTTCAAGGTTTAATTACATTACCTACAAACTAGGATGGTATTAAGAAAAAACCTCTTTTATCTCCACCAAAAATGAATATTCTTAATTTAGTTAAGAACCATAATAAATGCTGTTAGCTGAATTGCTTGCAATTTTATAATTTAATTTTTCCATTCATAACTGAGAATGTTCATAACTCACCATCACATCCATTTATTATGGAGCCATATTCATTCCTGTTTTTCAAGATCTATTATTTTTTTTATATTCAATTATAAATCTCTCTTGACCACAGAGTATGATAGTGAAAGTGTTCTTAGTTGCTTGATTACTTTTTCTGCCTTTTGGAGGGCATTATTATATGATCCATATTTGCTTTCCTACGAAATGTGATTGAGTGTAATTTGCAAAGACTTAATTGCTTTGTTAATATCAATTAAATTCTTATGCTCGTGTAGTCCTTCTCATTAAATATTGACAGTGGGAAATTGGAAGTCAGTCCTTGAAACTTGATGAACAATAAATTGGTGGATAACTTGTTTCCTGGAAACGCTCGTATGTATATAAAAGGCTATGGGCATTAGTTATGCTTACAGTTGTTAATGTTTACAAATCAGAAACAAATTAATTATTACCTGTCCTAGGCGTTAGGTCTGTAATATCATTATGTCAAATATTTAGCTTGAATTGTTTCGAGATAATTGTGATTTCGGAGAATTATATTAAAGTAAAACAAATACGATGATTATTCTATATGTTACATGAACTTTTACCAATTCAAATAGACAATTTTATTCTATGAGAAAAAAATTATGTGTATCGCCAATATTTTTTCAATTAATAGAATTTTTTTTAATATGAACAAATTGTCGAGTAAACAATATTTGGCACAATTCTTAACTAAAAAAACAGTGAAGTAAAGACAATGCGGATGTAATGTGAATTTGAAAATCCATTTATTTATCAATTTAATCTTTTTATCAATTTTTATCAATTTAATGGTCACTACTGCATAGACTTTGTTGAATTAAGGACTTCATGCGCCGAAGCAATTCTGGTGTTTTTGCAGTTTTTTTTTTGGCAAAAAGTATTCTCCATTACGCTCTTTTTATTAAACACCGCATTTTGTTAGTGAAGAAATAGAAGTGGCCACATTAAAATTTATGTATCTCAGAAACTAGTTCAGAGAACCATTTTTTTGGAGATTTGATAACAGATACACCCTCAAGTAGATCGGTTCAAATGGTAGGCTTACCGAATATACATTTAAAGTTTCTAGTAGAGGTCTGCACAATTCCATTTGTAAATGCAGAGTACACGTGTACTTGCTACATGAGTACATCTATTTGAGAGAGTCGCAAAACAATTAGTACACATTTTGATGAACACCAAAAGCCACGAGTAACTTCTTGTTGCTACATCAGAGTACATATTCCTCTTTCTACTCCATGTACCACGTGCAGTTTCAGAAATACAAAAAACCAGTTATTCTCCATAATATACGTTTTCGGTTTGTTTTAAAGAGCGGCAAACGTTAAGGTAAGTGTGTGACATACATAAATATATGAAATATGTGATTAATTATAATAGAAAGTTTTGCTTCGCACATAACTGAGAAATAATTGTTGTACCACGTGAAGTGAAGAAAATCCATGCTGTACTTTTTCTCAAGTACTTACATTTTTATTGTTCCTTTTTTTCGGAACACATATTGTTTCGGATAAGTACTTGGTGATATTTGACAAGCAAGTGTTCTCTTCACTTCACTACTTGCGCTCTGAGAGAAAGACAGTGTATGTACTATATTCGACAACGAATTTCATACGTGTAGTGAAAAGTTATTCGATGCAGACCTCTAGTTTCTACATGGAGACTACATCACATTATATATTTGTAACAGCCATTTTCGATTGAGTTGTAAAGGAATCTTAAACATTTCGTACAAAAAATGCGATGAAAGAACGCCTTTTGTATGATATAATAGACACTACACTAATAGAAAAAATTACGTTCCACAATCGTAAACGGACGGTGACAAAATGAAACGGAAACGGGCGTTCACGATTTCACGTTGTTCTTTAGACATGAAAGATCTTAAAATAATCATAAACTAGCATAAAATATTTGGGACATATATGTTAATATGTTAGAACATATTATGTTTGGGACATAAAATGTTTGTAAGTATAATATGCTTAGATGCAAACATATATTAATTTGGAAATAGCCTATAAACATATATGTGTTTAGAAAGAGAGACCTAGAGAGTATGCTGCAAGTAAAATAATGGAACTAACCAATTGGCGCCTTAAAAATATATCTACCCAAAAAAAATTCATTAACAGTTTTTACTATCAGTGTATGCCCTAAGGTGAAACATAATATGTTTGAACAATACAAACAATATTTTGTTTGGACCAATCCTGAAAATATATATGCTTGAAGCAAAATGTGTTTGGGGTATATGTTACAGAAGCGATTTTTTTGTTGATTCACTTTCATGAACGGATCGTTTTGAAATGAGCACGTCGTTCATAATTTTTTCTATGAGTCTAAATACTTTAAGTTCTTACCGGGATCGGATAAAACTTGCGGTTTCTACAATCACATGAAGTGTAATCCGAAGATCGGTCTATATGAGGGGTGTATTCAAAAGTTGAAGAATTCAAATCGGGAGATCGGTCTATATGCGGACAATACCGAAATATGGACCGAGTCCAACCATATTTGGAACATATATTTGTGGACATAAAATACCTCAAGATTTCAAATTTCAAGAACATCTGATAAAAATTGGAGGTTATAGAAGCCAAAGAAGTCAAATCTTCCGATTTTACTTCTATATGGTGGCTATACCAATTGAAATTTCAAGGAAATCGGATAAAAATTGCGCTGTGTATGATCTCAAAAAATCAAATCGGAAGATATGTACATATCAAAACCTGGACCGATATATTTCATATTCGAACTTGATCTGCTTGCAGACAAAAAAACAATCTGCCCAATGCCCAACTTCAGGACGATAGCACCATTATTGAAAGCTGCAGCGTGATTAACACAGACCGACAGACAAGTCACCAAACGTTTTTGGTGACTTGTAACAGGTTGGCTGATAAGTCCCCGGTCTGACACAATAGATGGCGCCGCTGGTATTAAATGCATATAATTTTTATATAGTACCAACCTTCAAATGATTCGTGTCAAAATTTGACGTCTGTATTAAGTCAATTAGTTTGTGAGATAGAGCGTCTTTTGTGAAGCAACTTTTGTTATTGTGAAATAAATGGAAAAAAAGGAATTTCGTGTTTTCATAAAATACTCTTTTCTGAAGGGGAAAAATACGGTGGAAGCAAAAACTTGGCTTGATAATGAGTTTCCGGACTCTGCCCCAGGGAAATCAACAATAATTGATTGGTATGCAAAATTCAAGCGTGGCGAAATGAGCACGGAGGACGGTGAACGCAGTGGACGCCCGAAAGAGGTGGTTACCGACGAAAACATCAAAAAAACCACAAAATGATTTTGAATGACCGTAAAATGAAGTTGATCGAGATAGCAGAGGCCTTAAAGATATCAAAGGAACGTGTTGGTCATATCATTCACACATCACATTTGACCAAAAACAACAACGTGTTGATGATTCTGAGCGGTGTTTGCAGCTGTTAACTCGTAATACACCCGAGTTTTTCCGTCGATATGTGACAATGGATGAAACATGGCTCCATCACTACACTCCTTAGTCCAATCGACAGTCGGCTGAGTGGACAGCGACCGGTGGACCGTCTCCGAAGCGTGGAAGGACTAAAATGTCCGCTGGCAAAGTAATGGCCTCTGTTTTTTGGGACCAAGACACAAGTCATTGAGAACGATGCAAAATCATGAATTGAGCTTCGAATTGCTTCCCCACCCACCGTATTCTCCAGATTTGGCCCCCAGCGACTTTTTCTTGTTCTCAGACCTCAAAAGGATGCTCGCAGGGAAAAAATTTGGTTGCAATGAAGAGGTGATCGTCGAAACGGAGGCCTATTTTGAGGCAAAACTGAAGGAGTACTACCAAAATGGTATCAACAAATTGGAAGGTCGTTATAATCGTTGTATCGCTCTTGAAGGGAACTATGTTGAGTAATAAAAACGAATTTCGACCAAAAAATGTGTTTTTTTTGTTAGACCGGGGACTTATCAGCCAACCTGTTAAACAGTATATGTCTTTTTTTCTTATTTTATAATAATGCCAATTTACCACTATAAGAAATGAATGAAATATAACTCTAGTCTGAAAAACAATAGTGTTAGATTTGTTAACACTTTGTGTCAGCTCCCGTGGATTTTACGTCTACTTTCCACACTTCTATTTATCGAGGTTAGTAAATTTTAAATATTTTCTTTAGCCACAATAAAAACGGAAATTGTTTTCGATTTATTGGCTTAGTTTGTCACTGCCATTGGGGTGGTAATGTCTAAGACCTTTTCTTCTGGCCTATGTATATCTTTATTATAAGGAAACTTTATTTGAATTGAATTCTGTAATTTTGCCCAAGTGCTTCCTTTTCATATTTACAAAGAGATAGGCCAACATGCTTGCATACCATAAAGTCAGAATCCAACATAAGTTCATAGTTATTTCGCATAAAGGTTAGTATAGGATTTGTCCTAGGGTTTTTATAAGAACCAGACATCGACAAGGAGCTCTTATCATCTCCGGAAGCCAAATGATTGCAAAAAAATGTTTAAGATTGGTTCATAATAAAATAACCATGATGATGCTTATCATTTCTACAAACGTCTATGATGAACACTGTTGCGGAGAAATATTTTTTGGTGAATTTTGAATGACAATACATTTCCTTTTATAAAACGATCTTAAATATGAAAACAAATGCCCATTACAATGTTTGGGGAATATATTTATATTTTTCTTATTTCATTTTCTTTATAAAAATTTTAATTTATAGCTGAGTACTATGTTCAGTTTTCAAGCTGAAAACCAGCTTGTTTTCAAGGTTACTTTTTTAAATTAATAAAATTATGAATATAAAATGGTTCACGATCAATTCCTTAGATGTTTTCCATTCATTACAAAAGACTTTTTAAAAATATAATCGTCTTCATACAGATTTTTGTACTTTTAATTTTGTGTGTTTGGTAAAAAATACGAACATAGTACTCACCTTATGGAGTTTTTTTTCGCGAATTATATGTAAGGATATTTTCCATTTAGTAATCTTTCACTTATGAGTACATAAATTCCAACTGTAACTCAATTAACAGGATGATGGGAACAGGACATTAACAAAAGAATAAATATGTTAAAGTTTAATTGTCGCTTTCATAATATAGACCGGAAAGAATAACAAGTCAAACCTACACACATTCATCCTCTTTGTGATAACCATATGAATGCATATGGTACTAATAAAAACTCTAGCTATAAGTTTTTTTTTTCTTAGAACTGGATTATGCTCTTGACTTTTAACGTAATTGGGTTTAGTGAAGGGATTCTCTACATTTTCTCTCTTATTTCAAACCTAGAAATGGTGTATGTGTGTGTGTGTATACATGCCCAGCGGGAAATGGAAGCGACGTGGAATCGATGATGGAAGTGCTGTCCGGGTAGCTATAAGGCCTGGGCGCTGCATTACGTGTTCATTTCAAAATAACATTGGATTGGATTGGAGACCAAGGCCTTGCCTCTCGCTTCTATTCGTATGCCTTCTAGAGGTGGTGTCGTCGATGCCATGCTATCAGGCCTTCATACTAAGTACAAAAATCATGCCTTCCAAAGAAGGCCCTCAAAAAGGCCTGGACAGGAAGGCATAAAAGAAAGCGTGTAAAAATAAATATTTTGAAGGCAATGTTGTCTATGAACTGAACATTTGCCCTCATACCGTTTACGTTAGAATTTAATTTGACTTACTTTTCCTATACACTTTATCTTATTTTTGTGATTTTAATATTATTTTTATTTTTCTGCTCCGTCGGGATTTGAACCGGGGTCCTCGTTATTGGTAGTCCTACACTCATCCACTGGCCTACGACACATTTATGTGATGTGGGCGCCAAAAGGTAAAGTTAAGCTACACGTGAGGTCATTCCGCGTTCCCTTCTGTTGGAAGTGAACGTGTAATCGGTATCGGATCTTTTATATGTTACAGAGAATGTCTTCTAAAGGGTGATTTGTTAAGAGCTTGATAACTTTTTTTTTAAAAAAAACGCATAAAATTTGCAAAATCTCATCGGTTCTTTATTTGAAACGTTAGATTGGTCCATGACATTTACTTTTTGAAGATAATTTCATTTAAATGTTGACCGCGGCTGCGTCTTAGGTGGTCCATTCGGAAAGTCCAATTTTGGGCAACTTTTTCGAGCATTTCGGCCGGAATAGCCCGAATTTCTTCGGAAATGTTGTCTTCCAAAGCTGGAATAGTTGCTGGCTTATTTCTGTAGACTTTAGACTTGACGTAGCCCCACAAAAAATAGTCTAAAGGCGTCAAATCGCATGATCTTGGTGGCCAACTTACCGGTCCATTTCTTGAGATGAATTGTTCTCCGAAGTTTTCCCTCAAAATGGCCATAGAATCGCGAGCTGTGTGGCATGTAGCGCCATCTTGTTGAAACCACATGTCAACCAAGTTCAGTTCTTCCATTTTTGGCAACAAAAAGTTTGTTAGCATCGAACGATAGCGATCGCCATTCACAGTAACGTTGCGTCCAACAGCATCTTTAAAAAAATACGGTCCAATGATTCCACCAGCGTACAAACCACACCAAACAGTGCATTTTTCGGGATGCATGGGCAGTTCTTGAACGGCTTCTGGTTGCTCTTCACTCCAAATGCGGCAATTTTGCTTATTTACGTAGCCATTCAACCAGAAATGAGCCTCATCGCTGAACAAAATTTGTCGATAAAAAAGCGGATTTTCTGCCAACTTTTCTAGGGCCCATTCACTGAAAATTCGACGTTGTGGCAGATCGTAAGTCTATTCATGATGAAATGTCAAAGCATACTGAGCATCTTTCTCTTTGACACCATGTCTGAAATCCCACGTGATCTGTCAAATACTAATGCATGAAAATCCTAACCTCAAAAGAATCACCATTTAGAAGGCCAAAGTTAGGAGTAACTAGACATAAGCAAATTAATAGCTTGGCAGCCAACAAAGAATGAGTATGGGATCATTGGTGGGTTCGAACAGATTCTACCATAGGCAAAGTTATAGATTTTTGTTATTATTAATTTAATTGTTAATTATTTAGAAAGATTTATGTTTATTTATTTAACCGCAGTATAAAAATAAGTAAATACGACCGTAATGTCAGGCAGGCCGAGTGTTATGGACCATCCACCATGTATTACGAAGAAAGTTCTACTAAAGACAAGGTATCTTAAAACCTCTTAACATTGCCTTAATGTACATGGAGGTAGATTAAATACCTATATAAGCTAAACCAGTTCTTGGTCGGTTAACATAAAAATTTCCAATTTCGATTGGATCGTATGAAATATGTCCCTGCAGAAGCGCAGGAAACCAAATATGGAAATTGCTTAGGCCGATAGCCTCTAGTTGCTAGTGCACGTATAAATAAGTTTATTGTAATTTGTAATTATAATAAATTAAATAATAAATAAATAATGGAAATTGCTTTTTATGGAGGCTACATATATTTTTGGAACGATATGGGCCACTTTTGCATCGTTGTTAGAGGCCAGTTACTAACACCACGTACCACATTTCAACTGGATCGAATGAATTTTTCACCTCCAGAAAGCGCAGGAAATAAAATCGGGGGATCGGTTTGGACTAATTTTTGCCTGGTTGTTACAGGCCACGTATCAAATTTCAACCGGATGTGATAAAATTGTCTCCTCAAAGAGGATCGTGGGCTACACCTAAATGTGGTCCGATATAGCTCAGTTGCAATACCATCCGACCTACATAAATAGTAGCTACTTGTACAAAGTATCCCGTCGCACAGTGGGGTATTTGATCCCCAAACTGGTATTAATTCAAGGGAACACCCGATTTACATGAAATTTGGCAAAACGTTTGCTCTTGTTAATAGTAGCATCTCTGTCAATTTTCAAAGAGATCGTGTCAGGCATATATATAGCGCCCGTATATATAATCGTCCGATTTGAGTTTATATCCCATATTACTCAGCCAATTTTTTGAAATTTTGAACAAGCATTTTTTTTTGAGTAGCAAGTACTTTTACTATATTTAGTTCAAACCTGATCGGAGTTATATATACCTCCCCATATGTACAGGGTGACTGATATGTAATACAACAAGTGCTATACTTTTTATTTTTTTTTTAATTTCATTTTTCTTCATGGTTATGAAGAGATAAAACTGCACATATACAAACAAAAAATAATTGATAAAAGTTCATAATATTAAATTAAAATCTATTTTATTTAAATTTAGTACACGAGTCTTTGAAATGTTCGTGCCTCTATCAAATAGGACCTAAAAGTAAGGCCAATTTCACTTAATATAAAGAAGAAATGAAATGATTTAAGTGAATAATCTTTTAATTAACTGTGATATTGAACCCTTGTATTAAAGATAAAAAAAAAACTTCAAAATAGGCTAATACTTATTTGGAGGATTTTACATTTTTGGTTAAAAATTTATTTGAAAATAAGAAAACATTTTTTGCATTAATGTGTATTTTACAATTTGGATTTTTATTCGACATTTATTTATAGCTGTATACCTGTGTTGATATATCGCAAATCGTGAACGAAAATTCAATAAATGAGACCTGTATCCTAGCTTTAAATTCACAGAGCCTAGATCTATAGCTTGTTACACCCAGAGAAGGAATATGATCACCTGAAACATGTTTCAAGAGCAAAATGTTATTTTTGTATGGTGACCATGTAACATGTTTGTCACTAAAATGTTATTTTCTCGTCAAATATAATCTGCTTGCCGAAATCAGATACATGATTTCTGAGAAAATAACATGGTTGCGAAAACCATGTTACATGGTCACCACCCAAAAAAAAACATTTTGCTCTTAAAACATGTCTGAGGTTATCATATTCCTTCTCTGGGTGTAGCTTCCAAAAAAGCGACTTTATATTAAAAAAAAAAAACAATATCTCAGATTCAATAACGAAATGTCAAAAGGAAAGGTCAAAAGATTTGAAGTCAAATAAATTTTTCTGTGTGTATGCTCTCACAACAACATTACGAAACTGTATTATAACTACAACAACTAATATAGAAGACAAATAGAAATATCACGATCAAAACAAACGTATAAATTAAAACCAATGGAAAATATGTTGGTAAATTTATCTACAACTAACTATATGTCCAACTTAATCCCAAAAAATACGTAAATTTTAAGACATCGCCAGAAACGCTGTTTCGAGTACAAAACTTCAATTTTCTTCTGATTTTTTTGTTCCTATGGTGGAGGGTATAAAAATATATTCTATTTTAATACACTGGAAGGCGGGGAGGAATACTAATTTCCAAATTTCTGGCAAATGGATGAGAATAGCGCATTACATGTTCTAGAACTAAAATCAACAACTATATCTAAATATAAATCATCTTACGAAATAACAGCAAATTCTAGTTTTGAGGCAAATCGGGTTAAAACCGTGTCCTGTTAAAAATATTGATACAAATGTTTGTTTGATGATTATATAAAAAATTGAATTTTCGTTCTTATAACAACAATGTAGGTCCTTCTTTTTCCAATTCCAAAAGAAGGCACAGAATAATGTTTGCGGGCATTTTTTAGAAAGGAAGTGCAAGGCATTTTAACATGCATGATAGGAGAAGGCATATGGGAAGGTGTTAAGGATCCCAAAATCATGGGTTAAGAAGGCATGATTTTTACGGTACTTCGCAATTTTCCCGCTGGGTGGTCATAGGCAAGATTTTGTATGGAAATATATTGACGTGGGCGTATATGAATTTATGAAGGAGATAAATTCACATGTGTTCGTGTGTGTGTGTACGTGTGCTATGGAGAGATAGTTATAGAGAAAAGGGAAGTGGGAACAGATTGATTGTCTAAATAACTGAGTGCTTTTTCCACTACAAAAGAAGATTAGATAAAATGATTACTCAATAATAATGACGGAAGTCTATGACAAAACCAACACAAAATGTCAACATATGGTGGCAAATGGGTGCACTTGGGGAAAGAGGAAGAAAAATAACTGGAGTAGAATATATGCATAGACTATAGACTTTAGATAGATGAGCCATGAGTGTCAAACTATTTTTGACAGTTCCGAAGATTAAGAATAAACGAGAAAAATAAGAGCACGCTTACAATCTCTTTCGTTTTCCTTTTTGTAGTTTGCCAATTTTACACAAAATTAGAACGTTTATGATGCAACAGAGGATTTATAAATAAATTAATATATTAAAAGTTCATATTTGAACAAAAAATTGTGACCAAAATCGCGAAAATACGAAATTTAATTTTGAGCAGCATTGCTCTTTACGAACAACACAAAAGCAAATGCACGAAAATTAATGTTTGGGACTGACTCTTTACGAAAAAATCAAAACGAAATGTCAGAAAATTAATTTTTGGAACTGACACATTTTTTTTTAAAGAGAATAGTGGATCATCTATGTATTAAAAGGTCTATGAATATATGAGTAATATCGAAACACACACTCTCATAGATACAATAACAAATACATTTGAATGTGTATGTGTTATTCTTCAAAAGAAAAAAATATGATTAATCTTGTTTTAGCTAAATAATTCAACGTCAAATAAAATCAAACACCTGTTGCTGCAATAACACTGACATCATTAATAATAATCTCTCATATTACCAAATTTATATATGCCTTAGTTCAGGCAGGGCATTCGGAAAATTACTTTATCCAAACATATGGTAACAATAATTAGAAATTTATAGATTTAGGCACATATTGTTCAGTATAATGTGATTTCACTTTTCACCGAAGAATAATCAGTAAATCGTTCTATCGACTAAAACAATGTTTACCCTCCTTGAAAAATCATAGATTTAATGTAGAAATATTTAACAAAAAAAAAAACTCAGAATAGCAAGCATTAGTTCATGCTAATAAACATTCAAGTAAACCCTCCTGGGCACTAAATCCATTTTAACTCTATTCTAGGTCATGGAAATTATTATGTTTTAGTTAAAATGTTAAAGATTTACTAAATTACTAGTTCAGAATTTCTTAAAATTTGTATATTTTACCGCAAACACTCAAAAAAGATTCAAAAGATCCAATGATTTTGACCTTCCTTTAAGGATTTTGGTATTGATTCCGAGACAGAGATGCGGGTTCTTTAAAATAAGGAATTCTTTTTCCGACCTATCTGGCTTTAAATCTAGGATCTAAAAAATTAAAATTAGGATACAGATCTCATTTATAGAATTTCCATTCTATTTTTCCAGTATATTAATAAAGCTATTCACGTACAAATAAATGGCAGTTTAAAAATCCAAATTATAGCGGATACCTGAAAGTAAAAATGTTTTCTTAATTCCAAAAAAAACTTTTAACCAAAGATGCTAAACCCCCAAAATAAGTCTTAGCCTATATTTTAAGCGTTTTTATCTTTAAACTAAAGATTCAATATTTCAGTTAATTTAAGGACAATTTCTTTAAATCAAAAAGGTGTTTTTTTACTTTAAGCAAATTTTGCCTTAGTTTAAAGACAAGCAACTTTAACAAAGGGACGAAAAATTTCAAAATGTGTGTCCTACATTTAATTAAAAGAATTTTTGAACTAAAGATTATAAACTTTCTTTTAATTAGAATTTCATTATTTTAAAGAAATTTCTCCTTAATAGTGTGTAAATAATGCATCCTAAAATTTAGGTTGCGTAATCTTTAATATCACCTAAATATTTTTTTCAGTGCATATTGAATTTCGTATGGCTCTACAGACATTTTGGCACTTTTTAACTCCATTGAAAAATATTCAGGCCTGTTCCCATCCAATTAGACTTGTTCCGGTCATCGCAAATCGCAAAAATTTTCCGATTTCGCATCGATGAGACTTACCTCTGTGAATTCAAAATAAATTAATCAATTTTCCAAAGATATTGTGTAAAACATGCTTAACAATAAATTGCTATATGTCTTGGGAGTAAATCAAAAATATAAAATATCGAAATAATCTACTTGTAAAGTAGTAATCGCGTATATTTTGAAACGACCCCATTTTGACACAATCTATTTACTGAAGGGAAGTTTTGCGATTCACATATCGTGTTCCAAATACTACGATTTTATTTAGAAACTGGTGAGAATGAAACTCAATGCAACACTGAATAGCGTAGCGCCATAATTATTTTGTAATTTGTCTAATTTTCACTAATTTTGCGGCGTCGATGTAATTGCATTCAAAAAAGCCATTCCTTGTAACTTACAGATTCATTTATTGTTTTCTTTTTCAAAAAAATTTGCTGGACTAAAATGTTTTCTCTTTAACAGCTGATTTTAACAGCTATGACACATTTTGGGATTGAAATTTTGCAATTTCAATTCAATACGCTTTCGCGCGATTTCCGGAACACGCAATTATAAATCGCACGATTTTCGATATAAATCGCAAAATTTTGTGAAATTGGGAACAGGCCTAATTTACTTAGTATTGCGATATCGGCGTTTGTAATACTGTTTAGTTAAAATTTTCTAAAACTAACCCCAATTTCCCTAGCTGGTGGGTTCACTTTCTTAGATTTCAAAATTCTTTAACATGAGTTTATTTTAATTCACGAGACTTGATATGACCATTTCACACTACACTGAAAGAAGAGTTTTTTTCTCAGGAACGAAATTTTAGAAAATCGACGTTTTCTTCTGATGCTAAAATTTTCTCTTACTTGTTGGGAGGGCAAGATAAATATGCCACAATGAAGAAACAATTTAAAAACAATGTAAAATTATACTCCAAATATACTCCAAAATAAATACTTATTTACTATCTGCGTTAGTAATGAAATAAAAAAAATACTTATTCCATATGAAGCCACTATGTAATAATGTATTTGTGGTTGAAGTGCATAAAATAATATTTATTTTACCAAAATTAAATACAAGCAAGAACAACACTCTTAACAACATTTTTGGTCCATTCGCTTGTTCTATGAGAAGAATTTCAGGCATTGAGAATGGGAAACATATGTTTTCTTGTACAATGTCACATATACACAGAAATATCCAGTCAAATCGTGGGGTTAACCCTCATGTACAGACAAACAACTACCATTGTAGACAAAGATAAAATTGTTGGACATGTTTTTTTGTGTATATTTGACCTTTGACTTATACAGCTTGATGCACGCATACATACATATATGGGATATTCCATGAGACATAAGCTACTTATTTATTATTTCTTATAAAAAATTATTATTTGTTGTTTTATGTTCTAAAGTCTGACAATACATAAGCATCTGCCCTAATAAATAATTAGACTTATAGCCTTCCGGCAAGATAATTACATGTACTTTAACTCGTATTTTTATTTTTATCGCTTATGGTGCGGTATTGTTCTAGATCCCATGCTAAAAAAGTTTTCTTGATTTTGCGCTTCACTTAAGAATTGATTCCGAACCAAAGATGCGACTTTTTTTTTAATTAAACGCATTTCTTAGTAAGCCACCATTCAATAAATTGAAAATTCAAAACCGTGTTAAAAATTTGAAACGTCGAATTTTTAAAAATCTTTTAGTAAAAATATAGACACTTTAAAGTCGAATTAAAAACGCTTTTTGATTCATTTGTCTTTCATTATTCAACTAATGGTGTTTTCTTTTCTTGTAAAAAAGGCGCACTTTTTTTGCATTTCCCCGGAAAATGAACTTTTTAGGTTCTTTTCCAAAAAACAGTGCAAAAAGGTTTCGAATTCGGTTGTGAAAATAGTGCTACGCATAGAGGCAAATTGCGGGCATTTTGTTTCAGCACTGCCCACAAACGAGAGTGCTGTGATTGCCCTGTTTTCACCTTTGAATTCTTTCTACCCGCCGAAATTACGTCATTTTTATAGGTTGCTAGCAAACATTTTAAAAATGTGCATTCTAAGTATATTTTTCAGAAAAGAAAACACCATAAGTTATTGTAAACTCAATTCAATACAATTTAACCTAATGAATTCTTTTCTGCCCGCCGAAAGTACGGTATTTTTATAAGTTGCTAGCAACATTTTAAAAATGTGCATTCTAAGTAAATTTTTCAGAAAAGAAAACACTATATGTTATTGTAAACTCAATTCAATACAATTCAACCTATTTTAATTGAATTTTATTAAACAAAATTAAATTTAAATTATTACATAAAATATTTCATAATAATTATGTTTATATTAAATGGCTATTTTCCATGGAAATTCCCATGCATATATATATGTATACATGCCTTTCTTGTATATTTAATGCCTCAAGGGTTTGTTTGTATGCTTGGCGAAGCTTTTGTTTATTGTACAAATGAAGTTGGGGTCTGTGTTTATGTATTTGTGTGAAACAACTTGTTGATATTACCTTACTTTTGTTTATTAAGTATACACTTCAAGTCATTCATGTCAGGCCTATACTCTTCTCCTCATACTTGTTCTTTCTCTCTCTCTCTCTGTTTATTTCTCTGGTTCCCCTTATTTCTGTCATATGGAACAAAGTATATTTGACCTACTCTTTAATTGTGGTTTTTGGCAATTTTGTTTATTCCAAAAATGTAATTTTTTAAGATTTCTTGTAACTTTTCGAGTATCTTATGGTACTACATCTGCTACATTTCAGTACGTGGGTGTCTTGCTAATGGCATTTTGGTTTTATGAAACCACATTGCCACCTACGCAAACACACAAATGCAATAAAAACAAAAGGAAAAATCTCACCACACTCACTTGATGTTGTGATTTTCTTTGGGTATTACACTTTTGTGAAACATAGATGGCGCATGTGGGTGTTTAACTATTGTTGTTCAAGAAAGAAAACGGCGAGTCTGTGTGTTGGAAGTTGAAAGCCTTATGCCTTTGCCTTATGACTCTATATTGAAATTTAATGGAATGCGAAAAATATAAACTTCTTGAGATATACTTGATTTAATGTCCACCTAATATTCTTTCCAGACACAGACGGATCGAAGGTAGTGCATATCGTTTGAATATTTCGGGTTTGGGATTGCTATCAAAAACGTATGTTCTATTAAGTTGGACAGTCTCTAAAACGGAAAAGGCATCTTTAGGAAAATTTGACTTCCAATTTCCTCCAAATTCAACTTTTTCGTTTTTCAAGTGGAATTTTCAAAGAAATTAATGAATAGGAAAAATACTTTAGAACCTCGCGGTATTAATCGATTATATTTAAAATACAAATGCGAATTTTGCTCAGCTGGAAGTTTTTTCCTTAAACAAAATTTGATAAACTTTTCATTGAAAAAAAAAATATTTTTTTTTTTAAATAAGTTACCCTTGACTTTAATAGTTATGAAGAATTGGTCAAAATTAATGAAATTGTCTTTAAATTTGTTGACATTTTGTATATAAACTACAAAGCAAAGTGTAAAGACAAAATGTTTGGAATCGGGTAAACATTTTTTCTGTGTAGCAGTATAGGAGAAGAATTGCTGTAAATAATTTTAATACTCGATGTCTTAATTAACTAAAAGAATAGAATCTAAATAGGGTTTGAACAGGTTATGCACCATACTTATACCCTCCACCATAGGATGGGGGTATATTAACTTTGTCATCCCGATTGTAACACATCGAAATATTGCTCTAAGACCCCATAAAGTATATATATTCTTGGTCGTGGTGAAATTCGGAGTCGATCTGAGCATGTCCGTCCGTCCGTCTGTTGAAATCACGCTAACTTCCGAACGAAACAAGCTATCGACTGGCACAAGTAGTTGTTATTGATGTAGGTCGGATGGTATTGCAAATGGGCCATATCGGTCCACTTTTACGTATAGCCCCCATATAAACGGACCCCCAAATTTGGCTTGCCGATCCTCTAAGAGAACATGGTGTCACCATATGATCTCTAACAACCATGCAAAAATTGGTCCATAATTATATATAGCCTCCATATAAACCGATCCCCCGATTTGGCTTGCGGAGCCTCTAAGAGAAGCAAATTTCATCCGATCCGGTTGAAATTAGGTACATGGTGTCAGCATATGATCTCTAACAACCATGCAAAAATTGGTCCACATCGGTCCATAATTATAAAGGGTGATTCTTTTGAGGTTAGGATTTTCATGCATTAGTATTTGACAGATCACGTGGGATTTCAGACATGGTGTCAAAGAGAAAGATGCTCAGTATGCTTTGACATTTCATCATGAATAGACTTACTAACGAGCAACGCTTGCAAATCATTGAATTTTATTACCAAAATCAGTGGCAGAAAATCCGCTTTTTTATCGACAAATTTTGTTCAGCGATGAGGCTCATTTCTGGTTGAATGGCTACGTAAATAAGCAAAATTGCCGCATTTGGAGTGAAGAGCAACCAGAAGCCGTTCAAGAACTGCCCATGCATCCCGAAAAATGCACTGTTTGGTGTGGTTTGTACGCTGGTGGAATCATTGGACCGTATTTTTTCAAAGATGCTGTTGGACGCAACGTTACGGTGAATGGCGATCGCTATCGTTCGATGCTAACAAACTTTTTGTTGCCAAAAATGGAAGAACTGAACTTGGTTGACATGTGGTTTCAACAAGATGGCGCTACATGCCACACAGCTCGCGATTCTATGGCCATTTTGAGGGAAAACTTCGGAGAACAATTCATCTCAAGAAATGGACCGGTAAGTTGGCCACCAAGATCATGCGATTTGACGCCTTTAGACTATTTTTTGTGGGGCTACGTCAAGTCTAAAGTCTACAGAAATAAGCCAGCAACTATTCCAGCTTTGGAAGACAATATTTCCGAAGAAATTCGGGCTATTCCGGCCGAAATGCTCGAAAAAGTTGCCCAAAATTGGACTTTCCGAATGGACCACCTAAGACGCAGCCGCGGTCAACATTTAAATGAAATTATCTTCAAAAAGTAAATGTCATGGACCAATCTAACGTTTCAAATAAAGAACCGATGAGATTTTGCAAATTTTATGCGTTTTTGTTTTAAAAAAGTTATCAAGCTCTTAACAAATCACCCTTTATATAGCTCCCATATAAACCGATCCCCCGATTTGGCTTGCGGAGCCTCTAAGAGAAGCAAATTTCATCCGATCCGGTTGAAATTAGGTACATGGTGTCAGCATATGATCTCTAACAACCATGCAAAAATTGGTCCACATCGGTCCATAATTATATATAGCTCCCATATAAACCGATCCCCCGATTTGGCTTGCGGAGCCTCTATGAGAAGCAAATTTCATTCGATCCGGCTGAAATTTGGTACATGGTGTTAGTATATGGTCTCTAATGACCATGCAAAAATTGGTCGAAATCCGTCCATAATTATATATAGCCCTCATATAAACCGATCCCCCGATTTGTCCCCGGTGTCTTTCGGAGAAGCAAAATTCATCCGATCTGGTTGAAATTTGGTACGTGGTGGTAGTATTTATATGATATTTAAGAACCATGCCAAAAGTGGTCCATATCAGTCCATAATCATATGTAGCCCCCATATAAACCGATCCCGAGACTTGGTTTTGGAGCCACTTGGAAGAGCAAATTTCATTCGAGTCAGTTGAAATTTGGTACATTGTGCTAGTATATGGCCGTCAACAACCATGCCTAACTGGGTCCATATCGGTCTATAGTTATATATAGCCCTCAGATAAATCGATCCCCAATCACACAAAAATTGGTCCATATCAAGTTCATAATTGTATATAGCCCACATATAAGCGACCCCCATATTTCAATTCTGGCTCTCTACGTACCGTGCAAAAGTCCATATCGATTCGTAATTATTTGTAGACGTACCTATACATACCTTTTTTGTCTAATATGTAACACGTATGGACTAACTAACAATCTTGACAACGATGTTAAGAAGTTTTAAGATACCACAACCCAATTAATTCGATTGTGGATGACAGTCTTTCGTATAAATTTCTACGCAATCCATGGTGGAGGGTACATAAGATTTTGCCTGGCCGAACTTACGGCCGTATATACTTGTTTTGTCTAGCGTTAAAAAAAATTTAATCACAAAATCTATGCTAAATATCAAGGATTTTTAATTAATTTTCGGAACAGTCTAAATTATAAACCAATAAAGGTATAGACGTTTCGAGTATCGGGAAAACTTGGCAATTAATATTTAAAAAACCCTGGAAGAAAAAAGTCTTTCAGATATTGGCAAGACAAGATCTTCCAAGACTTCCCAGGTTAGGTTAGGTTAGGTGGCAGCCCGATGTGTCAGGCTCACTTAGACTATTCAGTCCATTGTGATACCACATTGGTGAACTTCTCTCTTATCACCGAGTGCTGCCCGATTTCATGTTAAGCTCAAAAACAAGGGACCTCCTTTTCATAGCCGAGTCCGAACGGTGTTCTACATTGCAGTGAAACCACTTAGAGAAGCTTTGAAACCCTCAGAAATGTCACCAGCATTACTGAGGTGGGATATTCCACCGCTGAAAAACTTTTTGGGGTTCGGTCGAAGCAGGAATCGAACCCACGACCTTGTGTATGCAAGGCGGGCATGCTAACCATTGCACCACGGTGGCTCCCAGCCAAACACTGCCGTAATATTCAATGGTCGGAATTTTGTGTCCGCAATGTTAAGGCTAATACTAAACATAAATCTCATAAAATTTAAGAAGTTCGAGATGACAATGCAATATACTAAATCCAATTTTATAAATTATTAGTATCTACTGGATCAAGATTTTTTAGGGTGGACCAAATTAGTAAAGGAATACTATATATAAACAAAAAAGACATTTGCAAAGAAATTTCTTGTATTGCAAGTGATATGCACTTGCGCTCAGAAAAGCCAAACAATTTTTGCATTAGACTTGATAAACTCTGAAATAAATTTTAAATTTTTAATTAAACATAATCTTAGCATAATATGTTTTATTTAAGATAATCTTTATATGTACAAATAGACGGTGTGCATAGGCTTGAAAATTTCTCTATTTGAGCAGAGAAAATCACTCATTTATTTATCATAAACGGCCACCGGAGAGTATGATAAATAATAATTAGTATAACGTATACGTTCCATTGGAAACACATTGTTCTGCTACCGCTATATGTTAAATTTACTAGTTATTAATTTTCTGTATAATTTTCAATACAAAAGGACAGTCCTTATAAAAAAATGAGTTTATTATAATACTCGTGACAAAAAGGCGCCACAAATCTGTTTTCTTTATTTAGCAATGAAAAGCTTTTCATATTCAGTAACACGTACGCTGCACACAAATAATACACAGGCACACACACACACACACTTTCATACACACAAAACGAAGTCATTAACGATAAAAAATGTAAAAAATAAATACACAAAAAGGGTGCACGATTCATTTTGTGGAGGATGCAATTCCTATTTGCCCGTTTATATATTTCTATGATAGTAGCCCACTTTAGCAAAGACTAAATTAAAAAATGTTTTTTTTTCGGTTTTTTTTTCTTTATTTTTTACGTTTCAAATGAACCTACATCAAATTTCAAAATAATATATCCTCTAAAGGATGGTGGGGAAAATCACTTGACTCACAAGGCTGCCTAACTCCCACACAAATTTGGTTATATGTATTTTATTTTATGCTGTGCGCGTATGTGACTCTTCTGTTGTGAGTGCTTCTTCAATAATCTTTGTGTGGGTATGTACGAGGAGGCATTGCATCATTTATTTCCAAAAGCTAATTATCACTAATTAAAGCCTATGCAATAATAAAGAGGTACAAGAAGAAGAAGAAGAATAAAAAATATAACAGCAAACACGAGCGAGCCACAATTAAAATCTTAGCACACATTTTCATAATTATTCTGTAAAAAATATAAAGACAAAAAATGAAATAAAGAAAAAGCAACAGCTCTAACAACAAAAGCAACACCAACGCATCAAATATAATAACAAGGACCAATACAAACATATACATGTACACGCGATAGTCGCCGCCATAGTCAAAAACAACGACGTCAGCATAGAATATTACGGCCATAGCGAAACATTTGGTAAATGACCCTACAAGGTACATTCCACTGTGTTGGGTCGTTGTACAGTATGAGTGTGAGCGAGGGAGAGAGAACAAAATTCACCGAGAGTATGCGTGAGCTTAAGAGGGTAAGACACTACTTTTAGTGTTGGCCTACAAAAACCCTTGTTTCATTTTGTTTGTTTTACGTAGGCAGATTTATCCTTATTCATTGTGATTGAGAGGAGGCTTGTTAATGCTAATGCCATATAAAAACAAAACGGGCTGTAACGGTATCTCATCGAAGAAACTCGAACAACTGAGAAAAAAAGATAAAAAATCAAATGCGTGGGAAGTGTGTCATATTAAACGAACTAAAACATCATAAAAGGCTATACAAAATAAACATAATTTTTCTCAAAAGACACAAAAAACGTTTCTTTTTTGAGAGGAAAAATAAAAAATATATATAATTTTTCTCAAAAGACACAAAAAAATATTTTATTTTCGGAGAGGAGCTCCTAGGCCAGATTTGCAAGGAATCTTGCAAAGAAAAAATTCTAAATTCTTCGGACAAAGTGTTGACTCTATAATAATTCTAAATGTGAATTTAGTATTTTAAAGGAGAAATTTGACTTCACATCAAGGCTTTATGTATTTTTAACATTTTAGAAGTATATATACAAATTAGAAATTAGCGAGTCTGTAAGGATTATATTGTGAATTATCCAAAGACTGAATAAATAAATAAATAAATAAACAAGGAAGTATACACGAATAGAAACATTTGATTTCAATAAAAATTTCGGAGGATTTATGTTTTTATGTATATTTTAAATTTTTTTCGTATTATACATATTACACAAAAATAAATCATTTTAAGGAAGTCATTATTTTTTGTGTAAGCTAAAGTTAAAAATCTATGGACCTATGCATCCTTTAGGAATTACTTGCAATTTTACGGTTTTTATTTATTCGTGATCGTTATATTAACGTACGTGCAACTAATGCCATCATAAAAATCAAAATGTTCAACCCTAACATACCTTAACATCATTACTAATAATATTAGAAATTTAAGATGAGAGAAATTTTGGTTGGCAAATTATGAAAAAAAAAAATCCCCCAATTGCATCCTCAATTGAAGGCGTCAAGATTGTCGGCAACATTTATATGCGTTCTCTAGCTCTTTCCTTACACCACCCCACCTTTTACTCTCACTCTCTCTCTTACTCTTTTTTATCATAGCTATGTTTGTTAGTGTCTCACTTTGTGTTTTGTTATTTGAGCCGTTGTTTTTATATACGTGTGGGGCTGTGTAGATGTTGTCTGCTGATGTGCAAAAAAAAAACAACAAAATAAGTTTATTCTGTTTGTGCTTCCTCTTCTTGTTTTCTTGGCCTCCTACTCTGTAAGAAGAGGAAGAAGGCTTTTAGCTAAAATCTATTTTTAGAATTCATTCATACGTTGGATTTTTTTGTCCAACTGCTGCATTAAGAGATGAGAAAAAGAGGAAGGAATCATATGGCCAGAGTATGGCAAAAGCAATGAGACCTGCTGTTGTATATGTAGATGGGAATGTTTGTGTGTATTACTGCTTGTGGATATATGAAGACATTGTGCCTAAGGCTCTGTGTCTGTGTAACACTGTTATATAAATATGTATCAAGTTATGGTACTTGTGTTTCTTATACGTCTACATGTTTGTGTATGTGTGTTTTATGGCGCTCTTAGGGCACTGGCTTTATTATACCCCAGTGTTTAGGTAGGTGTCCACACTCTTCGCCGGGCTTAAAAGGTGTTATCACCTTCTACCCTCTCCTTTCTAAGAAATTGGGTATCTCTTATTATAATTCCAGGCCCAGTGACGTCTATAGAATTTATCCTTTAGGCTTTTCGATGTATTCCTTACATTGTGTCCACTTGAAGTGAGTAGTGCTAATTCTGAGAATTGCCACATTGCCAATTAAATTTTAACAACTTTTTTTTTAAACATTTTCAATTAAAATATGTAACCTCATTTAAATAAAATAAAATGGTTAATATAACTTAATTTATCCTTTGGCTTAAACAAGCCATTTTCGTAACATCGGGATCATTAGCGTAGCTTGACAATTTTCCTAGGGGGGCTATAGCCCCCCTAGCTAAAAATTTATATTTCATTTATTTATATTTCAATTAATGTTTTATTTCATAAAAATGAATAAAAAAAAATTAGACATTAAAATAACTCGAAAATTATTTATAATAAAGCAACTAAAAGTAGTTCCACACATTTCCCAGCAAAAAAATTTGGTAGTTCTTCCAAAGGCCATTAGCGTAGCTAGACAATTTTCCTAGGGGGGGCTATAGCCCCCCTAGCTGAAAATTTATAGACTGAACTTTTAGGTTCAAATCATGTTTTATTTCATAAAAATGAATAACAATATAGGCATCAAAATAACTCGACAATTAATTTATAATAAAGCAACTAAAATTAGTTCCACACTTTTCCCAGCAAAAAAATTGGGAGTTGTTCTAAAGGCACAACTTTAAAAGCACTTCCAAACATGTCCTCACAAAGAAGTTAATTATTTTAACTACACAGGAAGTTTTTTTATTTAATTTTTTTCATATTTTAATGCGTAATTTTTTGTTTTCTTTAAAAAAAAAAGTAAGAATAAATAAAATGGCACAAATTATTCAAATTTTGCTACAAAAATGCTAAATTCATTATAGAAATTTTTATAGAATTTTTGAAAATATTCAAGGGAAAACGTTTCAAACAAGCGTTAGAATGTATTAAAAATCATAAAAAATATAAAAATTAATTATTTGGGTAAATATAACAAAATTTTTTAATTCACATTCAAAACACTGAATTTGGATCACAACTTAAGAAGTGATGCAAATTCATTGCAACGACTGTTGAAACGGTGGACATTCGTTCTATGACAATTTCATATTACATTCATCGCTTCTCCGCCAATTTTGCACCACTTCCGGACCCAAAAAGAACATTTTCACTTCTTTTTGGCTATGCTTTTTTGCAGCATTATTAAGATATTAATTTATGAAAGAATAGTATCAAATACTATTTTTTTTAATTAAATTGACTAAACCAGACTAAACAAAATAATAAAGGAGCTTTAGTTATTCAACTAAATCAAAAGTTCAACCACAGATTTATTTTATAAATATCAGATTTCAAACATTGCCATCGGCAACTGCTACCACAGCCAAAGTAATTCGATTGTGCATGAAAGTCTTTAGCGGAACTTGGTGCAGTTGTATATACTTGTTTAATTTTTAAAAAAATATAAAATCGTAAATAGGTTTTCAAATTCTGGGGGGGGCTAACATTTTTCTGGGGGGGTCTAAGCCCCCTCCCCAGAGGCCTTCCTACGCTTATGCCAAAGGCACAACTTTAAAAGCACTTCCAGAAGATGTACTCCCAATGATGTTCTTTATTTTAACTACTCAGGAAGTTCTTTAAATTCAATTTTTTATAATTTGGTTTTTTCATACTTCTAATGGGAAATGTTAACTTATTTGTTTCAAATACCTTAAAAACGAAGTAGGAATTCATAAAATGGTACAAATAATTTAAATTTTGTCGAAAAAAAAATCTAAATCCAATCTGAAAAACTTGTGAATTTTTAAAAATATTTGAGGTCAAACGTTCCGACAAGCATTAGAATCCATTAAAAATTATAAAAAATATTTATTTGACAAAATATAACAGAATTTTTTAATATACATTCAAAACATTGAATTCGGATCACACCTAAAGAAGTGATGCAAATTCAGTGCAACGGCTGTTGGAATGGAGGACTTCCGTCCTATGACAATACCATGTTAAATTCATCGCTTCTTCGCCAATTTTGCACCACTTCCGGATCCAAAAAGATCATTTTCATTACTTTTTTGGCGACGCTTTTTTGGCTGGGCTTGTTTATTTTTTATAAAAATGGAAAATCGTAAATAGGTTTTCAAATTCTGGGGGGGGCCAAAATTTTTCTGGGGGGGTCTAAGCCCCCTCCCCAGAGGCCTTCCTACGCTTATGATCGGGATAAATGAAATAGTTGTATAAAGGGAGTTTTATATATAGAATTTATCCCCCATATACAAAAAAATTAAAGAAAACTTCCAGCCTACTTTTAGAAATTCCTTCGATAAACTGTCAATAAATTGTTTTGAATATGAGCGTACAATTTTTAATATAAAGGGTGATTTGTTAAGAGCTTGATAACTTTTTTTAAAAAAAAACGCATAAAATTTGCAAAATCTCATCGGTTCTTTATTTGAAACGTTAGATTGGTCCATGACATTTACTTTTTGAAGATAATTTCATTTAAATGTTGACCGCGGCTGCGTCTTAGGTGGTCCATTCGGAAAGTCCAATTTTGGGCAACTTTTTCGAGCATTTCGGCCGGAATAGCCCGAATTTCTTCGGAAATGTTGTCTTCCAAAGCTGGAATAGTTGCTGGCTTATTTCTGTAGACTTTAGACTTGACGTAGCCCCACAAAAAATAGTCTAAAGGCGTCAAATCGCATGATCTTGGTGGCCAACTTACCGGTCCATTTCTTGAGATGAATTGTTCTCCGAAGTTTTCCCTCAAAATGGCCATAGAATCGCGAGCTGTGTGGCATGTAGCGCCATCTTGTTGAAACCACATGTCAACCAAGTTCAGTTCTTCCATTTTTGGCAACAAAAAGTTTGTTAGCATCGAACGATAGCGATCGCCATTCACCGTAACGTTGCGTCCAACAGCATCTTTGAAAAAATACGGTCCAATGATTCCACCAGCGTACAAACCACACCAAACAGTGCATTTTTCGGGATGCATGGGCAGTTCTTGAACGGCTTCTGGTTGCTCTTCACTCCAAATGCGGCAATTTTGCTTATTTACGTAGCCATTCAACCAGAAATGAGACTCATTGCTGAACAAAATTTGTCGATAAAAAAGCGGATTTTCTGCCAACTTTTCTAGGGCCCATTCACTGAAAATTCGACGTTGTGGCAGATCGTTCGGCTTCAGTTCTTGCACGAGCTGTATTTTATACGGTTTTACACCAAGATCTTTGCGTAAAATCTTCCATGTGGTCGAATAACACAACCCCAATTGCTGCGAACGGCGACGAATCGACATTTCACGGTCTTCAGCAACACTCTCAGAAACAGACGCAATATTCTCTTCTGTACGCACTGTACGCATTCGTGTGGTTGGTTTAATGTCCAATAAAGTAAACTGAGTGCGAAACTTGGTCACAATCGCATTAATTGTTTGCTCACTTGGTCGATTATGTAGACCATAAATCGGACGTAAAGCGCGAAACACATTTCGAACCGAACACTGATTTTGGTAATAAAATTCAATGATTTGCAAGCGTTGCTCGTTAGTAAGTCTATTCATGATGAAATGTCAAAGCATACTGAGCATCTTTCTCTTTGACACCATGTCTGAAATCCCACGTGATCTGTCAAATACTAATGCATGAAAATCCTAACCTCAAAAGAATCACCCTTTATTTAAAATTAATTAACTTAGGAACTTTTGAAAGATAAGTTGAACAAAAACAAAAAAAAAAATAACGATACTTAAACAATTTGTTTTAATTAAAAATGTATATTAACACTATTGTTCTTTTATTGAGAAAATATGTTGTTCAGTGTAATATGACTTATTTCTTCACATCAGCTTCCAGATACAATTTTACAACTTTACACTCAAAAAAAAGTGAACTCTCTATTTCACTAAAGCCAATTTAACTTTATTTTAGTTTGTGGAATTAGTATGTTTGAAGAAAGTTTCCTTTACTCTAATAATTTTTTGCGTACGTTAGACAAATTAACTAAAACCGAGGAAAAAATATTCACAAATGAAGTATAAAGATTAACTAAATTCGTGTCTTCCACAAAATAGTTCAGTATTTCTTTAAATTTTGCATACTAAATTTTGCATACAATTTTACTACAAATGCGTTCATCACACAGAAAAAAATATCACCAAAATATTTCCAATTAAAAAGTTAATCGAAGTTGAAATTTTTTTCAAGTAATAAATTAATTGATACAATTAACTTTTTAATCATGATGGAATCATTAAGTTAATTAAGTCAATGATTGAAAATTTTAACATTTTTAATTAAAAAAATAATTGATACAATTAACTTTTTAATCAAATTCGGAAGACTAATTCATTAAAAAAGTGTTAATTTTTTTTTTAATTTTTAATTAAAAATGTATTTCAAACAATCATTTGTTAATCCAAATGAAAACTCTAAGCCAATTCAGAAAGGAATTAAAAATAGTTGCCTTTTTTAATTAATAAATTAATTGAGTTTTGCAATCAACATCAATTAAATTTTTAATTGAATCAATTAAAAAATTAATTGAAATTTGCTGAAAAAATCAATTATTTTTTTAATCAAGAATTTTTTCTATGCCCAATTAAAACTGTGATTGATACTATCATGTTCGTGATTGAAGACATTTCAATTAAAAAATTAATTGGATCAATTAATTTGGTGATTGAATCAGAAAAAAAATTTTTTGTGTGCATGAACTTCGTATATCACTAAAGACATTCTTGCAATTTTGAACTCCATTTTTTCCCTTCAAACTACAATTTTTTCTTAAACAAATGAAAAAAACTTAATTATGTCTAATTAATTTTCTTGAATTTGTCGAAAAATATTTACTTATTTTAATGACATCGGCGTGTTTAGTTAAAATTTTCTAAAAATATTCAAAATTTTCTAAAATTAACCGAAAGTTTTCTTCCTGGTGGGTTCACTGTTTGTTCAGTGTACCTTTCTCATACTCTCCATCCCTAATTTGTGTCTGTATGACACACTAAACATAGCAACTCGAGAAATCAAAATGCATTTGTAATCTATATAGTATGTATTTGCAAAAATCTATTATTGTTTACTTCCACGTGTATATCAAAGTTTGTACTAAATAAAATAAAGTAAATATTTCAGAGAACAAGACAAATGTCGCCACACATCCTTGGGTCAAATTGTAAAAATAATATTAAAAAAAAAATAAAACTTTCATAAGAAAAACAAATTCTGGGCAATAATAGAAGTACATGCATACGCACATTTATATATCAGCACACTACAGGTAAATGCTTATATTTGTCGAAATGGATGTAAGGAAATGTCAAAAAAATACTGAAGGTAAACAATAATATCCAAGCAAAAACAAGCTTATTGCAAATAAATACAAAATTGATTCTATTCGTGGGGTTTGCTCTTCCTTCTACAGATATTGGTGAGAAAATCAAAAAATTCATTCATAAATAAATACAAAAAACGCGCAAACAACCGAAAAACACCATAGACTACATTTCTGTCATCATGTCCTTAGATGTGTGTGAATTGGTGTATGTGTGTGGGCATGTTCTTTTGCTTCTACCGTACCAGAATATTGCTCCAACGAAGCATAAACATCAATAATGAAAAAAGTAATATCACAGTTTTTAATTTAGCATTTTTGGTCTTTAGATGTTTTTGCTCATAGAGCAAACAAATTTAAACTCAAAGCATAGACATACACACATACAAAAATATACTAACACATGCCATACTTATTTTCTCATCAATGGTTATGAATGACATGAAATCTAGCTTAGGATTTTGTTTTTGGAAAGTCAAACCGTTATTTGAGTACTCACGCATATGAATCTACTTGAGTGTGGTTAAATACTCAATAGATAGAAAAACGAGGAAAGTTATGCCAAGAGTCTAAATTTCTTTCTTGTAATCCCCAAAGGACTAAACGTTATTGCTGTATAAGCCAACAATTTTGTCTATGTTCTTAACATAGCGCGTGGTTTAGCCCAGGAATGCATAATATGATTACCAGTAATATACGTTTATGATACACACCGGTACGCACATACGTTCACACATATATACTTGCATACAGAAATTCCTGGGAACTGTCATTTACATACCCCATCCATTCATATAGAATTTGATGCGTGCTTTAGAATATTTTTATAAACACCAAGGATTACATTTCCTAGAAATCTAAAACACTTTTATTCGCAACCTTGCCATATTCTTAATAAAAACACAATACAAATAATTACGCTTGATAATTGTCGTCATTATTGTGATACTCATGACTAACTTCATGATGGGATATGTGATAACAATGTTATGTCCTAAAGGTGACATTTTCTTCGATTTTCGAAAGTTGGGATAATATGTGCTTAAAAACAAGTACGGATGACTAAAATTCTAGTATAAATAAGTATGACTCAATATTTGCGCTAAATATGAAAAAATCGATTGTATAAGTAATCATTTATTATGATAATATTGGAAAAAAGATGGAGGTGGATATACACAGAAAAAAAAAATCCGTAGTTAAACTAACACTAAATTTAACTTATTTGTATTGTAAAAAAATTATTTGCTAATAGTTAAATGTTATTACTTTTTTGGAAAATTTCCACAGCCTAATGAAGTTTTCCATTTTTTAAGTATGTCTCAATCATTTTATAAACTAGACTTGGGTATAAAGTTCAATGGCCGTACACATAAGTTCAATATGAACTAAAACAAACGAATATTTTCGTACGATTCCCAAAACTAGTAAGAATGAACTAAAATGGTCATGGTTTGGCGCCAATGATTTTCTTCTTTACTTTTAGTTCATGGTTTCTTCTATGAGAGGATGTAATTTCGCGAAGTGCAGTTAAAAAGTACAACGGGGCATTAAATTTTCCTGATTTTAAAAACTCTTTGTGGAAATTTCAAAAAGTAGAATACAATTTAGTTAAATTTTCGCGCGAGGTAGTTTATTCTTACTATAAAACAGTTTACTTTTTTTCGGTGTATTATCAAATGCTATTGATGACTTCAATTGTCATTATGCACTGAAAAAAAGCTTCCCCTGATTCGGAGCCAAAGAAGCGGAGAACTGAAGTAAGGACAACCCAGTGGTAAAAATTCAAACCCCTTACCAAAAGATCGATTATGTTCTTGGGAAATTTGGAAGATTAAGTAAGTATGTTGTATGTAAACACACATATAGTTGACAATGCTACTACTTATACCTTAGCATTGAAAAATCGAACAGAATGTAATTCCATCAAAACTTAAACAAATAAAAGCTATTACATAGTCATCTACACCCTCACAAAAAAATCGCTTCTGTAACATATACTCCCAAACATATTTTGCTTCAAGCATATACATTTTTGGGTATTGCCCAAACATTTATATGTTTGATCTCTTCCAATATATAATATGTTTGAAAGCATATTGGTCTAAACAATATATGTTTGGGTAGTCTAAGTTCCAAACATTTTGTATTTTTGCATCCAAATTCAATAATGTTGTCTTCCAAAAAACAATATGTTATTATGTGAACATATAATATGTTTGGAAGCATTTTGCACCCAAAAATATTATATGCTTAAAAAAAATTCTCCCAAACAATATTGTGCTCAAAATTTTATTTATTTATTTATATATTTACAATCATAATGAATTATGAAAATAAACAGGTAATATAGGTGCTAACAACATAGGTTTTCGACCTGAATGCTCAAAATTTTGTTTCTGCCTAATTGTATATTCCCTCACATCTTTCTCACTTCCACGACATTTTTTAGTTCTTAGCACCTTTTTCCGTAATACAAACATTGTAGAAGAAATTATTCAATTTTTTTTATTTTAATTTTACCTTTTGCCGGACGGGGATTCGAACAGCGGACCACACAGTTTGTAAGGATCAAAGAAGTAGCTGATCAATTGCCCAAGGAAAAATAAAATGTTAATTTTGTAATAACAAGCAACAACCACCAACTTAATTCAATATCGCTCCCTGTTAAATAGCGCTCCAAGCTACTAAACACATATATGTTTATAGGCTATTTCTAAATTAATATATGTTTGCATTCAAGCATATTATATTTACAAACATTTTATGTCCCAAACATAATATGTTCTAACATATTAACATATATGTCCCAAACATGTTATGCTAGTTTATGAACATTATATGCTTGCACTCAAAAATGTTGTGTTTAAAAATTTGTGTTCCAAACATATAATGTTTATAGCCAAACATATGAAAAACAGTCTTTTTCAACCGTGTAGTTGGTTCGTAGTGGAACAACCAGTGCTTACGACTTCCACTTACTGGGTAAGGGGTCTGTAATTAGGAATAAAAACTCAAAAATTTGCTAGGCAACGTTTCCAAGGAACATTGGTTTTTGTTTGTTCGTTTTTTTCAGTTTTCTGAAAAATTTTTTCGGGCATAAATAAATTTTTATTTACATCTTTTTTTTTCTTTTCCAGATTATCAATTAATTTGTATTGAGTTGTACATCCTTTCCAGATATACAGCTAGACCTCGCTTTACGTCGCAGATACGCTCCAAAAAACACGACGCAAAATGAATTATGAGTTTCTATGGCAAACCATGCAAAGATTGGAGACAGATAACAATGATAACGCAACTTCGAAAATCTAACGACGCAAAGTGAAAACTAGTACTAATTCAGCAGCGACGCAACTTCGAAACAACGCAAAACGAAACGACGCAAAGCGAGGTCTAGGTGTATATGTGTAAAGGTAAGTGTGAAAATAATTAATTGAAATATGGAGGGATTTTCGTCCAGAATTTTAAAGCGATTAGCGCGTAAGGAAGAAAATAATTTTAGAGCGATTTCCCTGCGTTAATTAGCACCTTTCCAAGCGCCAGATTCAGGGGGAGCCAGGGAGCCATGTGCCAGATTCAGGTAATATTTCTTATATAACTTTTATTTTATTTCAGATGCTGTCAAGACGGAAGAGTACACAGAAAAAGATTATATAGCGGAAATTAGTCGGTCAAAAACTTCAAGCGTCGCCATTTTCGCAAAGTTTGTGTGAAAAAAAAAAAAAAATGTAATGAATAAATATATACCAGTTATTATAACAGTATTGCCTAGTATTAAATATTGTATAGAAATATTATTACCAAATATATATTAATTGTTATAGTATATAAAACCAAAAAAAATAGTTATTTAGAATATTATTTCCATATTTTTAGGAAAAACTATAAAATACATCATATTTTTATAGTTTACCGGCGAATCCGGTGGTAAATAGGGGTGCTTAGCTCTAGATTACTTTTATAAATAGAAAGTAAAACTGGTTTACTCCATCGTTCCCATTACCGAGTAAAACACAATATTCAATAATCGTCATCCGAAGCCCTTAAGCATTGGTAATGCCGTTGTAATGGGCTATCATTATGCTTTCATTTACCTTGTCATGGAAATTGCGAAGTACTTGACTGCCTATGACACGCCAACGTAAAAGTAATGCGGAAAATTGATCGGAAACGTGGAGTAGTTGTCTCGAAAAAATCGGTAGGATATAATCGATTTGGTAATGACGTTTTTTACCACTGGGAAATTGCAGACATAATTCTTTTTTTAAAATTGAGTTTTCAGTAATTGAACAAATTTGAATTTATACGTCTCCTCATCCTCAAGTAAATGTTAGGGTTGTTTTCTTTTAGCACTGCATGCAACATTTGTATGGGCTATCCAGAACATCGTTGCACTGGTGTTCTATCCACACTGAAAAAAATATTGTTGTGATGTCATGTCCTTAAAATACGAATGCAAATTTTGCTTAGTACTCGTATAGAAGACGCATTTCTCTAATGTAAAGTTGTATTCCACCACCGTGGTGCAACCGTGGTGCAATGGTTAGCATGCCCGCCGTGCATACACAAGGTCGTGGGTTCGATTCCTGCCTCGACCGAACACCAAAAAGTTTTTCAGCGGTTGATTATCCCACCTCAGTAATGCTGGTGACATTTCTGAGGGTTTCAAAGCTTCTCAAAGTGGTTTCACTGCAATGTGGAACGCCGTTCGGACTCGGCTATAAAAAGGAGGCCCCTTATCATTGAGCTTAACATGGAATCGGGCAGCACTCAGTGATAAGAAGTTCACCAAAGTGGTATCACAATGGACTGAATAGTCTAAGTGAGCCTGATACATCAGGCTGCCACCTAACCTAACCTAACCTAAGACAACAAAAATGGGTAAAATAAAAAGAAAATTTAGTTAAAACTGTTCAAGAGGCTTTGCAGCATGTACTGAATTTTACCGTGTAAATTTTTCTTGTTTAGTTTTCTTGCTTTCGTGTCGTTAACATTGAAAATTTAATTAGCTGGCAAAATATTGGCCTAATATAAAATATTACTCAAACTTAATTTTATTATATTGAATTTACATATAAATAAAAAATTTCTTTAAAGTAAAGAAGTTTTAATAAAAATTAAAAAAAAATATATAATATTCGTGCTGAAACATGTTAGGATACTCATCTTTTGATACGTTTTTAGTCATACGTCTTTGAAGTTAGTCAAATTTAACTTTAATGTATAGAAACATATCTTTGATTTAGGTCAACATACATATGCAATCTATTTGGATTCCCACATCAACACAGCTTTTCATGAATAGATACATTTTGGTTTAAATTGTATTTAAATGTCCTCATCTTTCCACAAAAATAAGTAAATATTTTTCTACAAATTTAAGGAAATTTATTAGACATATTTTATTTATTCTATCTTTTTTGTGTTTACTTGTTAAAGAAAAATTTGTAGTTTGAAGAAAAAATTGCAAACATGTATTTAGGGGCGTTCAAGATGAGCCCAGTTGTGGTAAAATTTGCAAATTTTTTATTTGTGTATAATTATTCCTCTTTTAGTTTAACTAAAATACGCATAAAAATATTAAAGTCAAGGATACCATCTCAAAACATAATAATTCCATGAACTAAAATAGTGTTAGATTGGCTTTAGATCCACTTTTTTTGGGTGTGTATTCAGCCTTTTTTATTAATTAAAAAACAGCAAAACCTTGGGGCACACCATATATAATAAATACATTTGAAAATAATTAAAAAAATTGGGTTTAATCGTTTATTATTAAAAAATATAATTGTTCTAATTTAATTACACTTAGAAATAAACAAATATATATTTTTTTTAATTTATAGGCGTTGTAATTGGAACAATTTTTAAATTTTAATTAAAATTTAACATAAAAAAATATTTCTTTTTTCAAATTTATAGGTTTACAATTTTTCAAATTAATAATAAGAATTCAAATTATTCTTTAATAAATTATTTTAATACATCACAGCTGCCATGTCTTGAGATTATATAAATATTTTTTTGTATCCATCGAATATTTTTATGTGACCTTTTATGACCAGATGTTAGATGAGATTTTATTGTTAGTTTATTAAATTTTCCACAAAAAATATAATTCCACATTTTCAAAATATCTAGATAATAGATATTAATCTTGTTTTTATAAAACTTAAATTAATTCTGAAATAAGCAAAATGTGTAGGTGGTTATTGTGTAGGATGTAGAAAAGCATCGAAAAATTGAAACACCCAAAAACCCAAAGCCCCTGGATGTAAAACGAACGAGAGCCCAGCAAACCTATAGACACCAACGTCACAATTCGCATTGGTTTTGTTGTTGTTACTACTGGGGGTTGTGTCCTCAAATGCGCAAATGAAACAACGAATATTACCACCATCACCACCACCATCCATCGAATCAATCGTATTTGGATTTTATGAATGAAACTATCAACATATGACCAAAATTACAAAAAGCGACGTCATATCATGGGTGTCTAATTGGGTCTTTAATTGACTTCGTTTGTGTTTTTTTTTTATCGGACTCTAATCGTATGTCAATATTAGTACTTACCTTTATTAATGGATCCGCTGGGGCTACTGCTACCAAGGGCATTATAAATTTTATTGGAATTTTTAGCATGATTTTGTTGGGCATTAGAGGCCAATTCAGAATTTTGTACCAAAACAGATGTTGGCACCGAAGCAACAGTTGCTATTAGGGTCAAAGCCAGATAAAGTCGAAGGCTGAAATCCGGCCGAGCAATTTGAATCAAACGGCTTAATAGAATCATTTTGGAGTTGTTGCAAGATTTGTAGCACTGGTAGTAATCACACAAATTTTATTTGTTTTGTTTTTGTATTTTCAATATCCGGTTCTAGGAATTATATAAGATTTGATTTTTATCACACTTTAGTTTATTACTTGGAATGTTCACTTTTTTTGTGTAGGTAAATGTTTTAGAATTTTTCACTTTTTGTTTTCCTTTTTTTCCTAAATCTCTTGATTTGTAGTTTTTGTGTCGGCTACCTTTGGTTTTGCTTTTTTCTCTCCAAGGATATGTTTACAGCACCAGAGTCCTGAATGAACTGCTAAAATATTTAACAAAGCAACAGTTTTTATTGTAGTCTTGGCCTCAATTTTATTTGTGTTGTGCTCGTCGATGAGTGTGTGGTTGGTCTTCGTAAACTCCATTCGTTCGTCATAGACCAAAGTTTTTCAACTTCGTTGCCGATGTCGTCGTCGTTTGCATTTCATTCACATAAACTCTACAGATTTACAGAGTTAAGGAAGGTAGGTAACCAGATTGTGAAGTGTAGATATGCCTGCCACCCATCGGAGAAAAGGCCATCATATATCGTATGCCACAGAATTGTTATATGGCTCCATGAACCCGGCCAAATACAGAGAAAACCAATTTTTCAACATTTACACGCAAAAAAAAACAATTATTTTCAAAAAGTTACTTTGGAGACAAACACTAGTTTTTAGCAAATATAAGAATGAGTATATAAACAGAATCGTAGCGACTGCCGGTAGGCGATTTTCTATTTTCGTGACAAATTGTGAACTGAATTAACCCTCTAATTTATATGGTAAAATTTAGTATATGCTGCAAAGCCTTATGAACAGTTTTAACTAAGTTTTGTTTTTTTTACCCATTTTTGTTGTCTTAAGGTGTGTTTTACTAAAAGCTTCCTGATTTAATGAAGCCAGCCTAAAGGCGGGATTGGACATTAGATGGTTAAGTATGGACTTACGAAGGGAATGGCCTAAATAAAACTATATTCAAGAGGCCTGGAAATGGCGTACCCGACTTCAATAGTTCCCTTGGAATGTTTATGTTCTTCCGACAATCTGTTCCCCAAGCCCTTTGTCTCTTAATTCATATCGCCAGGACATTGAAAATTATAAGGTTTCTCTTAAGAGTAAAAAATCACTCTAACGATCAAGATTTATTTCTTACTCGTATGCTATTATCCGAATAACTGAATTAATTCAGCTTGCCAACTATATACTATTTTTATACCCTGCGCCACACTGTGGAACAGGGTATTATAAATTAGTGCATATGTTTGCAACACCCAGAAGGAGACGAGATAGACACATGGTGTCTTTGGCAAAAATGCTCAGGGTGGGCTCCTGAGTCGATATAACCATGTCCGTCTGACCGTGAACACATTTTCTTAATCAAAGTTTAGGTCGCAGTTTTAGTCCAATCAACTTCAAATTTGGCACAAGTATGTGTTTTGGCTCAGAATAGAACCCTATTGATTTTGGAAGAAATCGGTTCAGATTTTGATATAGCTCCCATATATATATTTCGCCCGATATGGACTTATATGGCCCCAGATGCCAGATTTTTACCCTAATTTGTTTAAAATTTTGCACAAAAGGAACAATTAGTACTATAGTTAAGTCTGCCAAATTTTATTGAAATCGGTTCAGATTTAGATATAGCTCCCATATATATCTTTCGCCCGATATGGACTAATACAGTCCCAGAAGCCAGAGTTTTACCTCCATTTGGTTGAAATTTTACACTAGGAGTACAATTAGTAGTGTAGTCAAGTGTGCCAAATTTTATTGAAATCGGTTCAGATTTATATATAGCTCCCATATATATCATTCGCCCGATTTACACTCATATGACCACAGTGGCCAATCTTTTACTCCGATTTAATTGCAATTTTGCACAGGGAGTAGAATTAGCATTGTAGCTATGCGTGCCAAATTTGGTTGAAATCGGCTCAGATTTAGATATATCTCCCATATATAGCTTTCGCCCGATTTACACTCATACGACCACAGAGATTTACACTCATACGACCACAGAGGTCGAGTGATATTTAAATGTATGTATTTGGGACAAACCTTCAACTTCAAATTTGGCACAAGTATGTGTTTTGGCTCAGAATAGAACCCTATTGATTTTGGAAGAAATCGGTTCAGATTTTGATATAGCTCCCATATATATATTTCGGCCGATATAGACTTATATGGCCTCAGAAGCCAGATTTTTACCCTAATTTGCTTAAAATCTTGCACAAGAGGAACAATTAGTACTATAGTTAAGTCTGCCAAATTTTATTGAAATCGGTTCAGATTTAGATATAGCTCCCATATATATCTTTATCGCCCGATATGGACTAATACGGTCCCAGAAGCCAGAGTTTTACCTCGATTTGGTTGAAATTTTACACTAGGAGTACAATTAGTAGTGTAGTCAAATGTGCCAAATTTGGTTAAAATCGGTTCAGATTTAGATATAGCTCCCATATATAGCTTTTGCCCGATTTACACTCATATGACCACAGAGGCCAATTTTTTGCTCCGATTTAGTTGAACTTTTGCACAAGGAGTAGAATTAGAATTGTAGCTATGCGTGCCAAATTTGGTTGAAATCGGCTCAGATTTAGATATATCTCCCATATATAGCTTTCGCCCGATTTACACTCATATGACCACAGAGATTTACACTCATATGACCACAGAGGTCGAGTGATATTTAAATGTATGTATTTGGGACAAACCTTTATATATAGCCCCCAACACATTTGACGGATGTGGTATGGTATCGAAAATTTAGATCTACAAAGTGGTGCAGGGTATAATATAGTCGGCCCCGCCCGACTTTAGACTTTCCTTACTTGTTTAATTTTGTTACCGTTTCTCATACCCGGTTGGAAAATGCCGTGAGTCTCGTGTATTTGTCGTGAGTCACGTGATTTGTGTGAATCGTTCGTGAGCGTGAGTCTTTAAAAGTGGTTCGTGCGTGAGTACTGCGTTTTTTAGTGAATGTGCGTGAGTGTGAATGGCTGAAGTGAATAAATTTACGTGGGAGAGCGTTGTTGCTTCGTGAACGTGTTTGAGTGTGAGAGAAATTTCACTGACGCGTACACCTCCAGTGCGAACATCCGCTTGTAATATTCTGATGTGGCCCGTCAATTGAAATAGGATCTCAATGCATCTACACCCTCCGATTTCCGATTAATTTGGGTAACATTTATTACGCTCTGCACTGAAAAAAATATTTTCGTGATATTAAAGATTATGCAACCTAAATTTAAGAACAAATTTCTTTAAAATAATGACATTTTAATTAAAACAAAGTTTATAATCTTTACTTCAACAATTTTTTTTATTAAATTTAGGACACACATTTAATGTAAATTTACGTCCCTCCGTTAAAGTCGCATGTCTTTGAACAATTTCCTTCAAATAAAGAAACACACACCCAAAAAAAAGTGACCACTTCTTTAAGTTAAAATGAACTCATTGTAAAGAAAGTTGAACTTCGTATAGCGCCAAAGACATTTTTATTTGTTTGAACGATGTGATTTTCGTAGAAATTAGGTATAATGCATTCCATATATTAGTTAACATTTTCCTATATTTATGTGCCACTATACTACAGAATGAAAAAATTTAACTGATTTGAATTCATATATGGAATGATTTTATTGAATTTTTTTCATTCATTTGGACAAATCTTACATATTTGTGGTAAAACTTTTACTTCATAATTAGAACTGCTTGCCTTCGTTTTTAAATATAATTTTATTTATTTATATAAGCAATTTTATCTTCAATAAAAGACATGTTTTATTAATATATTGAATATATTTATTAAGAATCAACAGCATCGACTGTCCTTGAAATATTAGTTTATTATTCTACTATTTCCAATTTCCATGTGATATTATCAACTGTAAAACGCACTTTTTCATCTTCTCCTTGTACTTTTCACTTTTAATAAGTTGCTTCCTAACGATTTTGTCCTCCTTTTACAATTTCAATACCTACAAATATAAAAAATGATAAAACATTTTTGTTACAAAAGGTTAGCGTCACTGAATATTACCTGATATTTGAAGATTCCAAAATGAAGACAAATGAAAGGGTAATATTCTGATGGTGTTTTCTTCCTTTATACACCATCACGACATTGATAGATTTATTTTCAAAAAACGAAAAATTTTCTCACTAATTTAAAATAAAAAATATTGTGTATATTTTAATTGCTATTTATTATATTATTTTACCATATTATTTTTTAACAATCTCTCCGTATACCACAACAACGCGATTCCAACTAAAAAAAAACAAACCACCCGCAAACATATCGATTACACCCACGCGCAAACACATCGATTACGATGACAGGTATCGATTACAGGTAGACAATAGAAATATAGGAAAATTTCCTATATTCTAACAAGTTTTTTTCCTTACGTTTTGAAAGGATTGCAAACTTCTTAGTACGAATGAACTAAAATATTTTTCTAAGCCAAGTGTTGTTCGTATATATGAAAAGTTTCTATTATAAAGGAAGTCGCAATTATCATTTTATAAGAAATTTTACTAATTTTGAGGAAACTTGGTTTTAGTTCGGTTTTTGTTTATTTTTACGAATGCTTTGTTATCGGTGAATAAAATTTTCTTGTTCAGTAGGAAATTCTTATACCCAGCGAAGAAAACAGTATGAGTAAAATTCCATGCCTTATTCTAGTTAATGAACTATTCCTAACTGCTTACAGTTTAGGATTTTTTACTGAAACGAGTAAATTTTATTATTTTTCACAAAAATTTACCTTAATGGAAATAAAATGGATAAACTATGTTGATGAAAAATTTTTCCTTTAGTTTCGAAGGCACTTTTTTCTGGGTGCATTTTTGATTTAAAGAAATCGTTCTTTAATTAACTGAAATATTGAATCTTTAGATTTAAGATAAAAAATCTTCAAATATAGGCTAAGACTTATTTTGAGGATTTAGCATCTTTTTATAGACTTACGATTCACCTCACCTATCACCTATCGTAGGTCCATCGTATCATCTTTGGGTTCAGGAGCTTCTTGGATATTATGGCTATTCTGTGTGTACCTTTCTTTAGATTCGAGTATTATCAAATCTTCCATTAATCCCACTCTTTTCCCCATATCGTTCATGACCAACGGAATGTTGTAATAACCAATTTTTTCAACATTGACATCCCGGTTAGGCTATCTACCTATCCGGAGAATAACTTCTCAGAATTGCATTTCGACACTTTCGATGATAACAGACATCTTTCATATGGCTTGACCTATTGTAAAGCTCTTCCGTACACACACAAAATTATCACCAAAATTTTTTCAATTAAACACTTAATTGAATTTGGAAACGGATTCAATTAATATGTTAATTGATTCAATTAATTATTTAATCAAATCCGAATAAAATCCAATTAAAAAAATGATTGATATTTGTTACGTTTCCAATTAAAATATTAATTGATTCAATCAATTTGTTAATTAATTCGGAAATAATTTTCAATTACAAACGTGATTGAATTTTTTTCCGTTTCCAATTACATATGTGATTGATCCAATTTGTGATTGAAATTTTTAATTTTTTCTAATTTTTCTAATTTTTAGCAATGGAAAGAGCGAAAAGAGAACAAGAGAATGGGTATTTATTCAACAATGTATGATGGAGAGATCAGTCTGTGGAAGTAACTCGTAACGAACGGTTGGGTTTTTGTTTTTCGCGTAAATTGAAAAACATGATTGGCGACACTCTGTCTGCTGCTTTCAAAATGTGTGCATAAATATTTTGAACGCAACAACAAATCATAGCAAAGGGTTGAAATAAATAAAGTGTGCAACAACAAACGGACACGTGGTAAAGGTTTGAAAAAAATATATGACAGAACGCATTTGAAATTACCTGTGTTTGTGTTTTGTGGTATTGTAAAAATGGAAAACAATCTACGTTTATTGAAGGTAAAAAATTGTGAAATGTGAATACCGTTTTCCATTGAAGCCTGTTTACATTAAACGGACTAAAATAATATATTTTTTATTCATTTCTTTTAGTGACCAATTTTATTTCGTGAAATTGACCAATCAATCCCATCAACTCCATCATTTTATCAAATATATAATAATATGTTTTCAATAAAAAAGTGGGTACCGTATTGATCTTTTAAAATTATAAATTTTTTTCACTCCTAGTTTTCTTAAAACCAAGAGCGGTATGGGTTTGTTGGAAGATTCACCTTGAAGTTGCGAAGTAGCGTTGGCATTAAATTGCATTTTTGTTTTACCTGTCTTTTTCAGTTTGAACCCAAGTAGAGAGCAGTATATCTGGTATATAAACTAATGAGCTGAATTATGTAATGGTAAAAAAGTTCTTTCTTTTGGATTTAAAAATATGAAAAATATCCGATAATAATAAAAATATGTATTTTCCATTTATATTTTTTCTATTTCCAGAATTTGCAAAGTATCATCAATATAATACCAAATATTACATTGCTTTCCAATTATTTTTGTCTTTGATTGGTTCAAATTTTAATAGACGATTTTAATGTGTGGAAATTTTGGAAAGGAATTGTTACTAAAATTAAATTACCGAGCTCCTTAATACACCTTTTTATGCTAAAAGACTACAACTGCAAAAGAAGATTATAAATCTGCAACCTGGAACTAAGAATTGAACTTGATATTCTATGCAGGTAATGTTTAACTAAATTAACTTTTAGTTGTACAAAATTAAGTTCTAATTATTCTGTATACTTTCAAAAAAATTAATTTAGCTTACAGGCTGCTGAATTATTGGAAATCTAGGCGCATCTACATATTAGAAGGAACATGCTAACATGGTTATTATTATAAGGAAGATAATGATTTATATAATTTATTTTTTCACCCTATAGTTGTTATTGATAGTAGTTGTATTTGTAAGTTATGTTAGAACAAAACACAAATGACAAGAACCAAATTTATTTGTCTATTGCATAATTCAAATAATAATAAAATATTAAATATGTTTTATAAGAAACACATATTTTCTTTTATTTCAAAAGAAAAAAACTAAATACGATTTTGGGTTCGCAATATATAATTTTTTTGATCGAAATTTATAGCCAATTTCAATTAATTATTTAATTGAATGAATCAAATAGTTGATTGATTTTTGTCGCGAAATTAATTAAAATTTTAATTGATTCAATTAAAACTGTGATTGAATTTTATGTTAAAAATCAATCACGTTTTTAATTGATTCAATCACACAATTAATTGATTCCGTGACAAAAGTCAATTAAATTTTTAATTAAAAATCGTGTTGGTTTTCAATCAAAATGGGTGATTGATACTATCATTTTCGTGATTGAAGACATTTCAATTAAAAAAATGATTGAATCCGCGATTTTCGTGATTGAAATCAAAAAATTTTTTTTTGTGTGTACCTCAAACCCAATGTTGGGAATCAGATAAAATAAATCTAAAGACAAATTCATACAAAAAAAATATAAATTTTTTGCGTGTACATTCATACATCCATCCTGCTAACTGTTATTGCAACAAAGCTTTATTTTCACATGGAGCTGATATCTACGTCATTGATGGGGTCGGTTGTCGCCGCAAATACAAATAGTCATAAAAGCTGATGTTTGAAATTCCGTGGCTTCGTTTGGTGTTGAGCCTTAACAGCTTACCATTGTGATTTTTTTCTCCTACCTATCAGCCTAATACTCGCTCACTCTCTCTCTCCTCTCTTTTCACTCCACTTGTTTCGCCTCAGGGTCTACATTTATACCTTATCACTCCATTATCCCGGAGATGTTATTGTTTCTTATGCACTACACCTTCAAGCTATATGGTGGGCCGGTAAAATTGACTTGCGCAATTCCCACATAAGAGAAAATTATAAGTAACGGTGTTTAGATAAGGTTGTTGTCTCCGATATCAGTGGTAACAAAAGCTTTCTTATAAATGAAACCGTGTTAACTTTCGTTTTCCTTATATCGAAACCCAACCTAAAAGAATCTAAATTTTAGATTTAGTTTTTCATCTGGATTCGAATCGAAAAACCAATTTTTGTCAAAAACAAGTAAGGAAAGTCTAAAGTCGGGCGGGGCCGACTATATTATACCCTGCACCACTTTGTAGATCTAAATTTTCGATACCATATCACATCCGTCAAATGTGTTGGGGGCTATATATAAAGGTTTGTCCCAAATACATACATTTAAATATCACTCGATCTGGACAGAATTTGATAGACTTCTACAAAATCTATAGACTCAAAATTTAAGTCGGCTAATGCACTAGGGTGGAACACAATGTTAGTAAAAAAATATGGGAAACATTTAAATCTGAAGCAATTTTAAGGAATCTTAGCAAAAGTTTATTTATGATTTATCGCTCGATACATATGTATTAGAAGTTTTTGCCGAAATCAGAAAGTCATATATATGGGAGCTATATCTAAATCTGAGCCGATTTTAACCAAATTTGGCACGCATAGCTACAATGCTAATTCTACTCCCTGTGCAAAATTTCATTTAAATCGGAGTAAAAGATTTGCCACCGTGGTCATGTGAGTGTAAATCGGGCGAACGATATATATGGGAGCTATATCTAAATTTGAACCGATTTCAATAAAATTTGGCACACTTGACTACACTACTAATTGTACTCCTAGTGCAAAATTTCAACCAAATTGGGCTAAAAGTCTGGCTTCTGGGACCGTATTAGTCCATATCGGGCGAAAGATATGTGCAAAATTTTAAGCAAAATAGGGTAAAACTCTGGCTTCCGAGGCCATATAAGTCCATATCGGGCGAAATATATATATAGGAGCTATATCTAAATCTGAACCGATTTCTTCCAAAATCAATAGGGTTCTATTCTGAGCCAAAACACATACTTGTGCCAAATTTGAAGTCGATTGGACTAAAACTGCGACCTAGACTACAAAAATGTGTTCACGGACAGACGGACATGGCTATATCGACTCAGGATCCCATCCTGAGCATTTTTGCCAAAGACACCATGTGTCTCTCGTCTCCTTCTGGGTGTTGCAAACATATGCACTAACTTATATTTAATACCCTGTTCCACAGTGTGGCGCAGGGTATAACAAGAAAATCTTATCGAAACACCATGTATTTTTGGTGCCAAAATTGTTCATGTAAGAAAAACGAAAAAAAACAATAAAAGAACAATTTTACATTCACGCTAGATGACAATCCTATTAAGAATGTTATTCCTGTAAGAAAGGTTGGTTATGAGACGACAATTATTCATTGTTCTTTTTCAACGACTGCATTACACATAAAAAATTTCACAAACATATTTCCAATTAAAATTTTAATTGAATTTTTACAAATATTCAATTAAAAATTTAATTGATTTAATTTTTTTTAATTAAATCAAAAATCAATCACAAGTGTTAATAATATCAATAAATATTATAGATGTTTTTATTATATTCGATCTGTATTTAGACTTTTTCAAGTTTTTCCAATTTTATCAACAATTATCAATTGGAAAATAGCAATAAATGTTTTAATTGGATCAATTAAATTTTTAATTAACTTTAGTGATTGATACTATCATTTCTGTGATTGAAGACATTTCAATTAAAAATTAATTGGATCAATTAATTTCGTGATTGAATACAAAAAATATAGTTTGGTGTGTAGAATGCATTTCCATTAATTTTTGGTAATAAGTTAAATATTAGGATAGGAATTTGGAGAAGAGGAAGTAGAGATATCAGACATTATAAGTAAGAGTCAAGAAGAAAAAGAAAGATTTTCTTATGAACAATAATTCCCTATAAGAAAAAACGCATTGGTGGATTTTTGGTGTCCATTAGTCCAATTGTTATTCAGAATTGGGCTAATTGAGTCCATGAGACACAAGAGGTAAAATCTGGGGACCGATTTATATGGGGGCTACATATAAGTATGAACCGATAGGGACCAATTTTTGAGTGATTATTAATCAGATGAAATTTGCTCCTTCAGATGGCTCCGGATTGCAAATCTGTGGATCTGAACAATTTTTGCATGGTTGTTAGAAGACACATACAAACTTCACGTATCAAATGTCAACTGGACTGGATGAAATTTACTCCTCCCAGTGGCTCAAGAAGTCAAAATTTGGGATCGGTTTATATGGGTTAGGTGTATAGCGGCAGCCCGATATTTCAGTCTCGCTTAGACTATTCAGTCCATTGTGATATCACAGCGGTAAACTTCTCTCCCGATTCTATGTTAAGCTCTATGACAAGGCACCTCCTTTTTATAGCCGAGTCCGAACGGCAGTGAAACCACTTAGAGAAGCTTTGAAACACTCAGAAATGTCACCAGCATTACTGAGGTGGGATAATCCACCGCTGAAAAACTTTTTGGTGTTTGGTCGAAACTAGGTTTGACTACATAGGGGCTCTAGGGGCTATACATAATTATAGATATATTTTTGAATTTTAACAAGATCGTATGAAATTAACTCCTCCAAGATGTTCCGGAGGTTAAATTTGGGGATATAGACCAGAACAAAACTTTTAAACACTCAGAAATGACATCAGCATTGAGAGGGAATAATCCACTGCTGAAAATATTTTTGTTCTTCGCTCGAAACCCCAGACGCTTTGTATGCAAGACGGGCATGATACCATTGGATCAATTCCCCATCCTATGGTGGAGGGTATAAAAAAAATGTTACAAATAACAAGACAATTGTTGTGGCCTCGATAATAGAACCACTCAAGACTTTAAGCATTCAATTTTTTTACATTCCAATTAAGCAGAAAAACTCTTAGGTATATGTATTTTTGTTATAATTAATATAATTTATTCTTGTATATTTATGGTTAGTTTTCGTGTGTGTTCTCTTCAATAAAATTAAATGACATTCTCTTGGTTATTATCACGTTTATATATGGATTTCTTTTTATATATTTGTTATGGTCATAGGGGTGGAAGAAAGGGAACAATTTCTAATTCATACTAATTCTTATATATATCAAAATAAACAATGGTTACACGTAAAATATAAAGCTAGGGTCATAATAGTAATTTCGAAAAATGATGAAATGTAAATATTTAGCATTACATCTAAGGATTGCGGTATGTATTTTGGGAGGGGGACTGTGGAAGCTCTGAGCTAATTGGTCTCGATTGCACGTTCAAAGTCAAAAGTACTGCAAAACAAAAAACAAGACTCAAATAATGGTAAATCTTTTAACATCTTACTCTGCAAGGGCACGAATTGGGGGGGGAAAGATAATGTCTCATATTATTTTCTTAAAAAAAAAAATAAAAGTTTCACTAATATGCTGCTCTAAGTATCTTTAAGTACTAATTCCTAATATTGTTTTATTTATATATGTTTTGTTAAAACGCCCATAGAAAATGGTATTTAGACAAAAGGAGTGTATGGTGTGCGGAAATTATAAAAATATATATACTTGATTCGCAAAACATTGGGATAATTATCTTTAATAGGTCTCACTACTTTTTTCTTCAATATTTTACAGCACTAAATGTGATGATTGCAATTCCAAAGATTACGTAAATTTAGTATCATCCAATGTTTGAACAATATGTTTTGACACTATGGCTGTGGCCTCACTAGCATTGGGTATAAGAAAACGATCCATATCTGTTATAAGTAGACCATCGCCATCGGGAAAGCCATATTTGAATGTTATCAAATCTCTGTGACGTTTCTTGGCAGTGATCTTAACAATACTGGCCAATGGTCGCCGTACTATAATTTGAGCTTGCCCCCGTGGCAATTCTCTTAGGACAATTAAATGACTTGGTGTTATAATCAAATGGGAATCATACATGTAGCCATTCATATGGACTTCTTGGCATTTAAAGGCGTTCATGATGTCTGGTGATTTCAAATAGTTGTTAAGCGATACAATCTCCTTAACATCTCCTGGCAATTTGGTTCCTGCATGGGCTGGTGAATCCTTTCCATCGTCTATGGCATGACCACCATCAAAATCACCATCATGTTCATCATCAATACTGAAAACAGGAGCTACATTACGATAACGTTTACCATTTCGATCAGCTGCTGAAACATGTCGCTGTTGTTGTATAGGCTGATTGGGACCACCATTCTCCTTCGTCGAAGCTCCATCATTACCCCCAACATTATTGGGATTAACTATAATATCCAAAAGTTTTTCCTTAACCTCGGCCGTCTTGAATTTCATAACCTGGGAGAAACGATTAAAGAAATCCGATGAAGCTCCTTGCTTTGAGGAGGCATCACGTTTTCCTTGTTGTACTGATTTCTGCCTTAATTGTACCCCATGGATTTCTGTGGCCGTATTACGACTACACACCATACACTTTTTCGGTTCGTGATCCTCCAAACAATCAGCCATATGGTCTCCAAAATAATCGTGTATTGCATTATATCCGCCACTGAGAAGTGAAACATATTGGGTATTTTTTTGCAGGAATGAAGCTACCACCATGTGTGTGTATTGATCCTCTTCCACACGGCCACTTCCCATAAAGCACAAATGTTCTCCGCCAGCATTAGAATTGGCCTCAATCGATTGTCGTTGAGCAGATAAAAGACCTTGAACGGCTGTGGCAAATGCCACTGGCTCCTGCAACATTAGATTACAATCCAAATGAAAAGCCGTTGACAAATGACCCACATTATATTGTTCGGCTGGACGACAGTCGACCAAGAAGAAACGAACTGTATCGGGTGAGCTTAGTTCCATAGAAGAATTGTCCACCAATTCATAGACGGAGACTGGAAGACAAAGAGCCTGAAATGAAGAAAAATGGGAAATATAATCTTAATTGAAATTTGGTAATCAAATGAAAAAGGAGATCTTTTTCTCATTTCGAAGATTTTTAGAATTTTGACCGAAACAAAGTCTATTTCTTCCTTCTTGCATCGCATAATTGCAAAATGTCAGAACAATTTTTTAAAAGTTTCTCTCATGGGAGAGAATATAATTATCTCACACTAAACTCATGAGTGCCACCTATGTCACGTTACATTTACAAAATAAATATTCTCATAAAAATAATGATCTTTCTCTTTCAAGAACAACATTGAGTTCAAATTAGTACAATTCTTTTTTTCAATGAAAACATTAAATCTTCTTACCTGTGAAACGGAACACTCCTCGGGTGTGCCTTTCTCATTTTGCTTTCCATACAAAGCCTTTAGAAAATCTGTCTTAAATGAGCTAGGCGTTTTCAACGAATAGTATTGGGCTAATGAGCAAAAGTCCACAACGTCATCGGTTTCCAAAGCACAAGGCATATTCGTCAAAAATTCCACAATATTCTCTTTTGGTGAATCCTTCAACGCTAATATTTGATCTCGTCCATTGATTAATATAATCAAACCCAAAAAGAATACCAGAAAAGGATCAGCATGCTGAAAGTACAAGTCCCACATGGATAGAATCACCGAAAAACTGCAAGTGGAGGCAAAGAGACACTGAAACCATTGTTGCGAATAAAGATCTGGTGAGATTTTCTTTGTATCCAACATGGTGCACAATTCGGGATCGTGGTACAGAATTAACAAACGAAAAACATGAAATACATTTCCTTTAGGCTTACAGCCTTTGGGTATATAAGTGTCCCGTATAGCTTCAAAAAGATTATAGGTTTCCGAACGATTGAGTTTAAGGGCCAATAAAGGCAACAGCAATTCAATCCATCCGTTGTCATTTTCGTATTGTAAATTCCGATTCTTGCAATAGAATGTTAAAATAGATTCCAAATCTGACAGAACGGAAACCTTGTCCTCGTCTTCATTTCCTATGCGTTCAAGCATTTTTTGACAGTCTTCTCTTAGTTTATTTTGAAACGGCAAATCATAGATCTCATTGAACAATGACATTTGATCACTTTTATGACGAACATCCAAACAAACTTGCCACACATCAGGTCTCAAGGCTTCTGGTAGAGATTTGCCCTGACATATTCCATAGATGTCGTTAACATTACAGTCATCTAGCAGAGCTGACTCCAATTCTATAAGCCTGAAAATGGAAGAAAGGCATTCATTCATTAAATATTCCATGACTCATTTCAATTTTTCTCAATTGGATTTGCCAAGGAATTTTTCGTTTCTTTTATCTTGTCACCCGCTAACGGATGCTTGCGGGGGTTCTTGATAATAGATAAGAACATTAATTTGGTTATTGTTTTTTTTTTCTTCGCTTCCCAAGCAAGACCCCTTCATTGAACTTACCACAAATTGTCGTCCATTTTATAGCTTTTGTTTTAGTCCCTGCAATGCTGGACAGTGATTTCTCTAGTTTTCTTTGTGATCGCTGTACTTTTTTCGTATTTTTGCCTTTATTAATTTTCTATATAAATCACGAAATATTTTGATAAGAATGTACTTTGACGTAAGCTCGAACTGTCAATTGGGAGCGAATTTAATTTAGGTGGAAGTTTGTTATGTCAGCAATACACGTCAAAATAAACTGTTGATGGGGTTGCCAAGACTAATGGCTGAAATCTGGCGTGGAAGAAAAAGTGATGTCGTCCGGAATAACTGATAGTCTGTAAAGCGCATTATGCAAAAAAAAAAAAAAACATTCGCGTTTTGCACAAACGTACAAAAAGTTTTCGTTACAAAACATAGTAAAGTTAAGTAACCATGAACGTTTTTTATTTTCTTCTGTGAAACACGAATAGAACAGCCCATCAAAATGAGAGGAAGAAAAGTATTAAATGCTAATAAATCTTTTAATTCGTTGTCATAGTAAACAGTTGAAAGTGGTTCCTAAAAATTACAGCCAATTCCCTGCCAACATTTTTTGAATTTGAGAATCCCACCACGTCGAAAACAGTCGTATATGATATCCAAAACTCCTCGCAAAAGTGCCGTCACTATTGAGAAGTTGTACCACGCCAAGTTACTATAAAAAGTATCGCATGGTTGCAATTATTAGTTGCCTTTTTAAATAAATTTAGAACGACGCCCCTTCAAACTATCGGAAAAAGTGCATTTTAGGCCTACACACAATGAACACGCAGCTTTATTCTTCGCTTTTTCCTTTGCTTCGAAAAAAAGTAGAAACGTTCATAATTATATGAGAATGCGCACAATAAATATAAGCTTGGCACCGAAACGTGAAAATAAGTTAAATAAATTTTAACTTTTTCGGCTATATAGGCTGCTTTGCGTTTGACGTTAAAAACATTTCTTGCTTCCAGGTTTGTATATGGAAATATAGGATTGTTTATGAAACGACAAATATGATTTTCAATGTGTGTTGAAAAAAAGGAAGCAGCTTTAAAGCAAAGAAAAGAAGCTAAACCATACGCCTGCTTTTATTCAATGTGTTTCGGCCTTTTAAGATAGTTTTAAGAGAATCATTGTGGTCAAGTAAAACATGATTGCTTAGATGTTTATTAATTTGATTAAACATTTACAAATTCTTATAAATATAACATTTATACAACTATCACATCACATTTAACATAATTTTTTGCATTAATATCAAATAAATTGTTTATTATTTATCAAATAAATTGTTTATTATTTACAGACCTTTTAAAACTTTTACGCACACAATGATTGTAATAAATTAAATGTTTGCTGCCAAAATATGCTTTTGACAACCCTGATATTTTCATTTTGTACGTTTTGATATGCTTCCCCCATCACAGTTCGCGATGGTTGTGGTGACATTTACGAGTCTGTGGTAGCGATGAGGATGAAATGGAACTTTGAAATGCTGGCAGGGATTTCTCGTATCCAAAACAAATGTTTTCGTTCGACTAGGATGCCCAAAACAGCAAAATTTATCGAGGAAAATCAACTGTTTTTGGCATTCCAGTCGAACGAAAGCATTCGTTTCGTATATAAAGGTGGGTACTATGTTCGGTTTTCGAGTTGAAATCCACTTTATTTTCGCGATTACTTTTCCTTAAATAATCGAAACTATAAATGAAAACAAACTTATTCCTGTAAGGTCTTGTCGAAATCTAGAGAAACAAGAAACATTGCATCAATTGAGTTAATTTATCTGCTTTATATTGGACTGTTTTAATAAAGTAACCACGTAAATTTCAATGCGAAAAGCGAACATAGTACTTACCTTAAAGGTGAGTATTAAGTTCGAGTTTAGCCGCTAAAATCGCCATTTTTTCACGATTACTTTTCTCTAATAATACTTTTTAAGGAATACAAACTTTTTGAAAACTTGCTTTGGGCTATTCCCCATCAAGTTATAATAAAATCTGCAACAAATATGTATAATTTTAGGCCTTTTTTTACTGTTTTAGTTTTCACTTTAGTGAAAAAAGTCGAACTTAATACCCACCTTAAGGAATTGGCTGTTAATGTTTTCTTAACCTACAATTTCGGCGTTTTTATGTTATTTTTGTGTTTTTTTCGCTTGGCAACACTGGTCTCGAAATGTTTTTATGTTGTCATTTCTACCTGAATGCCATGTAACAAAAATAAAAAGAAGATTTGTTTCAAAGTTGTTTTGTGTTGTAAGTCTGGTCTGGTCGAGGAAGATTTGATTAAATAAATACTCCGCGTGAAGGAAGGCTTAGCGTGCGTATACAAATTCCTGACTAGGCCGCGCGGGAAATAGAGTAGCTTTTGAGAATTGTATTAAAAATAAAACTCACCTTTTGAGGACTTCTGATTCGTGCGTGTATATGTATGTAAGAATATTAATATTCATTAGTGTCCAAGCTAAATATTGCAACCCAAGTGTTTAAAGGTGTATCGAATTTCAAATGTAAGTAATTGCTATAAGTATAGGAACTTTAAAAACTTTAAAGTTGACGTGTCGTGATTTTCATTCCATTCCTTGCGAATAGAAATGTCAATTCTCTCCACTCCCTCCCTTGGTCCTTACGCAAGAATAATCAATTGCAATAAATATTACAGTAATCCCCCTGTATATTTACGTTGTGCTCCAGCAGATTTTTATATTGAATCGACCCAATAAACACAAACGTTTGAAAAATGCTAAATTTCAACAATTTTTCAAACATTTTTTCAATGGATTAGGGTAATATTCAAGTTGAGAAATTGTTTGTTTGTTTGTTTTGTTTGTTTTGTTTGTTTCTTTGTTTATTTATAGTTTCACATACAAAAGATTACAATCTCATAAATACAGTATGTGATTCAAGATGACTAAACAAAATATTTAGGATATCATAAAACGAAATAAGGATTAATATATAATTACACATAAAAAAACATAATATAAAATTAAAACGAAAATAATTTAACAATAAAAATTGCGATAAACAAGAACATTTAAACATAATAAAATATAATGAAAAAAAAAATAATAAAATAAGAAAATACATTGCGTTATTCGGCGTTTAAACAATGCTTAAGAAGGGCTGTTTTGAACTGAATTGCGTTGCTTAGGTTTTGTATTTGTGCAGGAAGAGAGTTCCATAGACGGGATGTGTTAAGGAAAAATTGCCACTCAGAGACCAGAAGTTGATGTCGCATAGGAATAATCAGTAAACGTCTATTAGTTCTTCCAAATTTAAGTTTGCTGTAGAGGTATTCAGGCGTTTTTGTATATATTATTTTGTGCATCAACAGAAGTGACTTGTTATTCAGATAATCCTCAAACCCGATACCATACAGATGTTTACGATACTCTGAACAGCTTTCAAATCTTCTTAGACCGTAAACGTATCTAAGTATTGCTTTATATGAGACGTCCAGGCGATGTTTGCTTCTAGCGTCGCATTTAGTAAATAATTCACTTCCGTACAATAGTACTGGCATCAGATAAGATTTGGCTAGTCCCAATAAACACAAACGTTTGAAAAATGCTAAATTTCAACAATTTTTCAAACATTTTTTCAAAGGATTAGGGTAATATTCAAGTTGAGAAATTGTTGAGAAAATCGCGTTCTCAACAAAAAACAGACATTACCCTCAACAGTGAAATTCAACACATTAGCAATAATATCTCAAGTGTTATCCTCAAATTGAAATGCATCGCTACTCAATAATTTGTCAAACAATTTTCGATGCGAGTCAAATTCAAAATTAACATCTTCGCAAATACTTTTCAACCTAAATTTGTATGAATGATATCCCCACTTCAAATTGAAAGTCAAAGCCAAAATTCTATGAATTTTGTATAATTTATTCATTTTCATCAAAATAAAATATATAATAATACACTACACTACATAATACACTACAATACCAATTGAAAAATAATAATCTTACTAAACATATCAACAAATAAGAACAAAACAACAAACAACAAAACTTTAAATATCTTAAACATTATTTGTAAACACTTTTGCATTGATAATTCGATTTCCTTCCTGCTGGTGTCATAAAACAGCATTACAATTTATTAATATGCGGGCAATTTGAAATTAGGAACGTACTGGGCCGCGTGTTAGAAGAGATTTCCAGCAGAAGGAATTCACAAAATATCCATTTTAAACTGATAATAGGATATAAATTAAACTGGCGATGTGATGCACATTTTCATACAGAAGTTTTTGATTTTACCAATTTGTTGTTTTTAACAATTTTAATTGGTTGCACTTTGAAATGTTTCTGGAAACTTTTTCTTGTCGATAAGCAATTCATTTTTCATTGGTCAGCTTCTTAATGTCAGCAAGAATGTAGCATCCACAGATTTTAGTTTTCTGCAAAGAAATTTAAATTTAGTGACTTCGCTAAAGTGTTGATTTAATTTTTCATATTGACTTACCAATTATTATAAACTATTTGAAGCAGTTCCAGTTAATTGTCCACCATTTTTTCATTGGTCAGCTTTTTAATGTTTTCAAGAACGTAGAACCCATAGTTTTAGTTTTCTGCAAAGAGATATACATTTAGTGGCTTCCTTAAAGTTTTATTTCATTTTTTCTTACCTATTTTTATAAACTATTTGGTTATTTGTCTAAAATTTTCCATTTTTTTAATTTCTTGCAATTGACTACGAACTTTGTTGCACAAATAAGTATTGAAAACCACATGGTTTTTTCGTTGCGTTTTAGGGTAGTGTTTTGTCAAAGTTTTCTCATATTATCTTCAATACCTTTTCAAAGATTTCGTCAACATTTTGGCAAATTGAAAGTAATTCGCAAACAATTTAAAGATGTATTGAAGATGAGCTATTTCAAATCAAGTTGAATTTATGTTGAAAATTATATTTACCCTCAAACTGAAAAGTTGTTGCATTTGAAAAACGCTCATCCTGTGTTTATTGGGGAAGTACTTTCAATATTGTTACCGCCTATTTGTCCATTCGAATACAACGTTTAGCAGAAATCGACACTTATCAAAACTGCAAAAACTATAGTCCGGTTTTGAAACCCTAATGAGTATGTGTATAGGATAGTTCTAGTGGGCCGTGTTAGGGTAGTTCTAGTGGGCCCAGTGGCCAGACACCAATATTAGGTGAATATTGATGAACTACTCTTCAATTTTGTTGAGAGATTGTCGACGCAAATGGCAATACATTTGAAAGCCATAAACGCGCAACATTATGTTGGCAGACACCTACCGACCTACTTAGTTTTGCAATAATAATGTTGTGTCTTAATATAAATGGCTTTGGGAAACTGCAACGAAGTGTTTCACACTATATCGTTTTTTATTGGCAGCTCATTGTGCAACTCATTTATTGGCAGCTGGGTTGCTCTCTGAAGATCTCTGAACTTTTGGATAATTACCAAAGACCATGGTAATATGAAGATATGAATTGGACCAATGTGGTATCACAATGGACTGAATAGTGTAAGTGAGGCAGAAATATGATGAATGAACAAGCCTCACATTGACATTATAAAAAGAGATCAGTTCTACTAAATGATAAGCTTCATAAGCTTCCTTTGGAGGGTGGCACTGAAGAAAGCCAATATAACGACAGATTTCATTTATGCAGCTTGCAACTTATATTTTTGGCCTAGTCAGTGCAATAGACAAGGCAACAGCAAGCCTTATTGAGCAAAATTGATTGGAAATATGCAATTTAGATTTCTTCTTCACATTTTTATCTTTTGAATAAAATACAGTTTTTACCAGCAAAAAAGGGTCGCTTAAATTAGCAATTCTTCGTGTTCCTTTACCTAAACTAAATGCTATACAATTAAGTTTAACTCAAAGAAAGAATATATTAATAATATTTATATTATACTATCTTCACTAAAAAACTACTCCGGAACTTATCTTTTGTTTTTTTATTTGTGTTTTTAATTTTTTTGTATTGTTGTTTTTGTTTTGTTTTTGTATATATTTTTCTTTTCAATTAATACAAAATTACTATTGTAAAAGTTTGTCATTCCGTTTGTAACACCTCCAAATATTGATCTAAGACCCATAAAGTATATATATTCTGGGTCGTGGTAAAATTCTGAGTCGATCTGAGCATGTCCATCCGTCCGTCCGTCCGTCCGTCTGTTGAAATCACGCTAACTTCCGAACGAAACAAGCTATCGACTTGAAACTTGGCACAAGTAGTTGTTATTGATGTAGGTCGGATGGTATTGCAAATGAGCCTTATCGGTCCACTTTTACGTATAGCCCCCATATAAACGCACCCCCAAATTTGGCTTGCGAGGCCTCTAAGAGAAGCAAATTTATCCGATCCGGCTGAAATTTGGCACATGGTGTTAGTATATGGTCTCTAAAAACCATGCAAAAATTGGTTCACATCGGTCCATAATTATATATAGCCCCCATATAAACCGATCCCCCGATTTGGCATGCGGAGCCTCTAAGAGAAGCAAATTTCATCCGATCCGGCTGAAATTTGGTACATGATGTTAGTATATGGTCTCAATGACCAAGCAAAAATTGGTCCACATCAGTCCATAATTATATATAGCCCCCATATAAACCGATCACCAGATTTGACCTCCGGAGCCTCTTGGAAGACCAAAATTCATCTGATTCAGTTGAAATTTGGTACATGTTAGAAGTATATGGTCTCTAACAACTATGCAAAAATTGGTCCACATCGGTCCATAATTATATATAGCCCCCATATAAACCGATCCCCAGATTTGACCTCCGGAGCCTCTTGGAAGAGCAAAATTCATTTGATTCAGTTGAAATTTGGTACATGGTGTTAGTATATGGTCTCTAACAACCATGCAAAAATTGGTCCACATCGGTCCATAATTGTATATAGCTCCCATACAAACCGATCCCCCGATTTGGCTTGCGGAGCCTCTAAGAGAAGTAAATTTCATACGATCCGGCTGAAATTTGGTACATGGTGTTAGTATATGGTCTCTAATGACCATGCAAAAATTGGTCCACATCGGTCCATAATTATATATAGCCCCCATATAAACCGATCACCAGATTTGACCTCCGGAGCCTCTTGGAAGACTAAAATTCATCTGATTCAGTTGAAATTTGGTTTGATGTTAATATATGGTCTCAAACACCCATGCAAAAATTGGTCGATATCGGTCCATAATTATATATAGGCCCCATATAAACCGATCGCCAAATTTGACCGGTGCCCTTTGGAGAAGCAAAATTCATCCGATCTGGTTGAAATTTGGTACGTGGTGGTAGTATATGATATTTAACAACCGTGCCAAAAGTGGTCCATATCAGTCCAGAATCATTTATATCAGTCCAGAATCATTTATAGAATTTGTATAACACTTATAATTATTATTTTTTGTACCCTAAAACACATAGTGGTCAGGGTATAATAACTTTGATCTGCCAAAAAATGTGCCTACAAAAAATATAGATTTTAGACCCCATAAAATATATACCGATCGACCCAGAATCACCACCTCAGTCGATCTAGCCCTTGGTGTCCGTCCGTCCGTTCGTCTATCCGTCCGTCCGTCTGTCGATGTATTTGTTGTTCGCAGGATTCCGGTCGCAATTATTAACCGATTTTGATGAAATTTGGTATATGACGTTTGTTTGGCACAAGGATGAACGCTATTTGGAATTTGGAAAAAAAAAATCGGATCATATTTAGATATAGCTCCCATATATATGTATCGCCCGATTTCGATAAATGGGGTCAGATTGCGTTCATTTACTAACCGATCGGCGTCAAATTTGCCACAAGGTAATCCAATTGACCACCCTTTAATTACCCACACTAATTGCGCGATTTCCTCTTTTTTTTTTTTAATAGTGGACTCAATTTTAGCGGCATACTAATTCTGTAAGTTCAGAATCAACTATAGCTCCTAATATCAGATATTTCTGTTCAGATTATGATAAAACTCCCATAATCGGTTTCCCCAAACCTATACCATTAATACCCCACAAACAATGTTTACTACAAAAAATGTTTACACAAAAAAATTTTTTTCTGATTCAATCACGAAATTAATTGATCCAATTAATTTTTTAATTGGAATGTCTTCAATCACAGAAATGATAGTATCAATTAAAAAATTAATTGACGGTCAATTAAAAATTAATTGATCCAATTAAAAAATTAATTCATACTATTAATTTTTGTGATTGATTTTTGTTTCAATTAAAAAATTTGTTGATTCAATTAAATTTTTAATTGAAAATTTTTTAAAACTCAATTAAAATTTTAATTGGAAAAATGTTCGTGAACATTTTTTCTGTGTATTTAAGTATGGGTGGTTTAGAGTACTTGTTTAATATTCAAAACAGCATTGAGTATAAAATAAACGAAATGATTATAATCAGAATAAATACAATGAATAGTTTGATTAACTAAATTCAATACACACGGTTTTGTCTTTTTTCAAATTGAACAAAATAATATGTAACTTAATTAAATAAACTAATAATAATAATATAATAATAAATAATAATAATACAAAATTGCATTAAAAAAAAAATAATTATTTTTAATATAATAAAAATCACCTAATTTTAAATAAGTCCCAGATAGAATATAATTTAGCCGATCGTAATGATTTCTCAAATACGACAGAAAATTACTTGGAACTAGTATTACATTGATTCTATTTCTAATTTAAATAATTGCACCAACAAACATCTACGTTTCTAGTGTTTTGTAAAAATAATCCAGATGTGTGGGTGAAGTAATCATCCTTTCCACGAAATAATTTCCTAGAAACACAAATCAAAATATATACGAATATATTATTGAATTTCTAAAGAATATGGACCATATTAATTTTATAAATTTTTGGCGCTGTAAATTGCCATGTTATTTCTATATTCGAAATATATCTGCCTTGTGTTTACATTTGGGATGAATCAGTTTCCAAAAATTCAATATGAAACAACTATCAGAGATTCTATATGCATTGCTCATAGCAAATAAATATTTCTTTTATTTTCTTTTGCCTATTTTATTTCAATGTCTATGTAGTCTTCATCACCAAATGAGTGTCAAGTGCAAATGTACTATTCGAACAAATGTTCAATATTGACCCACTTCCCCTATTAGAATAGCAACTGCAAGAAATAACAACCAACTACCATGAATTTCATATGTATTTGGCGTAAGTATGGCTGAGAATGTCTTTATATACTAAACTCCAATTCACCTCCGCCACTAGCTAGTCATACATCCATCCATCCATCCATCTATATACCCGGTGTGGAATAAAGCTCAGCCATGACCAACATTTTGTGAAAATGCAACAACACTTGGAAAAAGCCAAGACATTGAGTGCAACAATTGTGTGCTGCAGCAGACGGTTAGGCGGAGAACTAACAACAATGGCATGTGGGAATATAAAACTATTGATTTTTTCCATTTTTATGCACACAAAAATAGCATCACAACAGAACAAGGAAAGATTCGGATGGATGCTATGTACTGTTTATGCACTAAAGCGCTTGCGTTGCAATTTGTGTGCATGTCAAGGAACAGGACAAGGCGATATTATCGAAACATTTCATTTTGTCGTTGAATCCTTTTGAGGAAACCACACACAGCGAGCGGCTCATGTATTAGTCATTTGTGATATTTTCCTAAATCAATTGAAGTTGAAAACTCTTTATTTCTAACCAACAAAACTATGGCTTATGGTCTTATGAGGTCTTACTGAGTTTTGTTGTGACCTTTAAATATCAAAAAAAAAAGTATAAAAGTAAAAGTTAGCTAAAAGGTCATCGCTACAGAAAAGAAAAAAAAAACTATATACAAAGGTGCAATGTGGTAAAGTTTAAGGCTAATAGGTCTTTGGACTATATTTTCTCTATGTTCCTCTTTTTTCGCTTTTCTTATATACCTCTACGCTTTCTTCAATTTTGTCATATTCTTTTGTTTGTTTCTCTCGTTTTCAGTTCTACAACTATGAAAAATCGCCCTGTCACCGCTTCATCCAGTATTGTTTCCGAATGGGAAGACGGCGTTTTATTTGATGCAGATGATCCCGATTTCTGTAATGTCAATCCCAATGTTAGTAATGTTTTGGCCGCCAACAATGGTTCGGTTGTCGTTGGTGGCAGTAATGCATCGTCAAGCATTATGATGCCTCCACCACCATTGTTGGAGGCAATTTCGAATGGTAATGGCGGCGGTATGATGGGTTCATTCAATTTTAAAGGTAAGTTACACAATGCATTGATACCAAAATGTCATTTCAGCATTTGTGAAACTGTTTGAACATTTTTTTTACTTGGGAAATATTTATTTTTATATTTTGCTATTTATAAAACGAAGGTTAAAATGGGTTCGAACAGTGTTTAAAAAAAGTAAAAATACCAATAAATAGTGCTACATTGAAAAATTCTATTTTTAAGCAGAAAAACTAAAAAACGAGAAAAGAATCTGTAACGATCTATGGACTCTATGAGGCTATTACTAATAAAGTTGGAAATTAAATTAACTGAGGGCGTTTTCGTTTCGCAAAAAAAATGTTGCCTTGGTGTTACACTACTTTTTCCCTCATTGTGGTTTCGCCCAAATGATAGTGTCATTCCAAAGTTATTATTAATTCACAACATTTTGAGGGGTACAGGAACCAAAAGTTATGACAGTGTCCTTCATATGTGGCAATCAATTTCGAGAATGTTGCACCTTTTTTCCCAATCGAAATCGCCATAAATTGGATATGCCCTACTGTCTTAGTTGGACCCACTGTCTTAGTTGGCCTTGTTCTTCTGTGGAGTTCACGTTCTTCCGGTTCTATAAGCGGTGGTCGGACTGGAAAAGTACACAGAAAAAAATTTCACGAAAATTTTTACAATAAAAATTTTATTTGAGTTTTAAAAAAAAAAATATTCAATTAAAACTTTAATTGATTCAACAAATTTTTTTTAATGAAACAAAAATCAATCACAATATATAAGTAATAGTATCAATTAATTTTTTAATTGGATCTATTAATTTTTAATTGGATCAATTAATTTTTTAATTGATCTTCAATTAATTTTTTAATTGATATCATTTCTTTGATTGAAGACATTTCAATTAAAAAATGTATTGGATCAATTAATTTCGTGATTGAATCAGAAAAAAAATTGTGTATAGGATTAATCTTCCCTACAGTATCTTTCACTACAATATCCTCATTGATCCTGTTGAGACTTATGTCGTAGTGAAGGTTAGATTAGGTTGTAGAGTATCACATCAATTCTTGAATCAATTGATGTCCACTTAGACCACTACACAGGTTCATTGTGATTCCTCGAGCTAATTTTCTCGTCTTCTTCTTCGTGAGGTGGACTTAGTTAAAGTTGCTCAACCCTGACAAAGGCGAAAAATGAGCCCAATATCTTGTTTCTTAAGGATAATGCTGATCACTGGCATAGGGAGTCGTACGAGTCTTCGGTAAATTCTGGGGTCCAGACGCCACCTGCAAATGTCATAATTTTCAAGGCCTATTCTTACCAAATGTTTTCCAAGTGTGTTATGGCCAGATATAATGCCAATTGAATTTGAAAACTTATTTTGGTCGATTTAGAAAAAATCCAGATTTAAAAATACCACACATTTTCCACATTTAAATACAATTTCCATTCCTTGACCATGGATTTCAACCATTGAGCTTGACTGAAAAATTTTGCCATCGAAAATTAATAAACAATCTTAACATTCATTAAACACTGTTCGTATTTTTTTGTTTCAATGCAAAAGAAGAAATTTAATCTCTTTCACTTTCAGCATTTCTTCACACCATGTGCAATTTTCTACGTATTTCGTTTTCTTTTTCTGTGTGAATTTTTGAAAGCTTCATTTATTGTCTGTATTAAGGTTCATAATCTTTTTTTATGACTATTCCTCAAAATTCGCTAAGTGTTAGCAAAAAAAAAAACGTAACCATATAAAACAATTAATTACACGGTGTAAGTAGGTCATCGCCCAACAAATCAATGACCATAAGAAGAGTCTCAATTACACTGTGATTAATGAAATAAACTCTTAATCAGCACTGAGGAGAAATTTCAAATGATAAAAATTCGGCAAGTTCACACACCAGAATTTTTATTTTAAGAGCAAAAATCCCTAAAAGATAAATGCATTCATAACAATTTTGCATGGTTATATAGAGTAGTGAATACAGTTGAACCTGTTCCCCTGTATCCAAGTCAAGGAACCAAGAAAGTTTTGAGTAACATTTTATTGATCAAATACTCAAACTCATTGATGTGTCAAAAGGTAAGGTTAGGTTAGGTTATGGATGATGAGACCAGCCCATAACTGAAGGGCTGGTCTCCCACTTAGACCATGTCGATCCATTGTGTTTCTTCATTGTTTTTCTTCTTCGTCCTCCTCAATCATTCGAGTTTGCAGGCGAGTTCCAGAAAAAGTTTTCCTAGGTTTTCCATCCCGAGGCCTTTATGAAGGCAAGTATATCCTTCATGTTGCAGTTCCGTACGTCCGTTATATCCTGTCAAAAGGTTATTTTTCCCATTAAATTTGATTTTGTTAATTCCTTTGTGTGTATATATATTTGCTGTCGATATTTTCCATAACTTTTAGCTTTTGTTCGTATTAACAATCCAGAGATATTCAATCTAATATTTAATTAAGTTGTTAATTATTACTTTATAGCATTCATATCAATTCGAGGAAATATCAAAATCCAGTATTAAAATATTATTACTCTACGTAGCACGAAAAATGCGTCATCTCTCCAGATGTTTGTATACAAAAAAAACGTAACGTTTTGCGGGTTTGTTTTGTTTCAAATATCAAGATCTTTTAAAAAATTAACCAATATTATTAAACAAACAAACAACAATAACAATCTTGCGAGATCTTTAGCAGTGGTATAAATACTGTGTTAATTGCATCCAAAAGGTAGACGACGATAAACAGTGGATCAGCAGATCCCATCAATTGTCGTCAATAAGTACATTGACCCGTCTTATTTGAATTATTTAGATAGCTGTTAGAAGACGCAATGCTATAGCTTATTTTGAATGCAAATACTATGTTAAAAATATTTTTTTTTAGGTTCAAGACACTTCTTCTAGATGTTTATTATATACAGCCTAAAAGTATGTACTGGATATTTAACTATTTGTCAATGGTTATTTCATAACTTCATTATTGAATAATATCCCAGCAAAAAATGGAGCACTACTTCAGCAGGATTGTAAGGGAGAGAGGCAGTACCAACTGCTTGCAAAACAACCGAATCTGTGCTGATTTTTGTGGGCGATGTCCCGATTTAGAGCAGCTTCTATATAGCGCTAATATAATTGCTCATTTCAATAGCAATATTGTTTAGAAGTGATATATAATCTTGAGTTTCCTATTTTATAGCATTGTTGATATGAAGGAAACATGCATCTATACTGCATGAATTGGTTGCAATAACGTAAACGAATAACCATAAACTAGTTTGATTAATCGGTAACGTTATTGCAGTGTGGATGCACTGCCTACTTTATTGTATACCAAAAAGCGCAACTAAACTCTTAATGCTGAAGTATTTTCTGCTGGGATCCTTCTCTCCTACACACAAAAAAAATTTTTTTGATTTCAATCACGAAAATCGCGGATTCAATCATTTTTTAATTGAAATGTCTTCAATCACGAAAATGATAGTATCAATCACCCATTTTGATTGAAAACCAACACGATTTTCAATTAAAAATTTAATTGACTTTTGTCACGGAATCAATTAATTGTGTGATTGAATCAATTAAAAACGTGATTGATTTTTAACATAAAATTCAATCACAGTTTTAATTGAATCAATTAAAATTTTAATTAATTTGGCGACAAAAATCAATCAACTATTTGATTGATTCAATTAAATAATTAATTGAAATTGGCTATAAATTTCGATCAAAAAAATTTATATATTGCGACCCCAAAATCGTATTTAGTTTTATTTAAAATTAAAGAAAATATGTGTTTCTTATAAAACATATTTAATATTTTATTATTTTTTGAATTATGCAATAGACAAATAAATTTGGTTCTTGTCATTTGTGTTTTGTTCTAACATAACTTACAAATACAATTACTATCAATAACAACTATAGGGTGAAAAAATAAATTATATAAATCATTATCTTCCTTATAATAATAACCATGTTAGCATGTTCCTTCTAATATGTAGATGCGCCTAGATTTCCAATAAATCAGCATCCTGTAAGCTAAATTAGTTTTTCTGAAAGTAAACAGAATAATTTGATTTTAATTTTGTTCAATTAAAAGTTAATTTTTTTAACATTACCTGCATAGAATATCAAGTTCAATTCTTAGTTCCAGGTTGTAGATTTATAATCTTCTTTTGCAGTTGTAGTCCTTTAGCATAAAAAGGTGTATTAAGGAGCTCGGTAATTTAATTTGACTAACAAGTCCCTTCCAAAATTTCCACACATTGAAATCGTCTATTAAAATTTGAACCAATCAAAGACAAAAATAATGGGAAAGCAATGTAATATTTGGTATTATATTGATGATACTTTGCAAATTCTGGAAATAGAAAAAAATATAAATGGAAAATACATATTTTTATTATTTTCGGATATTTTTCATATTTTTAAATCCAAAAGAAAGAACTTTTTTACCATTACATAATTCAGCTCATTAGTTTATATATCAGATATATTGCTCTCTACTTGGGTTCAAACTGAAAAAGGCAGGTAAAACAAAAATGCAATTTAATGCCAACGCCACTTCGCAACTTCAAGGTGAATCTTACAACAAACCCATACCGCTCTTGGTTTTAAGAAAACTAGGAGTGAACAAAATTTATAATTTTAAAAGATCAATACGGTACCCACTTTTTTATTGCAAACATATTCTTATATATTTGATAAAATTATGGAGTTGATGGGATTGATTGGACAATTTCACGAAATAAAATTGGTCACTAAAAGAAATGAATAAAAAATATATTATTTTAGTCCGTTTAATGTAAACAGACTTCAATGGAAAACGGTATTCACATTTCACAATTTCTTACCTTCAATAAACGTAGATTGTTTTCCATTTTTACAATACCACAAAACACAAACACAGGTAATTTCAAATGCGTTCTCTCATATATTTTTTTTTCAAACCTTTACCACGTGGTCGTTTGTTGTTGCACACTTTATTTATTTCAACCCTTTGCTATGATTTGTTGTTGCGTTCAAAATATTTATGCACACATTTTAAATGCAGCAGACAGAATGTCGCCAATCATGTTTTTCAATTTACGCGAAAAACAAAAACCCAACCGTTCGTTACGAGTTACTTCCACAGACTGATCTCTCCATCATACATTGTTGAATAAATTCTCTTGTCTCTTTTCGCTCTTTCCATTGCTGAAAATTATTCAATTTCAATCACAAAGGTGATTGGATCAATCACATGTGTAATTGGAAACGGAAAAAATTTGAATCACGTTTGTAATTGAAAATTATTTCCGAATTGATTAACAAATTGATTGAATCAATTAATATTTTAATTGGAAACGTAACAAATATCAATCATTTTTTAAATTGGTTTTTATTCGGATTTGATTAAATAATTAATTGAATCAATTAACATATTAATTGAATCCGTTTCCAAATTCAATTAAGTGTTTAATTGAAAAAATGTTGGTGATAATTTTTTGTGTGTACATTCTGAAGAAGTACAATCGGAAATGGCTTTATTGGTGTTCAGAAATACAAAATTATGTCCTGTAGCAATCACTGGCGTAACCTAGAAAAAAAACTAACTTCCAAAAGAGAAGTTTGGATCTCAAATTTGTTATCCGAAAATAATGCATCATCCTCAATGAATTTGACATGGGCTTGTCAATGGCCAGACGTACTCTGTTTTTGGATCCTTTTTATTGCTTTAGAATTCAAATATTTGTGATATAATCAAGTCATAACATTCTAACTACTTCTCGAGAAGTTCTTTATTATTATGAAAAAAAAAAAAAAAAATAATAATAATAATAAAGAACACAGTTTCAAATGTCATCATCGGCGTTATTTTTATCTGATAGTTTTTCGAAGATTGCCGTACATCGTTTTTATTTTGTTATTTTCACCGTTTTTGTATAAAAATAATTTTCCCAAAAACAAATGGATAATTATGTTGTTGTTGTTGTAACAGTTTATTGTGATTTCATCCATTTTATGTTATACGCTTTGGTACTTCAGCTTGTGGCCAGATCGAGGAACTCTGCGACTAAGGTGGGGTGTGTCCAGAGTGATCTGGTGGTAAGTAGGGTTGGTTTAGCTGGGCAAGAGAAAAGATGATGCGTGTCGTGTGGCCCTTGGTTGCAAATTGGACATAAGTCAGCTACACTGCTATCAATCACTGGTAAGTAGGAATTGAGGCGGCTACCCTAGTCTGCCGTTGGAGGTCTCTTTCCTCCGGTGCTATGGGTGGTGGTCAAACCTGCCTGGTACGCTGCTTGATCTAGAGGCTCTGTTTTGTAGCGCTGGATTTCGCGCTCTAGATGATGTATATAAACCCTTACATTCCTGGGTGGTGGTTGTGTATCCATAAGATGGTGGTTTGGATGATAACAACCCAGGAGATACTGCTTTGACAACATGTAATTGTGTCTTCGCACAAGGATGATATTTGTCTCCACATAAAGATGATTCAGGGGTGTGAGCGGAGACACCCAGTCGCAGTTCTAAGGGCAGCGTTCTGGCAGGTCTGTATGTTATTCCACTGCGTATCACTAGTCTTCGGTGTCCTCACTGGAGCTGCATAGTTTACCACTGACCGGCCAATTGCCTTATAGGTAGTTAACAAGGTTTCTTTGTCCGCACCCCAAGTACTGCCGGCAAGTGACTTGAGGACCTTGTTTCTACCACGGAGCTTATTACAAATTGCAGTGGCATGGCCAGACGACATGAAAAGGCTGTCGAATGTCACACCAAAAATCTTGGGGTAATTTGTGGTCGGAATTATTTCACCATCGATACTAATATTCAACTGCCTGCGCACTTCTGCCGTCCATGTAGTGAATAGTGTGGCTGAGGATTTGGTGGGGGATATCCTCAAGTTTCTCGGAGTGAAATAACTGGTAATATTAGCGATGTAGACGTTTAAACGATCGCAGATGTCATCAACATTGGGCCCAGATGCCAAGATTGTACAATTGTGTGCGTATGATACAATATCGACGCCGTCTGGAGGGTGTGGAATAGAGGATAGGTAGAGGTTAAACAGTGCCAGGGTGGGAACTCCCCGTGGTGCAATGGTTAGCATGCCCGCCTTGCACACACAAGGTCGTGGGTTCGATTCCTGCTTCGACCGAACACCAAAAAGTTTTTCAGCGGTGGATTATCCCACCTCAGTAATGCTGGTGACATTTCTGAGGGTTTCAAAGCTTCTCTAAGTGGTTTCACTACAATGTGGAACGCCGTTCGGACTCGGCTATAAAAAGGAGGTCCCTTGTCATTGAGCTTAACATGGAATCGGGCAGCACTCAGTGATAAGAGAGAGGTTCACCAATGTGGTATCACAATGGACTGAATAGTCTAAGTGAGCCTGATACATCGGGCTGCCACCTAACCTAACCTAACCTAACCTAACTCCCCGTTTCACTATACTGGGTCTTGATTTCCTATCCCTAAATTCCACATACGACTGGCGTCCACACAGATAATTAGTAACCCAACTCTTGGTTGGGTCCCCTATTTATAAATGCTGAAATGGCATGCAAAGTCGTTGTCGTACTGTGTACTTTGTGGAATCCACAATTAATTATCGTAATTTTCAAAACCTTCTCGAAAGAACTTCCATGGAAGTGAAAAAATTAAATGACACAGGTTCAAATTTCAGCGGGGATTAAATTTTTAATTTAATTTTTATTATTGAGTCCAAAAAAGTGGTCCAAAAACTTAAATTTTTAAACAAAAATCTAAAACTCCAAAAGAACTGCGTCGGCCTTTAAAAAAATGTTTGTGGAACAACTTCCAATTTTTCTTGCTCGGAATGTACTAAAATCAATTTATTTTTCACGTACTTGAACTCAGTAATCTTTGGAAGGCAGTGATGTCAGATGGTGGGAAAATTCTTTTTTGTAATTTTGGGGGAAAAATCCACAAAATTAAAGGCTAGAGTAAAACAATGTGTGTGAAGATAAATTCGAATTTGAAATGTGCAGCAGAAACTTAGCCGAGACACAAACCGCCACCAAAAATATTTTTCAAATTCGAATTTAGGATTTCAAATTCGAATTTGGATTTTTAGTATTTTGCTTATTATTCAAAAACTAAGCTGCACAAAAGTGTTCATTAGAAAAGTATTTGTGAAAAGCGTAAATTGGAAAATAACATTTTCAATAAATTTTTAAAACGGGCCCACTATGCCATAACTAAGCCGCGTGCGGTATCGCGACTGGGTTCATTGGAAAGGGCTTGAACTCAGGAAAGACTTCATTAGAAAAGTATTTGGGAAAAACACAAATTGAAAAATACTTTCTCAACAAATTTTTACAACGGAGCCCACTGTGCCAAAACTAAGCCGCGTGCGGTATAGAGACTAGGTTCATTGGAAAGCAACAAAACTTTTCTTTCAACTGGGACACAATTTCATAAAGCAATTTGAATTTAAATTAAATTGCAATATTCTGTCGCCATATGTTACCTTGCCAACACCCTCAAAAAAAATCGCTTCTTTAACATATGTTCCAAACATATTTTGCAGGAAGCACATATATTATTGGATACTGCCGAAACATTAATATGTTTCTTTTATGTGAACATATTATATGTTTGGAAGCATTTTGAGCCCAAAAATATGGTATGCTTGGAAGAATTTTTCCCAAAGACGATTGTGCTCATTCCCTAACATACTCGTAATTTTCACTTCCACGAAATATTTTAGTTCTTGGCACCTTTTTCTGTAATACAAATAATGTTGAAGAAATTATTCACTTTTATAAATTTTACCTTTCGCCTGCACGGAGAATCGAACCGAGGACCATACAGTTTGTAAGCCAACACACTATCCACTGGGCTACGTAGCTGTTATAGTCACCAGTAGATAATTATCCTTATAAGATACATTTATATAGCATAGTTTGCAGCGCCCACGAGCCCATACAAACATAACATTATTTAACAGAAACATACATTTGTTTGCCACGTGGAGCAGTGGTTAGCATGTCTGCCTTGCATGCAAAGGGTCGTGGGTTCAATCCCTGCTCCGACCGAACACTTTTTTTTGTAATTTACACATTTATATTTATACTATATTAAAGTTTTATAATGAAACTTCGAAATGTGGGTTATTAAAGATTTATAGTCAGTAACAGTGCTTGATATAAATGAAATTGACTGATTTTTGGATAAAATATTATTTTTTGTTATTGTTATTTTTGCAATAACAATTTTGTAACAAAAACGGGTTTTGGTACAAAACTTTTAAATTTGGAAGGAATTCAAAAACTAACAAAAGAAGAACGTGGAGTCGAGTATAAACATACATAAATAATTTTATAATATAAACATAAATTTAGTTAGGCGTGAACAGGTTTTTACTACCATTTAACACCATCGCTCTAAAATGCCTTTTATTTTTCTTTAATAATTCATTTTAAAGAAAATAAACTTTTTAAATTGTTTTAGCTGCAAACTCGAACTTAATGCCCGCTTTTATATTTGAAGGTGTCCGTCAAATCCTCTTGGACTACTTATTAATAAAGAGGAACTAAATTTTGTTTTTATACATTTTACTGTTTAATTTTTCACTATTTCCTCGTTTTTTCATTTTACTGTCCCAACTCTAAAATGAATATAGTGCCCTTTCGTTATTTTTATGAAGACCCCTGATTTCTTTTAACGAACGAAGAAAAAAATTGTGCCCATAATGCCAAAATGATAAACAAAACACATGTCCACACATACATAAAATGCTGCTCTCAAGGCGAAAACATATGCTGTTTGTTTTTCAAATGTCTATTCTCTTGGTTCCGAATGTCTATTCTCTTTATTCAAATTAAATAATATTTAGACTTAAGCATATCAAATTTTTGGCCTTATCATAAAACAGTTTTCCGAAACAACATACAAGCGGTTTCACAGAAATTGTTCTCTTTTGATTCTTGCGCTGTGTTATGTTGATATCTTTCGTCAACCCTCCCGGTTTCCATCTCTATTTCTTTCTCTATACTCTCTCTCTCTGTCGCTCTCTGAATAAAATATCACAACATATATATGTTTACTCGAAATTTGTAAATTTATATATGTTTACATTCACACATATTATTTTTATAAAACATTCATGCCCCAAACATAATATATTCTAACATATTAACATATGTGTCCCAAACATTTAGTTTTAGTTTAGGAACATTACATGTTTGCACTTAAATATATTGTGTTTAAAAATTGTGCCCGAAACACATTTTGTTTATATGGGAACATATGAAAAACATATTTTTCTAACAGTGAATAAATGAAAAATGTTCTTGTCGGCAATGAGCTCAAAGAGCGGTTAAAATCACTTACCAACTTTAAAGGAAATTAATGTATTAATTTCTATATTACAGCTCTAGAAGAAATCTAAAAACGACTTCCATTACAAATTGACTCAATATTAAAAGAAATGAAATTTATAAATCCTGAAATATATTGGATGTTTAAGTTGCTGTGTAAACAGGCTAATTTTGATATTAATCTACTTCTAAACTCGAAAATCGTTAACAACGTTTTAGGATCCCACGCAATATTCTGAATTAGCTCTATAATTTGGACCAAACGAATAATTTCTACCGCAACAGTTGTAGGAACAAAGAAGATAACTAAGTCAAATCATGACATTTTGATTTCAATTTTACGATCTCATTTACAATTAACTGACGGAATTTGCACTCGTTTCAAATGTTCCTTAGTCATTATAATAACATAGAATGAATTCCAAAACGTTTAAGAACAATACCCGACTTGAACCTTTTATATTGATATTTTTAATATTTATAATAAATAAATTAACTGAAATTTATACAATAAAATATTCACCTCACCGCCTACAAGGTTTTAGTGAGTCAGTCGGCAACAATCGACAATAGTTGTTCGAATTTTATTATTTTTTCTTTTTGCCGTAGGGGAAAAAAGAGAATTTTTTGAAGTTGCGTAAGGAATTTTCAAAAATCCTCCAAGCATCACCGACGGAAGGTGCTTCATTTCGCATTTGTTCTTTGTTTTTTTGTATGCATATTTCGATAACTAAACTTTTGTTTTTATCAACAATAAAAAGAAATTCACTCTTAATATTTAATTAAGTTGCTAATTTTTCTGAATAAAAAAAATTGGAAGTTGTTCCACAATTTCTTTTTTAAATTCGAGGAAATTTGGAAATCCAGATAAAAATTATTATTTTAGGTTGTACAATAATTAATGCGTCATCTCTACAGATGTTTGTATTTCTTGTTTTAAATTTCTACAGGCTTTTAAGAATTAGCAAATATAATTAAACAACAATGTTTTAAGATCTTTTACACTATGTTAATTAATTGCATTCAGAAGGTAGACGACAATAGGCATTGACGACAACCGATTCAGCCAACTGTCGTCAATACGTACACGCTCACAAAAAATCGCTTCTGTAACATATACTCCCAAACATATTTTGCTTCAAGCATATACATTTTTGGGTATTGCCCAAACATTTATATGTTTGATCTCTTCCAATATATAATATGTTTGAAAGCATATTAGTCTAAACAATATATGTTTGGGTAGTCTAAGTTCCACACATTTTGTATTTTTGCATCCAAATTCAATAATGTTGTCTTCCAAAAAACAATATGTTATTATGTGAACATATAATATGTTTGGAAGCATTTTGCACCCAAAAATATTATATGCTTAAAAAAAATTCTCCCAAACAATATTGTGCTCAAAATTTTATTTATTTATTTATATATTTACAATCATAATGAATTATGAAAATAAACAGGTAATATAGGTGCTAACAACATAGGTTTTCGACCTGAATGCTCAAAATTTTGTTTCTGCCAAATTGTATATTCCCCCACATCTTTCTCACTTCCACGAAATTTTTTAGTTCTTAGTACCTTTTTCTGTAATACAAACATTGTAGAAGAAATTATTCAATTGTATGATTTTTTTTATTTTAATTTTACCTTTTGCCGGACGGGGATTCGAACAGCGGACCACACAGTTTGTAAGGATCAAAGAAGTAGCTGATCAATTGCCCAAGGAAAAATAAAATGTTAATTTTGTAATAACAAGCAACAACCACCAACTTAATTCAATATCGCTCCCTGTTAAATAGCGCTCCAAGCTACTAAACACATATATGTTTATAGGCTATTTCTAAATTAATATATGTTTGCATCCAAGCATATTATATTTAAAAACATTTTATGTCCCAAACATAATATGTTCTAACATATTAACATATATGTCCCAAACATGTTCTGCTAGTTTATGAACATTATATGCTTGCACTCAAAAATATTGTGTTTAAAAATTTGTGTTCCAAACATATAATGTTTATAGCCAAACATATGAAAAACAGTCTTTTTCATCCGTGTACAGAAACATGTATAATTTGATTCGATTAGTTAGCAATTCTGGATATACAAGATTATTAAAGATAACATTTTATTTTAAATTAGACTTGAAGAAACTTCTCTTGCCTAAAAGTATGTGACAGATATTTTGTGGCAGATATTGTTGATGCCCATTTCATAACTTCATTGTCGGATTAAAGCTAAATTAGTCACTCAAACCAATGATAAAAACGTTACTCATACACAATAACATCACATTTGTTTATCGTCTTACCAAAGGTAGATGTCATATGGTTGCTGACCACCGTTGCCACTCGAGGCAAAAATAATCTACCAAACAGTTGGAGAAAATTTTACCTAAAAACTATCAAACAAATCTTATTTGTCAACATTTTATTTCTACAGAAAATTTTGTTAAAATTTGTTAAGATTTTATTTCTATAGAAAATTTTGTCAAAATTGTATTTCTATTGAAAATTTTGTCAAAATTTTATTTCTATGGAAAATTTTGTCAAAATTTTATTTCTATAGAAAATTTTGTCATAATTTTTATTCTATGGAAAATTTTGTCAAAATTTTATTTCTATAGAAAATTTTGTCAAAATTTTATTTCATTAGAAAATTTTGTCAAAATTTTATTTCTATGGAAAATTTTGTCAAAATTTTATTTCTATAGAAAATTTTGTCAAAATTTTATTTCTATAGAAAATTTTGTCAAAATTTTATTTCTATAGAAAATTTTGTCAAAATTTTATTTCTACACGCTCACAAAAAATCGCTTCTGTAACATATACTCCCAAACATATTTTGCTTCAAGCATATACATTTTTGGGTATTTCCCAAACATTTATATGTTTGATCTCTTCCAATATATAATATGTTTGAAAGCATATTGGTCTAAACAATATATGTTTGGGTAGTCTAAGTTCCAAACATTTTGTATTTTTGCATCCAAATTCAATAATGTTGTCTTCCAAAAAACAATATGTTATTATGTGACCATATAATATGTTTGGAAGCATTTTGCACCCAAAAATATTATATGCTTAAAAAAAATTCTCCAAAACAATATTGTGCTCAAAATTTTATTTATTTATTTATATATTTACAATCATTGATGATGCACGGGGGAAATGGTGGATTTACGAATGAGACGGCAGAGCGGGTGATTATGATGCAAAGAGCAGATAGTCACAGATGACGGTTGGCTTTGCACTTCCAAAATAATTCGAGGAGAAATATGCTCCCAATGAACATATGAACCGAGAAATAAGGAGGAAAAACAAGGCAGTTAGATGTCGTTTGGAAATTCAAGATTTATTCTCGGATTGGTTCTTACCAGTAAGAAGCTAACAAATTGAATGAACGAGATTAGCGGAAATTGCTGTTTGACGTGGTATGGTTTGGTGGAGAAATACAAAGTTTTTTCGTTAATAAATGTCAAACATATCGTAATTTTTCTAGTGCGAGTATCTGGATATTTTCATTAATATTTTAGGGATGTGATACTAAGGGGAAGATTTTAGGGTTGTCGTGTTTGGCATAAACATTTCCGCCCCCCTTGCAGTACCTCTGCAACAAACGCGAAGGGCCATACCATATCAATTGTGCAATTTCAGTTTGAATCTTGACAATAATTAATTATATTGTAGATGGAATTCATTTATGATCTTAGTTCTACGTTGCTATTCTTTAAAATTCAGATTTAGTTATCGATTCATATTGTAGTTAATCTATATTTATCTATCTATATATATATATCTATATGTGTATATACGTGTTTATGTGTTAGGTTCGGTTAAGGTTAAGTTTGCATTTGGTAAGTGTCCAATCTTTACGTTATGTGTTAGAGTTTTTAAAAACAAGTGCTTTGAGTTAGATTAAATTGCCAATTATGTCGAACAGTTACCGTAGATAGTCCAGCCAAATAAAGTATTCTGGGCCGTGGGTAGGCCAGGACGGTTGGATATGCCTTCCTTCACCACAATGGAATAAATATCGATTCCCAATATTATATCAATGGGGCCTGAGTTATAGAAGCCAGTGTCTGCCAATATTATATTCGGAAATTTCTTTGTTATGGATTTTGGTAAAGATTTGCTTGGAGTGTGTATAGATATTCTGCTCTTTACACGTAGTGTAACCGCGAGCTTTATGTCTGGGTCGTAAATAGATATTAAAGTAATCGGACAAATCGTTTCCTCATTCAAAGTAAATGTAGAAATGCGCAATTGTGAGACCACCTTTGCAGATATACTACTAACTTGAGAGCCAGAGTCCAACAGACATCGCGTTTTAAATAAACCATCTTTCCCCTCTACTTGCACTACAACTGTTGGAAGCAGAGTTATAGTGTTTTGCTTTAATATGGCCGATAAAGTGGCAATCGATGATTTCTTTGCCGTTTTAGTAGATTCTGCGGTCTTTCCAGATAGGCTCCCTCTTGGGGTTGAAGTCGGAGACCGCTTTCTTCGAGCTTTACTTTCATGACGTCTCGGTTGGTCAATTTTAGGTCTTGGGCTTGAGTTATGGTTTGTACCTCGTTGCAGCCTTTCATGGCTGTGGAGAAGACTATGATGTCTCTGATGGCAATATCTACAACCCGTTGTGGTAAAGCAAGTACCCTGAGAATGTTTGTGGGCGAGACAATTCTTACAGTATCCATATTTGTTGACCAATTGTAGTCGCTTAATGGCGTTCATTTTCAGGAATCGTCGGCATTTTCGAAGCGGATGATCATATCGGCACAGTCTGCAAGTGTATGGCCCCAGCTTTCTTGAATTTCGGTTGTTGGATGTTTTGTGGTTACCCATTTGGCTAGGAATGCAAATTAAGGATGTAGGTCAGTAATTGCTTCGAACATTATTTTATTTTAGTAATTTGGAACGCTTATTAGGAGGATGAGGAGGAATCATTGGGAAGCACAACTAGTTTTGTGATAGGTCTCGTTATAGTCCCTTTTTCAGTTTTAACTTCCACGACACGCACTCGACCATCTGACCCTGGGCATACTTTTGAGACTCTTCCCATGCGCCAACAATTTGGAGGTAAATTCTCTTCTCGGATTACTACAAGTGTGTTCTCCTTGATATTTTCTGTGGGATATTTCCATTTATGGCGCTTGTGCAGCTCCTTTAAATATTCGTCCTTCCAGCGTGTACAAACATGCTGATGAACGACTTGCAGCTTTTGCCATCGGTTGACGAGAGAAATTGGAGAATCCTTCAAATTTGGATCGATCGGGGTTAAAATTGGAGCCCCAATCAAAAAGTGACCCGGGGTTAAGGCTGCTAAATCGGATGGTTCTTGGGTCATTGGACACAAAGGACGGGAGTTCAAACATGCCTCGATTTTGGAAAGAAGCGTTTGAAATTCTTCAAATGTATATTTCAAACTTCCTGCCACCTTTCGGAAATGGGATTTGAAACTTTTCACCCCAGCCTCCCAAAGCCCACCCATATGTGGGGCCCCAGGTGGGATAAAATGCCAGGAGATATTTTGGAGGGCATATTTGGACTCAGTGGCTTGTTGTGAAGTTTCTATGAACGTTTTCGCTAAGGCTCTGGACGCACCGACAAAGTTGGTGCCATTGTCAGAGTGCAGATGGAGAGGACATCCTCTTCTGGAGACAAATCTGCTAAATGCAGCCAAAAATGTGTCTGTGGATAAGTCTGAGGTTGCCTCAAGATGAATGGATTTCGTAGAGAAACATATAAACACACAGACGTACCCTTTGGTAATGCGACAGCAGCGACCAGAATAACTTTTTATATCAAAGGGTCCGGTGAAATCCAACCCTGTGTGTGTGAAAGGTCTGGAAAGTTCGGATCTCGCGGGAGGCAAAGCAGACATAATTTGTCGCTGATACTTCTGCTTGTAAAGGACACATGGCTTGCATTTGTTTATCGTAGTTCGAATTAAGTTCTTCGCCTTAATTATCCAAAAGCGCAGACGGAGTAATCTAAGAACCAGCTGATTTCCACCATGGATTGATATATGATGAATGTATTTAACCATGAGGCGAGAAAATTGGCAACTGTACGGAAGGATAACGGGGTGCCTTTCATTATAAGATAGAGCAGGGGATGACACAAGCCTACCACATATTCTCATTATACCCTCCGCATCTAGAAATGGATTAAGGCTCAATATGGGACTAGCAGAAGATATGGACTTTGTAAGGGAAAGAGCTAAATACTCATTCGGAAAATGTGCCTTCTGGGTCATGGAAATCATGCGATCCTGTACCCTCATAATTTCGGAAGAAGATATTTCCCAAGAGTCCTTTTTAAAGTTTGATCGAAATTTGGGGTGAGTTGAATAGAAGAAACGATAAACGTATGCGACGACCCTTAACGCCCGAGGGAGATCGGAAAATCTTTCGAGTACATCCTCGAAATCTTGAAAGTAGGACATATGAACTTTTATGGATTTTCTTTCTAGTTCAATTGATTCCTGCGGGGAATCCACAAGCTTTGGCCAAAAGTGTTCAGGAGCAGAGAGCCAAGACGGCCCATGCCACCATAGTTCATTTCCTATCAGGTCATTCGGGAAAACACCACGGCTGGCCAGGTCAGCCGGATTGAATTCTGATCGGACATGATACCAACTTGAAGGACTCACGACTTCCGTAATTTTGGAAACCCGGTTAGCTACAAACGTGGACCAATAACTCGGAGGTTTAGCTAGCCAAGAAAGAACAATGGTGGAATCTGTCCAGCAGAAAATCGAATAGTTAGGGATATGCAATTGTGGAATGAAATGATCAATCATCTCCGCCAGTAACGTGGCGCCACACAGCTCCAATCTCGGAATTGATATGGTCTTTAATGGCGCCACTTTCGTCTTGCAGCACACTAAATGGACCGATGTGGACTCCTTCTTGCTTATACGGACGTAAAGGACTGCTGCATATGCCTTCTCAGAGGCATCACTAAATCCGTGAAATTGAATTTCACAATTGGGAGTGTATTCAAACCACCTGGGTACAACAATTGAGTTTATGACAGGATATGCCAATTGGAATGTCTTCCAATTGGACAAGGATTGTTCAGAAATATCCTCATCCCATTTGGTGCCCTCGGTCCAAATGGTTTGCATTATTATCTTCGCGATAACAATACAAGGGGCTAGCCAGCCCGCGGGATCAAAGAGTCGGGATATTTCTGAAAGGATAGCCCGCTTGGTGTAAATTTTCTCACGAGAGAGTGGAACCACAGAAAAATAGAAGGAGTCAGAAGATGCGTTCCACCGAATACCTAGAGTCTTGGCAGTGCTTCGGTCATCGAATTCTAAGAAATTCTCAGAGAACAATTGATCTGTAGGTAGATCGGATAAAATTTGCTTAGAGTTCGATGTCCACTTCCGCATCGAAAAACCGGCAGATTGGAGTGCTTGCATCAATTGATTCCTAGCGTCGATGGCATTTGAAATGGAATGGGCACCCGCTAACGCATCGTCGACATACATGGAATTTTCCAAAATTTCTGAAGCCAAAGGATATTGGTTGCGAACATCCTCAGCTAGCTGCAACATGGTGCGTATAGCTAGGAAAGGTGCACAATTAATTCCGAAAGTGACCGTGTCCAATTGATAGTCACGGATAGATTCATTGGGGTCTTTTCGGAAAAGTATTCTTTGGAAAGATCTGTGCTCAGGATTCACTAAAATTTGCCGGTACATTTTCGTAATGTCACCATTGAAAACATATCGGAAGAAACGCCACCTGAGAATTAGTAGAACAAGGTCCTTTTGGAGAACAGGACCAGTGTACAAAACGTCGTTAAGACTTTTACCAATGGACGAAGGAGAAGAAGCATTGAATACTACCCTTACCCTCGTTGAAGTGCTTTCAGGCTTAACCACGGCGTGATGGGGGAGGTAATAGTGTTTCGAGACATCGGCGGAGGTGTGTGGATGAATTTCAGACATATGCCCCAAGTTAATATACTCCTCAAGGACCTTATCATATTCGGACTTGAAATTAGGAGTTCGAAGAAGACGTGACTCATTTCTAATAAACTGTGCCATGGCACTGTTTCTGGAACTACCAATGGTCATATCTTTAAGAAATTCCTCCTTAAAAGGGAGACTGACAATATATCTCCCTTCTTTGTTCCTCGTCGTAGTGGTAGAATATAATCGTTCACAAAACTGATCGGCAGGACTAAGAAACGTCTTCCTAGGAAGTTCTTCCACCTCCCAAAACTTGGAAATAGCTTTATCAACCGAAACTTCGCAAAAATAGGAAACAATCTTTGAGGCAGATAATGTGGATTCAGAAGAGACGGGTCCACTAAGTATCCAACCAAACACGGTTTCCTGCGCCAGTAGAGACCCACATGTTTGTGGCATAACACCGGAGAGCATAATGAACGGAAGGATATCTGCACCAATAAGGATATCAATTTTAGAGCTTTCGAAGAATCGAGGGTCGGCAAGGGGAATATCTGGCATATCATTGAGTAGATCTGGACTAACCGTCCGCGATGGAAGACTTCCTGAAAGCTGAGGGACAACAAGGGCAGCAGTAGCAAGCTCAAAGTCGCGGTGAATGACCGAACCCATAATAAAAGAACATTTTTTCCGAACAGCAGCAGAAATGGTATCATTCAAGCCAGAAATATTAGCATTTGTGCGTGTATATGGAAGTTTGAGCTGGTTGAATAATCTTTCGGAAATGAAAGTGCCCTCTGAGCCCGAATCCAGTAGAGCCCTAGCCAAATATGTCAAACCATTATTGCGGACTTCAACTACTGCTGTAGCCAAAAGGACACCCTCGATATTAGAAGAAAAGTATGTCTTTATAGACCCATTTTCTACATTAGTGGACTGTATGTTGGACGAACTAGGGGCAAGAGTAAGTTGTGCAGAAGTAGAAGTGGATGTGGTGTTATCCTTTGGTTTGCCCGGGGCTACTGTTTCATTCTCCCGGTGAAGCAATGTGTGATGACGTTTCCTACATTTCTGACAGGAGAATTTACTCTTACAATTTTGTACGTTGTGTGTCTTAGAGAAACAGTTGAGACACACTCCCAACTTCTTAACCTGTGCCAGCCTTTGATTCATAGTCATTTCCAGAAACTTTGGACATTCCCGGAGGAAGTGGGCCTCAGTAGGGCATAACCGACATTTGGAATCAGAAACCTTGCTCTGAAATGTTTTTAAGCCTTTAGAGACTGAATTAGAATTTCCATTTGAAATCTGTCTCGTACTAGGCACAGTGAGTGTAGGCCCCTTCTTCCGAATTTCCGACACGGACTCTAATGTCCTGTGACGGTTTGTCAAAAACGAATCCAAAGCAGACCATTTCGGGACCGAGGACTTGTCATCCAATGTTTGCTCCCATAGGGTCAGAGTCACGTCAGGGAGGCGACTACAACAAATATAAATAAAAATGGGATCCCAGCTGTCGACATCAATGCCATATAGCTTCAACATAGAGATGCAGGCATTAATATCCCTCTGGATGGCTTTAAGGGAATTCCCAGTCTCCGTATGAATCGATGGGATACCAAATAAAACTTTGAGTTGCGTATTTATGAGGACTCTTTTGTTCTCATACCGAGAACAAAGGTTTTCCCAAGCCAAATCGAAATTTTCATGTGTCAATGAAAATTTTTTGACGATTTCATTGGGTTCGCCTTTTGTTCTTTGATTCAGATGAAACAACTTTTCCACAGCGCTTAGTCTAGAGTTATTGGAGCAAACTGCTAAAAATATGTCACGGAAAGTGGGCCATGACGCATATTCCCCATTAAATACAGGAATCTCGCAAGGAGGAAGCTTGAATCCTTGGGGTTGATTCTGGACAGGTTGAAGACATGTCTGAGACATGCTCGTCAAGAGCACACCAAGGCGGTCTATGCATCGGCAATAAGTCGAAAAGGCACTCTTGAATTTGGATTTTAACACTTCGATTTTAGAAGATTTCTCATCCTCTTTCGTTTCCCCCTCTTCAACGACCTCTTTTCCTTCCAATTCACATAAACACCGCTCGTATAAGGGCCTAAGTCTCCCCCAAAGACTCTTTATTTCCTCTTTATGGGTCTCAATTATATATGAAGAAGACAGATCAGTCTTTTTATCATTGAGGTGCGCCTCAAACTCGACTATGGTGTCAGCCAAACGGATAAATTTATCCAAGGACATTTCGAAAGAATAAAAATATACAGAAAACAATCAGGAATAAAGGGATAATAAAAGGAGAAATCCGATTCGTTCGTGGAAAAATAATTTCGAAAATTCCTGTAGCATAAATGGCAATCCTCGTAAAAATATAAAAATATTTTTTTTTTTTTGGAAAAATAAAAAAAATATATAACCACTTTTTCGAGAATAAGAAACGAAGCTCGCTTCAGAATACAAAAAAATCGTGATATACGTATACCAGTATGGGATGATCAATTCAGAATATCCAATCTCACTTTAATCGTAACAGGCAAACGCAGTGCCACAAACTTTCGATCTACAGTGTACGACTGAAATGAAAGTGAAAGTCAACGATCAGCTGTTCCTTCAAAATTTCTTTCAAAGTTCATTGAACCCTAGAAAAAAGTCAACTTGTCGGCTAGACGGTGTGGGGGGAAAAGGGACGGTGAACACGTCGTAGGTATGTAGCTGTGATATTACAGAGATATCGAGAGAGACTTTAGAGAGAACAAGTATTAGTATGTGGAATCGTTTACTAATCAGTGATGGGAAATGGTATTAAGGTACGAAAAATGACCTGGGTGTACGAGAAAATATTACTGCCGAATAAATTACCAATAATATAAAAATCCCTTATGAACACTTGGAAATAAATGGATGGAGTTTATAAGAGTCGAAATTGAGTTACAAATAAATTTTCGTGAGCATGCAAAATTAATTTCATTGATCTTAGCTAAGGAACAAGGCAAATACGCATCTACATAAATATATAAAATCAACAAATGGACCCCTCTTGGGTCTCTGGATAATAAATGAATAAATAATACCAATGCGTGAAAGGAAAATATATAAATGTTGGATTATGAAGCTAAGGATCCAAAAATGAAAGGGTAGAAACTGCGCTGTTTATTGTACCCCAATAGTACAATTATATCACAGGTTCCAACAATGGTCGACAATGCAATAAAGAAATAAATACATGAGAATAAAATAATATTTAGTATAGGGAGAACGGTATTTTTGACTCAAGAGTGGGGGAATAGGAGGGTTTGTGGTAATTCTACGGGAAGAGCTGCGAGGGGGTATTGTTGGGACAATGGAATTGAAAATCAAGTGAGAGTCGTGTATGTTGGTATAAATGTCAAGTAAGCGGAGAAGATGACGTGGGAGGGAATAGCTGGAAATTTGAGCATTACATAAATTCATACATACATAAACTGTAATAGAAATGACCTCAGAGCACAATGTAATGATTTTTTCTTATACCTTGGCGTCTGAGCATATCATAAATATGTTATTGATATATTTTATGGCAGAAGACACAAAAAATATCATAATTAGTTTGATAAGCAAAATGTATGGCTTTATTCTCAGGGATCGGACAAAATATGGCTGCTTGTTTAGAATTTAGGATTTTGTTATAGATGTTAAGGTGTATATTATGGAAGATGTTAATGGATCAGCTTTTTTTCTCTTTTCCACGCACTCACCAATATTAAATCTTTCTTTTACAGAATTTTATTTATGGCTCTCCAGCCTTTAATTTCGTAGATTTCGCTCTTTCCACAAGTTAAAAAATGATTTCCAAGACGATTTCTCCCGAAGCTCTTATGAATATTTTATTTCTTCCTTATAATGACGTTTTTCAATTGAATGTTTTTTTTTTAAGATTTTCTTTAGGTACGGATCACTTTTTTCCTTTTTTTTAAATATTAATCATCGGCTCGAAATGTGTTGCTTAATAATTATTCACACGTGGACATCAATTAGACTTATTGCGACAATTTTTAACTCACTTCTAACTAACTCAGCACTCAAATGAATATGGACACAAAACTACAATGCAAACTAACCTGTTCTTCCTCGGAGTTGGCATGCAGGAATTGATGGAATTGGAACCTAGAGAATCTTTTGTCACTGAGAACACTGGTAATCTGGTTCGAGATGGACCAAAAATGATGATGCACGGGGGAAATGGTGGATTTACGAATGAGACGGCAGAGCGGGTGATTATGATGCAAAGAGCAGATAGTCACAGATGACGGTTGGCTTTGCACTTCCAAAATAATTCGAGGAGAAATATGCTCCCAATGAACATATGAACCGAGAAATAAGGAGGAAAAACAAGGCAGTTAGATGTCGTTTGGAAATTCAAGATTTATTCTCGGATTGGTTCTTACCAGTAAGAAGCTAACAAATTGAATGAACGAGATTAGCGGAAATTGCTGTTTGACGTGGTATGGTTTGGTGGAGAAATACAAAGTTTTTTCGTTAATAAATGTCAAACATATCGTAATTTTTCTAGTGCGAGTATCTGGATATTTTCATTAATATTTTAGGGATGTGATACTAAGGGGAAGATTTTAGGGTTGTCGTGTTTGGCATAAACAATCATAATGAATTATGAAAATAAACAGGTAATATACGTGCTAACAACATAGGTTTTCGACCTGAATGCTCAAAATTTTGTTTCTGCCCAATTGTATATTCCCCGACATCTTTCTCACTTCCACGAGATTTTTTAGTTCTTAGCACCTTTTTCTGTAATACAAACATTGTAGAAGAAATTAATCAATTTTATGATTTTAATTTTACCTTTTGCCGGACGGGGACTCGAACAGCGGACCACACAGTTTGTAAGGATCAAAGAAGTAGCTGATCAATTGCCCAAGGAAAAATAAAATGTTAATTTTGTAATAACAAGCAACAACCACCAACTTAATTCAATATCGCTCCCTGTTAAATAGCGCTCCAAGCTACTAAACACATATATGTTTATAGGCTATTTCTAAATTAATATATTTATATATCCAAGCATATTATATTTACAAACATTTTATGTCCCAAACATAATATGTTCTAACATATTAACATATATGTCCCAAACATGTTATGCTAGTTTATGAACATTATATGGTTGCACTCAAAAATATTGTGTTCAAAAATTTGTGTTCCAAACATATAATGTTTATAGCCAAACATATGAAAAACAGTCTTTTTCAACCGTGTATAGAAAATTTGTCAAAATTTTATTTCTATAGAAAATTTTGTCAAAATTTTATTTCTATAGAAAATTTATCCAACATTTTATTTCTATAGAATTTTTTTTTTATTTCTATAGAAAATTTTGTCAAAATTTTATTTCTATAGAAAATTTTGTCAAAATTTTATTTCTATAGAAAATTTTGTCAAAATTTTATTTCTACAGAAAATTTTGACAAAATTTTATTTCTATAGAAAATTTTGTCAAAATTTTATTTCTATAGAAAATTTTGTCAAAATTTTATTTCTATAGAAAATTTTGTCAACATTTTATTTTTATATAGAAAATTGAGTCAAAATTTTATTTCTATAGAAAATTTTGTCAAAATTTTATTTCTATAGAAAATTTTGTCAAAACTTTATTTCTATAGAAAATTTTGTCAAAACTTTATTTCTATAGGAAATTTTGTCAAAATTTCATTTCTATAGAAAATTTTGTCAAAATTTTATTTCTGTAGGCAATTTTATTTCTATAGGAAATTTTGTCTAAATTTTATTTCTATAGAAAATTTTGTCAAAATTTTATTTCTATAGAAAATTTTGTCAAAATTTTATTTCTATAGAAAATTTTGTCAAAATTTTATTTCTTAGAAAATGTTGTCAAAATTTTTATTCTATGGAAAATTTTGTCAAAATTTTATTTCTATAGAAAATGTTGTCAAAATTTAATTTCTATAGAAAATTTTGTCAAAATTTTATTTCTATAGAAAATTTTGTCAAAGTTTTATTTCTATAGAAAATTTTGTCAAAATTTTATTTCTATAGAAAATTTTGTCAAATGTTTTTTTCTATAGAAAATTTAGTCAAATGTTTTTTTCTATAGAAAATTTAGTCAAAATTTTATTTCTATAGAAAATTTTGTCAAAATTTTATTTCTATAGAAAATATTGTCAAAATTTTATTTCTATAGAAAATATTGTCAAAATTTTATCTCTATAGAAAATTTTGTCAAAATTTTATCTCTATAGAAAATTTGTCCTATAGAAAATTTTGTCAAAATTTTATTTCTATAGAAAATTTTGTCAAAATTTTATTTCTATAGAAAATTTTGTCAAAATTTTATTTCTATAGAAAATTTTGTCAAAATTTTATTTCTTTAGAAAATTTTGTCAAAATTTTATTTCTATAGAAAATTTGGAAAATCTGCCAAAATATTAAGAATCGTAGAATCGATTGCATACCAGAAATGCTATAACATTTACATGCCCTGCTCCCTTAAATATCTTTCCGTTTGGGTTAGTGACATGGAAATAGTCAATAATTCATTGCTTGAGTACCACAGATAATGAAAGTTCAATAAACGTTAGCTTCTTGATTGAATAATGATGCTGTTATCACCCATTAAAATTGTGTTAAGAAACTTTTTTTGCTCACATAAATATTGTCGTATGGTTATCTGCCAATTTGGAGATATGGTCTACTAATATCTAGAAATTCATAGAAAAGTTTATTACAATGGAATTTATAAAGTTGTTTGTTTTTACAATTCAGAAATACAGCAGCAATACGTTGATATATAATAGACACGTGTTTAGTTTAGTTTTGTTTTTTTGTAATTAATTCCATTAAATATTTTCTAATATTTGCCCCGTAATTTCTGATATTGCAAGATAAGTAATGATCAAAAGCCTTTGTTCTGGGGTTGTTATAATCTCAACTAACGTTGAAAGTATATGTGTCATTTGATATAATATAAATGTGATATACCCCTATTCAAATGTGAACAATTTCATTGGGTAAATGAATTAGATTTTAGGCAAATTTTCATATATTCTTCTATTGTTTTTTTTTTTGAAACAAATATCAAATTTCATAAATAAATTTTGAATTTTACTATTTCCCTGTGCGGCAACCGAACGACGGTCCTTTCGTTTTGTAAGCCAACACACTATCCACTGGGCCATGTAGATCTTATACACAAAAATATATCGCTATAGTCATAAGCATACAAGTAACGCCTACAGTCAAACAGATCTATTTGTAGACCAGTGTGTAATGCACACACAAACGCATTTAAGGAAACTTTGTTTAAAGAAAACAAACAATTTTAGTTAGGTGTAGTATAATGGCAGCCCAATATTTCAGGCCAGGGATGGAAAATGCAGTACTATAGTATTTTTTCAATACCTTTTCACCCCGGTCAGTACCTTTTGTGTAGACATTTTTGAGTCGATATCAGATTTATGGTACAATAGCTTTGACAAAATATTTTAATATTTTGAGAAAGTCTTTATCAACCTTATTTTCTAATAGTCTTTTACAAATATGGCAAACCAGACATGTTCATGTGGGAAAAAAATCTTGATTTTGTAAAAGACATAGTCAAAAAAAGGATTTTATTGAACCTCAAGAATGTTTTAGTTGAAAAAAGAATGCGATTCTATACTGTCGATTTTTTATTTCGGTAGAAAATGTTGTCAAAATTTTATTTCTATATAGAATTTTTGCAAAATTTTATTTTTGTAGAAAATTTTGTCAAAATTTTATTTCAATTGAAAATTTTGTAAAAATTTAATTTCTATAGGAAATTTTTGCAAAATTTTATTTCTATAGAAAAAATTTTGCAACATTTTTTTTCTACATATTTTTTTTTTTGCAAAATTTTATTTCTATAGAAAATTTTTGCAAAATTTTATTTATATAGAAAATTTTGTCAAAATTTTATTTTCTTTAAAATTTAGTCTCTTGACAATAATCTTCCAGTGAAATTTTTGTTGAAATTTAGCAAAAAGTACCTTTCCGCTCAAAAAAATACCTTTTTTGTACTTTCTTAAAAATTGTATTTTCCATCCCTGTTTCAGGCTCATGTCTTATTCTCCGTTTCTTATCAACTGTCGAGGGTAGAACAAAAACGGAAATAATATGCGAGGGTATCTTTAACTCGGCCCTCTCTTCCATACGTCCTCCGCTTTTAAATACGTAACAGTTGTGTTTGGGTTATAACATTTTCTATATTATACACCTCCATATGCCCTTTATAGATATAGAAAAATGTGTCTTTGAGGCTTATACGATTTGAGTTATTATCACTTACTACTTTTTTAATGAAAATTCCTTTGTTTTTATTTTTGTTATCTATAGAAAAGCAAAAGGTTTATAGCTGGAAAAAACTATACAATTAATTGAGTATGGAAGTGCATCTCTATAGTCATTGTCTGTCCCCAAGTACTTTGACTTAGACAATGGCCAAAGGCTTATCTAAGTGTTTGGACTTTGAAAATACCATGCCATGCCATAACATTGGAATTATCCTCGAATATATATGAGGGGGAAAATTATTCCATAATCTGATAATGCCACAGGTATTCGTAATCTTAATCTTTTTCATGTTTTGCTAATAAAACAATAACTTAGATGGGTTTTATGAATGAAGGTGGAATTTGTTTGAGTTGTATGAATTTTGCCAAGTCATTGTCAACATTATAATAATTACATGTTTTTTGTTTTGGAAATAAATGAATTAAATTTAAGAATATGCTATTCAGCATTTCTTTATACAAATTAAACATAACATTAAGTTACAAGAGTAGAGGAAAGATTTCGATGTAATTTTATAAAAAAATCAAGATTCATCTATTTAGTTATGAAAATCATTTTTTTTTTGTTTCTTTATGATTGGATTCTTCCTCAATTTTAGGTTAGGTATGGTGACAGTCCAATATTCCAGACTTACTTAGAATATTCAGTCCATTGTGATCAGCGTTGCCACAATGAATTTTTATTTTGGACCAACATTTTTTCAAAATTTGACCACAATTCGTACCAATGGACCATTTTTTCAAATTAAATTAATATCATTAAAAGCTAAAATTTTTCAAAATTTTACTTCGATAGAAAATTTTTTCAAATTTTTATTTAATTTTATTTATTTAATTTCTATTTAATTTTCTATAGAAATGTTTGTCATAATTTGTTTCTATAGAAAATTTAGCCAAGATTTTATTTCTATAGAAAATTTAACCAAAATTTTATTTCTATAGACAATTTTGTCAATATTTTATTTCTATAGAAAAATTTGTCAAACTTTTATTTCTATAGAAAAATTTGTCAATATTTTATTTCCATAGAAAAGTTGTCAAACTTTTATTTCTATTGAAAATTTTGTCCAAATTTTATTTCTATAGAAAATTTTGTCCAAATTTTATTTCTATAGAAAATTTTGTCCAAATTTTATTTCTATAGAAAATTTTGTCCAAATTTTATTTCTATAGAAAATTTTGTCCAAATTTTATTTCTATAGAAAATTTTTTCCAAATTTTATTTCTATAGAAAATTTTGTCAAAATTTTATTTCTATAGAAAATTTTGTCCAAATTTTATTTCTATAGAAAATTTTGTTAAAATTTCATTTCTTTAGGAAATTTTGTCAAAATTTCATTTCTTTAGGAAATTTTGTCAAAATTTCATTTCTGTAGGAAATTTTGTCAAAATTTTATTTCTTTAGAAAATTTTGTCAAAACTTTTCTTCCTATAGAAAATTTGTCAAACTTTTTTTCTATAGATAGTTATTGCAAAATTATATTTTTATATACAATTTTTACAAAATTTTCTTCCATTCGTTTTGTTTTGTTATTGTTGATTTTTTCTTTAATCATTGTTATTGTTTTTCAGCTTAAAACCATACATTGACTAAACTACAAGTGTAGCTTAACCAACAGAGGAAAATAATGTGTGTCAAATTTATTTGGGCTAAGGCCTATAGACTGCAAGATGGTTGGATGGACGCACGTTTCGGAATTACCACATTCCTCATCAGCATCCTCTACTTGCAGCAAAACTATCAACCAATTATCAGAATAAATTCAGGCAGTTCACTAAACCCAATAATAAACCACACTTGAACCTTCCGAAAAATGTTTTACATCTATGGTTTTAAGCTGAAATCAAAAAAAAAAAAAACAACAACAATGATTAAAGAACAAAAACCAACAATAACAAAACGAATGAAAATTTTTATTTCTATAGAAAATTTTGTCAAAATTTTATTTCTATAGAAAATTTTGTCAAAATTTCATGTCTATAGAAAATTTTGTCAAAATTTCATTTCTTTAGGAAATGTTTTGACAATTTGATTTCAATAGAAAATTTTGTCAAAATTTCATTTCTATAGCAAATTTTGTCAATATTTTATTTCTATAGAAAATTTGTCAAACTTTTATTTCTATAGAAAATTTTGTCAATATTTTATTTCCATAGAAAAGTTGTCAAACTTTTGTTTCTATTGAACATTTTGTCCAAATTTTATTTCTATAGAAAATTTTGTCAAAATTTTTTTTCTATAAAAAATTTTGTCAAAATTTTATTTCTATAGAAAATTTTGTAAAAATTTTATTTTTATAGAAAATTTTGTCAAAATTTTATTTCTATAGAAAATTTTGTCAAAATTTTATTTCTATAGAAAATTTTGTCAAAATTTTATTTCTATAGAAAATTTTGTCAAAATTTTATTTCTATAGAAAATTTTGTCGAAATTTTATTTCTATAGAAAATTTTGTCAAAATTTTATTTCTATAGAAAATTTTGTCAAAATTTTATTTCTATAGAAAATTTTGTCAAAATTTTATTTCTATAGAAAATTTTGTCAAAATTTTATTTCTGGTGAACTACTCTCTTATAACTCAGGGTTGGGTAGTTGGCGACCGAACTAGTTCAATTGAATGAGTTAATGAGCATATAATGTTCTTTTCCACTCACCTTGTTCATGAGGTAATGAGTAATGAATAATTAACCTAACTATAAACTTAGTTGATACAATACATTTTTGTGGTTGATTTTTGTTTTGTTAAACCAATTAAATTTTTGTTTGACGTTTAAAAAATCGTCAATTAAAATTTCATTTGGAAAAATATTGGTGATTTTTTTCGGTGCAGTAGGGGAAAATATTTTTATCCAATTAATAAGGGAAAATCCTCTAGATTGCAATACAGTTAAGTGGACGATTGTACAATTCCAAGAGAGGTTTCATTGAGTGGACTATAATTTGAACTTTAGCTCCCAGAGGAATAAAAGGTTTATATTGAAAGAAAAAGAGAAGATAGCAAAATATGATTCTTTTAAGTGAAGAGTGAATTGAAAAAATTTTAATTCATTTAATTGCTCTTTAAATATTTAAAGTAGCGATAGCAATAATTCAGTTGGATTTGTGATTCATTAACTTGAGACATTTGAAATAATTAAACGTTATTCAATGTCAATTCATTAGGAAATTATAATTCAAATTATTCAAATCTTCAAATATTAAAAATTGAAGAACGGAGTTCAACACGGATCGTTTCTGATTTGCTTAGGCAAATTTTCTATAAAAATCAAATTTTCCATTCATATTTTTTCACCGGATATAATAGTATTTTTTTCTTCTCATTTTACCTTTAATTGATTTCCTTTGTTTTGTATGCAAATGCCTTTATTGCTATTTTCGTGTTGGGAAAAAGAACTTTAGAGTTTATCTCATTATTAATTGTTGCCTACTTAATTAATTTGCAAATTCATTTTATTCATTTAATATTACATTCGTAAGTCCGAAAGTCAATGGATATTACAATTTCCTCTAAGTCTGTTTTATCTGTAGTTCAAATTCTATATAAAAGGGCTTTGCTTTAGTAATAGCTAATTAATCTATTGAACCTGAAATGTACTTGTATTTTTAGCATTATTGTTATACAATGTTATTTAGAATAGAGAATACCATTGTTGTTGTTTTATGGCTTGTTTTCACAGAAAAACTAAATTGTATTTGTCTTAAATCTCGAAATTTATTGATCAAATTAAATTTTAATTGAAATTTCTTCAATCACAGAAATTGTACTATCAATCACCAAATGTACTAAAAACAATTAATTGATCTAATTACAAAATTAATTGATTGATGGGACACGCGTCAGACAAACTAAGTTGCAGATAATTACGAAGTGAGATGAAAAATTATCCTGATTCGCCATTTGGCCGTCAAAAAAATTTGTTCGGTTTGGATACCACACAATTCGCCAATCGCTCAAAAAACATCGTGATAGGCGAAGAATCGTGGATTAACGCTTATAGACTCGCAAGTAAACAGCAGTCGACTGTATGGGTGTTTCAAGATGAGCCAAATCCAACAAAAGGTGCTCGCTCTCTTCGGAAAAACTGGACATATCGCAATCCAGTTGTCTTCCTAGAAATCAGGAAAACTAACCTCCGGAAACCGATCACTCTTCACCACGACAATTCGAGCTCTCACACATCGGCTCAACAACTGAAATTTTGAGCATTCAAAACATGAATTTGTGATGGGTCATCTGCCGTGTAGTCCAGACTTGGAATGACTTCGCGTACTTAAAAAAAAAATGAGAGGTCAACATTTTTCGACACCTGAAGGAACGGTTGAGGCATTAAGAATGCATGTTTTGGAGATACCTCAATTATAGTGGCAAAATGACTACCACAATCAGTGTGGCCATTTTTGCAGCTAGATTTAGCATTTAATTTTTGTATTTAGCCCCAAAATTTTAATTAGCATTTTTTTAGCCTTTTTCAATTATAAAGTTAGCATTTTTAGCAATATCCGATCCACCACATTTCAAATATGTTAATACGTGTTAGAGTAATAAGGTCCTCCATTTTTGTGTAATATTCAGATGCAATATTCAAAATTTTATTTCTATAGAATTTTTATACCCTGCTCCACACTGTGGAACAGGGTATTATAAGTTAGTGCATATGTTTGCAACACCCAGAAGGAGACGAGATAGACACATGGTGTCTTTGGCAAAAATGCTAAGGGTGGGCTCCTGAGTCGATATAGCGATGTCCGTCTGTCCGTCTGTCCGTGAACACATTTTTGTAATCAAAGTCTAGGTCGCAGTTTTAGTCCAATCGACTTCAAATTTGGCACAAGTATGTGTTTTGGCTCAGAATAGATCCCTATTGATTTTGGAAGAAATCGGTTCAGATTTAGATATAGCTCCCATATATATATATTTCGCCCGTTATGGACTTATATGGCCCCAGAAGCCAGAGTTTTACCCCAATTTGGTTGAAATTTTGCACTGGGAGTAGAATTAGCATTGTAGCTATGCGTGCCAAATTTTGTTGAAATCGGTTCAGATTTAGATATAGCTCCCATATATAGCTTTCGCCCGATTTACACTCATATGACCACAGAGGCTAATTTTTTGCTCCGATTTAGTTGAAATTTTGCACAGGGAGTAGAATTAGGATTATAGCTATGCGTGCCAAATTTGGTTGAAATCGGTTCAGATTTAGATATAGCTCCCATATATATGTTTTTCTGATTTCGACAAAAATGGTCAAAATACCAACATTTTCCTTGTAAAATCGCCACAGCTTAGTCGAAAAGTCGTACAAATGACTCTAATTTTCCTAAACTTCTAATACATATATATCGAGCGATAAATCATAAATAAACTTTTTCGAAGTTTCCTTAAAATTGCTTCAGATTTAAACGTTTCCCATATTTTGTTACTAACATTGTGTTCCACCGTAGTGCATTTGCCGACTTAAATTTTGAGTCTATAGATTTTCTAGAAGTCTATCATATTCTTCCAGATCGAGTGATATTTAAATGTATGTATTTGGGACAAACCTTCATATATAGCCCCAACACATTTGACGAATGTGATATGGTATCGAAAATTTAGATCTACAAAGTGGTGCAGGGTATAATATAGTCGGCCCCGCCCGACTTTAGACTTTTCTTACTTGTTTTTATTATAGAAAATTTTGTCAAAATTTTATTTCTATAGAAAATTTTGTTAAAATTTTATTTCTATTAAAAATTTTGTCAAAATTTTATTTCTATAGAAAATGTTGTCAAAATTTTATTTTTACAGAAAGTTTAATCAAAATTTTATTTCTATAAAAAATTTTGTCAAAATTTTATTTCTATTAAAAATTTTGTCAAAATTTTATTTCTATAGAAAATTTTGTCAAAATTTTATTTCTATAGAAAATTTTGTCAAAATTTTATGTCTATAGAAAATTTTGTCAAAATTATTCTATAGAATATAGAAAATTTTGTCAAAATTTTATTTCTATAGAAAATTTTGTCAACATTTTATCTATAGAAAATTTTGCCAAAATTTTGTGTCTATAGAAAATTTTGTCAAAATTTTATTTCTATAGAAAATATTGTCAAAATTTTAGTTCTATAGAAAATTTTGTCAAAATTTTATTTCTATAGAAAATTTTGTCAATATTTTATTTCTATAGAATATTTTGTCAAAATTTTATTCCTATAAAAAATTTTGTCAATATTTTATTTCTATAGAAAATTTTGTCAATATTTTATTTCTATAGAAAATTTTGTCAATATTTTATTTTTATAGAAAGATTTGTGAAAATTTTATTTCTATAAAAATTTTTTTCAAAATTTTAATTCTATAGAAAATTTTGCCAAAATTTTATTTCTATAGAAAAATTTGTCAACATTTTATCTATAGAAAATTTTTTCAAAATTTTATCTATAGAAAATTTTGTCAAAATTTTATTTCTATAGAAAATTTAGTCAAAATTTTAATTATATAGAAAATTTTGTGAAAATTTTATTTTTATAGAAAATTTTGTCCAAATTTTATTTCTATAGAAAATTTTGTCACAGTTTTGTTTCTATAGAAAATTTTGTCAAAATTTTATTTCTATAAAAAATTTTGTCAAAATTTTATTTCTATAGAAAATTTTGTCAAAATTTTATTTCTATAGAAAATTTTGTTAAAATTTTATTTCTATTAAAAATTTTGTCAAAATTTTATTTCTATAGAAAATGTTGTCAAAATTTTATTTTTACAGAAAGTTTAATCAAAATTTTATTTCTATTAAAAATTTTGTCAAAATTTTATTTCTATAGAAAATTTTGTCAAAATTTTATTTCTATAGAAAATTTTGTCAAAATTTTATTTCTATAGAAAATTTTGTCACAGTTTTGTTTCTATAAAAAATTTTGTCAAAATTTTATTTCTATTAAAAATTTTGTCAAAATTTTATTTCTATAGAAAATTTTGTCAAAATTTTATTTCTATAGAAAATTTTGTCAAAATTTTATTTCTATAGAAAATTTTGTCAAAATTTTATGTCTATAGAAAATTTTGTCAAAATTATTCTATAGAATATAGAAAATTTTGTCAAAATTTTATTTCTATAGAAAATGTTGTCAAAATTTTATTTCTATAGAAAATTTTGTCAACATTTTATCTATAGAAAATTTTGCCAAAATTTTGTGTCTATAGAAAATTTTGTCAAAATTTTATTTCTATAGAAAATATTGTCAATATTTTATTTCTATAGAAAGATTTGTGAAAATTTTATTTCTATAAAAATTTTTTTCAAAATTTTAATTCTATAGAAAATTTTGCCAAAATTTTATTTCTATAGAAAATTTTGTCAACATTTTATCTATAGAAAATTTTTTCAAAATTTTATCTATAGAAAATTTTGTCAAAATTTTATTTCTATAGAAAATTTAGTCAAAATTTTAATTATATAGAAAATTTTGTGAAAATTTTATTTTTATAGAAAATTTTGTCCAAATTTTATTTCTATAGAAAATTTTGTCACAGTTTTGTTTCTATAGAAAATTTTGTCAAAATTTTATTTCTATAAAAAATTTTGTTTATATAGAAAATTTTGTCAAAATTTTATTTCTATAGAAAATTTGCCAAAATTTGATTTCTATATAAAATGTGAAAACATTACCGATTTGACGAAAATGGACCAAAAACAACCGAATTCCATTTAAAAATTTAATGATTTTTGGGACAATTTTTGGTTGGATTGGACCAAAATTTCAATCCTGATTGTAGCAATCAATCAATATAACAGTTCTAGCATAATCACCAATATGAATTTAACTGTTCTAAAAATTTTTGATTTATTACGAATCAGTTTATGACAACATAGTATGTAATTCACTTTATTCTTTAAGCCCATCCACATATGTGTTATCGGTATGTTTTCCTAATTAGGTCTTATTATTTTTTTTTTTTTAAGTTAAAAGTAAAATTGATAATAATGTAAATAGCTGCTATCCGAGCAGTAAACATGTAAACAAAAACAAGTCATCACGCAATTACTAGCCCATATGGGCATCAACAACAGCATCATCATGCTTGGTCCTCTCATCAACCTAATGCTGCAATCGGCCATATTGTTTGTTTATTCAGGAAGATCGGCGTCATATATATACTTTTTTTCCTTAATTTTGCAACAAAGTAAATACCCAAAGCTAAGACGTCATTAATAGAAATTACGGGAGATAATTATTTAGAAATGTATATTTATCTTAGATTTTGTATGTAATTGCACTTTTGCTTTTGTTTATTTCCGTTGTTATATACTGATCAACGAAAATAACTGATGTTATTTTAATTATATAAAATAATCATCATTTAAATATATTTTGAGTAATTTTATTTTAATCATTTTAGAAACAGCATTCATCTACTTTCAAACATGTGATTCCATCTACATAGTATACTAGCCTGTTTCAATATTCAATCTCATTTCAAAGGCATCCAAATTGGCGGTCATTAAAATTCACTTGCCAACTAATTTATTTTTAATTTTTTTTTAATTTATAATTTTGTTTTTTTTTTCATACAATTACCTTTTGTTTTGAATTCCATTGGGAATAATACAAAAAAAATTCTATTCCATATGGAATAGATGGATTTTCAATTTATGGTGCCACAAGATCTTATGACTTAGCAACACCTTGAAAAACAATGAATGTTTGACTTTATTTCATAGATTTCACGTGTTAGTGTTGCTATTTTTAATTGTTTATTAAATATTTTGCAAAACAGCTTATAATTGCAAAATATAACTTTTTATGAAAAAATAAAAATAATAGCAAATACAGATGTCATGTCATGTCCACCGCCGCCATACCTTATCTTGGCTAGGAAAAATTTTCCATTTAAAAATAAAAACAGGAGCATCGGGGACGAATGCAGTATTTTTTAATGAATGAATTTTGGAATTCTCTTATCAACTTCAACTGTTGTTGTTGACGAAAATGCAATGACTCAAGTTTTTTTCTTGAGTTGTTACTATGGATGCGCTATTTTACAAAATAAATACATATATGTCATTGACATATAATCACAAATGAAATGAACCCACTAGGAAATAAAATGTAGGTTAATTTTAGAAATATTTAACTAAACTCTATAATAAATGCGTATATGATAAAAATAAGTGAATATTTTTCGACGAATTCAAGAAAAATTTTTTTAATAAAATTGCTTTTTTTCACTCGTTAAAGGAAATCTCTATTTTGAAGGAAAACATTGAAGTTCGAAATTGCAAAATTGTCTTAGCTCCATATGAAATTAAAGATAGAAAATTTTATGGAAATTCTGAACTATTTTATGGAAAATACCAAGTTAGTAATACGAATTTAAAAAAATTTTGTATCACCCATGTTGCGATATTCGGAATAGCAAATAGCAAGATTTTAGTTTTCTTATAAAGAAAAAAATTGAGATACTATCGGACTTAAATTGAAAATGTTCTTATCAAAGATAAATATTTTGCCAATAATAATGAGCTTTAGTGTCCCCATTTTTTGGGTGGTACACTGATAAAAAGTCTATAGTTAAACAAACGATAAATTGAACTTTTTTTATTGCAAAAAAAATATATATTTGTTTGTAGTTAAATTTTACTATTTTTTCGATTCCAATGACATTTTCCTTTTTATACCCTCCACCATAGGATAGTTCATTCCGTTTGTAACACATCGTAAGATTGGTCGAAGACCCCACAAAGTATATAACAGATTGGCTGATAAGTCCCCGGTCTAACAAAGAAAACCACATTTTTTTTTGTTGTCAAAATTCGTTTTTATTATTCAACATAGTTCCCTTCAAGAGCGATACAACGATTATAACGACCTTCCAATTTGTTGATACCATTTTGGTAGTACTCCTTCGGTTTTGCCTCAAAAATAGGCCTCAGTTTCGGCGATCACCTCTTCATTGCAGCCAAATTTTTTCCCTGTGAGCATCCTTTTGAGGTCTGAGAAAAAAGAAAAAGACGCTGGGGGCCAGATCTGGAGAATACGGTGGGTGGGGAAGCAATTCGAAGCCCAATTCATGAATTTTTGCCATCGTTCTCAATGACTTGTGGCGCGGTGCGTTGTCTTGGTGGAACAACACTTTTTTCTTCTTAATATAGGGCCGTTTTGCCGTTTTTGCCGACCTTCAACCGCTCCAATAACGCCATATAATAGTCACTGTTGATGGTTTTTCCCTTCTCTAGATAATCGATAAAAATTATTCCATGCGCATCCCAAAAAACAGATGCCATTACTTTGCCAGCAGACTTTTGAGTCTTTCCACGCTACGAAGACGGTTCACCGGTCGCTGTCCACTCAGCCGACTGTCGATTGGACTCAGGAGTGTAGTGATGGAGCCATGTTTCATCCATTGTCACATATCGACGGAAAAACTCGGGTGTATCACGAGTTAACAGCTGTAAACACCGCTCAGAATCATCAACACGTTGTTGTTTTTGGAAAAATGTGAGCTCGCGCGTCACCCATTTTGCACAGAGCTTCCGCATATCCAAATATTGATGAATGATATGACCAACACGTTCCTTTGATATGCCTCTGTTATCTCGATCAACTTCATTTTACGCTCATTCAAAATCATTTTGTGGATTTTTTTGATGTTTTCGTCGGTAACCACCTCTTTCGGGCGTCCACTGCGTTCACCGTCCTCCGTGCTCATTTCACCACACTTGAATTTTGCATACCAATCAATTATTGTTGATTTCCCTAGCGCAGAGTCCGGAAACACATTATCAAGCCAAGTTTTTGCTTCCACCGTATTTTTTCCCTTCAGAAAACAGTATTTTATCAAAACATTTTTTTTTAATTTTTTCCATTTTTTTTCACAATAACAAAAGTTGTTTCACTAAAGACGCTCTATCTCACAAACTAATTGACTTACAGACGTCAAATTTTGACACGAATCATTTAGTTGGGCACCATGGAGCAGTGGTTGATACGTCCGCCTTGCATATCAAGTGCCCTGGGTTCGATCCCTGCTTCGACACCAAAAAGTTTTTTGTTTACATATATTCCAGATATGTTCGGAAGATTCCGAAAAGGTGTTCAGCATTACATACTACTATATAAAATGTTTGCTACGAAACTGTAAAATGGGTCTTATTAAAGACTTAAAGTCAGAAAAGAACAGTGCTTGATATAAACGAAATAGACTGTGTTGGTTCAAAAAAAAAAAATTTTTGAAAAAATAAAAATTTTGTAACAAACGAATTTTTTGGTGATAAAAGTTAAAGTTAAAAAAAAAACTGTAAAATGTGTCTTATTAAAGACTTAAATTCAGAAAAGAACAGTGCTTGATATAAACGAAATGGACTGTGTTGTCGGTTCAAAAATATTTTTTTTATTGAAAAATAAAAATTTTGTAACAAACGAATTTTTTTGGTTATAAAAGTTTAAAATTTTCAAAAAACTCTAACAAAAGAAAAACGGTTTCCAAACGTTTTTTTCTTTGCGTGTAAAATAGAGTTAAATTGGCTTTTTTGAAGGTATTGTGGACTATATTGATTTTTTTTAATTAGTTCTTTTGTTTTATTTATTAATTTGTTCCCTTTCACTTGAATTAAAAATTACACTCGACATTAACATCTTCTGACGGCGACATCTATCTGTATGAGCTTTCTAATTTTAGCATAGTTCAACAATTAAAAATCACTTACATTGATTGATATCGATATACTACATTTACGGGCATTGTTCCAAAGTGAATACGGGTATCTCTCATTTCTATTTCCATAATCACCGACTGCCAACTGAGCTGAGATTGTTATACAATCCGTGGGAGAACTTGTGTGAAATTCCAACATGATTAACACATTCTCCGCCATTAACACCACTTACCTTAACAAATAAAACAATTGCCGCCACCATTTATAGAGAAAACAAATGAAAATGCATTTGAAAAAAAAAAATTTAAAAAAAAATGCGGCACACGTTTCTGACAATGCAGTTTTTTTTGTAGATCTATTTTTATACGGGTGTTGAACAGTTAACAGTTGCAGAGCTATAATATAAAATAAATATTTTCTAAAAGAGATGCAAGATGTTGGAATTCTGTTGGGAAGGGAAAATGAAATCAATGCAAGTTTGTATGAAAATTCGAAGGAAATTTGTTTTCTAAATGGTAACTTATGTGGATAATCTTCTTCTAAAGAATATACTTGCCTTCATCGAGGCTTCTGGATGCAAGACCTAGAAAACTCGTAGGAAAACGCAAATGTGATGAGATTAATCCTGGTGGAGAAAAATAGAAAATAAACATCTTTGAGGAATCATAATGGGTCAATATGGTCTAAGTGAAAACCAATTCTTTTCTACACAATGGTGTCATCCTCAACAACCTAAGGTAACCTCTGTGGACACTCGAAGAGTTTTACCCCATCATAATTCAGAATCGTAATCATAAAATTCTCGGAAGAAACTAAGTTTTGATCTCCCTCATTAACATCATTGCATTGGAATTCATAGCACAATTTTAATTATATTTCAAATTTCAAAATGTTATCTACTTCTAATATTTCCAAGTAATTCCTTGCTATCAGTTCAAAACCTTGGTGTTGCAAATAATACAAAAGATAACGTGATTTATTGTGTCAGTAATGACTTTATTAATATTAACTTTGTTCTTTTTTTATCATTTCGCAAATTGATATTTTAAAAAATAGGGCAATTTTATTATGCCAATCTATATACGTATGGTAAATATAAAAAAAAAAACACAAAACGGTGAACCTCAGAAAGAAAAAAAAAATGGCAGTTTTGAGGTGTGTACCTGTGGTCTGTTATAATAGGCTTCTGACCTATCCAAATGGTGACAGATAAAAATGCGGTTCTATATCAAAAAAATGCAATGATATTTTCTATAATGCCTATAATCGCAAATCACAGGAATTTATTTTTCTAATTAAAAGACTCTCGGTCTTCAAAACAAGTTTTATTTTGAACTTCTAATACTACAAATTTACACCCAAAGAAAAAATACTTTCCTCTGGAATTTTAGACAAGCGAAATTCTGCCTTTTTATAAAATTTTTTCTTGCGAAGCAAATAAAACCGAATTAATGACAAGCGGTGCAAGGATTGTTTAAAATATTCTATTTAATTTTAAAGATTTTTTTTAGCATCTAAAAAAGTCCTGTTTGTTTAAATTTTCGCTCTTCATAAAGAAAACTTTTCTTTCAGTGTAAGAAAATATGGTTAAATATGAAAATTTTGCAATTGCGAACATCGGAACATGAGGGGATATGTATATGCCCCCAGAAAAGGAATATGATTACGACCTAGTGCAAAATATTATTTTTGTACGGTAAACATGTAACATGTTTGTCGCAACCATGTTATTTTCTTGGACATTATGTATCTGATTTTGACAACCATTTTATACTTGGCTAGAAAACAAAATTTTTACGGAAAACCTGTTCAATATTTCCATCCAAAATCACATATTTCTCTAGGAGTTGATCATATTCCTTCTCTGCGTGTGGAACTAAAGGGTGATTTGTTAAGAGCTTGATAACTTTTTTTTTTAAAAAAACGCATAAAGTTTGCAAAATCTCATCGGTTCTTTATTTGAAACGTTAGATTGGTCCATGACATTTACTTTTTGAAGATAATTTCATTTAAATGTTGACCGCGGCTGCGTCTTAGGTGGTCCATTCGGAAAGTCCAATTTTGGGCAACTTTTTCGAGCATTTCGGCCGGAATAGCCCGAATTTCTTCGGAAATGTTGTCTTCCAAAGCTGGAATAGTTGCTGGCTTATTTCTGTAGACTTTAGACTTGACGTAGCCCCACAAAAAATAGTCTAAAGGCGTCAAATCGCATGATCTTGGTGGCCAACTTACCGGTCCATTTCTTGAGATGAATTGTTCTCCGAAGTTTTCCCTCAAAATGGCCATAGAATCGCGAGCTGTGTGGCATGTAGCGCCATCTTGTTGAAACCACATGTCAACCAAGTTCAGTTCTTCCATTTTTGGCAACAAAAAGTTTGTTAGCATCGAACGATAGCGATCGCCATTCACCGTAACGTTGCGTCCAACAGCATCTTTGAAAAAATACGGTCCAATGATTCCACCAGCGTACAAACCACACCAAACAGTGCATTTTTCGGGATGCATGGGCAGTTCTTGAACGGCTTCTGGTTGCTCTTCACTCCAAATACGGCAATTTTGCTTATTTACGTAGCCATTCAACCAGAAATGAGCCTCATCGCTGAACAAAATTTGTCGATAAAAAAGCGGATTTTCTGCCAACTTTTCTAGGGCCCATTCACTGAAAATTCGACGTTGTGGCAGATCGTTCGGCTTCAGTTCTTGCACGAGCTGTATTTTATACGGTTTTACACCAAGATCTTTGCGTAAAATCTTCCATGTGGTCGAATAACACAAACCCAATTGCTGCGAACGGCGACGAATCGACATTTCACGGTCTTCAGCAACACTCTCAGAAACAGACGCAATATTCTCTTCTGTACGCACTGTACGCATTCGTGTGGTTGGTTTAATGTCCAATAAAGTAAACTGAGTGCGAAACTTGGTCACAATCGCATTAATTGTTTGCTCACTTGGTCGATTATGTAGACCATAAATCGGACGTAAAGCGCGAAACACATTTCGAACCGAACACTGATTTTGGTAATAAAATTCAATGATTTGCAAGCGTTGCTCGTTAGTAAGTCTATTCATGATGAAATGTCAAAGCATACTGAGCATCTTTCTCTTTGACACCATGTCTGAAATCCCACGTGATCTGTCAAATACTAATGCATGAAAATCCTAACCTCAAAAGAATCACCCTTTATAAAGAATTCGATATGAATAAATTTTGTGCTACTACAATGAGGCAATGTTGCGTTTTTTTCCATTACTCGACTGACGTTTTTGTTCTTCTAGAATCCCTTCTCACTCACGTTCCACTAACGTTAGAAATACTAATCTGATCTGCCTGAAATTTCGCCATCCCCAGGAGCTTCATTTTCCATTCACTGAAATGTACACCTCTATCATGGTTGTCCTCACAACAACCAACAGAGACTATAAATAACAGCTAGATGTTTTTTTGAGATTTCATTATGTTGTTTACAAGCCACCAAAAGCATTGGCGCTTGAGTTTATTGCAAAAGAAAGTTATTCTTATGGAGTTCAATCGTACTTTTTGAGATTGAAATAGTATAAATAAAAATTCGATAAAATGTTGCCATAAAATTGGGTCATTTTTAAAGTTTTGAAAATTTGGAGATTCAGTTGTGTTTTAATTTCCTAAATCTCAGTCAATATCCTAGAACATTTATATGTAATAATAAATGATAAATAAATTTTCCTTATCGTCTGAAACTTTGCTCTCTTGTATTTATTGTTTACAACATTATTTCCGCATATAATCGATATTTTGAAAATGGAATTTTCACTTTATACATGAGCTCTAGATAGAGGAAGGCCATATGCGAGTAAACATGGCTCATATAAATGATAAAACCACAACGACTGGTTGGAGAAAAGTTAAGTGCAATGCAATAAATATTTATTAGCACCCATATTTATTTGAGATTTTTTAATAAAATAAAAAAGGAACAAGACATTCAACTAAAGTTGTGGTTATATGACAAGAGGGTGAATGGTATTGGGGGAGCCCTATAATCAAAACACCTGTCAATTTGCACTTGTGCCGTTTGCTCAGTGGTTTTTCTTCGCTTCATTTGTTTGTATTTTTTCATTGTATCGGGGGTTTTTTGGGATGTTTGCAATAGCTATTTTGAAACCAAATTGTCGATATTTAGTAGGAATATAAAAATCGAAAATTTGATTTCGACGTCAATCGACTTTTTGTCGAAAAATCGATGTCATCATTTCATAATGTCTGGAAAATCACAACTGCCTATTGTTGGCGAGTTCAAACCCAAAATCGCTATTTGATACTCGTGCCAAAAATAATCTCCAAAATTTGAAGAAAATTTAACCAAAAATCTACCAAATTTAAAAAAATCTTATTTTTAAGTTTTTATCAAAATTTTATTTCTATAGAAAACTTTGTCCAAAATTTTATTTCTATAGGAAATTTTGTCCAAATTTTATTTCTATAGAAAAGTTTGTCCAAATTTTATTTCTATAGAAAATTTTGTCAAAAATTGATTTCTATAGAAAATTTTTGTCAACATTTTATTTCTATAGAAAATTTTGTCAAAATTTTATTTCTATAGAAATTTTTTTCAAAATTTTATTTCTATAGAAAATTTGTCAAAATTTCATTTCCATAGAACATTTTATCAAAAATTTCATTTCCATAGAAAATTTTGTCAAAATTTTATTTCTAAGGAAAATTTTGTCAAAATTTCATTTCGGTAGAAAATTTTGTCCACAAATTTTATTTTTTCTATAGAAAATTTTGTCAAAATTTTATTTCTATAGAAAATTTTGTCAAAATTTTATTTCTATAGAAAATTTTGTCAAAATTTTATTTCTATAGAAAATTTTGTCAAAATTTCATTTCTGTAGAAAATTTTGTCAAAATTTTATTTCTATAGAAAATTTTGTCAACATTTTATTTCTATAGAAAATTTTGTCAAAATTTTATTTCTATAGAAAATTTTGTCAAAATTTTATTTCTATAGAAAATATTGTTCAAATTTTATTTCTATAGAAAATTTTGTCAAAATTTTATTTCTATAGAAAATTTTGTCAAAATTTTATTTCTATAGAAAATTTTGTCAAAATTTTATTTCTATAGAAAATTTTGTCAAAACTTTATTTCTATAGAAATTTTTGTCAAAATTTTATTTCTATAAAAAAAATTGGTCAAAATTTTATTTCTATAGGAAATTTTGTCAAAATGTTATTTCTATAGAAAATTTTGTCAAAAGTTTATTTCTATGGTAAATTTTGTCAAAATTTTATTTCTATGGAAAATTTTGTCAAAATTTTATTTCTATGGAAAATTTTGTCAAAATTATATTTCCATAGAAAATTTTGTCAAAATTTTATTGCTATGGAAAATTTTGTCAAAATTTTATTTCCATAGAAAATTTTGTCAAAATTATATTTCCATAGAAAATTTTGTCAAAATTTTATTTCTATAGAAAATTTTGTCGAAATTTTATTTCTATGTAAAATGTTGTCAAAATTTAATTTCTATGGAAAATTTTGTCAAAATTTTATTTCTATAGAAAATTTTGTCAACATTTTATTTCTATAGAAAATTTTGTCAAAATTTTATTTCTATGGAAAATTTTGTCAACATTTTATTTCTATAGAAAATTTTGTCCAAATTTTATTTCTATAGAAAATTTTGTCCAAATTTTATTTCTATAGAAAATTTTTTCAAAATTTTATTTCTAAGGAAAATTTTGTCAAAATTTCATTTCCATAGAAAATTTTGTCCAAATTTTATTTCTATGGAAAATTTTGTCAAAATTTTATTTCTATGGAAAATTTTGTCAAAATTTTATTTCTATGGAAAATTTTGTCAAAATTTTATTTCTATAGAGAATTTTGTCAAAATTTTATTTCTATGGAATATTTTGTCAAAATTTTATTTCTATGGAAAATTTTGTCAACATTTTATTTCTATAGAGAATTTTGTCAACATTTTATTTCTATAGAACATTTTGTCAAAATTGTATTTCTATAGAAAATTTTGTCAAAATTTTACTTCTATAGAAAATTTTGTCAAAATTTTGTCAAAATTTTATTTCTATAAAAAAATTTGTCAAAATGTTATTTCTATGGAAAATTTTGTCAAAATTTTATTTCTATAAAAAATTTTGTCAAAATGTTATTTCTATAGAAAATTTTGTCAAAATTTTATTTCTAAAATTATATTTCCATAGAAAATTTTGTCAAAATTTTATTTCTATAGAAAATTTGGTCAAAATTTTATTTCTATAGAAAATTTTGTCAAAATTTTATATCTAAAGGGTGATTCTTTTGAGGTTAGGATTTTTATGCATTAGTATTTGACAGATCACGTGGGATTTCAGACATGGTGTCAAAGAGAAAGATGCTCAGTATGCTTTGACATTTCATCATGAATAGACTTACTAACGAGCAACGCTTGCAAATCATTGAATTTTATTACCAAAATCAGTGTTCGGTTCGAAATGTGTTTCGCGCTTTACGTCCGATTTATGGTCTACATAATCGACCAAGTGAGCAAACAATTAATGCGATTGTGACCAAGTTTCGCACTCAGTTTACTTTATTGGACATTAAACCAACCACACGAATGCGTACAGTGCGTACAGAAGAGAATATTGCGTCTGTTTCTGAGAGTGTTGCTGAAGACCGTGAAATGTCGATTCGTCGCCGTTCGCAGCAATTGGGTTTGTGTTATTCGACCACATGGAAGATTTTACGCAAAGATCTTGGTGTAAAACCGTATAAAATACAGCTCGTGCAAGAACTGAAGCCGAACGATCTGCCACAACGTCGAATTTTCAGTGAATGGGCCCTAGAAAAGTTGGCAGAAAATCCGCTTTTTTATCGACAAATTTTGTTCAGCGATGAGGCTCATTTCTGGTTGAATGGCTACGTAAATAAGCAAAATTGCCGCATTTGGAGTGAAGAGCAACCAGAAGCCGTTCAAGAACTGCCCATGCATCCCGAAAAATGCACTGTTTGGTGTGGTTTGTACGCTGGTGGAATCATTGGACCGTATTTTTTCAAAGATGCTGTTGGACGCAACGTTACGGTGAATGGCGATCGCTATCGTTCGATGCTAACAAACTTTTTGTTGCCAAAAATGGAAGAACTGAACTTGGTTGACATGTGGTTTCAACAAGATGGCGCTACATGCCACACAGCTCGCGATTCTATGGCCATTTTGAGGGAAAACTTCGGAGAACAATTCATCTCAAGAAATGGACCGGTAAGTTGGCCACCAAGATCATGCGATTTGACGCCTTTAGACTATTTTTTGTGGGGCTACGTCAAGTCTAAAGTCTACAGAAATAAGCCAGCAACTATTCCAGCTTTGGAAGACACCATTTCCGAAGAAATTCGGGCTATTCCGGCCGAAATGCTCGAAAAAGTTGCCCAAAATTGGACTTTCCGAATGGACCACCTAAGACGCAGCCGCGGTCAACATTTAAATGAAATTATCTTCAAAAAGTAAATGTCATGGACCAATCTAATGTTTCAAATAAAGAACCGATGAGATTTTGCAAATTTTAGGCGTTTTTTTTTTTTTTTTAAAGTTATCAAGCTCTTAACAAATCACCCTTTATATAAAATGTTGCCAAAAAGTTATTTCTTTAGAAAATTTTGTCAAAATTATATTTCTATAGAAAATTTTGTAAAAACTTTATTTATATAGAAAATTTTGCCAAAATTTTATTTCTATAGAAAATTTTTTAAAAATTTCATTTTTATAGATAATTTTGTCAAAATTTAATTTCCATGAAAATTTTCTCGAAATTTCATTTCTATAAAAAATTTTCTCGAAATTTCATTTCTATAAAAAATTTTGTCAAAATTTTATTTCTATAGAAAATTTTGTCCAAATTTTATTTCTATAGAAAATTTTGTCCACATTTTATTTCTATAGAAAATTTTGTCAAAATTTTATTTCTATAGAAAATTTTGTCCAAATTTTATTTCTACGCACGCAAAAAAATATTAGATTAAAGGGAACTTTAACCAAACATAATAATTCAATGAACTAAAATAAAGTTAAATTGGCTTTAGTGAAATAGAGGATTCACTTTTTGTTTTTGAGTGCAAAGATTCAATAAATGTTCGAGTATGTTTTTCTGGTTTTTGATGTATTCAACAAAACATTTTACCAAAAAAAAAAAAAAAAATATCCAGTCTTAAGACAACGTAATTTAGAAATTAGTTCAATTGTTTCAAAAATTAGCTACAAGTGTTAAAAAAAAAGATCAATAAACATTTTGAGTGTATGGATTAGGAAAGTGTTCGTGGCAATGTACTGCTGACCGCTCCACACATATTCTGGTTATTGGCTTAATTTCATTTAAACATTGTGGATTTGCGAGAAAGAATAAAGCAAATTTGTGTTTTTTATTTATTTTCCAATTTTTTTCTATATTACACACTAGATAACATGCAGCAAATAATCCCGTCGAAAAAAACATAATAAAAATGTCACATGATCAGATCTGAGAGATAAATTGAAATTCACTCTTCCCGGTGCTTGACTTGCAATCAAAACAAAAATAAAAAAAATATAACAGACAACAAAAGCGGTCCATGTGAATTGTACCAAAAAAAACAAAATCATTCATAAATTAGACCATCTTTATGAAGCTTCTTCTTCTTTATTACCTTTTGGTTGGTGACATTTTTTGTTAATTGTGCGACAATTTAAAAAGCAAATATTTTTATTAGCCAAAAAACTTCCTCTGTGCCTTATGTCATAAAAGATCATAAAATTAACATATTCTTAATAATGTTATAATTGGGCTTAGTAACAGTTTATTATGGCCTAAATAATGAGAAATGTTTATTCTAGAAATTTTATCATTTTCAATTGGAGTAATGGAAAAGCACCTCAATTAGTCATTCATTCATTGGCCAGGTGTTTTGAAAGTTTATTTAATTTGCAAATTTGGAATTAATTGCAAATATTTTTTTGAAAAATTATAAGGTGTTTATGGCAAACATTTACTTTATCAATGTATAGTGAATTTACAAAAAAAAAATCTTGCTTGTTTTCATAGCTGCGGGAGCTAGACAATTAGCTTAAATAAAAGAAAGAGTTAGTGCAAATTAAATTTTCCTGTTTCTTATTGCATCAAATGTCCATCAAAGAATACAGATACTGATAGGTGAACTCCCAACATACTTCGCCCAATGAAGAAGTATGTTAGATATTTTAGGGAAAGATGAAATTCGAAACTATGTGAATAGCGACACTTTCTAAAAAGAAATTCCATCACCTTAACCTTGCAATGATATTATAAACAGGGAGAAGAAAAACATTTTGGTATCCGCAGACGATCTGACACTATTGTAATCTGATGGCCAGTACTTCAACATTCGACTCCACTGACGATTTCGTATAGATTGGGCGCATGCATATTCCCTTTTTTAAAATTGACTGCAACAACTTTCTGCGATTTTCTCACATTCCATTTAGGGTGTCCAAAACCGACACCGGTTAACCGATTAACCGGATTCTGTTACACAAGCCGAAACTGGATAACGAAAAAATTGGCATTTTCGGTTAACCGCGAAAACCGGGGTTTGACTATCGGTTACCCGGTTTTCTGTATTTCAAAAAATTTCTTTCTATTTTTCATATATTTCTTCCAAAAGTGTAACTTTTTGCAGAGATATACTGAAGGTCAGAAACAAATCACTACCCTACGGGAAATTAGTGCAAATTGCCACTAATGGACCCATTACAGAACTGGTACTAGTGCTCCAGTTTATCAAGATTTTTAATTGTCATATAATTGATTGATTTTTATACTTACTTGATATTAAAATCTCTTTGAATACACACTTTTACTTCATTAATTATTGTTGAACATATTGCTTTCTGGTGTGATACGGATGGAAAAGTTTGGCCCAGGCTATTTCATGAGCAGTTATCTATGGGGTAGTCCTACTAAGTTGTTCCAGGACGTGTCCTTTGGGATGAGTCCAATGACAAACCCATGTTAAAGTGACCGGTCCATTTCATACGCTTGGATTAGAATTGTGACTGGTCCATACACACCAGGGACTAACCTTGTACCGGTCCTGAGGTTGATCCATTTCCCGTAGGGTACTTACAACACAGTTTCACTAAGTAAATGAAGAGATTTTAGTCAAACGACATTCCACTTATTTGTAAAGTCCTTTCTTTGAGCTCAAATAAGCCCAAATTTATTAGAACCGTTGTGACATTTTCTCAAATATTTTTTTATTTCCTTGGACAATGTTGTCTGTCTAAAATGTCGGTCCTCAGAAAAGAAAAAAAATCTTTAGAAAACTTATATATACAATCAGTCAACGAGTAGTTTCAGCGCAAAAGAAGTATCTATAAATTGTTAATTTTATTACAATGATTTTTTTTAATAAAATGAGTATTTAAACTCATTTTCACTAAGTTTTATAATTTCGGTTTTAACCGGTTAACCGGTTTTGAGAAAAATAAAAACCGTTTTTTTTTAAATGGGATTTTCGGATAAACCGAAAACCGTCTTTTCAAAAAAAGAAAACGGTTATTTGGACACCCTAATTCCGTCGTAATTGCAGACTTTTGATCTTTGAGTGCTGTGTATTAGCTGGGTTTGGCATGTTTCTTGGCAGACGATATACCCCAGAGATCTTCTATTAACGGTTTTTTACAAAACTAATCAAATATGATTAGATCTCAAAAATGGCACCTTTATATATAAACAGATATACCCACATATGATGAGATTGAATTAGATATAAATGTATATAATCCCATATATGACCAGATCTAAAATCAGATCCAATTATTATAAGGATAGATATAATTATATCTAAGACATTAGATCTAGGTCAATATTTAGAACTGATCTATTTCCCTAGTAATTAGATAAAGGGTGATTCTTTTGAGGTTAGGATTTTCATGCATTAGTATTTGACAGATCACGTGGGATTTCAGACATGGTGTCAAAGAGAAAGATGCTCAGTATGCTTTGACATTTCATCATGAATAGACTTACTAACGAGCAACGCTTGCAAATCATTGAATTTTATTACCAAAATCAGTGGCAGAAAATCCGCTTTTTTATCGACAAATTTTGTTCAGCGATGAGGCTCATTTCTGGTTGAATGGCTACGTAAATAAGCAAAATTGCCGCATTTGGAGTGAAGAGCAACCAGAAGCCGTTCAAGAACTGCCCATGCATCCCGAAAAATGCACTGTTTGGTGTGGTTTGTACGCTGGTGAAATCATTGGACCGTATTTTTTCAAAGATGCTGTTGGACGCAACGTTACGGTGAATGGCGATCGCTATCGTTCGATGCTAACAAACTTTTTGTTGCCAAAAATGGAAGAACTGAACTTGGTTGACATGTGGTTTCAACAAGATGGCGCTACATGCCACACAGCTCGCGATTCTATGGCCATTTTGAGGGAAAACTTCGGAGAACAATTCATCTCAAGAAATGGACCGGTAAGTTGGCCACCAAGATCATGCGATTTGACGCCTTTAGACTATTTTTTGTGGGGCTACGTCAAGTCTAAAGTCTACAGAAATAAGCCAGCAACTATTCCAGCTTTGGAAGACAACATTTCCGAAGAAATTCGGGCTATTCCGGCCGAAATGCTCGAAAAAGTTGCCCAAAATTGGACTTTCCGAATGGACCACCTAAGACGCAGCCGCGGTCAACATTTAAATGAAATTATCTTCAAAAAGTAAATGTCATGGACCAATCTAACGTTTCAAATAAAGAACCGATGAGATTTTGCAAATTTTATGCGTTTTTTTTTAAAAAAAAGTTATCAAGCTCTTAACAAATCACCCTTTATAATTAGATCTTACCGAACTACTCATGTCTAATTGTATAAAATGAGATATCTCAATTTTTACTCGGGTTGTGAGGCGTGCAACATGGATGGGAGTTCGGAAGTAGAGGTGTCCACGTGACACGAAATTGTATTGACTCACGCGTGAGTCGTGAGTCGTGAGTCACGCTGAGGGAAACGGCGTGAGTGTGCGTAAGCGTGATTAACCAACCAAATGTCGTGCGTGAGCGTGATTCACGAAAATAATATCTTCGTGAGTGTGCGTGAGTAACGAATTTCGGAATAACACGCTCACGAAAATAATCCCGCTTTCGAACATAAAATGCTTAGGAGTTGAATTCATTTATACTTTTTGTGATATCCTAAGCGTTAAAGCTTTATAACGCTCTCGATTTTAATCATACTCATGTTTTCAGTCAGGTTCTGTAGTAGAGGTGTGCACGTGACACGAAATTGTCGTGACTCACGAAAATTTTCGTGACTCACGCGTGAGTCGTGAGTCACGCTCATGGCAACGGCGTGAGTGTGCGTAAGCGTGATTAACAAACCAATATGTCGTGCGTGAGTGTGAGTCACGAAAATATTATCTTCGTGAGTGTGCGTGAGTAAAGATTTACGCTCACGAAAATAATCCCGCTCACCAACATAAAACTCTTAAGAATTAAATTCATTTACAATTTTAGTTACACCTGGGATGTTAAGAGTGTAATAAAGCTCTCGATTTTAATAATGCTCATGTTTTCAGACACGTCGCTAAGGTAAATCACTCAAAAAATTGTTCGTGAGTCACGACATTTTTCGTGAGTCACGATATTTTTCGTGAGTCACGGTATTTTTCGTGAGTCACGACATTTTCTTGCGTGAGTGTGCGTGAGTACAAATTTTCTTTTCGTTTGTGTGCGTAAACGTGAGTCATACCAAACAATATCGTGCGTGAGTGTGCGTGAGTAAGATTTTTCCGTCGTGAGTGTGCGTGAGCGTCAGTAAAATATTACTCACATGTACACCTCATTGTGTAGGTAAATTGCACATAAAATTATTCGTGAGTCACGAGGTTTTTCGTGACTCACGACATTTTTCGTGAGTCACGATATTTTTCGTGAGTTACGACATTTAAAAGATTTTTTTGCGTGAGTACAAATTTTCTTTTCGTGAGCGTGAGTCCTACCAAAAAATATCGTGCGTGAATAAGATTTTTCCGTCGTGAGTGTGCGTGAGCGTGAGCAAAATATTACTCACGTGCACACCTCTATTCGGAAGTGTAAGTTTCACCGAGATAATTGCAAGTTTTTTAGTATTCTCTAATAAATCGACATAATTTTAGATTTTCCTCGTATACACTCAAAAAAAGTTTTCTTAGATCCAAAGATTTAGACTTTTTCTTAAGGATTTTAGTATTGATTCTTGACTTTGACAAAGCGGCTTCTTTAAAATAAAGAAGCCTTTAAATCTAGGATCAATAAAATTAAAATTATCCCTTCAGATCGTGGGACTGGTCCCAAAACCGGTCGTCTCACAGGTCCTTGAACCGGTGAAATTAAGATGGAGTTGTCATAGGAAGAGTCAATTGACCCCCGCATAGATACCTACAAATCAATCTAAATAGACATGTTAGAGAGGCAGTCCAAAAAACAATTTTTTTCCACCAATTTTACTTTTTATTTTTATCAGTGTTTTTTTTTACTTTTATTTTGTTATTATCTAATTTTTACAATTTGAAAAACATTTACGCTCCGACCAGGACCTGGGTTTATTGGCACCATAACAGGACGCCTTAACACACTCAGAAAATGAACAAATGTAGGGAAAATATAACTGAAAAAATAGAACTGTCCCTGTTATAGATGCAAAAGGGCCAGAAAGGTGTTAATTAACCCTATGATAGAGACCTTTAAACCGGTTAGGGCGATGGGTTCATTGTGTTCTAAAGACCAACCGGCTAAATACAACCAGTCCCATGACCAGTATAAAATTCCAACTACTGGAAATAGGGGTCAATTGGCACTAAAAAAAACTGAAGGGATGATACAGTTCTGATTAATCAAATTGTTATTCTGTTTTCGCGGTATATTATTAAAAATATTCGCGTACAAACAAACAAATGCCAGTTTAAAAATCCAAATTATAATGGGTACTTCAAAGTAAAAACTGTTTTATTAATTCAAAGAAAAAAAAAAAAAAAATAATAATAATAACTTTAGACCAAAGATTCTAAAGTCTCAAAATAAATCGTAGCCTATATTTGTAGTGTTTTTATCTTAAATCTAAAGATTCAATATTTCAGTTAACTTAAGGACGATTTCATTAAATCAAAAATGTGTTTCTTTACTTTGAGGAAAATTTGCCTTTGTTCAAAGACATACGAACTAATGGAGGGACGCACATTTCCAAAATTTATGGATAAACTACAGTGAAACCACTCTCACCGGACACCTCTTAAAAGTGGCCAATTGTCGTGAAACACATTAAAATTAACCCCTCCTAACTGGACACCTCGCAAATATGGACAAAAATTAAGCAACCGTGGGTATCCACTTCAGAGATGTTTCACTGCGGACTCTTCGTATTGCTCTTCAAACGCTCCCTCCCTTTTCATTTTGATTATATTAACTATTATTCATTTTGTACTCATCATTTCGACGCACATGTCAAACAAACTTTATTAATAATGGCAGTAATAAAACTCGATGTCAAAATATTTTGCACGGACATAGAATAAAAAAAAACGCAATATTTCAACCGCAACGTAATTGATAAAAACAGCAACAACGTATATATCAAAAAACAAATGATGCTTTGTTAAGACTCATGTATACACTGAAAGATTTGCTAAGATGGTTTGAAAAAAAAAAGTAATTTTTATTTTTTTAATCATATTCCTGCTCTGCGTGCATGAAATGATATCAAACGAAAACTCATGTAAAATCCGTTTAAAAATTGTCTTATAATTAAATTACGATATCATTACGATATAATTAACAAATCTTTGTTAACAAGAAATACAAAACAAGAAAACGTTTCCCATTTTGCGTACTTGTGAACGCAAAGTGAATGGACCAAGTCGTCAGTTAGACATTTGGTCTTTTTTTTTCCAATATTTCTAGTTCGAACCAATTCACACTGCATTATTCCACCGATTGCTGATGAATCAATCGATCGATGAATGAATGTATGAATGAGTTAACATAGAGAAGAAGCACGAACGAAGAACTTGCTAATCATATACAAATCGTCTGATACACGATCTGCGAACTGTGGGTCCCTCCTACCGTTTTTCCCATCTTCAGCTTTGGGTTTCCATAGAAATGCCATCGATTGAGCTTGTCATCACCATCGTCTTTATTATTGGCTTCATCATCACATTCATGGTTAGAGTTTGATGGAATTGCATTCCACATCATCAAGTTTTTTATATGTTGTTTGACTTTTTTTTTGTATTATTAAAATTCTTTTATATTTATTGCAATATTGAAATAATATTAATCAAAGTTCATTACAGAGTGGTCTACAAATAACTGATAAATATTTATTTTAGAACATATGAACTGAAGGCAAAATAGTTGTCATGAACTAGTGTCCCCCTTAAGGGGTAAGAAACATTTTAAAAATTCCCCCACCGCAATAAGTTTCTGGGTAATAGTCACAAATACATGGAATAGAAATTATTGAAAAGGCAATAACCGATATATTCCAAGCAAATAAATGTGTGTGTGTGTTGTTTTTTTAACATTAAAGAATGTTAGCTTGAATCCATAACAGGTTGGCTGATAAGTCCCCGGTCTGACACATAGATGGCGTCGCTAGTATTAAATGCATATTATTTTTATATAGTACCAACCTTTAAATGATTCGTTTTAAAATTTGACGTCTGTAAGTCAATTAGTTTGTGAGATAGAGCGTATTTTGTGAAGCAACTTTTGTTATTGTGAAAAAAAATGAAAAAAATAAATTTCGTGTTTTGATAAAATACTGTTTTCTGAAGGGAAAAAATACGGTGGAAGCAAAAACTTGGCTTGATAATGAGTTTCCGCACTCTGCCCCAGGGAAATCAACAATAATTGATTGGTATGCAAAATAGAGGTGTGCACGTGAGTAATAGTTTACTCACGCTCACGCACACTCACGACTGAAAAATCATACTCACGCACACTCACGCACGATATTTTTTGGTAGGACTCACGCTCACGCACACTCACGAAAAGAACATTTGTACTCACGCACGAAAACGTCGTGACTCACGAAAAATACCATGACTCACGAAAAATATCGTGACTCACGAATTATTTTATGATTAATTTACCGTACCGAAGTGTCTGAAAACATGACCATTATTAAAATCGAGAGTGTTATTTAACTCTTAACATGCACACAGAAAACAAATTTGTTGTGCCAACCAATTCTTTTGCCAACCAAATTATTCGGTCCCATCTACTACCAGAATATAACTGACAAAATTTGTCAAAGCAACCAACTGTTGTCTTGCACAACAGTATATCAAATTGTTTGGATAACTAAAATTTGGGCACATTATAAGTCTAATTGGTAATCCCAACCAATAAGATTTTATTCGTTTGTTGAAACAACTATTTATTATTTTCGGACAACCAATGCTTGCGTTTTATGTTGGTGAGCAGGAATATTTTCGTGAGTGTAATTCGGTACTCACGCACACTCTCGAAGATATTATTTTCGTGACTCACGCTCACGCACGACATTTTGGTTTGTTAATCACGCTCACGCACACTCACGCTGTTGTCATGAACGTGACTCACGCACGAATCACGACAATTTCGTGTCACGTGCATACCTCTAATGCAAAATTCAAGCGTGGTGAAATGAGCACGGAGGACGGTGAACGCAGTGGTCGCCCGAAAGAGGTGGTTACAGACGAAAACATCAAAAAATCCACAAAATGATTTCGAATGACCGTAAAATGAAGTTGATCGAGATAGCAGAGGCCTTAAAGATATCGAAGGAACGTGTTGGTCATATCATTCATCAATATTTGGATATGCGGAAGCTCTGTGCAAAATGGGTGCCGCGCGAGCTCACATGCGGAAGCTCTGTGCAAAATGGGTGCCGCGCGAGCTCACATTTGACCAAAAACAACAACGTGTTGATGATTCTGAGCGGTGTTTGCAGCTGTTAACTCGTAATACACCCGAGTTTTTCCATCGATATGTGACAATGGATGAAACATGGCTCCATCACTACACTCCTAAGTCCAATCGACAGTCGACTGAGTGGACAGCGGCCGGTGAACCGTCTCCGAAGCGTGGAAAGACTCAAAAGTCCGCTGGCAAAGTAATGGCCTCTGTTTTTTGGGATGTGCATGGAATAATTTTTATCGATTATCTTGAGAAGGGAAAAACCATCAACAGTGACTATTATATGGCGTTATTGGAGCGTTTGAATGTCGAAATCGCGGCAAAACGGCCCCATATGAAGAAGAAAAAAAGTGTTGTTCCACCAAGACAACGCACTGTGCCACAAGTCATTGAGAACGATGGCAAAAATTCATGAATTGAGCTTCGAATTGCTTCCCCACCCAGCGTATTCTCCAGATCTGGCCCCCTGCGAATTTTTCTTGTTCTCAGACCTCAAAAGGATGCTCGCGGGGAAAAAATTTGGCTGCAATGATGAGGTGATCGCCGAAACAGAGGCCTATTTTGAGGCAAAGCCGAAGGAGTACTACCAAAATGGTATCAAAAAATTGGAAGGTCGTTAAAATCGTTGTATCGCTCTTGAAGAGAACTATGTTGAATAATAAAAACAAATTTTGACAAAAAAAATGTGTTTTTCTTTGTTATCAGCCAACCTGTTGTATCTTGAACTTAAGCTAAGGATTTTGATATTGAATTCGAGCCAAAGACATGGTTTCTTTAAAATAAAATAATTTCGGATTTATAAAATTAAAATTTGGATACATATTTTCAAATTCAAATTTTATAGGATTTATAAAATTAGAATTTGGATACAGATTTCCATTTTTTTATATGAATTGACAAACCTATTTACCAATAGATAAATAAATGACAGCTAAAAAATACAATAGACTCTTCCAAAGAAGATGTTTTATCTTCGATACAAAGATTCGAAATAACTTAAAGAGTATATTTTCTAATCAAATATCTTTTTTATAAAAAGGGAAATTTTCCTTAATTTAAATAAATACGAATTTAACTAAAGAAATCAAATTTCAAAGAGAAGTATTCTAAATTCGAAGAAATAGTTTTGAAAACAAAGGTAATGACTTTGCATTAGTTCACATATTGTGTAAATTTTATATTATAAAAAATAATTGTATGTATTGAAAACAGTTAAAATTTAAATCTATTTATACAATTTAAATTCTTTCCATGAAGTTCTATATATTTATTTGAATAATTATGTGTTTTGTCAATTTTTTCTATACAAAAAAATGTTGTTCTCTTTTTCTAGGTAAGTCCTTAAGAAATTATTTGCAATTCATTTACGGTAAGTAAGCACAAAGAATTCCTGTCTTATAATATAGATGCGACTTTTTCATTTGGTTTTACATGAAAAAAAGTCTATACACTCAAAACAACATTGAACTAATATCAAAGATGATGCAACACAAAATTTAGGAATACACACAAATTAAGGACAAATTTCTTTAAAATAAAGAAATTTTAATTAAAGTAAAGTTCATGATCTTTTCTTTAAATATGGGACACGAATCTTTGAAATTTGCATCCCTCCATTGACGTCGTATGTCCTTGAATTTTCCTATTTTCCCTTAAACTAATGAAAATAATTTTTGATATAAAGAAATAATCTTTAAATTAACTGAGATATGGAATCTTTGAATTATAAAGAAAAAATCTTCAAAAATAGGTCAATACTTATTTTGAGAATTTTGCATCTTTGGTCTAAAGTTTTTTTTGAAATTAAAAACAAGTAAGGAAAGTCTAAAGCCGGGCGGCCCGACTATATTGTACCCTTCACCACTATGTATACCAAAATTTTTGATACCATCTTAACACCTTCAAAATTGTTGGGAACTGTATAAAGTTTTATATGCCCATATACAAATGTATAAATATGAAGCGATTTGGATATTTTTTTAAACTTTTACAAAATCTCTAGACTAAAAATTTAAATTGGTTAATAACCGGGACGGGCCGCACAATGTTGGTAAAAAAATATTGGAAATATTTAAATTGCATAAAATTTCTCAAGCCTGCATTTTTGATTTATCGTTTGATACATACGAATAAGAGTATAGGTAAATTTGAATCATTTTTGGTGTTTTCGACTTAGCAGTGACGATTTTACAAGAAAAATGTTCGAATTTTGGTCATATTTGCTAAAATCGGAAGAACATACATATGGGGGCTTTGTCTAATTCTGGAACGATTTTGATAACATTTGACACACATTTGCTAAAATTTTAATTGCACTCTCAGTGCAAAACACAAAAATTTTCGAAATGAAACTTTGGCCTCCGTAGTCATATGAATGTAAATCGGGCGGAAGATATATAAAGGAGTCATATCTAAATCTGAACCGTTTTTTACCAAATTTGGCTGGCATAGTAAAACTGTTAATTCCATTCCATGTGCACAATTTTAAGTAAATCGGAATGAAATTTTGACTTACGGTAGTCATATGACTATAAATCGGATGAGAGCTATATATGGGAGCTATGTCTAATGGTGATTTCGTTTGGGAAAAAAAGTGTTGCATACAAATGGTACAACATTTTATGGTGTTACCACCAGGGTTGGTCTGTCGCAAACTGTGACTTTTGCGACATACATTTACGACAGTATAATACGTATGTCGCAAAAGTCGTAAACCTAGTGTAGAAAACCTAATTTGGAATTAAAGAAATTGTGAATATTTTTTAATTTAATTTAGTTAAGCTCCCCGATAAAAGGTATGCAAAAAATGTTTTATATTGTATTTATTCAAAACTCTACTAGATTTACATCTCTCATTCACAACTTCAAACTATTCTTGGTTTTCGTGGTCCAAGCTTTAGCAGCATCAACGAATGACTAGCTACAATTTTGAAAATTTTTAATTAGTATGGAAATTGGCTCTAATAAAATTTTCTTCTTATTATTATTATAAATTTTCTTATTATTATAAAATTTTCTCTAACCAGCAATTCACTTATATAAGACTTAAGTAGTTTTCCTTCCACACTGAAAAAAAGCATGCCCGGTTCCAAAGATTTTGTCTTTACTGTAAAAAATTTGGTATTGATTCCGAGCCAAAGAAGCGGAGAATACAAGTACACACAAAACATTTTTTTTTCTGATTCAATCACGAAATTAATTGATCCAATTAATTTTTTAATTGAAATGTCTTCAATCACAGAAATGATAGTATCAATTAAAAAATTAATTGAAGGTCAATTAAACAATTAATTGATCCAATTAAAAAATTAATTGATACTATTATTTTTTTGTAATTGATTTTTGTTTCAATTAAAAAATTCGTTGAACCAATTAAATTTTTAATTGAATATTTTTTAAAACTCAATTAAAATTTTAATTGGAAAATTTTTCGTGAGAATTTTTTCTGTGTAAGGATACTTTTAAGACACAATTCTCTTTTAAATTTGGGTTTTGTGTGCTTGCTTTTACGAAGCAAATTTTAATTGTTCGCTATTTCAGCTTTTTTTCTTCATATGCTATCAAAGTCCTTTAAAAGCGAGTTAACGATAACTTTATTTTCCAAATTCAGACTCGACTTCCTGTAGAAATTTAGCTATGTTTCAAGTAAAAAACGTCTTTAACCCTTTCACTACCGAAATAAACCTACTATTAAAAACTTTAATTTTTCTTCTGTTTTTACTTGCACTTTCAGCTTGTAGAACAAAAATTTTCATTTTGAGAGTCTACCTCAATTACTTCAAGAGCTATATGAGCTTTTTCTGAAAACTTGATTCTTGAATTGTGACCAAATGGCCTTACGAAAATAAGCCCTATTTGGCCTATAAAATCGTTCACAGTATGAGAAAAAAATTCGAAAAAGAAACCGTAAAAGTATCAGCTATAGTTTTTGTATAAATGTCCATTTACTAGAAACATACCAAAGAAAAATTGTCTCAAATTTTCGTATTTTTCGTATATTGTTAAAAAAGTTTATAAAAATATATTTTAGTGCTCGCCAATATGGAAAATATTTAAAGCTTATTTAGATTAAAACCTCTATTTTAAAATAACATCGAGAAATAAATCGAAACTAAGTGGGAAAATAGAATTTGGTGTCTTTTTCGAATGTCCTTCTAAGTGGCCATCGGTAGTGAAAGGGTTAAAATAAAGTGTTGAAAAACATGTCCTATTTTTGAACGGTTTTTTGCTTTGTAGTCAAGATGCAAAAATACAACAAATTTTAAGACAATTTCTTTCATTTTAAAGAATTTTTCTGAATTATTAAAGTCAAGTTGACCTTGGCCCATAAATTTTGTCTTTCATGTTATGATACCCATTTTTAAGTAAAATCACTTAATTATAAGGACAATACGACTTCATTGAAAAGTTTATAGGCTTTTGGACAAGGAAAAAACTTTATATTAAAGAAATGCGTCTTCTATGGTAAGCAAAATTTGCATTCGTATTTTAAGGCAATTAAATCTTTGCCCTCACGACAATATTTTTTTCAGTGTATTTTAAAGACACGAAATCTTTGGCGTCACGGCAATATTTTTTTTCAGTGCATATGAAGCATATTAAAAAACAATAAAAGCGAAATATATTGTGTGCAAATTTCGAATTTAGTAAAATTATGTTCCTTTTTTCTTCTTCTAATATTTAGTTCACCCCTTAAGGGAAGCAAACAATAATTAAAATAAAGACAAAATTCTCACATTTGGCAAAATTTTTAAGAATTTTTTTCTGCCAAAAAAATAGGTATTTTTTACTTTGAATGTTATGGAATTTTAATTAAACTTAACAAGTAACTAAAATACAATTTAAACAAGTATATCGGCCGTAAGTTCGGCCAGGCCGAAGCTTATGTACCCTCCATCATGGATTGCGTAGAAACTTCTTCTAAACACTGCCATCCACAATCGAATTACTTAAGTTGCGGTAACGCTTGCCGATGGCAAGGACATAAAATTTTGACAAAATTTTCTACAGAAATAAAATTTTACCAAAATTTTCTAAAGAAATAAAATTTTCACAAAATTTTCTATAGAAATAAAAATTTTGACAAAATTTTCTATAGAAAGAAAATTTTGACAAAAATTTCTACAGAAATAAAATTTTAACAAAATTTTCTATAGAAATAAACTTTTGACAAAATTTTCTATAGAAATAAAATCTTGGTAGATTATTTTTGGCTCGAGTGGCAACCATGATTATGAACCGAATAAAATTTGAACAAAATTTTCTATATAAAATTTTGACAAAATTTTCTATAGAAATAAAATTTTGACAATGATGAAATATTTATTATGAACCGAACAAAAATTTTCTCTAGAAATAAAATTTTGACAAAATTTTCTATAGAAATAAAATTTTGACAAAATTTTCTATAGAAATAAAATTTTGGTAGATTATTTTTGGCTCTAATTTTTGTGTGATTGGACCAATTTTGGTATGGTTGTTAGCGACCATATACTAACACCACGTTCCTAATTTAAACCGGATCGGATGAATTTTGCTCCTCCAAGAGGCTCCGGAGGTCAAATCTGGAGAACGTTTTATATGGGGGCTATATATAATTATGGACCGATATGGACCAATTCTGGCACGGTTGTTAAAAATCATATACTAACACCATGTTCCAAATTACAACCGGATTGGATGAAATTTGCTTCTCTTTGAGGCTCCGCAAGCCAAATCTGGGGATCGGTTTATATGGGGGCTATATATAATTATGGACCGATGTGGACCAATTTTTGCATGATTGTTAGAGACCATATACCAACACCATGTACCAAATTTCAGCCGGATCGGATGAAATATGCTTCTGTTATAGGCTCCACAAGCCAAATCTGAGGGTCCCTTTATATGGGGGCTATACGTAAAAGTGGACCGATATGGCCCATTTTCAATACCATCCGACCTACATCGATAACAACTACTTGTGCCAAGTTTCAAGTCGATAGCTTGTTTCGTTCGGAAGTTAGCGTGATTTCAACAGACGGACGAACGGACATGCTTAGATCGACTCAGAATTTCACCACGACCCAGAATATATATACTTTATGGGGTCTTAGAGCAATATTTCGATGTGTTACAAACGGAATGACAAAGTTAATATACCCCCATCCTATGATGGAGGGTATAAAAAATAGATACCTTATGATCACTTTATGTCTTCTACTTTTTGTTATAAAAAATGTTTGCTAGGAAAGAATAAAGTTTCTAGACTCTAATATTTTTTAAGTGTTACAACCTTATTGTCCATTAAATGTTTTGAAAATAAATAATGCAGTTTTGTTGATATTATTTTTGCGATGTTAGATAGATGAATTGCGTTCTGATTCGATTACGATTACGAGAAGCCATATGATAAATCATCCGAGATAGACGATACGTTCATGCATTTTAGAATATGTAGAGAATAACGGCGCCCACCAATCAACACTGTAAATTAACGTGGTTAATTGCCATGACCAAAAGAGCAATGTTAGGAAAACCTGCAGTGTTTATTTGTTCCCGGTACGAAAATTTCGAAGAGACGGGTTATACCTGCCGCCTTAAGGCAAGGCGAATCCCACTGATGGAGGTAAAAGCAAAAAAAACAACCTGACATATAAAAAATCTAGACAAATTAACAGCAATATATGGTAGCTTTGACCTTGCACGCAATAAACAAACTCATTGCCTACTTCATGTAATAAAATTGTAATTACAAAAATAGTTTGTTAGAGTTAGAATTACAATATAATGGGTAGAAATCAGACAAGTATTTAAATTATTTATTTGTTATATGATGTGATTACATGATGGTTTGGGATTTAATTTCGAGTTCTATAAATATTAGTCATTACAAAAACATACTGTTTTTTATAAAGTAATTAATGTTAAATTGACATTTGCTGATGTACATTTTTTTTTGCAAGATTACTATATTAGGGCATGACATAATTTCAATACAAAAATATATTTTACTTAAATATTTTTTATAAATTTTTCGAATTTATTAATTTTACACCTTTCAAATATCAAAATATCATAAAAAGTGTGCATTGTATGTACAATGAAAAAAAGCATGCCCGGTTCTAAAGATTTTGTCTTTACAAAATTGGCAGCCCTGCATCAATATAACACAGTGAGATCGATGGCTGATAGGGTTGGCTGATAAGTCCCCGTTCTAACAAAGAAAAACACATTTTTTGTGAAAATTCGATTTTATTATTCAACATAGTTCCCTTCAAGAGCGATACAACGATTATAACGACCTTCCAATTTGTTGATACCATTTTGGTAGTACTCCTTCGGTTTTGCCTCAAAATAGGCCTCAGTTTCGGCGATCACCTCTTCATTGAAGCCAAATTTTTTCCCTGCGAGCATCCTTTTGAGGTCTGAGAACAAGAAAAAGTCGCTGGGGCCAGATCTGGAGAATACGGTGGGTGGGGAAGCAATTCGAAGCCCAATTCATGAATTTTTGCCATCGTTCTCAATGACTTGTGGCACGGTGCGTTGTCTTGGTGGAACAAAACTTTTTTCTTCTTCATATGGGGCCGTTTTGCCACGATTTCGACCTTCAAACGCTCCAATAACGCCATATAATAGTCACTGTTGATGGTTTTTCCCTTCTCAAGATAATCGATAAAAATTATTCCATGCGCATTCCAAAAAAGAGACGTCATTACTTTGCCAGCGGACTTTTGAGTGTTCCACGCTTCGGAGACGGTTCACCGGCCGCTGTCCACTCAGCCGACTGTCGATTGGACTCAGGAGTGTAGTGATGGAGCCAAGTTTCATCCATTGTCACATATCGACGGAAAAACTCGGGTGTATTACGAGTTAACAGCTGCAAACACCGCTCAGAATCATCAACACGTTGTTGTTTTTGGTCAAATGTGAGCTCGCGCGGCACCCATTTTGCACAGAGCTTCCGCATGTCCAAATATTGATGAATGATATGACCACACCCAGAAAAAAGTGCCTTCGAAACTAAAGGAAAAAATTTTCATCAATATAGTTTATCCATTTTATTTCCATTAAGGTAAATTTTTGTGAAAAATAATAAAATTTACTCGTTTCAGTAAAAAAATCTTAAACTGTAAGCAGTTAGGAATAGTTCATTAACTAGAATAAGGCATGGAATTTTACTCATACTATTTTCTTCGCTGGGTATAAGAATTTACTACTGAAAAAGAAAATTTTATTCACCGATAACAAAGCATTCGTAAAAATAAACAAAAACCGAACTAAAACCAAGTTTCCTCAAAATTAGTAAAATTTCTTATAAAATGATAATTGCGACTTCCTTTATAATAGAAAGTTTTTCATACATACGAACAACACTTGGCATAGAAAAATATTTTAGTTCATTCGTACTAAGAAGTATGCAATCCTTAAGGAAACACACTTGTTAGAATATAGGAAATTTTCCTAAATTTCTATTGTCTACCTGTAATCGATACCTGTCATCGTAATCGATGTGTTTGCGCGTGGGTGTAATCGATATATTTGCGCGTCGGTTGTTTTTTAGTTGGAATCGCGTTGTTTCGGAGAGATTGTTAAAAAATAATATGGTAAAATAATATAATAAATAACAAATAAAATATATAAAATATTTGTTATTTTAAATTAGTGAGAAAAATTTTCGTTTTTTTAAATAAATCTATCAATGTTCGTGATAGTGTATAAAGAAAGAAAACACCAGCAGAATAACAACCCTTTCATTTGTCTTCATTTTGGAATCTTCAATTATCAGGTAATATTCAGTGACGCTAACCTTTTGCAACAATAATGTTTTATGATTTTTTATATTTGTAGGTATTGAAATTGTAAAAGGAGGACAAAATCGTTAGGCAGCAACTTATTAAAAGTGAAAAGTACAAGAAGAAGAAAAAGTGCGTTTTACAGTTGATAATATCACACGGAAATTGGAAATAGTGGAATAATAAACTAATATTTCAAGGACAGTCGATGCTGTTGATTCTTAATAAATATATTCAATATATTAATAAAACATGTCTTTTATTGAAGATAAAATTGCTTATAGAAATAAATAAAATTGTATTTAAAAACGAAGGTAAGCAGTTCTAATTATGAAGTAATAGTTTTACCACAAATGTGTAAGATTTGTCGAAATGAATAAAAAAAATTTCAATAAAATCATTCCATATATGAATTCAAATTAGTTAAATTTTTTCATTCTGTAGTATAGTGGTATATAAATATAGGAAAATGTTAACTAATATATGGAATGCATTATTCCTAATTTCTACGAAAATCACATCGTTCAAACAAATAAAAATGTCTTTGGCGCTATACGAAGTTCAACTTTCTTCACAATGAGTTCATTTTAACTTAAAGAAGGGGTCACTTTTTTCTGGGTGCAATATGTTCCTTTGATATCTTTAAGGCCTCTGCTATCTCGTGGTGCTCATTTCACCACGCTTGAATTTTGCATAGCAATCAATTATTGTTGATTTCCCTGGGGCATAGTCCGGAAACTCATTATCAAGCCAAGTTTTTGCTTCCACCGTATTTTTTCCCTTCAGAAAACAGTATTTTATCGAAACACGAAATTCCTTTTTTCCATTTTTTCACAATAACAAAAGTTGCTTCACAAAAGATGCTCTATCTCACAAACTAATTGACTTACAGACGTCAAATTTTGACACGAATCATTTGAAGGTTGATTAAAAATAATATGCTTTTAATACTAGCGACGTCATCTATGTATCAGACCGGGGACTTATCAGCCAACCTGTTAAGTCGATATTCTCCGAAAACACATATAAATAAATTGCAAAAGTTGTGGTTAGTTATGCGATATTCATTTTATAAGGGTGTACACTGAAAAAAATATTTATATGATATTAAAGATGACGCAACCTAAATTTTAGGATGCGCAGTTTACACAATATTAAGGACAATTTTTTTTAAATAATAAAAATACAATTAAAAAGAAATTTATAATCTTTGCTTCAATTTGTTTTATTAAATTTAGGACAAACCAAAAAACGTTACCTTAATTAATTTAACAGTATAAATTAATTTATTTTGAATTAAAAATGAAATTATATAAGACTACAATAAAATACAGATATTATTATTTATCTGATGGACAATTAATTATTCAATATAATTGCAGTAAAAATATATTATATAGAAATTCGATAATTACACTCAAAAAAAAGTGTACTCTCTATTTCACTAAAGCCAATTTAACTTTATTTTAGTCCATGGAATTATTATGTTTGGAGAAAGTTTATTTTACTCTAATAATTTTTTGTGTACGTTAACTAACGTTAACATTAACTAAAACCGAGGAAAAAAATTTACTCAAATGAAGCATAAAGATTAACTAAATTCGTGTCTTCCACAAAATAGCTCAGAATTTCTTTAGATTTGTAAATTTTACCACAAATGCGTCCATCATGAACTTCGTATGTCACTAAAGACATTCTTGCAATTTTGAACTCCAAGTTTTTCCTTCAAACTACAAAATTTTCTTTAACAAGTGAAAAAAACTTAGTTATGTCTAATAAATTTTCATGAATTTGTCGAAAAATATTTACTTATTTTTATGACATCGGCGCGATGCCAACGTTTGTAATACTGTTTAGTTAAAATTTTCTACATATATTCAAAATTTTCTAAAATTAACCGAAAGTTTTCAACCTTGTGGGTTCACATACACTGAAAGTGTATTTAAACATGTATATGTGATATGATTAATGTAGTGATATAATATTAAAGTTTTTATATAAATAAGTCGAAGTGAAAGCAAAATTTTTTTATATAAATAAATTTATATCTTAGACTTTGTATTTACATTTGCTATATAAGATCCCGACTTGGAAACGTTTCATAAGCTATATTTTGAGTTGTCGGACATATTAATTGTTTGGATTGATGTACAAATCACAGTACACTTCGTATTGGATAAATACCTTGCGTTGTAATCATACATCTCACACCCAGAATGGTTGGCCATCAATGGAACATTGTAAAATAACGTGGTCAATTGATGACAAAATCAATTTAAACCAGTCGACTAATTTAGCCAGCCTCACACAATCTAAAGTGCGTTGAAGCAAAACAAACTTTTATTTTCTTTTGGCAAATGTTGAGATAATTCCAAGAAAGCTCTCAAAAACTTGTGACTAGATTCATGGTGGTGGTGTGACAAGCCGGTAATGTCTAACCGGTGGAGATTTATAATTTGTTTACCCAGAAACATTAGAAACCATAAAAATCAAAACAAAACATGTTTGCTCTGTTTCTAAGGGATTTTTTCTTGTCTTATTTATCTAAATACACTCTCTAAAATGTTGTTTTTATTGATTTTCAAACATCAGAGAAACATTTGGATTTTTACGTTTAGCAAATTTATGTTAATTTTATTTGGAATTATCTTGACTTGACTAACTAGCCAGAGTCACGGACATTTTTCTAAAACGTTTACATCCGCTGTTCTGGAATACCCATATTCTCACATTGTGATGGAGAAGAGAACAATTGATGATAAATTGAATGTCTATAAAAATGGATTGCTTAATTGCAAAGTAGCCTAAGTAACATTATGTTATTAAAAACATACCAGTAAGCTAACGTGAATATGGACTCATTTAATTAAGGCATTGTGGTTAGTATTAAAGACGAGTAACCTAAAAATTAATTTAATAAAATAAATGCTTTAACGACATCGAGTTAGTGAAAACTTTTGGCCAAGATCGAGAGTCGATCGATGTTGGCTCCTAATCGATTATCGATCTTGATAGCTGTTTCATTTTTAGCTAACATGCACTCAAAAAAAAGTGAACTCTCTATTTCACTAAAGCCAATTTAACTTTATTTTAGTTCATGGAATTATTATGTTTGGAGAAAGTTTACTTTACTCTAATAATTTTTTGTGTACGTTAGTTAAATTAACTAAAACCGGGGAAAAAAATATACTCAAATGAAGCATAAAGATTAACTAAATTCGTGTCTTCCACAAAATAGTTCAGAATTTCTTTAAATTTGTAAATTTTACCAAAATTGCGTCCATCATGAACTTCGTATGTCACTAAAGACATTTTTGCAATTTTGAACTCCAAGTTTTTCCTTCAAACTACAAAATTTTCTTTAACAAGTGAAAAATCTTAGTTATGTCTAATAAATTTTCTTGAATTTGTCGAAAAAGATTTACTTATTTTTATGACATCGGCGTGATGCCAACGTTTGTAATACTGTTTAGTTAAAATTTTCTCCAAATATTAAAAATTTTCTAAAATTAACCAAAAGTTTTCTTCCTGGTGGGTTCACTGTTTTTTCAGTGTGAAAAGTCAAAATTAGTGCATTTTTGGTTAAACGGACAATCGACTTTGAAATAATTTAAATATGCAATTTTCAATTCTATTTCGACTTATTACTGACTAGAAGTAAATTTGTCAGGCAATCGATTACCGACCCTTGCATTTATCACTTCACCACAAAATTACGATTTTTTTGAATTTAGCCCACTTTGGAATTAACGCTGGGATAAACATCGTAAATAATTGCATTTTAAATAGTTGGCAAAGATTTATTTATAAATTTCTACTATTTCGAATGAATGAATGAATTGATTATTTGCACGATTTTCATCATTGAATAATCGTCACAGAGACTCTCTATTACGTCGCAATATTTTCTAGCCTTATAAGGCTATTTCATAATAAATAATAGTCCCGCTATACTAGTTATTTAGTCATATTGGTCTTGCATGAAGTACTATTTGCTGCACACGAGCGAAATTCACAGAATAATATGAAATGTTTACAACGAATTTGATTTTAAATGGTAAATTTAAATTTTATCATGTTATTAATAACACTAGTTTACACTGAAAATTTACACTTGATGAGAGTCGACTTTTTATCTGTTGAATTCGAAAAAAAAGTTTAGACAAATTTTTATGGAACAGTTTTTGAGATATCCCGTTATTTTTAGTTTTTCGCTCTTTTTTCACTAAATCTAATTATATCTCGAGTTAGAAATGTCCGATTATATCGTTGTTGGTACATAAATGAAAGGTAAAAACCATTGAAAAAACGTCCAGGTTCTCTTCATGGTCGTATAGATGATACTCTAATGTAAGTAATAAGACCAACTAGAAGAAAAACGACCGAAAAATGACAACGTTATAAGAAATTGAGTGAACAAATCCGATGTCAAATCATGTAAATATGAGTCACTCACCCACACAAAAATGCATTTCTCTGTGGCCGGAAAAAGGAAAATTTGCCTTAGTTTAAAGACATGAACTTTAACGAAGGGACGCAAATTTTCAAAATGTGTGCCAATACAATTTATTGTGGATATATCTATGATGCTAAATATCCTTACTGTATGGTTAACATGACCATGTTAACCATACAGTAGGGAGCCACCGTGGTGCAATGGTTAGCATGCCCGCCTGCATACACAAGGTCGTGGGTTCGATTCCAGCTTCGAGCGAACACCAAAAAGTTTTTCAGCGGTGGATTATCCTACCTCAGTAAAGCTGGTGACACTTTTGAGTGTTTCAAAGCTTCTCTAAGTGGTTTCACTGCAATGTGGAACGCCGTTCGGACTCGGCTAAAAAAATGAGGTCCCTTGTCATTGAGCTTAACATGGAATCGGTCAGCACTCAGTGATAAGAGAGAAGTTCACCAATGTGGTATCACAATGGACTGAATAGTCTAAGTGAGCCTGATACATCGGGCTGCCACATAACCTAACCTACTCTAACTTAAGTTTGTTAATAAGACCAACTAGAAGAAATACGACCGAAAAATCACAAAGTTATAAGAAATTGAGTGAACAAATTCGATGTCAAATCATGTAAATATGAATCACTCACCCACACAAAAATGCATTTCGCAGTGGCCGAGATGTATTTTTGTGTGGGTGAGTTGCTCATATTTGCAAGATTTGAGATCGATTGTGTTCACTCAATTGCTTATAACTTTGTCATTTTCGGTCGTTTTTCTTCTAGCTTGTCTTATTACTTACGTTAGAGTATCATCTATACGACCATCTATACGAAAAACTAAAAATAACGGGATATCTCAAAAACTGTTCCATAAACCAAATTTTTAAAAAAAATTTTCGAAATAAGCAGATCAAAATACATAAGAAAAGTTACCCCTCATCAAGTGTACATGAAAAAATATATATTTTTTGTAAACTAGTGTAATTGGCAACAACTTAAATATTATATCGCCCAGAACCGCCACTATCATAATGAAATTTTTGAAACGTGCCATTAAATAAAAATAATAATAAATGATAATTATATAAATTACTCTAAAACATATTCAAAGTGAACTCAAACAAAAGTTTACTTGGATCCAAAGATGTTGACCTTCCTTTAAGGATTTTGGTATTGATTCCGAGCCAAAGATGCGGCTTCTTTAAAATAAAGACATTTTTTAGGGACCTCCCTGGCTTTAAATCTAGGATCGATAAAATTAAAATTGGATACAGATCTCATTCATCGAATTTTTATTCTCTGTTTGCGGTATATTAATAATGGTATTAATGTACAAACAAATTCCAGTTTCAAAATCCAAATTATGCCAAGTACTTCAAAGTAAAAACTGTTTTCTTAATGCTAAAAAAACTTTAAACCAAAGATGCAAATCCTTAAAATAAGTCTTAGCCTATATTTGAAGCAGTTTTATCATAAATTTAAAAACTCAATATGTCAGTTGAGTTAAAGACGATTTCTTTAAATTAGAAATGTTTTTCTTTATTTTAAGGAACATTTGCCTTACTTCAAAGATCTACAACTTCAACAGAGGTAAATTTCAAAAATTTCAAGATTTGTGTCCTAAATTTAATGAAAAAAATTTTTGAAACAAGGATTATAAACTTTCTTTTAATTAAAATGTCATTATTTTAAAGAATTTTGTCCTTAGCATTGCGTAAATTTCGAGTCCTAAAATTTAAGTTGCATAATCTTCCATATTAGGTCAATATTTTTTTTCAGTGTAATTTGTGTAGCAAATAAAATAGAAATTTGTACGAAAATCATAATTAGATTTCTATATTTTCAACGGAAACACATGTAGACTGCCGCAAATCTCTCAATGAGAAAACTGAGCAGTTCCATATAACCTAAATTAAGCTATCTTCAAGTCTACGCTCAAAAAATGTTTACTTGAATTTAAAGATTTTGACCTAATCCTTAAGAATTTTGGTATTGATTCCGAGCTAAAGATACAGTTTGTCAAGAAAGTGTTTTGACAATGGGATAAAAATTATGTTTTGTTCCAAAATTAAATATAATGAAATTTAAAAAAATATTTTGTTATGTATTTTGCAAAGTATACATACGTACACAGAATTAAAAATTTAATAAAATATTTAATATTTCAATTATTTCTAGAATTTGAAATAGTTGGCAATGTCAAAAGACTTTCTTGACATACTGTAAATGCTTCTTTAAAATAAAGACTTTTTTACAGAATTTAAAATTGTAATTTTTCTTCTCTTTTTTATCAAAGGAGGTATTCATGTATAAATAAATTAATCTAAGAAAAACCAAATTATGAGTTTAACCCTCCGATGGGTGGTAAGGTCTCTGTAGGCTTTTTAGACTTTTATTCATGCCTACATCTGTCTTTTATATGATGGCCTTTTACTAATTAATACAGGTGTCCTATACTATCATGTTAGGGGTATGAAATAATAAAAGTAAAAAACTTCAACAGAGACCATACCAACGGATGGTTGAAGTTTAAAAAGAGGTTTAAAAATCCAAATTATAGTGATACTTCATAGTAAAAACTGTTTTTATACCCTTCGCCACTACTGTGGTACAGGGTATAATAAGTTTGTGCATTTGTATGTAACGCTAAGAAGGACCGGTCTTAGACCCTCCTTTTAGTATACCGATCGTCTTAAAATTAAATTCTGTCTGTCTGTTCATGTATTTTTGTGTGCAAAGTACAGCTCACAGCGTATGTTCGATCGTCCTCAAATTTGGGACAGGGTCTTTTTTCGGCTCAAAGACGATCCCCATTGTTTTTGGAAAAAATCGGCTCAGATTTAGATATAGCTGCCATATATATTTACCACCGATCTGGTCATAATAGGCGTATTTATCAACCGATCTTCTTCAAATTCCGTACGTCCGAATATTTTATGAGTCTAGAAAAAGTTGCAAAATATAAGCCAAATCGGTTCAGATTTAGGTAAAGCTCCCATATATATCTTTCGCCCGATATGCACTTATATGGTCCCAGAGGTCAAATTTCACTCCGATTTGCTTGATGTTTTTCACAGGGAGTAGAATTAACATTATTAAAATGCGTACCGAATTTGATTGAAATCTGTTTAGATTTCAATATAGCTCCCATATATAGCTTTCGTCCGATTTACTCTCCTATGGTCGCAGAGGCCAAAGTTTTATCCTGAAGTACGTAAAATTTTGCACAAGGAGCAGAAATAAAATTTTAAATATGCATACTGAATTTGGTTGAAATTGGTTAAGATTTATGGTGATTTCGATTGGTAAAAAATATGTTGCATATTTTACACCTTACCCCCATAAATCGAAAATTTTTGTTCGATTGGAAAATTCGGTGCAGCCTACCCAAAATGTGCACGTTCGATTGACGGAGTGTTACCCATCGCAAGAGCAAAAGTGTAACCCATTTTACACCGTAGCTGGCCTACGGTGCAGAGGGTTACACTTTCAATCAGATGTTGAAGACGCTTTTATTCTTCGATCTAAATAATAGCGTTGTTGCAAATACAAAAGAAAGTGCGTGACGCGTGTATTGTGGTTGCTTTTCAATTTCTTCAACACAGCTGATTAATTTACTAAGAAGAAGCATATCAATTATTTAGTGCCGCGACAACAAAATTCGATATTAAATATTTTTAATATAATAGCAAAATGTAAAAAGCACATGCGTTTATTTTTGGCCAACACCATTGAAGATGCGCTATTGGAGAGTAGTTCTTCTGACGACGAGGAAGAAGTTACAATATCATTGCTTGGACGAGATGACCAAGGGAGTATGTAATTTGTACTCTGAAGTAGAAGTAAGATAATTAAAAAAAAAATGAAACCAAAAGTTTTAACAATTTCCCTTAGTTCAAGAAAAATTTGCGTGTTAGTCGAGATTCCAATAATAGTTTTTAATAATAATCGAAATATTTCCGCCAAATTTCTTTTGTTTTGATTTTATATCAGTGTTGCACCTTTTTTGTACGTTTTCACACGCAAACGGTGTTGTCATTGCAAGGGGTTTCGGCAACACTGTGGTAACCAGAGATGGTCTGTATCAAACTTTTTTAGGTTTGCGGCTGTCGCAAAGTTGTAAACGTCGTAAACGTCACATACGCGTCGTAAATGTAGAAAAAGTAACAAAAGTCGCAAACTGAAAATACTTTAGTCGCGTCAGCTAGGCAGCGAATTCGATGATATCCAAGACGATGGTATTGCGAAGAAGTTTCAATTCTTAGGAATGTTCACAATTTTCGGTTTTAGTCCCCACATTTTCCCTTTTGCACGAGTACAGGGTAACCGTGGATTTTCTCGTCCTTTCTTAGCTTTAAGTTCAGTCTCCTGTCCAATAAAACCCCCAGGTATTTTGGACCCTCACCAACGGTGCAAAATACCACCTAAGAAAATAGGCTTGACCATGGGAAAACCTTCACAAATTTCTGCAGAAACTCACAGCGAATGCTGTCAAACTAAATTAAAAAATGTTCAGGATTTCTTATATTCAAAATTTGGTTTTCTACAGTAGGTTTACGACTTTTGCGACATACGTATTTTACCGTCGCAAATTTATGTCGCAAAAGTCACAGTTTGTGACAGACCAACCCTGATCACAGTAAATTTAAAATAAATTTATATTGCTTTAAATCATTCTTTAGAATATAACTTGCTTTCTTTTTTATATAATTAATTGTTAGAAACAATAAATAACAAAATCACTAAATTAAAAATAATAATAATAATATCTTTACCTAAGACAAGATATTTGAGTTCATATAGAATTATTTATATTTTTTATTTTATATAATGACCTTGAAAGAATTTCCACAGTGGTTATATTTTCATTGATATTGCAATATAAAAGGAAACCCCCGATCCTCCTTTCAATTTCTAAGCATTTGACTAACCATGCCTGTGCGACTTCATTCATAAAACAAACAGCAAAAATTAAAAAAGTTCGTTCTCAAGATGTATCGCTTAACTACATAACGCCAATGACAATATTCTTCAGTTTCCAGTTTCGTTGTTAATTCCGATTAACCATGGGAATATCGAAACTTTTGTAGTAGACAAAAAAAAAGCAAAACTCTATACATACACCCCATTAGTACCTGTCCCCACCACATTGTAAAATTGCAATAACGAATTTGAGCTCAATCCTCTCTCCCCCACCTCCCCGTATGATATGCTAGTGTTTACACATGAAGAAACTTTATCACTTTAAGCTTGAAAAAAAATCAAACCATATTCGGATAATTGCAAAAAAATCTTAGTTGGCTGTGTAAACATTTTCTTGCCACGCGCAGTCGGTTTCAAGAATCGGTTACGAACAATGAACGTTCAGAAATGGTAGAACAGAGCGACAATAAAGAGAATAGCAAATGTCAGCTGAAATAAAAACGCCAACACTTGTTTCATTTTTCATGATTTGATTTGTCAGGCTTCATAGGTTTTGTTCTGATTTGTTTGTTTTATTTCGATGTACATATAAAAGTAAGGAGTTTAATTTTAAATGAGAGATCTAAATTGATTAGAGAAGTTTTAACACAATCCGAAAAAGGTATTATTATATATAGCCCTATATATAGTTAGGTCTTATATTAAATCTAACATGGTGCAGAATTATATCCGTTTAGATCAGAGTTTCCTGCTCAACCAAAAATGACGCTGCGACCCCTGGAATCTCGTGGTGCCCCCCATTTGGGAAGCTCTGGTATAGATCAAAGCAAACCAAATTGGCACAACTTTAAAAGCACTTCCAAAAGTATCTTTCCGATTATGTTCTTTATTTTAACAACAGAGGAAGTCCTTTTAATTCAATTTTTTATAACTCTCATTGTTTCATATTTTTAATGGGTAATTGTAATTTTTTTTTTGTTTCAGATAGGTTAAAAACAGAGTAAGAAGTAGTAAAATGGTACAAAAAATGGCTAAATCCATTTCAGAAAAAGTGTGAATTTCTAAAATTATTTGAGGCCAAACGTTTCTCAGACCAGCGTTACAATGCATATATGCATATTTTATAAAAATTTTAAAAAATATAAAAATTATTTAATTTTATAATTTTTAAAAGAAAAAATTAAATAATTATTTAATTTTTTTCTTTTAATAGCAGTGAGCGGGCGTCTGTCTAATGGCGATTTGGTTTCTAATAAAAAACCGACATTTTCGAAATTGATTGCGCAAAAAATCGGATTGTGCCCTAATATATACATTCATCTTTTTCATCATCATCTTTTTTCTTTACATTTATTTCATTTTTTATACCCACCATAAAAATTATTTAATTTTATAATTTTTAAAAGAAAAAATTAAATAATTATTTAATTTTTTTCTTTTAATAGCAGTGAGCGGGCGTCTGGCTAATGGCGATTTGGTTTCTAATAAAAAACCGACATTTTCGAAATTGATTGCGCAAAAAATCGTATTGTGCCCTAATATATACATTCATCTTTTTCATCATCATCTTTTTTCTTTACTTTTATTTCATTTTTTATACCCACCACCATAGAATGGTGACGGGGGTATAATAAGTTTGTCATTCCGTTTGTAACACATCGAAATATCGATTTCCGACTATATAAAGTATATATATTCTTGATCAGGGAGAAATTCTAAGACCATATAACGATAACGATAATGAAGCAATCATGCTGAAATTTTGCACAAACTCGTCTTTTGTCTGCAGGCAGGTCAAGTTCGAAGATGGGATATATCGGTCCAGGTTTTGATATAGTCCCCATATAAACCGACCTACCGATTTGGGGTCTTGGGCTTATAGAAATCGTAGTTTTTATCGACTTTGCCTGAAATTTTAAATCTAGAGGTATTTTATGACCATAAATTGTGCCAAAAATTGTGAGTATCGGTTCATGTTTTGGTATAGCCCCCATATAGACCGATCTCCCGATTTTACTTCTTGGGCTTATAGAAACCGCAGTTTTTATTCAACTTACTTGAAATTGGATATCTAGAGGTATTGTAGACCACAAATACGTGTGCCAAAAATTGTGAGTATCGGCCCATATTTTGGTATAGCCCCCATATAGACCGATCTCCCGATTTTACTTCTTGGGCTTATAGAAACCGCAGTTTTTATCCAATTTACCTGAAATTGGATATCGAGAGGTACTTTAGAACCGTAAAGAGGTGTGCCAAAAATGAGCATCGGTCCATGTTTTGGTATGGTCCCCATATAAACCGACCTCCCGATTTGGGGTCTTGGGCTTATAGAAACCGTAGTTTTTATCCAATTTGCCTGAAATTGAAAATCTAGAGGTACTTGAGGACCATCAAAAGGTGTGCCGAAAATGGTCCGTATCGTTCCATGTTTTGGTATAGCCCCCATATAGACCGATCTCCCGATTTTACATCTTGGGTTTATAGAATCCGTAGTTTATAATATAAACTACGGATTGTATATTATACAATTTGCCTGAAATTTGAAATTTGTAGGTATTTTAGGAACATAAAGAGGTTTGCACAAATGGTGAGTATCGGTCCATGTTTTGATATAGCCCCCATATAGACCGATATCCCGATTTTACTTCTTGGGCTTCTAGGATCCGGAGTTTTTATCCAATTTGCCTGAAATTGGAAATCTAGAGGTATTTTCGGGCCATAAAGAGGTGTGCCGAAAACGGTGAATATCGGTCCATATTTTAGTATAGCCCCCATAAGAACGATCTCCCGATTTAACTCCTTGGGTTTCTAGAAACCGTAGTTTTCATCCGATTTGCTTGAAATTGTAAATATTCTGGTAGGCTCACAAAAACGTGTATCGGATTAAGTTTTTATCGGTCCTTTTGGTAATGCCTCCATATAGACGGACTTCCCTTCTTGAGGGCGCACAGATCATGAAAATTGCTTGAAACTAAATGTAAAATTTCCACATTTTACTTCTCGGGTGAAAATCTACAGATTTAAGATTTCAAATCAAGACGTTATTTTATAATTTTCTTGCACACTTACAAGAGATGTTAATGATTCCTCTAAAACTCAAACCAAAATGGTTCTTATAAATCCAGAATCTGATATAGTCCTCATAGGTGAAATTTTTAAATTTATCTTCAGGAAGTGTCCTCAAGTCCTCAAGCCCTCCTGAAATTTCAAAGGAAACCCTATTTTTACGATTCGGCCCGGCCGAACTTACTGCTGTATATGCTTGTTCTTCTATGTGAGGGTGTATTTAGCTTGAGAAAAAACGTGTTTCGGTTTATATGAAAATCCAAAATTTTTAAATATTGGTTTTTATTTTTTATTTTACCCAAACCCGGATAACCGCGGTTAAAAGCGAAAAAGTCTTGAGGGTTATTGCTAAATAAATTCTTGTATCTCTATCTATAGGTGATCCAAGTAATCGTTTTTTTAAACCGTTTTCAGTTCATCAGAAATACAAAATTTTTTTAAGTACCTGATTTTTTATTTTGCCCAAACTCGGTTAAAACCGAAGAAATATAACACAAACTTTGGAAATAAGTTCGAAACAATTATTTCATTGCGAAAATTAATTAGCCATTCCTTGTAATAAAATTAACATTTTGTGATGCTTGTAGGAGCAACACCACTCTAACATATCTGTATTTTTGATTAAAACTAATTTTTGTTGTTAAAAATTATTTGTTCAAATCAAGTTACCTTCACTTGTCGGGGTGACCAATTGAAGTGTGGTTTGGTTGTGACGAAAAAAAAAACTCAAATCAAGTTACCTGGACTTGTCGGGATCACCAATTGAAGTGTGGTTTGGTTGTGACGAAAAAAAAACTCAAATCAATTTACCTGGACTTGTCGGGGTCACCAATTGAAGTGTGGTTTGGTTGTGACGAAAAAAAAAAACTCAGGAATAAAAACGAAATTATTTAATATTTTTTCTTCAAAAAAAAAAAACAAAAAAAATCGAATGACAATTCCATTTTTCATTTTCTATATCTCAAATATCACAAAGTCAAAGTTAATTGGATTTGAAAATTAATTTTGTTAACAAGTAAAATTAATTTTTAAGCAAAGTAAAAAAATTAAAGGTATCTTGATGTGAAAAATTAATTGTTTAACAAGTAAAAGTACACTGAAAAAAATATTTACGTGATATTAAAGATTACGCAACCTTAATTTATGATTCGAAATTTACCAACAATTAAAGACAAATTTCTTTAAAATAATGAAATATTAATTAAAATAAAGTTTATAATTTTTGGTTCAAAATTTATTTTCATTAAGTTTAGGACACAAATTTTGTAAATTTTCGTCCCTCCGTTAAAATCGCATGTCTTTGAACTAAGGCTAATTTTCCTTAAAGTAAAGAAACACATTTTTGATTTAAAGAAATCGTCCTTAAATTAACTGAAATATTTAATCTTTAGATTTAAGATAAAAACGCTTCAAATATAGGCTAAGACTTATTTTGAGGATTTATCATCTTTGGTTCAAAGTTTTTTTTTGGAATTAATTTTAAAGAAGCCGCATCTTTGGCTCGGAATCAATACCAAATCCTTAAGGGAAGGTTAAAATCTTTGGATCCAAGTAAACTTTTTTTGAGTGTAGTTTTAATCAAAAATACAAATATGTTAGAGTGGTGTTGCTCCTACAACCACCACAATTTGCAAATAAACTAAGGAGTAATTCATGCTGTACTTTCAGTGTGATACACCGAAAAAAAAATCACGGAAAATTTTCCAATTAAAGTCTTAATTGAGTTTTAAAAAATGCTCAATTAAAAATTTAATTGATTCAATAAATTTTGTTTTTAATTGAGACAAAAATCAATTACAAAAATTATTAGTATCAATTAGTTTTTTAATTGGATCAATTAATTTTTTAATAGACTTTCAATTAATTTTTTAATTTATACTATAATTTCTGTGATTGAAAACATTTCAATTAAAAATTAATTGTATCAATTAATTTCGTGATTGAATACAAAAAATATTTTTTGTGTGCTAAATTTTTCTTTGTAATAATAACTTAAAAATTGAATACAGGTGAGGTGCTCAATTTGCAAACGATTTTTTTTTGTTTTTTTTTTTTATGAAACTTGACGCTGAATATACTCGATTACTGAAGATAGATGTCGGGCTAAAAGTCATCATTGTATTGTAGAATATTTTTTATTTGATTTATTTATTTATTTAGTTGTATCGAAGAATTCGAAATCCTCGTATATAATTGATTTTTTTTTTTGTGCTAATTATTGAAAACGTGTTGTAATGTTTAGCTATTTGACTTCTTCAGTATGTCTCTGGATTCGAAGAGGGAAATATATGACAAATAAAATACAAATTTCAATGAAACACAGGAAAGAATTAAACCGATGATCAAAAACTGGCCTCGACTTAGTCAAAAATGTCAAGTTTTCACTATCTGTTATCCGTTTTGTAAAGAAAAAAACTATAAATGGAGGGTTCCTTACATGTGATGAGTAAAAAAGTGCTTCATTTAAAATTCATGCTAAAATAAAAATTAATTTCGAAATTTTAAGTATTATTTTTTGTTACAACTATTCCGGTTTTAAGTTAAGTACAAAGATCACGGTTTCGCACGAAAAACTGTTATACTCCATACAAAAACGTTATTGCGGAATAACTGCGAAATCTTTGTTCTGGGATTTTTCGAATATATATTAAAGCAATTCTGAAATTTTCGCATAATAATCTCGGTGATACATGCTGATATAAATTTTTCTCAGAAACGAACTTAGTACTAAGCATTAAATAGAAAAAGCAAAAATATAAATTATGAATATATTTCTAAGAAAATAAGATTTTATCTCCTAAAAACATATATCTAACATTTACGAGAGCCCACAAATTTCCTGATAAATTTTCGTTTGTTCTTAGTAAATATTATTTGACAAACAACCTAGGAGGAGAAGAAGAATGCAAGAAAACATTTTTTTTCTTCAAGAAATACTAAAATGACAAGACCTCAAAAACAACATTTCAAAAGTTGTTTCTATTGACATAGATATGAACTTTTTTTTTTATATGCATATACCTTTTTTATGAACTCTCAAATTGTTCGACAATGATTCGGTAGTAATTTTTGCAGTGAGAATATGAATTGCTAGAATTTCAATTCTAGACTTGGCTAGAAACTTGAAACATGTTCTAGCTTGTTTTTTTTTTTTTTTTTTTTTTATAAACAAATATACATGAAAAATGCATATGTATATGTAGACAATTTTGCATGCATTTCTAGAACATTGAATATTTTATTAAAAGAAAAAAAAAATCATTTTATTTATTTAAACATTTACAAATGTTTAGAATATAAAAAGATCTTAGAATTTGAACTTTGTGAACTTTATGAAAGTATTCTGAATTGAAGAACATTTCTTTTTCTTTAAAGTGAAATTCCATCACATATTAGAAGCAATAAATACAATTTCAAAAGTCATGGATTGTCGATACCTACAAGAATTTAGAATGTTTTCAATATCTTGGAGTTATTAACCTCCACAATAAACAGGTTGCCACAGTTGGTAGAATTCTAGCAAAAATTGTTGATTTTTGCTGTTTAGAAGAATTCTTGATGCTCATAAACAGCAATAGAAATAAAATTTTGAAATTTGAATTTTCCAAAGAAATAAAATTTTGAAATTTGAATTTTCCAAAGAAATAAAATTTTGACAAAATTTTCCAAAGAAATAAAATTTTGACAAAATTTTCTATAGAAATAACATTTTGACAAAATTTTCTATAGAAATAAAATTTTGACAAAATTTTCTATAGAAATAAAATTTTGACAAAATTTTCTATAGAAATAAAATTTTGACAAAATTCTCTATAGAAATAAAATTTTGACAAAATTTTCTATAGAAATAAAATTTCGATAAAATTTTCTATAGAAATAAAATTTTGACAAAATTTTCTATAGAAATAAAATTTTGACAAAATTTTCTATAGGAATAAAATTTTGACAAAATTTTCTATAGGAATGAAATTTTGACAAAATTTTCTATAGGAATGAAATTTTGACAAAATTTTCTATAGAAATAAAATTTTGACAAAATTTTCTATAGAAATAAAATTTTGACAAAATTTTCTATAAAAATAAAATTTTGACAAAATTTTCTATAAAATTTTCTATAGAAATAAAATTTTGGCAAAATTTTCTATAGGAATAAAATTTTGACAAAATTTTCCAAAGAAATAAAATTTTGACAAAATTTTCTATAGAAATACATTTTTGAAAAAATTTTCTATAGAAATAAAATTTTGACAAAATTTTCTATAGAAATAAAATTTTGACAAAATTTTCTATAGAAATAAAATTTTGACAAAATTTTCCATAGGAATGAAATTTTGACAAAATTTTCTATAGGAATAAAATTTTGGCAAAATTTTCTATAGAAATAAAATTTTGACAAAATTTTCTATAGAAATAAAATTTTGACAAAATTTTCTATAGAAATCAAATTTTGACAAATATAGAAACATTCGCAAAATAATTATTTGGTATTTTTTTGGTAAAATTTTGATAGATTATTTTTGGCTTGAGTAAACTTTTTTTTTGTGTATGTGTCAGGTCAATTTTTTTCTAAGCAACATTTCACAATAATTGGAAAAAATCATAAAGAGACACGAACATGAACTTTTGTGTTGCATGGTGTTATTTAGTTTCATAAACATCACTAGAATTGCCTTCCGTAAACATAATCCTAAGTGGTCAATTGCGTTATTACCATATTTTTTTGGTATTTATAGTGCTTAAAAAATTACTTTAAATTCCTTTGTCTAATGGCTAAAAAATATTGACACGTTTTTAACGTCAAGTCTCCATTGAAGATGGCAAATAATAAGTAAATGAAGCAAAATATATGGCCGCTGTTAAAAAAAAAAAATAAATAATAATAAATAGACAAAGGTAAATATTTAATTTTCTTCTTTAAGAAGATTGAAAACATTTGCAAATCTTAATGAATGTCTGGGCGTAAATGTCCCCTCCAAAGCATATACGTTTTCTTAAAAATCAACAACGACAATTTAATATCAATCATACCAAGAGTTTATTTCTACAATCATTCATTTATTCCCTAAACTGAATTAAAAAAAAAATACAAACAAAGCCGATGATCTTAAATCGTCCAACACAGTCCCCCCTTCCCAACTTTACAATAAAAAAATTTAATTTGTAATAATAAAAAAGAGTTTAATGTCATTTGTGAAGGTTAAAATGATTTATGGTAAAAAGAACAAAAAAAATGACTTAAAAGATTCGAATCTCTGCTATTGACTGACTATTTTTCATATCACAGAATTGTTTGCATAAATTAAGTTTATTATTAATTTATTATCGTACAATGAACACCAAACGAACCTACCAACTGTCATACCACCACCACCACCACATGCAATATATGGACAACAATGAACCAAGAACCATTTTTAGACGTGTCAATTGAATTCCTTTATTTTACATACTATTAAAAATATGACAAATATAAATTAAACAAAAGATAGCTAGAATCAATAAAACAATGCAGATGTCAAAATAAGCGCTCCATCAATTATATAATTCCTATATGATGAGAGATTAAAGGAAAAGGAATTTACACATGCGACAGAGATATTCAATTAAGGGAGTATACAAAAATATATATTTTCATCACATGAGCTCCAAAGAGAATTTCCCTCATATCAATGAGTGGAGCCCAGGGTTGCAAACGTTCATACTAAGTTGTACTAAATTTCCTACATCTCTTTCGTATAGCAGTAAAAGACAACATATAAAGAACTTCAGATAGATAGAATAAAATTTGTAACCTAAAATCTGGAGATCAGTATGTATTGGAATCACCAACAAAAATTGATTGATATCGACCATCTGTTTGTACTTGTGGCGACCCTCGTTTTTAAATTTCATTTTATAAAGAATTCAACAAATTATTATCAAATAAACAATTTTAAATATTTATAAATTGTGCGCTTTATTTGAACCGCCTACATTGGTGACCCCGACATAAGAACACTATGAATGAAGAAAATACGGGAAGAGAAGGCTCATAACTTCTGTAACTTTTCAACAGACACAACCTTAGATTGCTTCGCAACCAGCGTAAAAATTCCACCATTTGAGGGATGTTAGTACATGGCATTAAAAAAGTAGCATTCACAGAATCCGACGAGAAGAAACTTAGGGGTCTTTTATAAGGACATGCCATTGGGGGATCAAAAACCCAGTCACTACTTACACTGACATCAGTCGCTACTGATGTGCAATGCACGGCTGGTCTGGTTAGTTAATCACTTTTAAAAGCTTTGTTCTATGAACAGATCAGGGTTGCCATTTTGGTGCGATCGGACTAAACTTGGACCAAAAAATTATTCATTTTTAAATTTAGTCCAATGGTCGGACCAAATGGAATTTGCTTGATTTTGGTCCATTTTCGTCAATTCGGTAAATTTTTAAAATTTTTCTATAGACATAAAATTTTGACAAAAATTTCTATAGAAATAAAATGTTAACAAAAATTTCTATAAAAATAAAATATTAACAAAATTTTCTATAAAAATAAAATATTAACAAAATTTTCTATAGAAATAAAATTTTAACAAAAATTTCTATAGAATTCTATAAATTTCTATAGATGGTCGGACCAAATGGAATATGGTTGATTTTGGTCCATTTTCGTCAAATCGGTAATTTTTTAAAAATTTTCTATAGAAATAAAATTTTGACAAACACTTCTATAGAAATAAAATTTGGACAAAATTTTCTATAGAAATAAAATTTTGACAAAATTTTCCTACAGAAATAAAATTTTGACAAAATTTTCTATAGAAATGAAATTTTGACAATTATTGACAAAATTTTCTATAGAAATAAAATTTGGACAAAATTTTCTATAGAAATAAAATTTTGTCAAAATTTTCTATAGAAAACAAATTTTTTCAAAATTTTGTACTGAAATAAACTTAAAAAAAAATTTGTATAGATATAAAATAATGTACAAATGACAAAACTAAAGTATATGAAGAAAATTTTGTAAAAGTTTTATGTAAATAAAATTTTGCAATAACTTTCTATAAAGATAAAATTTGAACCAAATTTTCTATAGAAATAAAATCTTGACAAAGTTTTTTATAGAAATATAATTTTGCCAAATTTTCTATAGAACTAAAATTTTGACAAAATTTTCTATAGAAATAAAATTTTAACAAAATTTTCTAAAGAAATAAAATTTTGACAAAATTATCTATAGAAATAAAATTTAAAAAAAAAATTCTATAGAAATAAAATTGTAAAAAAATTTTCTATAGAAATAAAATTTTGACAACATTTTCTATAGAAATAAATTTTTTAATAAAAATAAAATGTTTACAAAATTTTCTATAGAAATAAAATATTGACAACATTTTCTATAGAAATAAAATTTGGACCAAATTTTCTATAGAAATAAAATCTTGACAAAATTTTTTTATAGAAATAGAATTTTGACCAAACTTTTTATAGAAATAGAATTTTGACAACATTTTCTATAGAAATAAAATTTTGACAAATTTTTCTATAAAAATAAAATTTTGACAAATTTTTCTATAAAAATAAAATTTTGACAAAGTTTTCTATAAAAATAAAATTTTGACAAAATTTTCTATAAAAATAAAATTTTGACAAAATTTTCTATAGAAATAAAATTTTGACAAATTTTTCTATAAAAATAAAATTTGGACAAATTTTTCTACAAAAATAAAATTTTGACAAAAATTTCTATAAAAATAAAATTTTGACAAAATTTTCTATAGAAATAAATTGTTGACAAAATTGTCTATAGAAATAATTAGAAATAAAATTTTTGAATTGATATAAAAATTTAACAAAATCTTCTATTGATGTAAAATTTTGGAAAGATTTTATCTATTAAATGATATTAATTTAATTTGGAAAAATGGTTCGCTGTTACGAATTTTGGTCCAATTGTGGAAAAGTGTTGGGCCAAAATAAAAATTCATTGTGGCAACGCTGGAACAGATGCCAGAGTAAGTTAAAATAATTCTCACTGGCAACAAAGGTAATTTGGAAGACATTGCAGAGCCAGCAGACAAAATAATGGAGCAAGCAAACCCCCGTACGGCATGTCGCTATATTAAATAAAATTGACGCCTTTGAAAAACGTTACGATAAGATTCGACCTTGTTCACCAGAATTTTTAAGATAAAAAAATAGATCTCGGAGTAAATTCAGAGACCGAAAAGAGTATTGCTGGTATCATAACAACTTTAATGATAAGTCTCTAACAAGATTCGACCTCGTTCACCAGAATTTTTAAGATCAAAAAATAGATCTCCGAGTAAATTCAGAGACCGAAAAGAGCATTGCTGGTATCATAACAACTTTAAGGATAAGGCTCTAATAAGATTCGACCTCGTTCACCAGAATTTTTAAGCACCCTTATTCCTGAAGTCGCCCTCGCTCTCGCCGTCGCTTTTTGTCGTCTGTCGCTTTTAAGTCGTCTCGTCATTCATTTGGTATTCCTGCGAAGTGGCGACGGCGACGACGACGATTACTTTTTGTACCAATTACAATACTCGATAATAAAAGACCGATATCACTAGAAAACAATTAGCTTATGTGCAAAAAAATAATTTTAATTTTTTCGGTTTAAAATATTTTTATATCTGACGCAATTCTAAGCCGGAAAATCAAGAAAAAATATTTAATTTGACGCGGAAAAATGTGGATATATACTCGAGGACAGTTAAAGCTTCCAAAACTACAAAAATGGCGAGACGCTGAGATCAATGGCAGAAGGATCATCGTGAAAGAAAACAATCAGCTGATGTGCAAAACTGAATTTTAATTATTTGCGTTTAAAATGCTATTTGTTTGTAATCCAATTTTGACTTGGAAAATCAAAATAAATTTGACTCGGGAAATGATATAGATATCCACATTAGGACAATAACAACATCCGGCATATACAATTGGAACGACGTTGACATTATGTGCCCAAGGATCATTCAAAGTTCGTGAAGGGCACATTTGTTATACACAGAAAAAAAGGTGTCTTGTTAATTTTAGGACCAGTTTAACTTCCACATAGTTCAAAAAATTTACTGTAATATAGTTCATTTTTCGTAACCACTGCGAAAATTAACTTAGCTAAAGGAAAACTTATAAAACTTCAGTATATGTTTTTTAGTTCACTAACTACGAAATGGGACGGATTTTTCCTTAAATAAATTTCCAATACAATAGTTAATGCATCGTTGATTGTATTATAAACAGACATAGGCAATATAAAAATCTTGCTACGAAATGTGGACAATTTACTAAGAAAAATTTTTGTATGAAAAAAAATTTTTGTAGTAAAAATTAACTTAACCACAGTACCGATTCGTATGACGGCTTCCTACAGCTTATTTCGGTTTCTACTATAAGTTGGAGTATATTTCCTCACATTGAAAATTTTAGATAAAGTAGAATAAAAAGTAGTTAATTTAATCCTTGACGGGTGTATATAATTTTTTATGGATTCCTCGTAAATTTTGAATATATTTTACCTTATCCTATAGATAGAATACCAACTAATCAATAAACGTGATACTGGAAATTGAAGTGAGAAGAAATTATGAAATTATTGCATCATCTTTTTTTTTTTGTTTGTGTTTGTTATTGCGATGATGTTATGGAATGTGTGTTGTTGGTATCTTTTGTGGTGATAGTTGTTTTGTTGCAATAGCGAGATCAGAAAGGGATCATGTGTGTGTGGAGTTGTTTTTCTTTACATATGTGTCCTTTATGACTATTTGTGTCTTTGAGTTTTATTGGTGCATTCAGTTCTGTTGATGCATTTATGAAGCGCACACGTGGTGCGCTTGCGTGCGGTATTTGTGTTTATTAATAAAAATACATTTATTTCGTAACATTTTAGAATCTGATAAGTGAATGGTGTGATGTTAGAGAAAACAAAAACACTTTATATTGATAAAAAATAAATAACTCTAAAATAAATCACATATTAAGAAACTGTATATTTCTATTAATAATTTAAAATTAGTGCGGTTTTAAATTGGTTTACATAAAAATATTCATAATGAGTGGTAATAAAATGATCTATATTTACTCTACATCTGGATCACAGTACAATTTTTTGAGTCTATATTTTTATGTTATAGCGAGTCCTTAAGGTGTGTACTAAGTTCGAGTTTAGGTGCTAAAATCAGAAATAAATCAGTAAGAAAAGTATAAAATTATACGCCTTCGATGAAAATTTAAATATAACTTGATGGAGAATAGCTCGAAACAAGTTTTTTATTAAGTTTATATTCTTTAAATGGATTACACGATTAAGAACAGAAAATCGTTTTTAAGCTTATGTAGAACGCTGTTTTTTTAATTTAATATGATGAATTGTTTTCAAGTTATTTCAATATATATAGCGGAAGTGCCTTAATTTTGAACATAACCGTATATCTCAAAAAGTCGAGCTCTTAAAAAAACAAGTGTAAATTTGGATTCAGCGACCTCAAATTACTAAAAATTTGATATAAATTTTAAATGAACACAAAAACGGTTCAATTTTGTTCCCATGTATTTCTAAAGAAAACTAATCATGAAAAGTTGGGATTTTAGCCACTAAACTCGAACTTAATATCCACCATAAATACTAAATGTTATATTGACAAGTGGAAATTATATCTAATTTTATAATATTTTTATTTCATTTATATTCTGAGAAGGATTTCAAAAATGTCCCATTTGTGCATGGATATGATTCCACTAATGTAGTAATTGGATGCTTTTTTTCAATGTGGTAAGTGTTTCGTCCATTTGTAATAAAGCCAAAATTTCTATTTATTAAAAATAATTTTCATTTGCAGGATGACAGCAAATCTAATGGTATTTTTTGGAATCTTCTTACTGTTTAATGCTAACTAAGCTGATATCCCTATTTGCTCTAAGAAAATTCTGTTGTAAGATAAAGATCAAAATACCATAGAATTTGTTAATATTTTTATATTTTATATACCTTTTTAACTTCAGAGGCTTATGACGCAAATCCACACAACAAAAACTAGCGAAATCGGTGAAATTGGACAAAAATGAAATGAAAATAGCAACTTATGGCATATATCTTTCATATGGATAGAAAATGGAAATTGATATTAATTAGTTTCATTCTACTAACATAGAATATTACTCTTTTGAAGGAGCAATTACTAACTACCGAAAAGTAACAGCATACAGCGTACGAATAAAAACATTTCTTTTATTGTATATCATAAGCCATAGTTTTATGTAATATAATAATAATTTTTTGAAATAAAATACTGGTAGTTATGAAAAATTGTCTTATATTGTACGACAAATTTCTTAGATGTATACAGGCTTGTTGTAACTTTAATTCCTCAATTTATTTACTTCTTTCAAAATTATACTGATAAACAGTATATTTGAAACCAATTTATAAATATAGGATTCCCAAAAACTTGTTCATTTTTCCGGATAGCAGGAATATTTTGAATGAGTGTAAGTACATTCTTCCCACAGCGTAGTAAGAATGAACTAAAATACGATGCAATACATAAACTTATTTATAAGAAAATCATGAACTTATCTAGATGAAAAAAATCTTTGGCGCCAAATCATGGTCATTCTTACTATGGGTTAGTTCATTTTTCGTAAACAATAGTAAACTTTTTTTTTCGGTGTATAAGTATGGTGCTAAATAAAATACATTGGCCTTGAAGGGTTTCTATTAAAAACAAATGGAATTGTTTACTTTAATTGTACAGTGTTCTTTTCTATGATGTGAAGGTGATGACCATAACTGCTATATATACTGATTTTTCCCATTTTTTGTAATTGTTGAAGATTAGACACTTTACTTCTTACCAATTTCTATTTTTTTTTTATTTATTTTTCAATTGTTCGATTAATAAAGTCTAAAAAACTTCTTCAAAAATTAAACACCAAACTCGTCGCTGGTAAATTTAAAGGCGACAAAAAGCGACGATATTGGCGACAAAAGGCGACACCAGGAATACCAATTTTATTCGATAGCAGAATATATCGACGAACGGAATACCAATTAGTGGCGACAGACGAAAATCGACAAAAGGCGACGGCGAGGGCGACTTCAGGAATAAGGGTGAAGATCAAAAAAGAGAGTAAATCCAGAGACCAAAAAGAGTATTGCTGGAACCCAAAAAATAGAATTGCATTCGGACTTTGCGGCAGCAGAATGCCAAGCCATAAACGCTTGCCGCCATTTTGTTAAAAATCGCCAAACACAAAAAACCTTCCTGATAACCATCTACATACCCATAACGACAAAAAAATTTGTAAAAATTTCATTTCCAAAGATAATTTAGTTGAAACTTTAATTTTATAGAAAATTAGTTTGAGATTGAATTTTTATCACTCACCACAGAATTTTCAATTTCAAGAAATTGTCCTTAATTTTTATGGTATTTTTCCATAGCACTCAAATAACGATGACACAATGTTATAGAGGTCTATAGAGTAGACAAAAAAAGAACGCCAACGCGAAAGAACAATTTCATATAATAGTCAATACTTGATTGAATTCCATTCAAAATGCATTTCAATTGATTATAAATTAACGATTTCAAAAAAAAAAAATACTCTCGTTTTGGAAACCTCCACAGAAAAAAGGAGGCCTGTCAATGAAATGGGGTGTGTTGTTATCTACCAACGTCATTGGTTGGTTAATTTGTCTGTCTATTTGAAATCTGCGACCGGCCATTCATCTATGATAAGAGTCGAACTCAATCTAAAAAAAATCGAGAACGACGTAATAGGTTTGAAGACTAAAAACTAGTCTACTTACTACTACAATGTTCACATTGGGTTTATGTTGAATGACGATCACCATTAACGAATATGGAATGACATACAACCATCTTGGATTCTAGTAGTAGCAATTTTATGTCGTTCTTGTTTATATCCAGTTAAAACTGAACATAACCAGGAGAGTCAAGTGAATGTAGAGAATATTATTTTGATTGTTTATTTTTAATTCAGCTTTAATTTTTGGAAATAGAGTTTCTCATTTGAAAATAACATAATATATATCCAGAAGTTTAAAAAGTAAAATTGGAAAATATAAATGGTTGAGGAATATATGAGGGTTGCTTTTATATTTCAGTTTTGGGCAACCCTAGTGCTGCAAACTGCCAACTGACAGCTATATCGTAAAGCTTGACATTTTGAGGTTATACGTACTCAGAACGAACCCGAACGTCATTTGTTTGTTTACAGCCCAAAAAATTATTTGAAATCGTGAACATTTACGTGTGATTTTTTACAACTTTCAACATGGATTAACAACTGAACTATAATGCATCGATGGACTTAATTCAATTTTTTGAAGTTTTTTGTTTGGTTTTTATTCTCTCTGAAATATAAAATGGAACTCTCGCATTTGGTTGGAAAACCACAAATGGCTATCGTTAGTGAATAACTCTTATGTTTCTCGTACCATTGTTCTTTACCGTGATACTGACAGTGTTGCATCACGTCCAAAAAGTGGACGAAAAAACAACACCAGAAATGATCCGAACAATGAAGGCCCGATTTGATCAAAATGCATGCCGCAGTGGTAAGAATCTTTCTCATGAGATGAACATATCGCGAGAACGGATACAACACATAGTGAAAAATGAGCCGTTGAAGTTCCAAAAAGTGCAAGGGCTCACCGATGCAAACAAATGGTTAGACTGGAAAGAGCCCAAGGAGTCGTTTCACTTGTACGAAAATTGCCAGTTGTCGAATTCGTGTTTCTCCAATGAGAAGTCATTACAAATTGTGCAGTTTTTTAAAGAAACAAAATGATCGGGTTTACTTGCCAAAGAGGTCAGATGAAAATGTAAAACTTCGAATAAGAACTCGCCTTAACGGCCGTAGGTCGCTCACCGCTCATATGCATCGACCTTGGAGTAAAATTTAATGCCGAATATGATTGGGAAATGTTATAAAGACGGTATTGGATTCCTGGGCAAACATTTCGGTCGATGAACATGGACTAGAGGTGTGCGCGTGAGTGAAATTTCACTCACACTCACGCACATTCACGAAGTCAAATATTTATTCACGCACGATACGTGTGGTAACCAATCCCACTCACGCAAATTCACGAAATGAAAAGACTTACGTTCACGCACGACAATTCACGTGACTCACGACAAATTCAAGAGACTCACGACATTTTCCAACCAGGAATGAGCAAAGGCAACAACATTCATGAATAGAATATAGTTCGACAGCTAAATCAATTTCAGTTAACATACTAATAAAAATTAAATCTTGATTTTTTTTGTGAGCGTGATTTTATTAACGAACCGATTTTATTACTCACGCACGCTCACGCACGACATATTTGTTTTAGTCCCAGTTAGTCGAGAGTTGCTTCAGATTTTATTCACGACTCACGTGATTCACACGTGAATCACGCGTGTCACGACAATTTCATGTCACGTGCACACCTCTATCATGGACTCAACACGCGTCTAGAGTTGCTTAAAAAGGAGTTTCCCCACTTCATTTTACGCGCAGAGAAGGAACATAATAATCACCCCAAACATGTTATTTTTGGGCGGTGGAAATGGAACATTTTTGTAGCAAAAATGTTGTTTTCTCGGTAAACATATACATGGTTGCCGAAGTCAGATACATAGTTTTCGAGAAAATAACATGGTTGTAAAAGGAATGTTCCATGTTCAACGTTCAAAAATAACATTTTGCTCTTGAAAAATATTCCTTCTCTAGGTGCACTGCACAATGGCCCAAATCTCCAAATCTCAATCCGTTGAAATTTTGCGCCTGGGGGATTTTTGAAATTAAGGTTTGTACTAAAAAAAACACCACAAATGGGTCAAAATGCCTCAGTGCCACTTTCGTGAAGCGTATAATGTTTTTTTTCGGTCGTTTGAAGGCCATGAGTCACGTTAAAGGCAGTCAATTCGCACAAATCTAAATTTGATGTTATAGGATCTACATATTACATTAAAAATCAAATTTTTTCAAGATTTGAAATGCATTTTTTATAAGGCAAATAAAAGTTGAAATCTAGTTAAAGTGGATTTTGGAAGTGGAATGTGAATGCAAAGTGAACCCTCTAGGACACTAAAGCCAATTTAACTCCATTTTAATTCATGGATTTTTTTACGTTTTGAAACAAACTTTAATAATTTTTGTTCCGGACGTAACTTAAATTAACTAAAAAGGGGCATACAAAAACACAAAGGAAGTATAAAGATTTTCTAAATTCGTATTTCCCACAAAATAGTTCAGGATTTCTTCAAATTTGTAAATGCGCGCAAATAACGCAAACGACATTTTTACAATTGTTTCCTTCGAACTACGAAACTTTTTTTGACAATTGAAAAAGTAATAAATTTTCATGAATTTGTTAAAAAATATATTTACTTATATTTGTGATATCGGCGTTTGTAATGCAGGTTAGTTACAACTTTCTACAATTAAAATGTTCCCTGTTTTTTAGCGTGGGGTTCAAAAACATACTTTAAAGTCGTATGTTTTTTAACTGAGGACAAATATTTTTATATAAGAAATTTGTTTCTTATAGGTATATATTTCACAAAAATCTCTTTTAGAAAGAAGAATGGTCCAAAGGGAAAATTTGATAACTCCGGTCGTTTGGAGTTATTTAATTTATCTTCATTGGTTTTGTATTCCTTTTATGATTTGTATACATCTTTAATTTTCTTTTTAACAGTTTTTTTTCTTAAGCTGAGCACTATGTTCAGTTTTCAAGCTGAAAACCAGCTTGTTTTCGCGGTAACTTTTTTTAATTAATTAATTTAGAAATATAAAATTATATGCAATCAATTCCTTGGATCTTTTCCAACCATTATTAGGTGAGACTTGATCAAAATATACACACAAAAAATAATACATTTATTTTATGAATAGTGTTCACAAAAATTTTCCAAACACGGAATTCATAAATTATATGAAAACAATTCATAAAATAAAAATACATGGTTTCATTGACTACACGGTTGAAAAAGACTGTTTTTCATATGTTTGGCTATAAACATTATATATTTGGAACACAAATTTTTAAACACATTTTTGAGTGCAAGCATATAATGTTCATAAACTAGCATAACATGTTTGGGACATATATGTTAATATGTTAGAACATATTATGTTTGGGACATAAAATGTTTGTAAATATAATATGCTTGGATGCAAACATATATTAATTTAGAAATAGCCTATAAACATATATGTGTTTAGTAGCTTGGAGCGCTATTTAACAGGGAGCGATATTGAATTAAGTTGGTGGTTGTGGCTTGTTATTACAAAATTAACATTTTATTTTTCCTTGGGCAATTGATCAGCTACTTCTTTGATCCTTACAAACTGGGTGGTCCGCTGTTCGAATCCCCGTCCGGCAAAAAGTAAAATTAAAAAAAATTATAAAATATAACAATTTCTTCTACAATGTTTGCATTACAGAAAAAGGTGCTAAGAACTAAAAAATCTCGTGGAAGTGAGAAAGATGTGGAGGAATATACAATTAGGCAGAAACAACATTTTGAGCATTCAGATCGAAAACCTATGTTGTTAGCACCTATATTACCTGTTTATTTTCATAATTCAATATGATTGTAAATATATAAATAAATAAATAAAATTTTGAGCACAATATTGTTTGGGAGAAATTTTTTTAAGCATATAATATTTTTGGGTGCAAAATGCTACCAAACATATTATATGTTCACATAATAACATATTGTTTTTTGGAAGACAACATTATTGAATTTGGATGCAAAAATACAAAATGTTTGGAACTTAGACTACCCAAACATATATTGTTTAGACCAATATGCTTTCAAACATATTATATATTGGAAGAGATCAAACAAATAAATGTTTGGGCAATACCCAAAAATGTATATGCTTGAAGCAAAATATGTTTGGGAGTATATGTTACAGAAGCGATTTTTTATGAGGGTGTACGGATGTATACATAATATGAATGGAATTTTTAATATTATAAATGAAGTATACATATTTTTGTCATTGAAAAATATAAACTTTTACATAATGTATAATAAAACCGCCATGCATTACATGTAACTTTTCATTTATATTTCCGATTCTTAATGCCTGCATAATTGCCAAAAAATAATACATTTATTTTATGAATAGTGTTCACAAAAATTTTCCAAACACGGAATTCATAAATTATATGAAAACAATTCATAAAATAAAAATACATGGTTTCATTGACTACGAATGTATACATAATATGAATGGAATTTTTAATATTATAAATGAAGTATACATATTTTTGTCATTGAAAAATATAAACTTTTACATAATGTATAACAAAACCGCCATGCATTACATGTGACTTTTCATTTAGATTTCCGATTCTTAATGCCTGCATAACAGCCAACCCGCATTAAAGTCCAGCCAGAAAAGAACATAATTATATAATTAACAAGTATATACGCACGCTCACAAAAAATCGCTTCTGTAACATATACTCCCAAACATAGTTTGCTTCAAGCATATACATTTTTGGCTATTGCCCAAACATTTATATGTTTGATCTCTTCCAATATATAATATGTTTGAAAGCATATTGGTCTAAACAATATATGTTTGGGTAGTCAATTTCCAAACATTTTGTATTTTTGCATCCAAATTCAATAATGTTGTCTTCCAAAAAACAATATGTTATTATGTGAACATATAATATGTTTGGAAGCATTTTGCACCCATAAATATTATATGCTTAAAAAAAATTCTCCCAAACAATATTGTGCTCAAAATTTTATTTATTTATTTATATATTTACAATCGTAATGAATTATGAAAATAAACAGGTAATATAGGTGCTAACAACATAGGTTTTCGACCTGAATGCTCAAAATTTTGTTTCTGCCCAATTGTATATTCCCCCACATCTTTCTCACTTCCACGAGATTTTTTAGTTCTTAGCACCTTTTTCTGTAATACAAACATTGTAGAAGAAATTATTCAATTGTATGATTTTTTTTATTTTAATTTTACCTTTTGCCGGACGGGGATTCGAACAGCGGACCACACAGTTTGTAAGGATTAAAGAAGTAGCTGATCAATTGCCCAAGGAAAAATAAAATGTTAATTTTGTAATAACAAGCAACAACCACCAACTTAATTCAATATCGCTCCCTGTTAAATAGCGCTCCAAGCTACTAAACACATATATGTTTATAGGCTATTTCTAAATTAATATATGTTTGCATCCAAGCATATTATATTTAAAAACATTTTATGTCCCAAACATAATATGTTCTAACATATTAACATATACGTCCCAAACATGTTATGCTAGTTTATGAACATTATATTCTTGCACTCAAAAATATTGTGTTTAAAAATTTGTGTTCCAAACATATAATGTTTATAGCCAAACATATGAAAAACAGTCTTTTTCATCCGTGCGGACGTAAGTTCGGCCAGGCCGACGCTTATGTACCCTCCACCATGGATTGCGTAGAAACTTCTACTGAAGACTGTCATCCACAATCGATTTACTTGGGTTGCGGTAACTTTTGCCGATCTTAAAACTACCTAATCCCGTAATATATACCACGTAGTCCATACGTGGTATATATTAAACTTAAAATGGCCGATTAAATACGTATATAATTAAGTTTGACAAAATTTTCTATTGAAATAAAATTTTGACATAATAAAATTTTGACAACATTTTCTATAGAAGTAAAATTTGTACAAAATTTTCTATAGAAATACGATTTTAACAAAATTTTCTATAGAAATAAAATTTTTACTAAATTTTCAAAAGATTTAAAATTTTCACAATATTCTCTATAGAATTAAAATTTTGACAACATTTTCTACAGAAATAAAATTTTGCCGAAATTTTCTATAGAAATAAAATTTGACAAAATTTTCTATAGGAATAAAATTTCGACAAATTTTGCTAGATTATTTTTGCTCGAGTGGCAAGCATGATTATGAACCGATATGGACCAATTTTTGTGTGATGGGGGATCGGCTATATATAACTATAGACCGATATGGACCAATTTTGGCATGGTTATTAGCGGACATATATTAACACCACGTTGCAAATTTAAACCGGATCGGATGAATTTTGCTCGTCCAAGTGACTCCGGATTTCAAATCTTGGGATCGGTTTATATAGGGGCTATATATAATTATGGACTGATATGGACCAATTTTTGAATGGTTCTTAGAGACTATATGCTAATATCATGTACCAAATTTCAGTCGGATCGGATGAAATTTGCTTCTCTTAGAGGATCCGCAAACCAAATCTGCGAATCGGTTTATATGGGGGCTATATATAATTATGGACCGATATGGAACAATTTTTGCATGGTTGTTAGAGACCATATACTAACACCACGTACCAAATTTCAACCGGATCGGATGAATTTTGCTCATCTAAGTGGCTCCGGAGTTCAAATCTGGGGATCGGTTTATATGGGCGCTATATATAATTATGGACCGATATGGACCAATTTTTTGCATGGTTGTTAGAGACCATATACTAACACCATGTACCAAATTTCAGCCGGATCGGATGAAATTTCCTTCTCTTAGAGCAATCGCAATCCAAATTTGGGGGTCCGTTTATATGGGGGCTATATGTAAAAGTGGACTGATATGGACCAATTTTTGCATGGTTATTAGAGACCATATACTAACACCATGTACCAAATTTCAACCGGATCGGATGAATTTTGCTTTTTTTAGAGCAATCGCAAGCCAAATTTGGGGGTCCGTTTATATGGGGGCTATACGTAAAAGTGGACCGATAGGGACCAATTTTCGCATAGTTGTTAGAGACCATATACTAACACCATGTACCAAATTTCAGCCTGATCGGGTGAAATTTGCTTCTTTTAGAGCAATCGCAAGCCACATTTGGGGGTCCGTTTATATGGGGGCTATACGTAAAAGTGGACCGATATGGACCAATTTTCGCATAGTTGTTAGAGACCATATACTAACACCATGTACCAAATTTCAGCCGGATCGGATGAAATTTGCTTCTCTTAGAGCAATCACAAGCCAAATTTGGGGGTCCGTTTATATGGGGGCTATACGTAAAAGTGGACCGATATGGCCCATTTGCAATACCATCCGACCTACATCAATAACAACTACTTGTGCCGAGTTTCAAGTCGATAGCTTGTTTCGTGCGGAAGTTAGCGTGATTTCAACAGACGGACGGACGGACGGACGGACATGCTCAGATCGACTCAGAATTTCACCACGACCCAGAATATATATACTTTATGGGGTCTTAGAGCAATATTTCGATGTGTTACAAACGGAATGACAAAGTTAATATACCACCATCCTATGGTGGAGGGTATAATAATTATAATATTTTATATTATTTATAAACGTAAGCACCAACGCTTACAGTTAATATTGTTTTTCGTCAATTTTTTACGGCAATAAATAATCTTGGAATCGCGACGGAGATTCAAACTGTACTGAAAAACTCAAACACACGTGTTGCCTTCAAAACGTTAGGTTTCGTTTTTTTTTTGTCTCGTATTATATGCTTGTATTGTATATACATGAGAGTAACTCTATGTTGTGGCTCTCTCACGCTAAGAGAAAACCAGTATTTTTGATATATTAAGTTTCATTAATTTTATGAAACCGTCCCTATATGTTATTAAAAAATGCATAATAAGTATTTACGAAAACAATATATTATGTAGGTGTACACATTTTTTATGAAAAAGTCCATAAATTTATAAAAATTTACAAATTTATATATAAATTCATATTTTTTTTTTTTTGTGTAATCGTCTTCATATATATCGTCGTCTTCATATAATTTAGTGTTTTGGTGAAAAAAAAACACTGTACTAACCTTTATATGCAAAAATTTTTCGCACCAAAACATCACAAACGACATGTTGTTTTTCCTGTATTTTCTTATGTGCGTTTTTTTTTCTTATATGAGATTACCTACCGTTACCTACTGTACCTATAAAAGATAATAAAAAAAAATCGATAAATGAGTTTTGTTCCCTAATTTTAATTGTATTGATCCTAGATTTACGACAAGTTTCTTTTTTTAAAGAAACCGCATCTTTGGCTCGGAATCAATACCAAAATCCTTAAAAGAAGGTCAAATTTGATCCATAATTGTCTTCTTTTGAAAGGTATCTGATTTTCAGAGTGTCCAAATGTGAAGGGTGAGTGAGTGAGGCAGTGAGCATTATTTTTCCAACAAGTACTCGAAAATAAAAGCTTAAACAAAGATTGAGTATTTATTTCAAAGATGACAAATTTAAATTAAAAGCTTCTGGTTGCGTTTTCATAATTCCCAATTTTTTACCTTCCAGGGAATTTGATGGTTAATTTTTTTTCTGTTGCTCGTATACGATGGCGACGTGGTAAAGAAAAAAATTACTGACTTCCGTATACCATTAACCTATCATAAATCACTTAATAGGACAATGTGAAGACAACCAATTCAACCATTACAGGCTGATGAAATTCATTTACTGAACAAAGGGTTTGGGTTGGGGTATGGGTAACAGAAATCCAATGATGGACGTCAGACAATTAAATTGTAAATGCAAATGCAAATGGAACGGCAATCAGCCAGCATGGTCACTTGAATTGGAATTGGAAATTGCAACTACATTTCTCTCCACACAACTTGTCTTTAAATTGTTCTGCATTAAAAAGTTTGACGCACCTTGATTGCGATTTTTTGTTTTTTCCATTGTGGCTTATTTTTAAAAAGAAATTTGCATGTAAACTCTGCGCCCCTACTACTTCTTATACCCCGACTAAGAGGTCTTGCGGCAATTTGGAGGGAAATCTTTTTATAGCCCCTTAGTGGGTAAATCAGAAATCAGAGCAACGAGGAAATCATTTGCCTTTACTGAAATAAAATAAAAACAGAATTATTTTTTTTCTCTAAAAATAACTCTTGGTTTACTTTTCGGTACAAAACGATTTGGGATTTTGGTTTTTGTTTTTTGGTGGCTATCCCATTGGTGTCTATAGCGATTACAAAATAGTAAAACCTAGACAATAATGCTGCTACGAGGTCGTTACAATTTAAGCTCATCCGGCGGCGCCATCAGTTGATTACATTCATGTGTGGTGACAAGGGACAAAGATTTGATTTCCCATGATTATGACGTTGTCATATGATGGCATTTTTTTTTTTTTTGTTATTGTCATCTCATCTCGTCACATTGTAATTGGCGTTGCTGGATGTCATTTGATGGATGATGAATCTTGGTGTAAATGGACTTGTTGCTTATGGGTCACTGACATTTCCCATATCATACAGATGTTTAGTGACTGAAAATGTTTGGGGAAATGGACGGGCAGGGAATCAATTGACCTTTCCCATCATTTGTTTATTCATTTTGATAAAATGTAAACAAAAAAACTGCTATTTTTGTTTTCGATTTTATATATTGTTATTATTGCTATTCTGTTTTACGACTCTAGATACTGTCACGATACAAAGTACCTTAAGTTAAATTATTTACATTTACTTAAGTTAAATTTTACATGGACGTCTATTTGACCATCAACTTTTATTTTCATTGACGTACATTTTTATTTTGAAGAGAGAAATTTCGACGTACTTTTTTTTTGTTTTTATCAGAAATTTTAATAAACAATTATTCATTGCCTTAATGCTGTTAGAGATATTAGAACGCCATACTGAAGATAGAACTTTGGATCTGCATTGAAAACAATATTTACGTGATATTAATGATTACGAATCCTAAATTTTAGGATGCACAACTTAGAAAATATTAAGGACACATTTTTTTAAATAATGAAATTTTAATTACAATAAAGTTTATAATCTTTGTTTCAAAAAATTTTTTCATGAAATTTAGGACACAAATTTTGGAAATTTGAGTCCCTCGGTTAAAGTCGCATGTCTTTGAACTGAACCACAATTTCCTTAAAATTGAGAAACACATTATTTATTTAAAGAAATCGTCCTTAAATTAACTGAAATATTGAATTTTAAAATTTAAGATAAAAACTCTTCAAATATAGGCTAAGACTTATTTTGAGGATTTAACATATTTGGTTTAAAGTTTCGTTGACATTAAGAAAATATTTTTTACATTGAAGTATTTGTGATAATTTGGATTTTTCTTTGTACGTTAATAGCTTTATTAATATACACAAAAAAAATTCTGATTCAATCACGAAACTAATTGATCCAATTAATTTTTTAATTGAAATGTCTTCAATCACGAAAATGATAGTATCAATCACAGTTTTGATTGGGCATTAAAAAAAATAATTGATTAAAAAATTAATTGATTTCATTAGCAAATTTCAATAAATTTTTTAATTGATTCAATCAAAAATTGTATTGGTATTGATTGCAATGCTCAATTAATTTTTTCATTAAAAGCCTATTTTCATGTACTTTTGTCAATGACTTTGTGTTTTTAGTTTGATTAAAAAATTGATTGTTTGAAATAAATTTATGGTTAAAATTAAAAAAAAAAAAAATCCATCACTTTTTTAATTGACTTACAAGGTGCTCCGGAGGCCATATATTAACATCACGTACCAAATTTAAACTGAATCAGATAAATTTTGGTCTTCCAAGAGGCTCCGGAGGTCAAATCTGGTGATCGGTTTATATGGGGGCTATATATAATTATGGACCGATATGGACTAATTTTTGCATGGTTGTTAGAGACCATATACTAACACCATGTACCAAATTTCAGCCGGATCCGATGAAAATTGTTTCTCTTAGAGGCTCTGCAAGCCAAATCGGGGGATCGGTTTATATGGGGGCTATATATAATTATGGACCGATGTGGACCAATTTTTGCATGGTTGTTAGAGACCATATACTGACACCATGTACCGAATTTCAGCCGGATCGGATGAAATTTGCTTCTCGTAGAGGCTTCGCAAGCCAAATTTGGGGGTCCGTTTACATGGGGGCTATACGTAAAAGTAGACCGATATGGCCCATTTGCAATACCATCTGACCTACATCAATAACAACTACTTGTGCCAAGTTTCAAGTCGATAGCTTGTTTCGTTCGGAAGTTAGCGTGATTTCAACAGACGGACGGACGGACATGCTCAGATCGACTCAGAATTTCACCACGACCCAGAATATATATACTTTATGGGGTCTTAGAGCAATATGTCGATGTGTTACAAACGGAATGACAAAGTTAATATACCCCCCATCCTATGGTGGAGGGTATAAAAAAATAATTTAATGAGAAACTTGAATCTTTTCAAAATTTTCGAATTAGAATTAATAAAAATATAAATCAAAAATAAAATCATTTCAATTTGCTTCAATGTAAAATCGACATGTGTCCAAATTTAACAAAACAACGTCATTGATGTTTCTACCATGACCTCCACTCTATTGTTTGGCTTTTATTGAAATCGAAAACGGACAGGTTCAAGTGCTCACATGGCGACCAAGTGATTATTCTACACCACAATTAAAAGCGTGTGAGCTTTTTTTTAGAAACACATAAAGTAATGCAATTTTATGTAGTTTCAATTTTTTATTTTATTAATAATCATGTTTTGTGGGTGGAAGCTAAACAATCTAAACAAGGCAACTGGAACTCTTAAATCTAATATTAAACACAATGTACTATAAGTGGATTGACTGATAGATAGAGGCAGAAAAAAAAATAAGAAAATATAAGTTGGGCCGGATTGGATTTATAATATCACAAAGAAAAAATTTGTTTTCAATCACGAAATTAATTAATTTATTTTAGTTTTTGACTGAAATTTCATTTCATGGATGAATGAAAGATAACAGGTTGGCTGATAAGTCCCCGGTCTAACAAAGAAAAACACATTTTTTTGTCAAAATTCGTTTTTATACCCACCACCATAGGATGGTGACGGGGGTATAATAAGTTTGTCATTCCGTTTGTAACACATCGAAATATCGATTTCTGACTGTATAAAGTATATATATTCTTGATCAGGGAGAAATTCTAAAACGATATAACGATGTCCGTCTGTCTGTCTGTCTGGCTGGCTGTCTGTCTGTTGTAATCACGCTACAGTCTTCACTAATGGAGCAATCGTGCTGCAATTTTGCACAAACTCGTATTTTGTCTGCAGGCAGGTAGTTAGAAGAAGGGCTATATCGGTCCAGGTTTTGATATAGTCCCCATATAAACCGACCTCCCGATTTGGGGTCTTGGGCTTATAGAAATCGTAGTTTTTATCCAATTTGCCTGAAATTTGAAATCTAGAGGTATTTTATGACCATAAAGAGGTGTGCCAAAAATGGTGAGTATCGGTCCATGTTTTGGTATAGCACCCATATACACCGATCTCCCGATTTTACTTCTTGGGCTTATAGAAACCGCAGTTTTTATTCAATTTACCTGAAATTGGAAATGTAGAGGTATTGTAGACCAGAAATAAGTGTGCCAAAAATTGTGAGTATCGGTCCATATTTTGGTATAGCCCCCATATAGACCGATCTCCCGATTTTACTTCTTGGGCTTATAGAAACCGCAGTTTTTATTCAATTTACCTGAAATTGGAAATCTGGAGGTATTGTAGGACCACAAATACGTGTGCCAAAAATTGTGAGTATCGGTCCATGTTTTGGTATGGTCCCCATATAAAACTACCTCCCGATTTGGGGTCTTGGGCTTATAGAAACCGTAGTTTTTATCTGATTTGCCTGAAATTGTAAATATTCTGGTATTTTAGTCTCACAAAAACGTGTATCGGATTAAGTTTTTATCGGTCCATTTGGTAATGCCTCCATATAGACCGACTTCACTTCTTGAGGGTGTAGAAGGCGCACTGATCATGAAAATTGCTTGAAACTCAATGTAAAATTTCCAGATTTTACTTCTACAGATTTAAGATTTCAAATCAAGACGTTATTTTATGATTTTCTTGCACACTTACAAGAGATGTTAATGATTCCTCTAAAACTCAAACAAAAATGGTTCTTATAAATCCAGAATCTGATATAGTCCTCATAGGTGAAATCTTTAAATTTATCTTCGGGAAGTGTCCTCAAGTCCTCAAGCCCTCCTGAAATTTCAAAGGAAACCCTAATATTTGGTTCATGGTGGTGGGTATTTAATATTCGGCCCGGCCGAACTTACTGCTGTATATACTTGTTATTATTCAACATAGTTCCCTTCAAGAGCGATACAACGATTATAACGACCTTCCAATTTTTTGATACCATTTTGGTAGTACTCCTTCGGTTTTGCCTCAAAATAGGCCTCAGTTTCGGCGATCACCTCTTCATTGCAGCCAAATTTTTTCCCTGTGAGCATCCTTTTGAGGTCTGAGAACAAGAAAAAGTCGCTGGGGGCCAGATCTGGAGAATACGGTGGGTGGGGAAGCAATTCGAAGGCCAATTCATGCATTTTTGCCATCGTTCTCAATGATTTGTGGCACGGTGCGTTGTCTTGGTGGAACAACACTTTTTTTCTTCTTCATATGGGGCCGTTTTGCCGCGATTTCGACCTTCAAACGCTCCAATAACGCCATATAATAGTCACTGTTGATGGTTTTTCCCTTCTCAAAATAATCGATAAAAATTATTCCATGCGCATCCCAAAAAACAGAGGCCATTACTTTGCCAGCGGACTTTTGAGTCTTTCCACGCTTCGGAGACGGTTCACCGGTCGCTGTCCTCTCAGCCGACTGTCGATTGGACTCAGGAGTGTAGTAATGGAGCCATATTTCATCCATTGTCACATATCGACGGAAAAACTCGGATGTATTACGAGTTAACAGCTGCAAACAACGCTCAGAATCACCAACACGTTGTTGTTTTTAGTCAAATGTGAGCTCGCGCGGAACCCATTTTGCACAGAGCTTTCGCATATCCAAATATTGATGAATGATATGACCAACAATTTCAAAATCATTTTGTGGATTTTTTTGATGTTTTCGTCGGTAACCATCTCTTTCGGGCTCCACGTCGTTCACCGTCCTCCGTGCTCATTTCACCACGCTTGAATTTTGCATACCAATCAATTATTGTTGATTTCCCTAGGGCAGAATCCGGAAACTCATTATCAAGCCAAGTTTTTGCTTCCACCGTATTTATTCCCTTCAGAAAACAGTATTTTATCAAAACACGAAATTCCTTTTTTTCCATTTTTTTCACAATAAATAACAAAAGTTGCTTCAAAAAAGACGCTCTATCTCAAAAACTAATTGACTTACAGACGTCAAATTTTGACACGAATTATTTGAAGGTTGGTACTATATAAAAATAATATGCATTTAATACTAGCGACACCATCTATGTGTCAGACCGGGGACTTATTAGCCAATCTGTTACTTGTTAAATTTATGTTTTGCATACAAGGTACATGAAAACAATTTTTAACAACCTAGCGTCGATCCAAGGCCTGAAATGTAGAACCCGTGAGACTATAGAGAGCAGCAACTTTAGGATTTGGCTATGCAAAATATTCAGTACCCAGCAAAAAAAGCGTCGCCAAAAGAGTAATGAAAATATATTTTTTTTTGGATCCGGAAGTGGTGCAAAATTGACGCAGAAGCGATGAATTTAACATGGGCTTGTCATAGGACGGAAGTTCTCCATTGCAACAGCCGTTGCACTGAATTTGTATCACTTCTTTAGGTGTGATCCGAATTCAATGATTTGGATGTAAACTAAAAAAATTATGTGATGTTTTGTCAAATAAATAATTTTTATATTTTTTATAATTTTTAATGGATTCAAACCTTGTCTGAATATTTTGACCGCAAATATTTTCAAAAATGTACAATTTTTTAAGATTGGATTTAGCATTTTTTCGACAAAATTTCTTACTCTGTTTTTAACCTACTTGAAACAAAAAAGTTTACATTTCCCATTCAAAATATTAAAAAAGCAAGTTATAAAAATTGAATTAAAAGAACTTCCTGTGTAGTTAAAATAAAGAACATCATTGGGAGTACATCTTCTGGAAGTGCTTTTAAAGTAGTGCCTTTGGAAGAACTTCCAATTTTTTTTTGCTGGGTATTTATAGCACACGTTCCTTTTTATTATGAAATAAACACATGTCTCAAAAATTATATTTTTCATTGCATACCTTCTCTCATTAGAAAACTCTTTATAAGAAAAACAACATACTTACTTCTTTGAGTGCATGTTTGCTTCAACTAAATTTTTGGCATACAAATTGAAATTTTAACTAGCGATGTTTCCATAACAAATTTATATAAACAGCGCTTTGACATCGTTACCACCTATACGATTGACATTTGTTTTCTCTATAGAAGAGCCCATTGCTTTCTCTTGTAAATTCCTTCTCTCGGACTCTATAAAGAAATGACAACTCTGTTACAAACTATTTAGAGTTGCCATATTTTGAATTTAAAATGCAGTGTATGTTTCGGGAATGTGCAAACACGAAAATCTTATACGCCCGATTTCAAGGCGTTGTAATAACGCGACAATATGTGAAAACGAGTAGAGGCCTCTACGAGGGTAGTTCGGAAACTTCTTAGCCTAGCACAAAAGAAAAAAGTTAAGTGTTTTGAAAACTTCCATCTCTGTTATGAACACATGTTAAATTTTATTTCGATCTGGCAACTCCTTCATATAGAACAGGTGTTCAAAAAAGACGCATCCGCAATTTTTTACAACGGAAAAATTAGAAATGCGTGCTGTCATTAAATATTTACATAAAAAATGTTTATCGGGACAAGAAATTCATAATGATATGGTGAATGTGTTAGGTGAAAGTGCTCCTTCATATGCAAAAATTGGGGTGCTGAATGTAATCGTGGTCGTACAAGCATTGGAGATGAACCACGTAGTGGACCTCCAAAAACAGCAACAACAACAGGAACTGTAGCCAAAGTGCATGATATGGTATTAAATGATCGACGAATAAAAGTGCGTGAAATTGCTATTATGATAGATTCCATTTAATTTTGCATGAATAACTACAGATGAAATAGCTTTCTGGAAGATGGGTGCCGCATTTGTTAACAGTCGATGAAAAACGCATAAGAATGAACATTTCTCAAGCTTGTTTGGATCGTTTTAAGCGAAATAAAATGGATTTTAAGCGTCGTTTCATAACTGTTGATGAGACATGAATCGACCACTATACTCCAGAGACAAAAGAACAATTAAAACAATGGACTGAAGCTGGAGGAAGTGCCCCAAAGAAGGCAAAAACAATTCAATCGGCTGGCAATTCAATATGGCAACAGTTTTTTGTGACTTCAAAGGTATTTTATTGATCTGCAATAAATGCAGGGTACTATTGCAACCTTTTGGATCAATTAAATGTACAAATTCGAGAAAAACGTCCCGGCTTACAACACAAAAAAAAACAAAATTTCATCAAGACAACGCACCAGCGCATAAGAGTGTTTTAACAATGGCTAAACTCAACGAGTTAAAGTACGAGTTGCTTGACCACCCACCTTATTCTCCTGATTTAGCTCCCAGTGACTTTTACTTGTTCCCAAATCTAAAAAAAATCCTTGCTGGCAAGCGTTTTACCTCAAATGAAGATGCAATTGTAAACCACTATTTTGAAGACCTTGAGGAAACTATTTTAATCAAGGGATAGAATTGCTAGAAAAGCATTGGACTAAGTGTATTGAAGTTTCAGGAGATTATATTGAAAAATAACAAGTATATACGGCCGTAAGTTCGGCCAGGCCGAATCTTATGTACCCTCCACCATGGATTGCGTAGAAACTTCTACGAAATACTGTCATCCACAATCGAATTACTTGGGTTGTGGTATCTTAAAACTTCTTAACATCGTTTTCTAAATTGTGAGTTAGTCCATACGTGGTATATATTAGACAAAAAAGGTATGTATAGATAGGTAAGTCTACAAATAATTACGACTCGATATGGACTTTTGCACGGTACATAGAGAGCCAGAATTGAAATATTTTTGTCATTGGGGATCGATTTATTTGAGGGCTAGATATAACTATAGACCGTTATGGACTTAGTTAGGTATGGTTGTTAACGGCCATATACTAGCACAATGTACCAAATTTCAACTGACTCGGATGAAATTTGCTCCTCCAAGTGGCTCCAAAACCAAATATCGGTATCGGTTTATATGGGGCCTATATATGATTATGGACGGATATCGACCACTTTTGGCATGGTTGTTAAATATCATATACTACCACCACGTACCAAATTTCAACCAGATCGGATGAATTTTGCTTCTCCAAAAGGCACCCGAGGTCAAATCTGGGGATCGGTTTATATGGGGGCTATATATAATTATGGACTGATATGAACCATTTCCTGCATGGTTGTTGGATACCGTATACTAACATCACGTACCAAATTTCAGCCGAATCGGATGAAATTTGCTTCTCTTAGAGGGTCTGCAAGCCAAATTTGGGGGTCGATTATGTGGGGGCTATACGTAAAAGTGGACCGATATGGCCCATTTGCAATACCATCCGACCTACATCAATCGATAGCTTATTTCCTTCGGAAGTTAGCGTTATTTCAACAGACGGACGGACGGGCGAACGGACATGCTCAGATCGACTCAGAATTTCACCACAACCCAGAATATATATACTTTATGGGATCTTAGAGCAATATTTAGATGTGTTACAAACGGAATGGCAAAGTTAATATACCCCCATCCTATGGTGGAGGGTATAAAAATATTTTTGAAAAACTAACTATTCTTTTTCATTGATAGGCTAAGAAGTTTCCGAACGGCCCTCGTATGTTTTGTTTGGTGATGACCATATTATTTTTAGTGATTTCCAAATTCATTACTCAAATATAGATGCAACTAAATTTTTATTGTTAATATGAATATATACCACTTATATATTTTCAAATATTATCAACAATTCTCCTTACGCATAAAATATAAAAATGTTAGAAAATAGACAGTACGTCATGTCTAACATATATGTCCGTCTGTTCATTCATTCATCGTTGGTTATATGTACTTCTGCACAGTTCATTTTAATGCGTCAGTATTCAGAGAAAAACAAACAAACAAACAAACCACAACATTATGAGTAAATGTCAGAAACAGACCTATGACGTTGCTATTCTTTGACGTTTACGTTTTTGCTTTCCGTCTTGCGATAATGAGGTTTTCTAGAACTGCTAAAACTATACTAGAGATTTTGCCTCCACAACTGGCCCACGAGTCTTATGCCAAATAATAAAAATAATGATGCTAATGTTTTGTTTTTTATTTTTGGTTTTTTGTTTTTGTATGATCGCCGTTCTTCAAGTGGTTCGCTTGAAGGAACGTTGCCAAGTGATTTTCAGAAGAAAAAAAAAATTCAATAAATGAAAAATATATATTTTTATACCCTCCACCATAGGATGGGGGGTATATTAACTTTGTCATTCCGTTTGTAACACATCGAAATATTGCTCTAAGACCCCATAAAGTATATACTGGGTCGTGGTGAAATTCTGAGCATGTCCGTCCGTCTGTTGAAATCACGCTAACTTCCGAACGAAACAAGCTATCGACTTGAAACTTGGCACAAGTAGTTGTTATTGATGTAGGTCGGATGGTATTGCAAATGGGCCATATCGGTCCACTTTTACGTACAGCCCCCATATAAACGGACCCCCAAATTTGGCTTGTGAGGCCTCTAAGAGAAGCATCATTCAGTATTTTCAAAAACAGAAAGATAGTCCTTAATATAAATCATAGCAAAGGCATTTTTTTGTTTGTTTTCTAAATGTTTTAGTTCTAGTGCACTTGCAACCTGAAAACCATTTAAAAATGTCGACCATAAAATGTCATCGTTGTTTGTCAATTATTTTGGCTGAAATTCAAAATTTTAAAAATTTCAACATTGTAAATGAAAAATACATATCGTAACATTTAAAATCGCTATTCGACTTTTTTGGTCAAAAAAATAACTGTTTGAAGAAAACAAATTATTTTCGTTGTTTTTACGACTTACAAACAATTTCTGGTTTGCTCTTTTATTTGATAGGTGAAAACGGTTTCTTCTCTCAATCCTTATCTTCTTCGTCTTGAAGTTCAATTTCAATAGATTTTTGCATTTATTTTTGAAACAAAGCCATCTAAAATTAAATTTTCTGTCTATATTTTCACGTGATCTTCGGTCCTCAGTTGCCCCTGATATTGTTATGTTGTGTACGCTTAATGATTGGATGAGAGAACAGCAAAAAAAAAAACGAAGAATAATAGCGAAAAGGTAAAATTTCTTGGCAACAGAACACGTCCGTCTAGAAATAATTATTTATTTATTTTGATTTTAAGTTTTTTGCTTTCAACGAGACGACGACAACAGATGCCAGTAATTTCATAAATAAAAAAATGGTTATAAAACATTTTGTATATACATATAAGAAAATAGAGTAAAAAAGATATAAGAGTTGAGATATCTGATTTTTCGATAGTTGGTGAAGAAAAGAATATTCCTCCAGCATTTTCTAAAATAAACATAAGTTCTTCAATGCCCATGAAATTTTCGCAGTACGATTGTTACATTATAAAGGGGTTTTAATAGAGGGTATTACAATAGTAAAGGGTGATTTTTTAAGATTTTTTAATGAAAGACCACATAACTCAGAAGGATCCATGAAACCTTTATTTAAATCGATATAACGTCTATATAATTTAATGTTTGAAGATTATTTCATGGAAAAGTTGATCGCGACTGCGCGATCAACTTTTCCATGGTCCATCGACTTGGTCGAATTTTGACATCGCTCTCTTCATATCATCTCAATGTAGCGCTTACCATTCACAGTAACGTTACCATTCGCATAATCTTTGAAGTAGTATGGTCCAATGATATCAACTTCGCTGGTCAATTGTTGCCAAGATAAAAGGGTGGAAAACTTTTTATAAAGGTTGTTTTTCTAAGAGCTTTTTAATTTGAAATTTAACCCTTTCGATCCTAAAGTTGCCTGTGGGCAACTTTTTGTGTTTTGACACTCACTGTCAGCGTTGTTTTTATTTTTGCGAATTTTAAAAAAGGTTTTTATACATGTGACATTTTTTAAAAATTACAACAAAAATGTTTAAAGTTGTTATTAAATCGGTTGTTGTAAAGTTGCCTGTGGGCAACTTTGGGCCATTGTGGTAGTAAAATTACATATTTTTGGGCATAAGACCTAGAGAAAAAAGGTTTGAAAAATAATGATTTTGAACACATTTTAAACTTCGATTGGGATGTCCCAGTGACGAGGAATGCGGCGATGATATGGAGAACATATCTGCAGTGCTGGGGAGGAATTTGGAAGTAATCTTACAAAGGGAGGAAACCATTGATATAGGCCACGCGTGATTCACGCCAAGCCGTGAATGAAATTTAAACTAAATCTCGTGAATGTGCGTGAACGGGACTAAATAAAAATTTGTCGTGCGTGAGTAAAAATCAAATTGTGTTCGTGATTGTGAAATCACCCTCATAATAAAAATTCACGATCAACGCACGCTCACGCTCACTATTTTGCACAAAGGTCATTCTGTAGGTCCAATTTTCGACCACCTTTTCAAGCATTTTACGGCGTATTTCAGCAATGACACGTTATATATTGGTTTCCAAAGCATCAATCGTAGCTATTTTATCCACGTAAATCAATGATTTCAGGTATCCCCACACAAAATAATCGAGTGACGTTAATTAACACGAACGCGGGGGCACCAATTCACCGGTCCATTTCTCGAAATAATGTTGTCATTGAAATGTTCTTTCAATAAGTCCATTGTTTCGCCCGCAGAATGACAAGTGACATCACTGTGGTGCAATGGTTAGCATGCCTGCCTTGCATACACAAGGTCGTGGGTTCGATTCCTGCTTCGACCGAACACTAAAAACTTTTTCAGCGATGGATTATCCCACCTCAGTAATGCTGGTGACATTTCTGAGGGTTTCAAAACTTTTCGAAGTGGTTTCACTGCAATGTGGAATGCCGTTCGGACTCGGCTATAAAAAGGAGCTTAACATGGAATCGGGCAGCACTCAGTGATAAGAGAGAAGTTCACCAATGTGGTATCACAATGGACTAATTAGTCTAAGTGAGTCTGATACATTGGGCTGCACCTAACCTAACCATCATCCTGTTGAAACCTCATTTCGTTTATATCGATATCTTGAAGTTTTGGCAACAAAAATTCATTGATCATGATTCTGTGGTCAAATGAGTGTAAATCGGACTACATAACAAGTATATACAACACTAAGTTCGGCCGGGCCGAATCTTAAATACCCACCACCATGAACCAAATATTAGGGTTTCCTTTGAAATTTCAGGAGGGCTTGAGGTCTTGAGGACACTTCCCGAAGATAAATTTAAAGATTTCACCTATGACGACTATATCAGATTCTGAACCATTTTTGTTTGAGTTTTAGAGGAATCATTAACATCTCTTGTAAGTGTGCAAGAAAATTATAAAATAACGTCTTGATTTGAAATCTTAAATCTGTAGAAGTAAAATATGGACCGATACCCACCGTTTTCGGCACACCCCTTTATGACTCGAAAATACCTCTCGAATAGGATAAAAACTTCGGATTCTAGAAGCCCAATAAGTAAAATCGGGAGGTCGTTTTATATGGGTACCATACCAAAACACGGACCGATACTCACAATTTTTGGCACACGTATTTGTGGTCCTACAACACCTCTAGATTTCCAATTTCAGGTAAATTGAATAAAAACTGCGGTTTCTATAAGCCCAAGAAGTAAAATCGGGAGATCGGTCTATATGGGGGCTATACCAAAATATGGACCGATACTCACAATTTTTGGCACACGTATTTGTGGTCCTACAATACCTCTAGATTTCAGGCAATTGGATAAAAACTACGATTTCTGTAAGCCCAAGACCCCAAATCGGGAGGTCGGTTTATATGGGGACTATATCAAAACCTGGACCGATATAGCCCATCTTCGAACTTGACCTGCCTGCAGACAAAAGACGAGTATGTGCAAAATTTCAGCTTCATTGCTTCATTATTGAAGACTGTAGCGTGATTACAACAGACAGACGGACATCGTTATATCGTCTTGGAATTTATCCCTGATCAAGAATATATATAGTTTATATGGTCGGAAATCGATGTGTTACAAACGGAATGACAAACTTATTATACCCCCGTCACCATTCTATGGTGGTGGGTATAAAAATCTGTACCGATTTCAACAACACTATCAATTGTACTCCTTCTGGAAAATTTAAAGGAAATCAAGACAAAACACGTTAGCGTTGTCAAAACCAGGAAATTTTAATGCCCTGCTGTATTTTTTAACTGCAGTTCAAAAAATTACATCATCTCATAGAAGAACAAGTATATACGGCCGTAAGTTCGGCCAGGCCGAATCTTATGTACCCTCCACCATGGATTGCGTAGAAACTTCTACGAAAGACTGTCATCCACAAATTTCAACTCACTCGGATGAAATTTGCTCCTCCAAGAGGCTCCAAAACCAAATCTCGGGATCGGTTTATATGGGGGCTATAAATGATTATGGACTGATATGAACCACTTTTGGCATGGTTGTTAAATATCATATACTACCACCACGTACCAAATTTCAACCAGATCGGATGAATTTTGCTTTTCCAAAAGGCACCGGAGGTCAAATCTGGCGATCGTTTTATATGGGAGCTATATATAATTATGGACTGATAGGAACCAATTCCTGCATGGTTGTTGGATACCATACACTAACATCACGTACCAAATTTCAACCGAATGGGAAGAATTTTGCTCTTCCAAGGTGCTCCGGAGTTCAAATCTGGGGATCGGTTTATATGGGGCCTACATATAATTATGGACCGATATCGACCAATTTTTGCATGGGTGTTTGAGGCCATATATTAACACCACGTACCAAATTTCAACTGAATCAGATAAATTTTGCTCTGGAGGTCAAATCTGGTGATCGGTTTATATGGGGGCTATATGTAATTATGGACCGATGTGGACCAATTTTTGCATGGTTGTTAGAGACCATATACTAACACCATGTACCAAATTTCAGCCGGATCGGATGAAATTTGCTTCTCTTAGAGGCTCCGCAAGCCAAATCGGGGGATCGGTTTATATGGTGGCTATATATAATTATGGACCGATGTGAACCAATTTTTGCATGGTTGTTAGAGACCATATACTAACACCATGTACCAAATTTCAGCCGGATCGGATGAAATTTGTTTCTCTTAGAGGCTCTGCAAGCTAAACCGGGGGATCGGTTTATATGGGCGCTATATATAATTATGGACCGATGTGGACCAATTTTTACATGGTTGTTAGAGACCATATACTAACACCATGTACCAAATTTCAGCCGGATCGGATGAAATTTGCTTTTCTTAGAGGCCTCGCAAGCCAAATTTGGTGGTCCGTTTATATGGGGGCTATACGTAAAAGTGGACCGATATGGCTCATTTGCAATACCATCTGACCTACATCAATAAAACCTACTTGTGCCAAGTTTCAAGTCGATAGCTTATTTCGTTCGGAAGTTAGTGTGATTTCAACAGACGGACGGACGGACATGCTCATATCGACTCAGAATTTCACCACGACCCAGAATATATATACTTTATGGGGTCTTAGATCAATATTTCGATGTGTTACAAACGGAATGACAAAGTTAATATACCCCCCATCCTATGGTGGAGGATATAAAAAATGAACTAAAAGTGAAGAAGAAAATCATTGACGCCAAATCATGACCATTTTAACCATACAGTAGTTCATTCTTACTATTTTTGGGAACCGTACGAAAATTTTCATTTGTTTTAGTTCATATTGAACTTATGTGTACGGCCATTGAACTTTATACTCACGTTTAGTTCATAAAATTTTTGAGATTTAAAAAAAGTAAGATTTCATTAAGCTCCCAGCAAAAAAATTTGGAAGTTCTTCCAAAGGCACAACTTTAAAGGCACTTCCAGAAGATGCACTCCCAATGATGTTCTTTATTTTAACTTCCCAGGAAGTTCTTTTAATTCAATTTTTTATAACTTGGTTTTTTCATACTTTTAATGGCTAATTTTAACCTTTTTTGTTTCAAGTAGGTTAAAAACAGAGAAAGAATTCATAAAATTGTACAAATCATTTAAATTTTGTTGAAAAAATTTCTAAATCCAATCTGAAAAAATTGTGAATTTTTAAAAATATTTGAGGTCAAACTTTTCAGACAAGCTTTAGTATCCGTTAAAAATTATAAAAAAATTAAAAAAATTATTTATTTGGCAAAATATAACAGAATTTGTTTATTTACATCCAAAACATTGAATTCGGATCACACCTAAAGAAGTGATGCAAATTCAGTGCAACGGCTGTTGAAAAGGAGGACATCCGTCTTATGACAAGCCCATGTTAAATTCATCGCTTCTGCGTCAATTTTGCACCACTTCCGGATCCAAAAAGAACATTTTCATTACTTTTTTGGCGACGCTTTTTTTGCTGGGCTGTGGGAAATTTCGATAAAAATAGTAAAATTTAACTACTAGCAAATAAATTTTTTCCAATAAAAATAAATTAAATTTAGAGTTAGTTTAACTACGGAATTTTTTTCTGTGTAACTAACGAAAGATATATGTGTGAGCTATATCTAGATCTAAACCGATTTATAGGGTTCAATTCTGACCTAAAAGACATACTTTCGCCAAATTTGAAATCGATTGAAATAAAACTGCAACCTAGAGTTTGATCCCAAAAATGTGTTCACAGACAGGCGGATATGACTAAGTCAACTTATTATTTGTCAACTAGTTATTTGTGCGTAATAGTATGATTGCGTTATTGTTTGTTGGAAAGTGACAAAGAGCTATTGTTGGCTCAAACACAAAGCGAACTAAATGTTTGTGAATCGCAACATAAATCGTTATAATGATACGGGTGGCGTTGCCAAACAACTGAACTGGTGGTTGACTCTGTGAAGATAATAATCATAGCTAATATAATAATTTTTTATACATATCATAATTTATTTTTTTATTTTATTTTTTCTTTCAGGTACGTTTAACATTTTGGTAGATTAGTCGGTAAGGCTCGTATTATATGATATTCCAAATTACCACCTCTAAATAATATAAAAGAAAACAAGAAATGCAATGACAAGGATGTTAACTTTAGAAACTGCCGTCTTCTGAAGGTTTTGACACCGAGAAAATACTTGTACAAATCTTGGTCTTAAGCGTAGGTACAGCGAAAAAAATATCACTAAAATTTATTCAATTAAAATTTTTATTTAATTTTAAAAATTATAACATTTTAAGTGATTCAACCAAAAATTTCATTTAAAACAAAACCCATTTACAAAAATTAATTGCATCGATTAATTTGGTTGGTTATACTATCACTACTCTGATTGAAAACAAAATATATTTTTGTTTTGTGTAGAAATACCATGACCGAACTATATCAATTAACACACACTGAAAAAAGCATGCCCGGTTCTAAAGATTTGGCCTTTACACTAATGAGTTTGGTATTGATTCCAAGCCAAAGAAGCGGAGAATTGAGGTTAGGGCACATTTTAGACACAAATCTCTTTTAAAATTAAGTTTTTCGAACTTGATTCTAGGAAACAAATTTTAATTTAGTCGTTTTTTCAGCGGTTTTGTTATTGTGGTATCAAAAACGTGGTAAGGACAAATTAAATTTCCAAAACCGACTCATAAGTAAAAAAATTATGCTATATTTCAAGTAATACATGTCTTTAAAATAAAATGTTAAAAAACATACCCTATTTTTAAACGCTTTTTAGCTTTGTAGCCAACATGCAAAAAGTCCACAGATTTAATAATAAATTAATTCTGAAGATTTTTTTCAGAAGTATTAAAGCCAAGTCGACCTTAGAAAAACGAAATTTTCTTTCATGTTAGGATACCCAATTGTAAGCCGAATAACATAACTATAAGGTCAAAACGACCTCATTGAAATGTTTATTGACTTTCGGACAAGGAAAAAAACTTTACCAGAGAAATTGGTCTTCTAGTTATACTAAGCAAAATTCTGATTTTTGAGGACATGAAATCTTTGGCCTCACGACAATATTTTTTCAGTGTGCAGAACAACAGTGTCCACCGCTTCACACTTAATTAAAAGAAGACATTTTGTTTAGCAAGTATAAAAACCCTTTTAAATATGATCAAATTACCAATTGTTATACCTCAAACATTCACTATTGTCATAGAATCATCAAATTGTTTGTTTGTTTTGAAATTTTGCAAAATTTTGTTGGAACATAATTAGGCACATGGTCTGTTTCATGATGACTTTATGTGAGAAATGCGAGGTGTGAGCACGCATGTGATGTTGAGATAATAATTAAAAATACAAATTGTTAACGTCGCACATATTTATGAATATTAATTTTCCAATTTAAAAAAAATTGGCAATTGGCCATAGCAATCGATTGTACTGCCCACAAAATTTGCTGACTTACAACATGCTCTAGCATTTATGACGTATGGGGGGATTTTTTGCGAAACCATTAATATTAATCAAAAATGTCAAACGTCACAATTAATGGACTTAATCCAATTTTGGCGATGAAGCTCCTTTAACGACCAGTATTTCTCGATGGTATGGTGAATACAACCGGGGTCGTAGTACTCTCCAAGACAAATTTCGTGGAGTTCGTCCAAAAGCAGTTGTTGTTCCCGGAAACAAAGACGCTGTGCGCAACTGATATTGTAACATAATCATGTGATCTTACTCATTTGGCCGTCAAAAAAATTTGTTCTCGTTGAATCCACGGTTGCCACAGTTGGTACAATTCTACCAAAAATGGTTGATTTTTCACCGTTTGTTAGTTTGGTAGAATTCTTTATGTTTTGTTAGATTTTGCAAACTATTCCTCTCCACCAAATTAATTTTGACATAATTTTATATCAAAAAAAAATTTTGGCAAAATTTTTTCTAGGAATATAATTTTGACAAAATATTCTCTAGGAAGAAAATTTTGACAAATTCTACTCCAGGAAAAAAATTTTGACAAAATTTTCCCTATGAATAAAATTTTGACAAAATTTTCTATAAGAACAAAATTTTCACAAAATTTTCTCTAGAAACAAAATTTTGAAATTTGAAAATTTTCTCGGGAATAAAATTTTGACAAAATTTTCTATAGAACTAAAATTTTTAAAACATTCTCCAGGAATAAGATGTTAAAAAAATTTACTGTGGGAATAAAATGTTGAAAACATTTTCTCTAGGAATAAAATGTTGAAACAATTTTCGATAGAAATAAAATTTTGACAAAAATTTGTACAGAATTACAATTTTGACAATATTTTTAACAGAAATAAGATTTTGACAAAATTTTCTATAGAAAAAATTTTGACAAACCTTACTATAGAAATAAAAAATCAAAAGCTGGAAAAAAGTTTTTTTATTGAATAGTTTTTTTTTTTGTAAAATTTTCTTAAAATGTTGGTAGATTTTTTTTATACCCACCACCACATAGAATGGTGACGTGGGTATAATAAGTTTGTCATTCCGTTTGTAACACATCGAAATATCGATTTCCGACTATATAAAGTATGTATATTCTTGATCAGGGAGAAATTCTAAGACAATATAAGCATGTCCGTCTGTCTGTTGTAATCACGCTACAGCCTTCAATAATGGCGCTATCGTCCTGAAATTTGGCACAGATTCGTCTTTTGTTTGCAGGCAGGTCAAGTTCGAAGATGGGCTATATCGGTCCAAGTTTTGATATAGTCCCCATATAAACCGACCTCCCGATTTGGGGTCTTGGGCTTTTTTAGTTTTAGTTTTTTATCCAATTAGCCTGAAATTTGAAATCTAGAGGTGTTTTAGGACCGTCAAAAAGTGTTCCAAAAATGATGCCTATCGGTCCATGTTTTGGTATAGCCCCCATATGGACCGATTTCCCGATTTTGCTTCTTGGGCGTCTAGAAAGTGTATTTTCTATCCGATTTGCCTGAAATTGGAAATCTAGAGGTATTTTAGGACCATAAAGAGGTGTGCCGAAAATGTGGTATATCGGTCCATGTTTTGATATAGCCCCCATATATACCGATCTCCCGATTTTACTTCTTGGGCTTCTAGAATCCGTAGTTTTAATCCAATTTACCTGAAATTTGAAATCTAGAGATACTCTAGGAGCATAAAGACGTGTGTCGAAAATGGTGAGTACCGGACCATGTTCTCGATCTCCCGATTTTACTCCTTGGTCTTTTAGAATCCTTAATTTTTTACCCAATTTGCCTCAAATCGAAAATCTAGAGGTATTCTAGGAAAATAAAGAGATGTGCCGAAAATGGTGAGTGTCGGTCCATGTTTTGATATAGCCCCCATATAGACCGATCTTCCGATTTTACTTCTTGGGCCTCTAGAATCCGTAGTTTTAATCCACTTTACCTGAAATTTGAAATCTAGAGGTACACTAGGACCATAAAGACGTGTGTCGAAAATGGGGAGTACCGGTCCATGTTTTGATATAGCCACCATATAGACCGATCTCCCGATTTTACTCCTTGGTCTTTTAGAATCCGTAATTTTTTACCCAATCTAGAGGTATTCTAGGAAAATAAAGGGATGTGCCGAAAATGGTGAGTATCGGTCCATGTTTTGATATAGCCCCCATATATACCGATCTTCCGATTTTACTTCTTCTAGAAAATTCTTCCGATTTTACTTCTTCTAGTTTTTCTCCAATTTGCCTGACATTTGGAATCTAGAGGTATTATACGACCATAAAGACGTGTGTCGAAAATGGGGAGTACCGGTCCAAGTTTTGATATAGCCCCCATATAGACCGATCTCCCGATTTTACTTCTTGGGCTTCTAGAATCCCTAGTTTTTACCCAATTTGCTTGAAATTGGACATCTAGAGGAAAATAAAGAGATGTGCCGAAAATGGTGATTGTCGCACCATGTTTTGATATAGCCCCCATATAACCCGATCTCCAGATTTACTTCTTGGACTTCTAGAATCCGTAGTTTGTATCCAATTTGCCTGATCTTCGAAATCTAGAGGTATTCTAGGACCATAAAGAGGTGTGCCGAATATATTGAGTATCGGTACAGTTTTTGATATAGCCCCCTTATAAACCGGCCCTCCGATTTGGGGTCTAGATTCTAGAACTACAATTAAATGTGCTGAATATTGTGTGTATCCTTCCATGTTTTGGTATAGCCCCCATTACACCGAACTCCCGATTTAACTCCTAGGGTTTCTAGAAATTGTAGTTTTTATCCGATTTGCCACAATTTGAAAATATACTGGCATTTTAGACCCATAACAAAGTCTATATGATTTAGTTTTATCGGTCCATTTGGTAAGGCCTCCATATAGACCGATTTCACTTATTGATGGTATAGAAGGCACACTGGTCATGAAAATTGCTTGAAACTGAATGCAAAATTTCCAGATTTTACTTCTCGTAATCATTTAAATAATTGGTATGAAAATCTTCCATCATTTTCTTGCACACTTACAAGATTCCTCTAAAACTCAAACAAAAAATGGTTCTTATAAATTCAGAATTTAATCTAGTCTTCATAGGTAAAATCTTTACATTTATCTGTGGGAAGCGTACTGGTTGAACTGATCTGTCATCAAACCCCCCTGAAATTTTCAAAGGAAACTATTACATTTGATTCATGATGGTGGGTATTTAAGATTCGGCCCGGCCGAACTTACTATTGTATATACTTGATTTTGGTAATATTTTCTTAAAATTTTGGTAGATTTTTTTTTTGGATTTGGCTTGATCGATTACCAAATCCAAAAAAAACTACCAAAAAAGCCTCATGTCGATTGATGAAAAGAAATGCTCCAAAACTACGATCGCGTCTATGACATTGTGACAGCGGTATGAGCTCGATACTAAAATGCAGTCGACTGTATGGATGCTGTAAGATGAGCCAAATCCAACAAAAGTTGCTTGCCCACTTCCAAGCAAATGGCAGCTTTTTTTTAGAAAAAACGACACGACAAATCTATGTACTCAAAATCAATCATTCGACTTATTTAATTCTCAATCTTTTCTCGCTCTGCATAACGATCTCAATATGCAAATATGTATAGTAAAATGGATAGTTTCCTTTCAACTGAAATCTTCGCCTTTTTGCAAATATTGAAATAAGTATTTTTCATTTTATTAAATAAATCTTTGTTCCAACATTAATTGATATAAATTGATATATATTGGCAAAAGCAACAACAAACCATGACTGCAATAACAATTAAACCGAAAGGCATAATTGAGTGATGAAAAGGCAGTGAATGGTCGAGTTAGTGAACCAAGTGAATGAGTAAATTTTGATTTTTAATGACTAATTTCTACAATCGAATTATTCAATCACTTTGCTATGGGTTAGTGTTTAACGGCGTTTACTTTCATTTCCAGGAACAATAGGCGAAGATAACATAATTACCATAGCCCTGGGATATAATTTTCATTATCAATTCGATCGATCGGTCATGTCATATCTAAGTACTGGGCGACAATAGATAATTGTAGAGTATTGTAGTTCCGTTATTTAATTTATTACTTCCGTTGTTTGAATGAAAATATTTATAAATAAATTAATTATATATTCTGTGGAATAATGTAAACATATTTTTTTATAGAAATAGCACTTTGTGAAAAAATTCGAATTTTTTTCCATTTATTGTTGCATTAGTGTAGTACACACAAAAATGTTTTCTGATTCAATCATGAAATTAATATATTCAATTATTTTTTTAATTGAAATATCTCCAATCATAAAAGTGATAGTATCAATCACAGTTTTAATTGGGCATAAAAAATACTTTATTAAAAAATTAATTGATCCCATTAACAAAATTTCAATTAATATTTTACTTATTCTATTAAAATTTTATTGATGTTGATTGCAAAACGTAATATTTTTTTAATTAGAAACGTAACTATTTTCAATTACTTTCTTATCTGACTTTGTGTTTTTAGTTTGATTAAAAAATTGACTAAAATAAATATTTAATAAAAAAAATCCATCACTTTTTTAACTGACTTAAGGTGGAATTACATACCATGCGTTAATGCGCCCGTTGATTGAAGAGTTGAATTTTCTCTTTCAAAGCAACAGCTCGGTTAGAGTGCTTCAAACAGAACAAATCAACCCTTCCATCAACGCACGGATTAACGCATGGTATGTAACTCAACCTTTAGTCTTCTGAGTTTGATTAAAAAGTTAATTGTATCAATTAATTTTTTTATTAAAACGTATCAATCATTGACTTAATTAACTTAATGTTTCTATCTTGATTAAAAAGTTTAATTTATTAATAAATTGGAAATACTGGTGGTGAAAAATGGTTAAATTTGGAAAAAAAATATTTCGAGAATAATTTCGATAATAAGTTAGCATATAAGACTCAAAAAAAATCATCTCCACCCGCCAGCTACGGAAATTCGAATTAGCCAGCAATGAAACATGTGTATATTCCGGCTTGTGTGGATTGGTATAAGTCATTTTTCATTAACCCTGCAATAAAGAGCTTCAAAAAAAGTAGTTTGAATCCCCAATCTGTGATCCGGAATTAGTGCAAACTTGGATCATCTCTAATGAATTTTACATGGGTTTGTCATAGGACGGAAGTACTCCCTTTTTGGATCCTTTCCATTGCTTTAGAAGTTGTGCCCTGGAAGTTAATTTGAATGAAGAAATCTAAAAAGCTAAAAAAATTTTGTCAACCAATTTCATTTTTTTTTCAACCATATTTTTTATTACACTATTATTTTTCTATTATCTAACTTTTTTGCAATTTGGAAAACTTTTTCGCTCCGATCAGGGGTTGAAACTGGGGTTGATGGCACCATAACTGGACGCCTTAGCACACTAGGCCACAAACGCCATTGAACATACGGCGTCGAAAGGTCAATTCAAATGCTTGTGATATGATCGTAATACGACACCAAGGAATAACATTCTAATTGCTTCTCGAGATGTTCTTTATTAGTATGAACGAAAAAATAAGAAACACAGGTTCAAATCTCACCAGTGGCAATTTTTTTATCAAATATTTTTCTAGAAAAATATTTTTTTATTTTATGCATCGTTTTTATTTTTTATTTTCGGCATATATTTTCGTATAAATATATTTTTTCCTATTAAAAATCAACAAAAAAATTAAAAATTATCGTAATTTGCAAAGCCTTCTCAAAAGAACTTCCATGGAAGCGAAAAAGTCAAACGGCACAGGTTCAAATCCCAGCGGGGATGATTTTTTTTTACTTTTTTATTAATTTTCTTTTTTTATTAATTTTTTTTTGTAAAATTTAATTGTCCAAAATTTTCTAATACTTTCTAATACTTTCCACAAGGACTGCATTGGAAGTAGATAAAATCATTGGGGTATCCCAGATGTGCTTTAGAAAAATGTTTGTGGGCTTGTCCAAAAGGTCTGCATCGGGAGTGGAAAAAAATCATTGGGGGATCCCACGATGCGCTTTAGAAGAAATGTTTATGGATTTGTCCAAAATGGGGGGTTCTGGGATGGAAATGTTTGTGGAACAATTTCCATTTTTTTTTGCTGGGAACTTAATAATACCAACTCCTTAATCTTCAAGTCCAATTAGGTCGTATGAAAATTGGAATGAAGTGTAGAAATAAAATGTTGGTAAGGATTTTTACACAAAATTTTTTTTTTTGCCAAAAAAATTCTAGATTAATAATTTTTTCAAAAAAACAAAGAAATAAAATAAAAAAAATAGAAATAAAAATTTGTCAATAAATTTCTATGGAAATATACACTAAAAAACAAAGTGAACCTTCCAAAGCACTAAAGCCAATCTAACTCTATTTTACTTCATAAGAATTAATATGTTTTAATAAAAAATTTCTCCAAGTTCTCCATGAAAGTTTTATCGGCTATAAATAACTTTTTGTGTACGTTAGTTAAATGAACTAAAAAGGTGGAAACAGAGTATACAGAAATGAAGCATAAAGATATACTAAATTCGTATTTCCTAAAAAATGGTTCAGAATTTCTAAAAATTTTTAAATTTTATCATCTTGAAATACGTAAGACGCTAACGACACTTGCAATTTCGAATTAAATTTTTTTTTCCAACTAGTGAAACAAATTAATTATGTATAATAAATTTTCTTGAATTTATCAAAAAAAAAATATTTATTTTTGTGTTATATAGGCGTTAGTTCAGTTAAAACTTTCCTTCCACTTTGTTGGGTCAACTTTTTTAGTGTAATTTAAAAAAAAGGAATTTTAATCAAATAAATTTTAACATATAAGAATATTTATCAAAGTCTATATTATAAGACTGTCTCTTGTTATCATTAACTTTAACATTTGTTAGCAAGCCCGCCTTGCATACACAAGGCCGTGGGTTCGATTCCTGCTTCGACCGAACACCAGAAAAAAATATAATGAAATTATTTAAATTAAGAAAATTTTCTGACATTTTTATTTTTTTAACTACCATTTACGAAATGCATCCTTCTCGATAAACAAAAATTAAATAAAAATAGAAATGAAGAAAAAACCTTAGGCACCAATTTTAACCACGCTGTAGTTCTTTCTTACCTTTTTTGAAAAGTATACGAAAAACTTCTTCTGTTTTAATTAGCATTGAACTTATTTGTATGTCATTGAAATTACTACATAAAGTTTTTGAGACATACTTGGAATAAAGAAAAATTCGTTGGACTGGGAAATTTTTCTTACAAAATTTTAAAGTAAATATTTTGCCATAAATATAAGCTAATTTTAGCATCAATTTTACAACTGGCGTTTTTTCTGTGTAACTTTAAAACCTTGTAAAATAAATATTCTTTAGCTTTTTAATGTAATCCATAAATAAATACACAAAAATATTATGTCTCGTTTCTAGTTAAAACAACAACATTGCATTCACATGGATTCAATGAACTGAAAATTTTCCTATCGCCACTTTTCATTGCCCTTTTCGCCTTTACTTGCAGTAATGATAGGGAAGGGGGATTTCATTACCGATTACCGTAGACACAACGTCTTTCTGTGTTTTCTGGGGAACTTTTGCTTAAAAAATGGGGAAATTTCCATGCTATTTAATATTGTCCGCTAAAATGTTTAGAGTTTTTGTTTCTACATAAACAAAAAACAAATGGCAAGGTGATATACACAGTTTGCAATTAAATGCGAAAGTGTAATTATTCACACAAATGCTAAACAAATTTTGCATTGAATACAACAAGAGACAGTTATATTGAAACTATCTACACTGAAAAAAAACATGTCCGGTTCCAAAGATTGTATCTTTATACTAATGATTTTGGTATTGATTTCGAGCCAAAGAAGCGAAGAATTGAAGTAAGGATACCTTTAAGACACAATTGTCTTTTAAATTTGAGTTATGCCTGCTTGATTCTAGGAAACAAATTATAATTTATTCGTTTTATCAGCTTTTTTCTGCATGTGCTATCAAAGTCCATGAAAAAGATGTTAACGAAAACTTTGATATCCAAATTCAGTCTCAACTTCAAGTAGAAATTCTGATGTTTCAATTAAAAAACGTCTCTAAAATAAAGTGTTGAAAAACATATATTTTTAAAGGTTAGGTTAAAGTGGCAGCCCGATTAAGATTCAGGCTCACTTAGACTATTCAGTCCATTGTGATACCACATTAACTAAAAGTACCTATTACATATGGTAAAGACAAAATCTTTGGAACCGAGTATGCTTTTTTTTCAGTGTGTATATTGACGTAAACATTTTACGGACTATCAATTCGCATGTAATAATTTATTTACATGGACTTAATTTTGAATTACAAGAAAAAGTTCCCTTTGCGTATTTATATTTGACGTAAAACGAAACCACACAATAGTCAACACTTCTTGCAATAGATGGGTGAAACTCTTTAAACGTAAAATAAATATTGAAATAAACAACAATAACAGATGTAAATTATTTGTAACGTAAGAGTAAAATGTATAAAATGATGCAAATACTGCAAAAGCAAATTATTTTCTTAAAACTTTCTCATAATATCACCCGTTTTTTTCCTCATAAAAATTCTTTTGACATTTAATTTTATTAGAAATAGCTAAATTTTATTAAAAACAAAATACTTGTCACAGTTGTTTGCCAAAATACCCAATTTATCTCGATTTATTGAGTTTCTTAAGCAGTTAATTCCTCTAATAAGCGGCCAAATAGTATATTGGATTATTTGTGATAAACACTCTCTCACGCATATTCGATATTTGGTCACACTTAAAACAATAATACCAACCCCTCATTTAAATAAACAAATAATTGTGTTAATTAATGAAATATATTGAAAAAAGTGACAAATGATAATGTATGTTTCATTGGAATTAATCTTGAAATCTAACATAAAATTCGCAAAATTAAAATTTTTATTAATTAAATGAGAATTATTATAGAATGAAGCAAATTGGTTATCGAAAGCAATCGGTTTCGAAAATTTTCACAACAAAAACAAAAATATGCTTTAAACGCATTATATTCCTTAAATTCAAAAAGTTCTTTAACAATATAAATGACAAAAATGGCGGTTTAACCAATTTTAATTTTTTCGTCATGGTTGACCTTTTTCTGGAAATAGCCATATATTATAGACATTTTAGAACAATTTATCCAAGCCATTATTTGTTTCCAATCCCTCATGTTCCGAAATTCGCAATCGCAAATAGCAAGAATATATTTTTCTTGTAACAAAAAAATAGAGGTTAAGTTTAGGATTAAGAAATTATGGCCAAACGAAAATTTTGCGATTCCGAAATTCGGAACATGGAAATTTTAAATTTAATATAAGAGCCTCCCATGAAATTTACAAAATATCACCAAAATTTTGAACTGAATTTTAAAAACTATTAAATTAAAAATTTAATTGGTCCAACAAATTGTTTAATTGAAACAAAAATAAATCACAAAAACTAATTATGTCAAGTAATTTTTTAATTGGAACAATTAACTTTTTAATTGACGTTGCACTGAAAAAAATTTTACGTGATAAACCAAAACAAAATCTTAAATTTCTTTAAAATAATGAAATTTTAATAAAAAAAAGTTTATAATCTTTGCTTCAAAAATTTTATTCATTAAATTTAGGTCACAAATTTTGTAAATTTGCGTCCCTCTGATAAAGTCACATGTCTTTGAACTAAGGCTATTTTTCCTTAAAGTAAAGAAACACATTTTTGATTTAAAGAAATTGTCCTTAAATTAACTGAAATATTGAAACTTTAGATTTAAGATAAAAACACTTCAAATATATGCTGAGATTTATTTTGAGGATTTAGCGTCTTTGGTTTAAAGTTTTTTTTTTTAACTAAGAGAACATTTTTTACTTTGAAGTATCCGTTATAATTTGGATTTTTAAACTGGCATTTGTTTGTACGTGAGTACCTTTATTAATAAACCGCGAAAAAAGAATGAACATTTGATAAATGAGATCTGTATCCAAATTTTAATTTTATTCATCCTAGATTTTAAGCCAGATAGGTCGCTAAAAATTTCTTTATTTTAAAGAAGCCGCATCTTTGGCTCGGAACAATACCAAAATGCATATGGGAAGGTCTTTGGATCCAAGTAAACTTTTTTTTAGTGTGGCGATTGATACTATCATTTCTGTGATTGAAGACATTTCAATTAACAATTAATAGGATCAATTAATTTCGTGATTGAGCTTGTCGAAGACAATATTTTTGGCTAATTTTAAGAGAAAATCTTCATTATTATTACATCTTGCGTTATATATTTAGTAAGAAACGTTCTTTTGAAGGAAAAATTAAGCAGCACCTAACGATATATTTATTATGTCAGAAATACATATTATATATTACTCGTTAACACCCTATGAATCATTGTCATAGGGTGGTCACGATTAATACATTTTTTCTCCTTGAAATTACCAAAGGACACATAAAACTTGCTAATATAGATTGGTGCTAAAGAACTCCTTTCAAGGTGTTAAATACCAATTACATTCGTCAAAGGACAGCATGTGTTCTTTCTCTCAATTGTTTTTCCATATCTGTAAACATTTTTACCATCTGCAAACCACTTTCTAGTAATCACAATAAAGGCGCGCATTGCCTATTGTAAATGTCATATGGCTAAAATGGTTTTAGTCGCTCTCTTCAATGCCCTTTTTCCACTCACCCATTGTTATAATTGACTGACTAAAAACAAAGGAGATTTTTGTTTGGTGATCTTTGAAGAAGCTGTTGCTGAAATTAAAATACAAATTGCAGGAATGTAGGTAAAAACACATTTTGGCAAACAAGAAATTTCACTTAGTAACGCACCTCAGCACCAATGAAATAAATTTAAAAAAAAGCAAGCAAATCATCCACATTCACATTTATTCTTATCTTTTGAAGAACATCACAAGACAACGAACGACATGATGTCTTTCCAAAAGATATAACAAGATTTCTTCTCCTTCTGTTTCAGAGTAAACGACTATACTATGATCAGCTGATCATTCTATGAGAACATATTTATACAACATACCCCCTCTCTCTCACTGGTATGTATTTGCTTAGTATGTGTGTACGCATGTGAGTTATCGGTCATAGGCAATTCGTTTAAATGAGGGCACAATTAGCATTAATGGATTAGGTCATATAAAAATATACACACACGCACCCAATGCGAACATTTTTTTTATGTATTATGTTAGTTTAGGTATGATTTCATTATAAAAATGGTATAAATTCATTTCGGAAAAAATAGAAGAACATATGTATGCATTTTATAAAACTTAATTGTGGCATGTTATAAAACTTAACAGTATTGCCAATATCTTTCTGGTTCTTGTCCTCAAATTCGGATGTTTTCGTCACCAAAAATCCCCAATTTAACTAAAATTCCTCAAAAAAATCGCTAATAAATTTTTGAGAAATTTTTATAAGAAAAAATAAAGAAAAAGGCTCTACTGTAGAAAATCCGTAATAGTTAAACAAATATGTACAGTTTTGTACAGGATATCGATACACAAAGTCAGGACACCCATTTTTTTTTTTAGAAAATTTTATGTGGAAAAATAAAGAAATAGGCTCTCCTATAGTAAATCCTTAATAACTTAAAAATTAAAAAGACATAAAGTTTTTGTCTTACCTGCTTGCGAGTTACAATATGATAAAGATTTCGAAACAAATCCAGGATACCGACAATCGTCTTCCAACGGCTCGAGAAATGGGACTTCGACCACCAAGTATTTTTGAACGAAAATTTACTTCTATATACTCAAGTAATAAACTTAGGTCGTAGATCGAGGGCTCGAGTCCCCACGAAATGATTTCATATTTGTACACTCAAAAAAAAAAACTGAACTCTCTATTTCACTAAAGGCAATTTAACTATATTTTAATTCATGGAATTATTATGTTTGGAGAACGTTTCCTTTATTCTAATATTTTTTTGCGTACGTTACATGAACTGAAAAACGGGAAAAAACTTATACACCAATTAAGCATAAAGATTTACTAAATTCGTATTTCTCACAAAATAGTTCATTATGCGTCAATCATGAACTTCCTATGTCACTAAAGACATTCTTGCAATTTTGAACTCTAATTTTTGTCCCTTCAAACAGCAAAATTTTCTTTATCAAGTAAAAACAAGTAAGGAAAGTCTAAAGTCGGGCGGGGCCGACTATATTATACCCTGCACCACTTTGTAGATCTAAATTTTCGATACCATATCACATCCGTCAAATGTAATGGGTGCTATATATAAAGGTTTTCCCAAATACATACATTTAAGTATCACTCGAGTTGGACAGAATTTTGGCTAATTTGGCTAATTTTGGCTAATGCACTAGGGTGGACACAATTTTAGTTAAAAAATATGGGAAACATTTAAATCTGAAGCAATTTTAAGGAAACTTCGCAAAAGTTTATTTGTGATTTATCGCTCGATATATATGTATTAGAAGTTTAGGAAAATTAAAGTCATTTCTACCACTTTTCGACTAAGCAGTGGCGATTTAACAAGGAAAATGTTGGTATTTTGACCATTTTTGTCGAAATCAGAAAAACATATATATGGGAGCTATATCTAAATCTGAACCGATTTCAATCAAATTTGGCACACATAACTATATTACTAATTGTACTCCTAGTGCAAAGTTTCAACCAAATTGGGCCAAACTCTGGCTTCTGGGCCATATAAGTCCATATCGGGAGAAAAATATATATGGAAGCTATATCTAAATCTGAACCGATTTCAATCAAATTTCGCACACATTACTATACTACCAATTATACTCCTTGTGCAAAATTTCAAGCTAATCGGGATAAAACTCTGGCCTCTGGCTCCATATAAGTGCATATCGGGCGAAAAATATATAAGGGAGCTATATTTAAATCTGAATCGATTTTAACCAAATTTCGCACGCATAGCTACAATGCTAAATCTACTCCCTGTGCAAAATTTCAACCAAATTGGGCCAAAACTCTGGCTTTTAGGACCATATTAGTCCATATCGGGCGAAAGATATATATGGGAGCTATATCTAAATCTGAACCGACTTCAATCAAATTTTGCACGCTTGACTATACTACTAATTGTACTCCTAGTTCAAAATTTCAAGCAAATTCGGCCAAAAATCTGGCTTCTGGGGCCATATAAGTCCATATCGGGCGAAAGATATATATGGGAGCTATATCTAAATCTGAACCGATTTCAATCAAATTTTGCACGCTTGACTATACGACTAAGTGTTATGTTTGTACAAGATTTCAAGCAAATCGGTATAAAACTCTGGCTGCTGGGTCCATATTAGTGCATATCGGGCGAAAGATATATATGGAAGCTATATCTAAATCTGAACCGATTTCTTCCAAAATCAATAGGGTTCTATTCTGACCCAAATTAGGAACATGTGCCAAATTTGAAGGCGATTGAACTTAAATTGCGACCTACACTTTGATCACAAAAATGTATTCACAGACAGACGGACGGACGGACGGACAGACGGACATGGTTATATCGACTCAGGGACCCACCCTGAGCATTATTGCCAAAGACACCATGTGTCTATCTCGTCTCCTTCTGGGTGTTACAAACATATGCACTAACTTATAATACCCTGTTCCACAGTGTGGCGCAGGGTATAAAAATTATTGATGTCTAATAAATAAAAGTTTTCGAAAAATATTCACTTATTTTCATGATATCGGCGTGATGCCAGCGTTTGTAATATTGTGTAAAATTTTCTAACCATAACCAAAAGTTTTCTCCCTAGTGGGTTCACTTTTTTTCAGTGTAGAAAAATGTCTTAACCAAGCCGAGTAAAATTATAAATTAGCGCTTGAGTCCCCAAAATAGAATCCTCTGTCCGTTTCAAGTCCAACTGCTTCCCTATATACCGTGCAATAAAGAGGAGCAACATTTCCTTTTTAAATTTTCGATTCGCTGTGCTTATATTTAATGTAAATAAAAAGAATATCACGTAAACCATTATTGTAAACCTAATTTATTATACTGAACGACAAAATCCCCAAAATTTATGGAAATTACCCACGAAATCCCCAAGCCCCGAACATACAAATTTCGTCCCCTTCCACGAAAAAATATCCCCAATTTGAGGGAAATCCCCAATACTGACAACACTGATTGAAGGATTTCAGAGAGAATAAAAAGACAAGAGGACGAAACTGTGAAGCGAAACTGCGTCAGTAGGTGGCAGTAATGAGGAAAATTTCTCTAATATCATGCAGTTTTTGTCGGCGCTTCTCTCAAATCTCATACAGTTTGCGTCGGCGTCACCCAGTTCAGTTCTCTGCCGGCTTTACGAAACGTAAGGAAAATAGGATTTAGAACCAACTTTGTAATAACAAATGTTCTTTTATAAAAATCTTTTCATTCTATTAAATATTTTTGCAGACAATTTGAAATTATAACTGCCGATGCCTTTACAAAGAATTTATCAAAACAACGCTTTGACCGCAACGTCAGTAATACCAAAGCTTCAGGCATTGTGCGACATCTATAGGGTTGACATTTGTTGTTTTTGTAGAAGAGAAATTTTCGTCCTCTTGCATTTTTCTCTCTGGGATTTTCTAGTTTTCGATTTGAAAATTTCAAATTTCACAGGCTTGCACTCAGACAAAATATTTTCAATCAAATCTTAATTGCAATAAAAAAATATTTATTAAGTAGTTGCATATTTTAAGCATAGTATAACTTTCATGTTTTTTAATAGTAGATATAATTTTTTTTACAAAAAACAAATGTTGGCCATCCTGTATTGTAAGTTAATCATTGTGAGAAATTATTAGTAGGACTAGGTTGAATATTTGTGTTGCATAGTGTAATTAAAAAAATATTTTTATATGTCTATTCTTCGATATTTTAGTTATTTATTTTCCCCGAAAACTGTGATATTAATAAAATGAAATTCTCATTATCGAAAGTACAATGGAATTCAGAAATTTCAAGTGAATATATTTTTTCTATTAAAAAAAATGGTTCAGTAAATTTCGACAAAACGTCACGTATTTGTCTTATGGTAGTTTAAGTGATTTTTTTTAATAAATATATGTAATTCACAATTTTGTAATGCTTTAGTGGGGATTACATATAATTTAAAAAAAGAAATTGATAGTATTAGCAATTTCGATACAGAAGTTGAGAAATTTGACTTAATTTGCGTTCAAGTCAATTTCCAAATTTAAAAAATCTATATTTTTTGAGAGGAGTCCCTATATTAACACATGTATAAATGTCCTTGTAAACATATTATAGCTATAAATAGACTAGTCCTGTTTTGATATTTTTCGAAAAAAACGTTGTTATCATAGTTCAAAATCCATTTCGAAACAAATGGACTAATGTCATTATCATAATAAACAGATGTTGGTAGTAACAACAATAATACGTTGTTATGTACGTAAGTGTTGGTCGGTCGTCAGCGGTTTGCCAGTTCGCGTCAATATGGTAAACGAGCCCCTTTTACTTGTGTGTAGCCACCTCAATATATTTGCCTGTTGCCAAGCAAAGAAAAAACAATGAATTTTATTATACCCTACAGTAGCATGTAGGGTGTAACAGACACTATCAAGTAAACTATGAAAAGAGATAACCTGATTATTTTTTAATACCGAGATATTATTTAATTCGTTTGGTATTTATAATAATTCCTTTAATATAAGAATAATATGGAAAAATTATTATGGGCAAATTTGTCGCTGCGTTAACCATTTAGGTACAATCCTAATGTTTGGATATGATAACGCAAATTAGCGGTGAAAATCTGATTTTTTGTTAAATCTTTAAAATGCATAATCAAAACTATCAATTTTGCAAGTTTTTAAAATTATTTATTGAAATGAATAACTGTGAAAAATTACTATTTTCATGCAATAATACACTGATAGAAACATTTTCGTTATATTAACGAAATGTGTCATTAAAAGTGAGCCAATGAAACAAATTCGTTAATACAACGAAAATTTTCGTTATTATAATGAATTTTCTGTTTATCAACGTAACGTTTCGTACTATTAACGAATATTTTCATTGTATTAATGAAAATGTTTCGTTTTATCAACGAAAAATTTTCGTTGGCTCAATTTTAATGAAATTTTCTGTGTGTGTACCTCGATTAATTTAAATATCAATATCTCAGTTTTTTTTACGTTTATTCTAGTAATTATAACTTCAATTGTATATTTATTTACATTTATTTAATGAATATAAAATTCTTATAATTACAGTACGGAAGAGAATATCCTATAATTTTTAAATATTATAACTAATGCAAATATATAAAAAATAAAAAATAGAGTTAATTCTCAAAAGGTTAAATAAAAAAGTTAACAATTAAATTTAAGAAAAGATACAAAAATATATAATAAAAAATAAATAATTAATTTAAAAAAATAAATCCGTATTAATTCACTATTCAGAAAGTTTAATCATTTGGCATTAAATGTGAGATCAATAAAAATAAAATTAGGATAAAGATATCATTTATCGATTTTTCATTCTCCTTTCGCGGTATATTAATAATGCTATTCATGTATAAACAAATGCCAGTTTAAAAATCCAAATTATCACAGATACACGCAAAGAAAAAAACGTTTGGAAAACGTGTAACGAAAACGTTTTTCTTTTGTTAGAGTTTTTTGAATTGCTTCGAAAATTTTAAACTTTTATCACCAAAAAAGTTCGTTTGTTACAACATTTTTATTTTTTATTTAAAAAAATTATTTTTGAAACAACAACACAGTCCATTTCGTTTGTATCAAACACTGTTCTTTTCTGACTTTAGGTCTTTAATAAGAAACATTTTACAGTTCAAAATTTAATATAGTACAATGTAATGTTGAACATTTTTTCGGAATCTTCCGAACATATCTGGAATATATGTAAAAAAAACTGGTCGAAGCAGGGATCGAACCCACGACCCTTGCATGCAAGTCGGACGTAGCAACCACTGCTCCACGGTGCCAAACAATGTTTGTTTCTGTTAAATAAACTTTGTTTATTCGATTCGTGGGCGCCGCAAGTTATGCTATATAAATATAACTTATATGGATAATTATCTATTGATGATCATAACAGGTACATAGCTCAGTGGTTAGTGTGTTAGCTTACAAAGTCCGCGGTTCCATTCTCCGTCCAGGCGAAAGGTAAAAAAAAATTAAAAATTTATAAAATCGTTTAATTTCTTCTACATTGTTGGTATTACAGGAAAAGGTGCTACGAACTAAAAAACCTCGTGGATGTGAGAAAGATGTGAGGGAAAATGCAATTAGCAAGAGTTAGTCTTTTTGAAATTGTTTTTACATCCTGGAAAAGAATAAACGTTTATCACAAAAAGTATATACTTTTCTTCCAAATACACTTCCTTACAGCGAAAAGCAAATGAGAAACGAACTTTGTTTGTCTAAAATTTCGTTTGGGAGGAAAGAATTATTTTTTTGCGTGTACTTCAATGTAAAAAATATTTTCTTTATTCTCACAAAGCTTTAAACTAAAGATTTGCTGTAAACTTGAAGCGTTTTTATCTTAAGTCTGAAGAATCAATATTTCAGTTAATTTAAAGAGGATTTCTTTAAATCAAAAATGTGCTTCTTTACTTTAATGAAAATTTGCATTAGTTCTAAGGTATGCGACTTTAACGGGAGGACGCAAATTTACAAAATGTGTATACTAAATTTAATGAAAAAATATTTAAAGTAAAGATTATAAGCTTTATTTTAATTAAAATTTCATTTTTTTTTAAAGAACTTTGTTCTCAATATTTTGTAAACTGCCCATCATAAATTTTAGGTTGCGTAATCCGTAATATCACCTAAATAGTTTTATCAGTGTAGATTCATCGAAAACATTTTTTAAAATAAAGATTGTATTTTTTTGCCAAAGTAATTTATCTTTAATATTGCACTGAAAAAACAGTGAACCAACCAGGAAGAAAACTTTCGGTTAATTTTAGAAAAATTTGAATATTTGTAGAAAATTTTAACTAAACAGTATTACAAGCGTTGGCATCACGCCGATGTCATAAAAATAAGTAAATATTTTTCGACAAATTCAAGAAAATTTATTAGACATAACTAAGTTTTTTCACTTGTTAAAGAAAATTTTGTAGTTTGAAAGAAAAATTTGGAGTTCAAAATTGCAAGAATGTCTTTAGTGATATACGAAGTTCATGATGGACACATTTTTGGTAAAATTTACAAACTTAAAGAAATTCTGAACTATTTTGTGAAAGACACGAATTTAGTTAATCTTTATGCTTCATTTGAGTATATTTTTTTACTCGGTTTTAGTTAATTTAACTGACGTACACAAAAAATTATTAGAGTAAAGGAAACTTTCTCAAAACATAATAATTCCATGAACTAAAATAAAGTTAAATTGGCTTTATTGAAATAGAGAGTTCACTTTTTTTGAGTGTGTGTACGCGGGTTATACAATCTTTCATATTAGATCAATATTTTGTTGAGTGTTTTTAAAAAATCTATATCATAAATAAACTTCGCCTTTGGCAAGGAGTCAATACCAGCTTTTGAATTTAGGGTATATAAAAGTCAATGTAATTTGTCACTTTACACTCTATCTTTTGTAAAATTTTCTAAACAAATAACTCGCTGTATGCTTTCATCTATTATTTGAATTTGTACTCTATATTTTTCTCTTGCCAAACCAAAAAGGTCTTATAACACGTCCATCCCCCCTATGCCCCATTTTTGATAAGACAAATTCATTTCTATAGTTCTAGGGGTTTTGCTTTTGTGGCGATACTGTGAAAATCGTTTTGAATGCCTTAAGTAATAACGATGAAAAGACAAAAATCTTACATCAACAATCACGCGATGAAAAGATCAAACATCCGTTAAAAGGCCTTTGCTGCACGTGTCGATCATTAATATTTCATCGGTTGGTATCATACAATTACTTAGGTATGAGTCTTGCCGAATCTCAAGTGGAACGTTTTCCACATCGAAAAGCCATTAAGCCATTAGTTATGAATGTGAAATCCATAGACGTATAAGAATTAGTTGTACAATTTTATTTTTATGAGCAGATAATGAGATCAATTACGGCTTAGATAAGGCTGGCACAAACTTATCTAATGAAAATTCAATAAAAATTTATCCAAACTGTTAGAAGATCAATACCATACAAACTAATCTTATGAACTAAAGATCATGTATTGAATATTGATGCGTTTCGGTTGGAACTTCCTTTTCAACATTTTGTAATCAGAAAATTAAGCCGACCCTTGTTTGTTTGCTATGGCTGGTTTTTAACGGCAGCTTAGCGGCTGAATCGATATAAGTTTTGCCTAGTCGGCTGTGATCAATCATCAATAGAAAATACCACGAAATACTTTGATGGTATGTATTTGATCCATATAAAAGTTGCATCCAGTATAAAAAAAAAACAAAAATATCTTTAAAAGAAAAAGTCTTTATGAACTTAACAATGAACTGCTATTTAAAGGGTCACAATGTCTTTCTTTATAGAAAATATTCAGTTTCACATTCAAATTTATTTTTAGTTTTGCATTCTATATAGTACATGTTTTGTAAATATATTTCAAGAAATGTATATTTTTATTGAAATTTCTAAAAATAATGCATTATTCAGTATGAACAAAAAAAGTTTTGCCATTTAAAAAGAAATTTAAATCACTTTGAAATTGGTTGAATATTAAATTACATAAAGAATATTCGCGTGTCTATTACGTGACTTATAAATATATATTCTCTACACTGAAAAAACAGTGAACCCACCAGGAAAGAAAATTTTAGTTAGTTTTAGAAAAAATATATTAATTTTAGAAAATTTTAACTAAACTGTAATAGACACGCGGATGTCACGCCGATTTCACAAAACTAAGTAAATTATTTTCGATAAATTCAAGAAAATTTATTAGACATAATTCATTTTTTTCACTTGTTAAAGAAAATTTCGAAGTTTGAAGGAAAAAATTGGAGTTAAAAATTGCAAAAATGTCTTTAGTACCATACGAAGTTCATGATGGGCTAATTACTGGTAAATTTTACAAATTTTAAGAAATTCAGAACTATTTTGTGGGAGACCCGAATTTAGTTAATCTTTATACTTCCTTTGCGTATAATTTTTTCCTCTATTTTAGTTTTATTAACTAACGTACGCAAAAAATTATTTACGTCAGGGAAACTTTATTAAAACGTAATAATTCCATGAACTAAAATAGAGTTAAATCAGCTTTAGTGAAATATAGGGTTCACTTTTTTTTGAGTGTAACAGCAAAGTTCATGTTGATGATTTATATTACCAAGTTCATTTCATTTTAGAGACATGGAATTGGATTTTCTATTTGAAGAACTTTAATGAATTTGTTCAAACCTACGTTGAAGTCCTTTACATATCAAAAATGTGCACGTCAATCGTAATAAAAATTTTTTGAAAAGCAGTTATCATCTGATTTTTTTTTTGTTTCGCTTTTGTTTAACACGTTTATGGCACATTTGGAAAAAAAAAACAGGTATATACAGTAGTAAGTTCGGCAGGGCCGAATCAAATATAATAATTTCTTTTGAAAATTTCAGGTGAGTTTGATGACAGATATTTTCCCAAGCAGATCAGTTCCACCAGTACGCTTCCCACAGATAAATGTAAAAATGTTACCTATGAAGACAAGATCAGATTCTGAATTTATAAGAACCATTTTTTGTTTGAGTTTTAGAGGAATAAAATACATCTCTTGTAAGTGTGCAAGAAAATGATGAAATCACGCCTTGATTATAAATCTAAAATCTGTAGATTTTCATCCCAATTATTTAAATGATTATGAGAAGTAAAATCTGGAAATTTTTTATTCAGTTTGAAGCAATTTTCATGATCAGTGCGCCTTTTATACCCTCAATAAGTGAAATCGGCCTATATGGAGGCCTTACCAAATGGACCGATAAAATTAAATCATATACACTTTGTTGCGTATATATTCAAATCGGATAAAAACTAAAATTTTTACAAACCCTAGGAATTAAATCGGCACTTCGGTTTAAGGGGGCTATATCAAAAACTGTACCGACACAAAATATATACGGTACACCTCTTTATGGTCCTAGAATACCTAGATTTCTTATTTCAGGGAAATTGGATAAAAACTACGGATTCTAGATGCCCAAGAAGTAAAATCGGGAGCTCGGTCTGTATGTGGGCTATATCGAAACACGGTCCGATAATCACAATTTTCGGCACACCTCCTTCTTTTCCTAGTATACCTCTAGATTTCCAATTTCAGGCAAATTGGGTAAAAACTACGGATTCTAGAAGCCCAAGAAGTAAAATCGGGAGATGGGTCTATATGGGGGCTATATCAAAACATGGACCGATACATCCAATTTTCGGCACACCTCCTTATGGTCCTAGAATACCTCTAAATTTCCAATTTCAGGCAAATTTGATAAAAACTACCGATTATAGAAGCTCAAGAAGTAAAATGGGGAGATCGGTCTATATGGGGATATATCAAAACATGGACCGATACATCCAATTTTCGGCACACCTCTTTATGGTCCTAGAATACCTCTAAATTTCCAATTTCAGGCAAATTGGATAAAAACTACGGATTCCAGAAGCTCAAGAAGTAAAATCGGGAGATAGGTCTTAAAGGGGGCTATATCAAAACATGGGCCGATATAGCCCATCTTCGAACTTGACCTGCCTGCAAACAAAAGACGAATCTGTGCCACATTTCAGGACAGCGCCATTATTGAAGGCTGTAGCGTGATTACAACAGACAGACAGACGGACATGCTTATATCGTCTTAGAATTTCTCCCTGACCAAGAATATATACTTTATATAGTCGGAAATCGATATTTCGATGTGTTACAAACGGAATGACAAACTTATTATACCCCCGTCACCATTCTATGGTGGTGGATATAAAAACGAATTCTGGAAATGTATGAACAAGGTCTGAACAAAAATTCAAAAAGTTTTTATGAAAAAAAAATTAAATAATGTATAAAAAATGGCCAGTCCATTTGTTATATACTTATTGCCTGATTTATAGAGAGTTGTGTTATTATGAATCCATAAAGAGTATGGGTCCATTTGTTGATTTACTCCCTACATAGAATATATCCCAATGTTACTTCCTAAACAACTATATTTCTTTATTCTTTATCGTTGCATTCATTTTATTATCGAAAGCAAACTTTTATAACCTATAGGTTCTTCGATCGAAATTTCAATCAATCTATTTCTCAGTAAAATGATTATGAAAATATTAAAAAAAACCTTATCAAATTATTTGTTGGAACAAGGACGAATTTTATCGAGCAATTTTGAGTCATAAACATATAAAGTTCATCTCTTAAATTTCCGTTTATAATAACAAATTAAAAACTGCAAGTCATTTTTGTTGGTGGGGATAATGACCATATTTTTATTACGACAATTCTGACAATCTGCGTATTTAATAATATTTCTGGACTTTCGAGAGGAGATATGTTCATAAATATTCGCACTGTATATAAAGCTACCTGTATTTTAGTAATACGAAAAAAAGCAATATCATTTTGTTTCGATTGGTTTGCTCCAGTTGAAGGGAAATTTTTTTAGTATTAACTAGATCGCATACAATACTAAATGTTATGACATAGGGTGTAACGAATATTGCTTGTTTGGAGATATACCTTTTTATTTGATAATTGGAATCGAATACAAAAACGGGTAAGGACCCATTATATTATACGCTGCACCACTTTGTTGATCTACATTTTCCATACCATCTCAAAACCTTCAAATTTATTTGGTGCTATATATAAATGATTATAAATATTCCCATATACATTTAAATCTGAATCGATTTGGACAACATTTTTACACTTCTCTAAAATATCGTTCGAAATACGGTTTTATTGAAATTGTAATTTGTTGTGTTTTGTGTTTATTGCTCCAACTGCCATCATCTCTCCCATTCCTTACTTCGGTATACCCCAATCCATATTTTATTTAATCACCTGGTCTGAATTTATCATTGATGCAAACATTCCATAAAATATTGAACTGGAACATGTCCGTCCTCTAATTACTTTATTTACACTTTGCATTTACGTCGAGAAGCTGGCAAAATACAAAACAAATAAATCTGAAATTCACCGAATTTCGCTAAAAAAAAGCAACAGATATTATTAATTAACATTTTTATAATTCTCGGTCATTCATTGGAAATGAAGCAGCTGACATACAAAAAGAAAATCCCCCAAAATGTGTAAAACACCAATATAATTTATACTGAAAAAATGTAATTAAGTATTAATCAAAAGACTTGACAACGACTTGAATAATATCCATAACATTCTAACCTCCATCTCTCGTTTAATCTCTTTCGAACTCCTATACAAATCGATTGATCATTATACTAATCAATATGCCCGCCATATCTACTCTTCTAGTATTCGATATAAATCAACTCTTCTTGTTTATTTTAGTGGTGTGGTCTATTAACAATCATATTTTTGAGCATAGTCGGATGACCGTTACACATACTCACACCTATAATAAACTCTTACTCTTGAAGAGATTAAGTCGAAAGGAAAGACACAAACACACGCACATGTATTCTTAAAGGTATTTGCAGACAGGAAACCCCCATATGTAAGATGTTTTTTTTTTTTTTAATTTACCTCTATCAACAGTAATGCAGCCTGGCTGATGTTGTTGGCAAACGGTTGTATATCGTTCCCAATGTTTTGTTTTTAGTGTTGGTGTTTTATATGCCTTTTTGTTTTGCTTGAGGCTTGCCTGCATTTCAAATTGATTTGAGGCGACAATTGGTGGCGGCGACGACGGCATTATTTTTTTTCTCGTGTGTTGTTTTTGTTATTGCGAATTTGTTATTGTATGACTGACTGGCTCTGGCTTGTTGCTCATACGCTGTGTGTGACTTACTTTACTTATCATCTTAACTGCAAAAAAAAAAACGAATTGAACCCAAAACCCTTCGCGCCTCATGGCCCGCTTTGTCTTATATGTTATATAGAGAAGAGCGTTACACATACAAAGATATGTATATAAAATACACTCTTCTTCTCACATATACTAAGGAAATATGCTTTAAATCGTTCACACTGATTGTGTTTTATAACAAAGCGAAAAGTAAAGAATCATTCAACGATACACTCATCAAACTGAGGCTATATGGCCACCGATACTCTACCTCATCTCTAGCGGCTAGCCATAGGCTGAAACGCCAGCAAGAGATAGCTAATAGTCTTTCCCGCTCTCGTTACGAGCAAATATGTACGTAAATCTCATCGTACATACACACGAACCTTTATAGCAATACAATACAAAAAATTGCAAATGCTAAACATTTGGTGTGCTGCTCAGACGACCAACCGCTTCTGCCATTGTGGGAAGCTCATAAAAGTCGTTGCTTCGCATAGTCTGATTTCAGTTATTTGAGTTTAGTCGTGGCTGTCACACAACTCCTTCGCTCTCTCAGGAAAGTAAGGAAACTAAAGAAACCCAGTATAACTTAGCAGTGCAGTGCGAAACAGCAAAATAAACCTGAATCAAGTCAAATAAAAGAAGAAGAAAAATTGGAAAGAAGACGTTGTAACGATCGATTGATCTTTTTCAATTGCGCTACAACTCTGTGTTCTGCATTTAAATAAGAAAGTAAAACGGAAACTCACAACATAAATAGAAAGTGATTACAAAACAAAATTAGTGATTATTTTTGATCAAGTGTTTTGAGAAAAATTCAATAAAGAAATCTATCAAATAATAAAGAAAGTGACATTGGACGATTTTGAAATAGAACATTTAATGCAAACTTGTATTATTTGGAAAAACTGTGCAAAATCATCGCAAAACAACAACAACAAAATACTAAAAAGAAAAAACTTTAAAAGACTAAAAAGTTGAAACCAAAACAGCAACACATCTATTTGGATTATATTTCACAAAAGCAACCCCACAAAAATTAATCAAAAAAGTAAGTTTTTATATAAGAGTATATAAATATAGCAAAATTAATCTATTGCTAAATTGTATAAGAATTTATATAGTTAAAATTAAAACATATACTTTAAGGCCGATAAGTATATGGAAGGTTTCTCAAAAAGTATTTATTTTGAAGATTTAGCGTCATTTTCTCAATAACTTTTTTATCGTTTTGATAAAAACAACTAATGGCATAGAAATATTGGACTAACCGGTGTTTTTTCCGATTAAATATCGACCGGACGTTTGGAAAATGAGAGAGTTTGTTGTTATTAAATAATAGGAATTTTAAAATAATATATGGGGCGAAGTACCCTTCCTTAACTCTGAAATCTTCGAGTGCATATTCCTCTTGATTTGAAGAGGAATGTTAATATAGCGACTATTCAGATTAGATGTAGCGCTATCTAACTCTAAAAAAAACAAATATTAATATTAATATTCTAAATTCTAATCAATATTTTGATATACCATATTTGAATAATAAATAATTATTATATTGAATATATATATTTGTCAATTTCATTAAAAAAAAAAACAACTTTGTATACTTCTAAATGGTGACTAAAAACCAAAAGTGTTGTTTAAATTTCACAAGTTATAATAAATCTTGACCTACTCAATTCTAAGTTTAAAATGTACTCTGCGAAATATACAAATATAAATTAAAATGAACGAAACATCGAGAAAACTATTAGGAAAAATATCATTTTAAATATTTGCATTATAAACAAATATGACCTCAAGCCGACTTTATAAACAACTTTGTTTTATTTTCATCAATAATAAGTCTGACCATAAACCATATGAAAATTTATTCAAAATACAATGTCTTTTTAGTTGGGCATATTTTAAATATTAAAAAGAGATTATTGCTGAATCATTTTTGTTTTTTTTTTGGTCCAGACTTTTATATTTTTCATTCCACAATATTTTTAGCCTAAATAATAAAGTAATAAATATGGTTCCATGTTATCCCTTTCTAATAATGTGAACTATGTGGCAACTCATATTTTACATTCTAGAGAATGTAAACAAATCTCTCCCATACGTACAGCATAGTAGTAGAATATATATAACGGTTTTTTATAGAGTTTTAATGAGGGTGAGATTTCAAAGGCATTAATAGAGTTAGTGTTCAAACTCATGGAAAATATTATTGGATCGTTTCGTAAGAGGGAAGAACAAAATCGTTTTAACATTAAAATAATTATATAATTCTTGTTTAAATCTACAAAAAAAATTGATTTAAATAAAATATTGCCTAAATTGAAAAATGTATGCATCATATATGCACATCCGTATAACCAACAATTTATTAAGGTATTGATTAACTTGTTGTTTTTATTTGTAGATGTTGTCTTATGTATGCGACACACCAATACGTTCATACTATTTCGCTTTGTTTTCCATATATAAATTTATTTATTTTTTTTTTTTTTCATTTAATTGATTTGATTTATCATTGCCTATCACGGCCATTCACTCTTTAGACATTCGTTAAACCTACTTTTATTAGCACATATGTTGTGTATATATATACGTACAAATATAATTTATTTTTGTTTTATAATTACACATTGTAACAACTATGGCGGTAACAATAGCCTTGAATTAACATTTTTCCACCGGTTTGTGTCATGTGGAAGGAGGAAAGCACACATTGGTGGTTGGTTGACTGGTACCAATTTTATATTTTCACAATTACATGCTATTGAACTAGTTGTTTTGACTGGTTAGACTAATTGTAGCAGGTGAAGGGTACATAACTATAGTATAGTTATTATAATAATACTACTATAGTCTATACAAGTAATACATATAGTTGGTGAGAAAGGAATATATTTTTTTATTTTTATTTAGGAAAGCCTTATTTGTGCGATCCCTACCATACAATGGAATAAATATTAAATAATGACAGTAAAATTCAACATTCATTGTGAGCATCTTGTTTTTCTTCCATAATATCCATATCCACCATAATATCTATCTATTACCTCAATTACGTTGTTTATTATTATACAATGGAATTAAACAATCGCGTGATCACTTTCCATTTTGAGATGTTTACAAGTTTAGCTTTGTATTTGATAAATTATTAGGTAAAATATTTCACATTCATTCATTAAAATTTGATTGAAACTCTATGCGAAAGTTTGTAAGCTAATTTTTCTTTTCATTAATAATCAATCAAACCTATAGAAATCTTCAATAAATATACAGTTTGTTATCACCGATACTATGGTCGCGTACTTTAAACCCTAATTTATTATGTGGATTGTATACATAGTAGAATACGATTAATAGGCCATGTTCAAATTTACAATTCTAATTCGAATTGATTTATGATGTGTTTCAATAAATACATACTTGTAGGGATGTGTGATCTAGACATTCGTACTACCTGTAGCAGATATTTTATTGAAATACATTTAATTAGTATTCCTGTATATTACGGTTTCATAAAATGTTCTACACTCTTGAGTTTTTTAATATTGAATGAATGTTTCTTAATATTTTATTTGGCATACTATATAACCGAAATATGTTTGATAGGTCGATATACCAATAACTTGGTTATAGATTAATTTTTAAAAATAACTTCTAGTAACGGATTTTACCAAGATTTTTTATGTATGTAGTATCTATGATTCATTCACGATGTAAAAATATCTTTTGTGTGTCACACACATTCAAATACTTTCCAAATGAGTTATTCATTTGGACATTTTCATATTGCACTTACAATAAAATGCAATAATGTGTTATAACCAAGTCTGTATTAATTAAGCAAATAAAGAAAGTGTATGGCACAATTATTACAAATTACAACATTATGAACATTTTTCCTAATATGATTAATTTTATTTTAATGTGTAGATCCTATATAGTAATGCTGAAAGCTACAAACATATAGGTTTAAACATTAAGTGGAATCAAACGGTTTTCAAAGAATGTGAATACAATAAATCGGGTTAAAGTATTAAAGTAGAATTACATACCATGCGTTCAATGCGTCCGATGATTGAAGAGTTAAAATTTCTCTTTGAAATCAAAAGCTCGAATAGTTTGCCGCAAACAAAAAAAAAAATCAACCCTTCCATCAACGCACGGATTGACGCATGGTGTGTAATTTAACCTTTAATTTAGTACTACTTAATTTACTACATTTTGTAGAATTTTTAATATTTGAAAATGTGTAGAATTCAAACATTTTTCATATGTTTATGTTTGCAAATTTGTATTAATTATTCCAAGAATAACGGTACGGTCACACTGAGCAAATATTTGACAGAAATCAAAAATGAATTCGTTGCCGCAGTGAAACCAACAAACATATACAGCTCATATTGAATATATTGCATCACGATAAGAACATCTTTCGAAAACGATATCCAAATATTTCAAAAGTACTCCTAGAAAAAAGTTTGACACTCATTTTAGGCAAATATTTGCCTAGTGTGACCATACCATAAGAAGCATAAAGATTGAGTTACATACCATGCGTTAATGCGTCCGTTGATTGAAGAGTTGAATTTTCTCTTTGAAAGCAGCAGTTTTGTTAGAGTGCTTCAAACTGAAATATATCAACCCTTCCATCAACGCACGGTTTAAAGCATGATATGTAACTCAACCTTAATTGAATTAGCGTTTATGCGGATTAATATTACACAACTCCATTAGAATCATAATTAAATTAGCACGTACACCCATTAATATTATTTCCTATTTAAACGCTGATGCTATTTGTTAGGAATTTGTCATCTTTGCTATTTAACATTGGCTAATGGAACGAAAATTTTTCTGCATTTCTGAAGTTTTCTTTTGACACAAAAGAAATTCCTTCGCTTGTCATAAAATCTGATATGATTTACTTTATCAATTTCGTTGATCAATTGATTTATTCCGGAGGAAAGTATTTTTTCTTTGTAATTATTCCTAACTTGTTCCGCCAACACTTATACTTTTTATACCTCAAAGTATTTTTAAGTTAATCATAGACTCGAATACGTGTATTGGCCCTGAAGATTTTTTTTTGTTGCCATAGCTACTTTGCCATACAACCAGATGAATATAACGAGTATAGTTTCCATACATTATTTCTATTTTTATTTTATTGCAAAATGCTTGTGAATATGTATGAATGTACACCTCATAGACATTATGCATCTTGTAAAAGGCTCGAGCTGATCTGATTCGAATCGTAACAAAAAGATATTCTAGATTTTCTACAACATTTGCAAAGGCACAACCTATCCCAACGGAACAACCTATCTCATATATATATATATATATATATATATATATATATATATATATATATATATATATATATATATATATATATATATATATATATATATATATATATATATATATATATATATATATATATATATATATATATATATATATATATATATATATATATATATATATATATATATATATATATATATTAAAGCAGTCATAGTTAAATGCAATCGCTGTCTATGTAGTCGAGTATATAATGTTAAATATAGTGCTGTTACAGATCTACCAATGAATACAATTTTACTTTTTCACAATAGCAAAAAACAAAAACGAACTATACCGACAAGTAGAAGTACTTTTGTGTAGTATATCTTACACTAAAAGTACTCAGAAATCATTGAGTACATGCGTTAGTGTGTTTGAGTGCTTCAATGTCTGGGCAATTTCCCTTGTATTCATACCCCCCTTTTTGCACGCTATACTTTTTTATACATGCACATTGTTCTCTATAGTTTTTTTTTTTTTTTTTGTCTACTGGCAGCACTCGTCGTAGAAAAAAAAGTAACCACAATTAACAAATGAAATCTGGTTTTTACCACATTCTTTATTACCAAAGAAATACGTGTAGATAGATATACGTTCATAATGTACATATGTAGGTATATGGTTTGTCTAATGTATATGTATGAAGAAATGAGTGTGAATGTTACAGGGTATATTTATAGAAACCTTTGATAGCATTGTGAAATTAAAATATGCCTTATAATTATAAAGTTTTTTCTTTCTAAGATAATGTACAATTGATAGTTTTCCTATATTTCAAAACATCTCTATTGTCCCTGGACATACCTATCGTGTGAAGATCCCATAAACAATTTGTCGTGTATGATTGGCAACTCGGGTACTAATTTACCGTTATTGTTGCGGTAAATGCTCTCAGCATCAGTATCAGTATCAGTTAGTCTTTTAACACATCACTTTCAATAGATGGTAAAAACAAATTTTTCAAATGTTCTGGGAATTTGGGATTTAATTTTTTCAGTACAAACACACAATAAAACCTCCACCTCCCATTTCTATTAGAATAAATCATGCTTTGCATACAAAACTACTACTAATTAATTTGTTTGAAATACGAAAAAAACAGAGATTTATTAGAGTGTCCATGATTAAAAAAAAAACGTCTACAGCGTCTCGCCGTTCCAATTCATCTATGCTGTAATTTCTGGTTTTAACCAGTTCCAACCGTCTTCGCCATGGTGTATTGAATATTCTTTTTTTTCTCTATAGCTCCCATTTTATTGAATTTACATTATGAACTGCCAATTTGTGGTGTGGTGTGCCATTGTCAGTATTATTGGCATGACATTTAAAATCCCCTTTGATTTCTTATGAATTTTTGGCCATTGTATTTTGGTAGTGGCCGCGTACAACAACAAACCATCTGACATTTTTTTGTGAATCATGAAACTGGTTAAAGACTCTCCTCATTCAATATGTGGATCAAATCAAGTTATGTGATTATTTTTAAAATTACTCTTAAAGAATATTAATCGTTTGTAATGTGCTTAATTGTGTAAGGTAAAGAAATTTCTTTAATATGAAGGAAACGTTTTTTTATGATTTATTATATTTTATTATAGGTTAATATTATCATGACATATCTTTTGAATAAATATTTTTTGTAGTTTTTTTTTTATGATTTGTGTAATTAATATTTATTCTTTCTTTTAATTTCAGCCACTACAATGTCTTTAGCCAGTGTACATGGTCCACAATACGATATCTGCAGTCCATTGGGGTAAGTTGATAAGAAGGAGAATTTATTAAACCCAATTAACCATATATTTTATCTAACCTCAATAGGAGTGTTTGATTGAGTCAATATTGCCAAGAGTGTTAGTCATATCTTTGAGATTAATTGGTTGATTGATTTGGTTTTTTGCTACATTCATATGCAACTAATCAATAGATTCTAATTTTTATATTTTTTTACTTGAATATATCAAAACTAAAATAATTAAATGGGACGATATGGTTTTATTTTGGAATTTTAAATTTGTGTATAATTTGTACTGATGATAAGCCCTGATATTATAGCTCATTCACATTAGGCTCGAAATCGAGTAAAAGTCCCCTTTTTTATAAGGCAAATGACAGTTGAAATCTAGTTAAAGTGGATGTTGGAAGTGTAATGTGAATAAGGTATTACAGTAATTTCCTGCACCCATTCGAAAGTTTTAATATGATTCTTGTAACATATTGCCAATTGCATTGTTCTGTCGCATGGAAAGAGTTGCCAACTACAAACTCTTCCCCATTGTATTTAGGCTAGCTGGCAATGTATTTCAAAGCATTGTAAGATCCTTATGGGCCCTTCTGATTGGAAGATTATTCGTAACTATTTTCTAGCACTTTATTTTGCAAGGAAGACAATATAACTTTGAACTATATCCTTGATGTTATATATTGATATAATGGTGAAAATGCAATCGAAACCAATGGGCATTTGGTAATGCGCGAATAATACATTCAAGTTCAATGTCAGTCCTAAATCATTTAACCCTTATCTTTATAACAAATTTCCTGCTTTTTTAAATGACGGGGAAATTTTAATCCCCCCCAAAAAAAAAAAAAAACTGACGATAAGAAAACCCCAACTTCAACGCCCCCTTTTTGTTGACATGTTAGCTGAATTTGCACTCGTTTTCATTCATGATGATGAGATTGCGGTTTCTTTCCCAAAACAAAAGTCCATATCACAATATAACAATAGTTGTAGATAACACATACGGTTTTCACGTAAATTGACGTCATTCTAAACTGATATCGCCTAGGCCTGACGCCAACCAATCGTAAATCTCGGGCAATATTGAAATGGGTTAAGCGTGTCATGAAGTTTTTTTTTTTTTTCATTTACACTTAAATAATCATTGAATCTAATCCATTATATGCCTTTCATTTATAATTACAGACGTAGCAGTATAAGTATGTCATCATCATTGTCAGATTTAGTGGGCAGTCCCTTGGAAATTTCCATGGATAATGTATTAACCATTGAAGAATTGAGACAACATATGGGCTCCTGTTTTACCTGTGGTGTTTCCTGGACCGATGATCATGTATCATTAGATTGCAGTGAATGTGGTGGCTACAGTGTGGAACGTCCCTGCCCTCTTTGCGATGGACAATGTGGTGTTCAGTGGAAGCGTGATTTTACTATGGTAAGTGTAGAGCAAATGAATCACTATGTGGTAGACGATAACTAACATTCTTTGTTCTTATTACAGTCACATGCATGTGGGAAGGCCCGTTGGTTGGGTGTGTGTCCCACGTACCCTGAAGCTGCTATGCATTTCAATGCTACCACATCAGCAACAACCACCATTACCAATGCCTGCAATCCCAATGCCGCCTCCTGTGCTGCTGCCGCCGCCACACAAATGCGTTTAGCCACAGAGTTGTGTGCCCGCCTGGAAAAACTGTCCGCTTCAGGAACGGTGTCAGGAAATCACATATGATTGCAATAAATTCCTAACATCATCAACACCATCCCCCACCAGCCATTCTCTAAATACATCAGCATCTTCATTGCAAAAGATAAAGTCCGCTCAAGCTTCTGTGACTGTGGCCAACCTTATTTGCTGTGCAGAGGAAATTCCTATTCCTTATTATCTTAGTGGATTTCCTTCCCCACATCCCCACCTCCACCATGAAATGGTATGAGGAATCTTCTAATGTAGCAGCCAAAAATATCTAGCAGACTTTATTATTTTGTAATATTTTGTTTAAGTTAAGATCATCTGTAATTTAAGTAAGTCCCAACCCGCCATCCTCATACCTTAAAATACCCCTCACAACACCTGTTAACATTTAAGTGCGGTTTAGTTGAGAAAAGTTACAGCTTTGTAATTATGCCACAGTTACCAAGGGTAAAAATAATTTTTTTGAAAAAAGTTAACTAGTCGCTTGTTTTTGTAAAAAGAGAAAAAAAGAAGAAATGTAAACAGAAAAACAATCCGATTATATACAGGCCTGCATTGACTGACTGACTGCTCCACTAAACGAAATTTAAACTATAAGTAAGAAAAAAAGACTATTGCTTTAAGTTGTATGATATTAAAATTAAATCTATGTATAGAATCGTCTAGTATACAGACAGATGTATAGAGAAAGGATGAAATGAAATACACATACCTATCTATATGTATGTATGTATGTATATGTATTTATGTTTTATATAGCAAAAACAAAACAAAAAGAGAATCATGGAAAGAAAGAAATTTAAAAGAAATACCATAAAATCCAGCTTTTAAAGCAAACTACTAGATACAATTTCTAGTATGAGAATTTCGATTCTTCTAAGCAAACACACATACCTAATTTGATAATTTTTTTCTTTCGTTAATTTTCTTATTTTCCAAAAAAAAAAGAATGAAACTATGCTCAATTTAAAACAATCCGAATTGTGTACTTAATTTAATGGAAAACAAAAGCTCAAAATTTTGAAATTTGGAAAATATTTTATTTGATTTTCTGTGAAAATCAAGAAATCCTTTTTTATACATTATTTACTTAAAGAAATATACATTTAGATAAAGCAAAAGAAAATCTATTAATTTGATTTATTTTACAGTCATCTATTTTGTGATTTCATCCGTACAATTATGATTTTTTTAAATAAATCAAGAAAATGAAAATGATGAAACTTGTGACTTTTTTATTGGGTAAACAGTAGGGATGATGATGTTCGGGTAACAATATAAAGAAACTGATCTTTAAATTTATATTGACTTCATTGTGGAAATCTTTTTCGTCACTTCTTATGTTTCCAGATTTCTTAATCAACTGTTATTTGATCACTATTCTCCACTAGAAGTGGTGGCCATAAATTATAAAGCATATTAAGAAAGTCTACCTCATTTTTTAGTCTTCTCTTAATATACAATAGGAGTGCAACCGTCAAGATGTGCGACAAACACTCGAAGAAGTTATCAATATAATAATTATCGCAGGTGAATTTTTTTGTCAATTTCACCTTGGTCGGATATAGAACACGGCATGATAAGACTAACGCCGGAAAATGTTCCGTCATTTCTAAAAACTTTATTTCTATTGATACTAGAAACTTTCTTTGAATACAATACGCGTTTCTACACACAAGCCATTTTGTTAACAGGTTGGCTGATAAATCCCCGGTCTGACACATAGATGGCGTCGCTAGTATTAAATGCATATTATTTTTATTTATTTATTTATTATTATTTTTTTTTTTTTTTTGAAGGTTGGTACTATAACCTTCAAATGATTCGTGTCAATTAGTCTGTAAGTCAATTAGTTTGTGAGATAGAGCGTCTTTCGTGAATCAAATTTTGTTTTTGTGAAAAAAATGAAAAAAAGGAATTTCGTGTTTTGATAAAATACTATTTTTTGAAGGGAAAAACAGGTTGGCTGATAAATCCCCGGTCTGACACATAGATGGCGTCGCTAGTATTAAATGCATATTATTTTTATTTCTTTATTATTATTTATTTATTTTTTTTTTAAGGTTGGTACTATAACCTTCAAATGATTCGTGTCAATTAGTCTGTAAGTCAATTAGTTTGTGAGATAGAGCGTCTTTCGTGAATCAACTTTTGTTTTTGTGAAAAAAAATGAAAAAAAGGAATTTCGTGTTTTGATAAAATACTATTTTTTGAAGGGAAAAAATACGGTGGAAGCAAAAACTTGGCTTGATAACGAGTTTCCGGACTCTGCCCCAGGGAAATCAACAATAATTGATTGGTATGCAAAATTCAAGCGTGGTGAAATGAGCACGGAGGACGGTGAACGCAGTGTACGCCCGAAAGAGGTGGTTACCGACGAAAACATAAAAAAATCCACAAAATGATTTTGAATTACCGTAAAATGAAGTTTATCGAGATAACAGAGGCCTTAAAGATATCAAAGGAACGTGTTGGTCATGTCATTCATCAATATTTGGATATGCGGAAGCTGTGTGCAAAATGGGTGCCGCGCGGGCTCATATTTGACCAAAAACAACATCGTGTTGATGATTCTGAGCGGTGTTTGCAGCTGTTAACTCGTAATACACCCGAGTTTTTCCGTCGATATGTGACAATGGATGAAACATGGCTCCCTCACTACACTCCTGAGTCCAATCGACAGTCGGCTGAGTGGACAGCGACCGGTGAACCGTCTCCGAAGCGTGGAAAGACCGCTGGCAAAGTAATGGCCTCTGTTTTTTGGGATGCGCATGGAATAATTTTTATCGATTATCTGAGAAGGGAAAAACCATCAACAGTGACAATTATATGGCGTTATTGAAGCGTTTGAAGTTCGAAATCGCGGCAAAACGGCCCCATATGAAGAAGAAAAAAGTGTTGTTCCACCAAGACAACGCACCGTGCCAAAGTCATTGAGAACGATGGCAAAAATTCATGAATTTGGCTTCGAATTGCTTCCCCACCCACCGTATTGTCCAGATCTGGCCCCCAGCGACTCTTTCTTGTTCTCAGACCTCAAAAGGATGCTCGCAGGGAAAAATTTGGCTGCAATGAAGAGGTGATCGCCGAATCTGAGGCCTATTTTGAGGTAAAACCGAAGGAGTACTACCAAAATGGTATCAAAAAATTGGAAGGTCGTTATAATCGTTGTATCGCTCTTGAAGGGAACTATGTTGAATAATAAAAAGGAATTTTGACAAAAAATGTGTTTTTCTTTGTGAGACCGGGGACTTATCAGCCAACCTGTTATTTTCCAATTTTGCAACAAAGGACTCACGTTGTCAAAATGATAAGTTAAATTCTGGATTTTATAAATCGACAAAGCTGAAGGCCTTGAATAGCATGATTTATCTTTTTACCACTGTCAGTTTTTCAAGGCATATACGATGCACTCGATTACTTTCCAGGAAGGTTATGACCAAGTAACTCTACAAAGTTTGTCCCATAGATAGCTGCGAGTATTAAAAAAAAAAGTTTTTAACAATAGAACTACTATTGTTACCTCTCTGGGACTACCTCTTCCTGGGCACAGAGAAGATGAAAACTCAAAAATTTGGGCAATTTTTTGTGGAATTCGCAGAACACTTTGCTAAATATGACGAAACAATTAAATATCACTTCAAAAAGAACATCAATCGTTGCATTATAACGACATAATTGTAGATGCTTTGGGAAAATGTGGTTTTTATGTTATTCCTTAATGGTAGTTGGAGCACGTTGCTATAAAGAGCAGCAGCGATTTTGGTAAGATTCGATTAGATGTTGAAGAGCGATTTCTTGGATTTGTCGATTGTTCTACCGAGAAAGATGCCAATGCACTTAAAAATCTTATTTTAAAATTTTTGGAAAATAAAAAAAAGTTTGATTTTCCATGCTTTAAAGTTGGTTTACAAGCAAAAATCGGGGAAACAAGCCCACAACTACCAGAATTTATTCTGATAATTGGTTGATAGTTTTGCTGCACGAAGAGGATGCTGATGTGGAATGTGGTAATTGCGGAACGTGCGTTCATCCAATCATCTTGCAGTCTATAGGGCTATGCCCAAATAAATTTGACAAAAATTCTTTTCCTCTGTAGGTTAAGCTAAACTTGTAGTTTAGTCAATGCATGGTTTTAAGCTGAAATCAAAAACAACAATAAAAATTTATTTCTATAAAAATATTTGTAAAAATTTTATTTCTATAGAAAATTCTTATTTTTGTAGATATTTTTGTCAATGTTTTTTTTTGTATAGAACATTTTGTCAGAATTTTATTTCTATATAAAATTTTATCAAAAATTTTTTATATAGAAAATGTTGTCAAAATGTTAATTCTATAGAATATTTTCTTAAAATTTAATTTCTATAGAAAATTTGTGAAATACCTCTTAATTGGGGGGCATATTTTGCAAAATCCACCAAAACATCAAGAATTCTACTAATCTACCAAACAGTAAAAAATCTACAATTTTTGTTAGAATTCTACCATATGTGTCAACCGTGCATACAATACGCACTTCGTCACTTTTTTTAATGCATAGCGAGTCGCTCTACGAGGGCAGTTCGGAATCTTCTTAGCCTAGCACAAAGAGCGGTATAAACAGAAAAAAGTTAAGTGTTTTAGAAATTTCCATCTGTATTATGAACACATGTAAAATTTTGTTTCGATCTGGCAACTCATTCATATAGAACAGGTGTTCAAAAAAGACGCACCCCCAATTTTTTTACAATGGAAAAATTAGAAATGCGTGCTGTCATTAAATATTTACATAAAAAAGATTTTTCGGGACAAGAAATTCATAATGATATGGTGAATGTGTTAGGTGAAAGTGCTCCTTCATATGCAACAGTAAAAAATTGGGTTGCTGAATTTAAACGTGGTCGTACAACCACTACGTGGTTGATCTTCAAAAGTGCGTGAAATTGCTAATATCATGGGCATCTCAAATGCTCGAGTCCATTTAATTTAGCATGAAGAACTACAGATGAAAAATCTTTCTGGAAGATGGGTGCCGCATTTGTTAACAGTCGATCAAAAACACATAAGAATGAACTTGTTTGGATCATTTTAAGCGAAATAAAATGGATTTTAAGCGTCGTTTCATAACTGTTGATGACACATGGATCCACCACTATACTCCAGAGACAAAAGAACAATCCAAACAATGGACTGAAGCTGGAGGAAGTGCCCCAAAGAAGGCAAAAACAATTTAATCGGCTGGTAAGGTTATGGCATCGGTTTTTTGGAACTTCAGAGGTATTTTATTGATTAACTATCTGCAAAAGGGTAAAACAATAAATTCAGAGTACTATAGCAACCTTTTGGATCAATTAAATGTACACATTCAAGAAAAACATCCTGGCTTTCAACACAAAAAAATAATTTTTCATCAAGACAACGCACCAGCGCACAAGAGTGTTTTAAATCAACGAATTAAAGTACGAGTTGCTTGACCACCCACCTTATTCTCCTGATTTAGCTCCCAGTGACTTTTACTTGTTCCCAAATCTAGAAAAAACTCCTTGCTGGCAAGCGTTTTACCTCAAATGAAGATGCAATTACAGTTGTAAACCACTATTTTGAAGACCTTTGAGGAAAACTATTTTAATCAAGGCATATAATTGCTAGAAAAGCGTTGGACTAAGTGTATTGAAGTTTCAGGAGATTATATTGAAAAATAAAAAGTTTCCGAACCTTTCAAGACAAATGTGTGACACAATTCTTTTATTTCTAAGTTTGTGGTAAAATGTTGAGGAAATACGAAGAAACTCATGTTCTTCAATCTAAAGAAAACGTGCAGAATTGTAAAGTATGTTACTTATAAAAATCATGAAATCGTTCTTACATTTTTGGCCAATTATCTCTTGTTTACTATTGTTAGAGTTCAGAGTCAAGCTCCAAATTTGAGGAACTAGGACTGCACGCAAAACATTTAACGCCTTTAGAAAAAAATATTGATATTCGCATTAAAATCTATTGCAAATGTAATTTATGAATATTCATCGTCTTTAAAATGAATTTAAAATGGGTATTATTTTGCATTTTATGCTTCTATAAATAAATAAAAACAAATCATTTTGTGAAGCATACTTTTTTCTCCCGATGGCGACAACTCTTAACGCAGTGGAATCTTGGACAATTTGTGGCATAATTTTAAATGGCTTTCATGCTATATTTTATCACCCAATACTTATGAAGCATATGGAAAACATATAAAATATTGAAAATAAAAGATTTATTCGGTTTCAAATCCTTCTTTTTGGAAATAAGAAAGATTCCATTAAAAAAAATCCGTGGAAATTGTTCCCGTCTGTAAGGGGAAAAGTACCTCACAGAACGAATCCTACGGGAAAAATTCCCCGCCAGTCTTTCATGTTAAACCCAGAACATACTCGAATGAAAATAGGGATGAAATCAGAGAATGAAGCCGACGAGTCCCGCCGCTGATTTCAGTCGCAGCCGACCATTTTTTGCCAGTGAACGCTGCCGCCGAATATGTCGACTGATTTCGACTTAGCCGTCAATTAATCAAAAATATCGATTTAAATCAGAAAAATGTATTAATAATTTCGTGTTTTTTGCCAAAATGTTGATCCTTTTTTTTAATGTAATTGGTCGGCTTCATTCTCTAGATGAAAGCTTTAGTAGAGCTTGCGGAAAAAATGTTCCACGATCACCGTCTACAAACAAAATTTTGCTCTTGAAACATGTTTGCCATGATCATACTCCTTTTCTACGTGCAGAAAACAAATAAAATAAAAATTAGAGAATTATGGTCGTATATTTTTTAATAAATTTCTAAAAATGGTCACATAAAAAGGCCGGTATGTACCTCTAGCGAAAAATTTCATTCCCATAAGAAATGCATTGCTATTTATGCTAACGAAATTTTCGGTAGCGTTCAATTTCGTAAGCTGGTACGCACCTCTAATGAAAATAACAGGGTTGTCAAAAGCATATTTTGGCAGCAAACATTTAATTTATTACAATCATTGTGTGCGTAAAAGGTCTGTAAATAATAACCCTGTAGGAATGTCTCGAACTCACTCAAAATCAAACTAACTTTTTACTAACTGATTTGAGGCGACTTTAAGCTAACTCATTATTTATGCAGTCTTGAGTCAGTTGAATTTTTCCCAAACTCACTTTTTCTCGATCAGCAAAGAGTTACCCTTTTACTCACTCTAAGCTGATGCATATTTAAGTGAAGTAAAGTCATGGAAACAATTCAAATAAACAATCAAAAAATATGTATTGACTTCTATAACTGTCAATTTGGATTTGGCTTTTTATATTTGTTTCAATTTAGCTTTTATTTTCAGAGAACTTTTGTAATTTTTTGTCACGGTTAGCGGTAAGTAGCATAGAAATGCATAATTCAAACGCAATTTAATAATTAAACTTTCCTTATTTCCACTAGAACCCATCATTATCAGTGAAGGAATAAATGGAAACTTCGAATAAAAGTGTTAAATGGCTGTTTGAGGACGAAGATATTGGGAAATAGACTTAAGCCTTTTGGACTTCCCTGACGAATGCCACTTCCATTCAGTGTGCGTCATTACAAAAGTAGGTACAACTCCCTCTGAGTTGAACGAGAAAATTAAGACAGCACTCAAACTCAAGACAAGATGAACTCAACTAATATTATCCGAATTTTTACTTACGTTATATTTTATTTATTGTAAAAAAAAATTTAAAAAATCTGAATTGTTATTATTTTTTAATTAATTCAAAATAAAATGAATCAAAAATAATAAAACAAAAACAAAATATTTTATTATCCACAAAGAGCTCACCATAAACTATTCAGTTAAGAGCTAACTCATAGTATGCTCATATATTAGCAGCCTAAAGCTAACTAACTTTGAGCTAACTTTTGGTTAGCTGAAGCTTATGCAGGTTTGAGTGAGGACTGACTCGTTCCAATGACAACACGTGTTAAAACTGAATAGGATTTTACATGGGAAATGAGTTAGGATTTGAGTCACCTGTGACTCAGTTATGACTAACAATTTATTAACTTAAAGTCACCTCAATTTCCTACAGGGAAACAATTTATTTGAGGAATATTTGGAACATATATTAACAATTTTTAAAAGCGATTACCTGGTTTAAAATTTGTGTACACAGCCCCATTTTTTTGTTGTAGACTTAAATAAATTTTTGCTACCGAAAATTTCGCTAGAGGTGCATACCGGCCTAAACACAAAACAGGCAGTGATTTCATTTTTATTTGTCAAAACAAATTATTAATATTCGTTTTGGAAAGCAATGTTTTCATACCTCGTTACATTGCTTTATATATTAACATCGGTTACTTCCTGGGAATATTGTAAACCAGACATACACAAAAAATTATGTAAATCACCATTAATTCACACGGTTTGCGACCCCTCTATGGCATTTGATAACGTAAGTCGATTTTGCAGAGAAAATCTCTTTTCTTTTTGTTGTTTGAAAATAAACATTTTCAGAGCGTCAGTATGATCTCCAATGAGTTCAAGGCTCATGTACCCATTACCAAAAAGATAAAAAGAATTTTCTTACATATCCACAATGACTACAGAAATCGTGTAGCTAGTGGTGAAGAAATTCGAAATGGTACCACTATAGCGAAATTCCCTAAAGCTTCTCGTATGCGTGAATTAATATGGGATAACGAATTGATGTATGTGGCTCACATTCATACCACCCAGACTCGTATGGGTCATGATAAATGTCGGAATACACAACGCTTCCTCAATGCTGGACAAAATCTGGTAGGTAGATTTAAATTCTGAAGCGGTTAGTAAATACTACAAAAATGTATTCTTCATTTAGGGCTGGAAGGGTACAGCCTATAATGTGCCTATTATTGAAATGTTGAATAATTCCTTGCTGGAAATGTATATGGAGAAAGATCTTGTACCCAATCCAGATGAAATGGCTTCCAATTATAATTCGGAGTAAGATGTAACCCTTTCCTTATCTCATAATGGACATCGTACAATCTATATCATTTGCAATTTAGAGTTAAAAAAGCCCATGTTGGTCACTTTACAGCAATGATAAATGATCGTACTTCTCGACTGGGTTGCGCTATCTCAGTAGGCTTAAACTGCAAGGCCCAACCACCGTATGTATGAATAAGACTTCAAAAAAACAATATAATTAATTTTTACAATTTTTGCTTTAGAAATGACAAAATCTATCCTTGGTGTTATTATTTGGCATGCAATTATGATGGCACCAACTTGCTGGATACCTATATTTATGAAATCAGTGCAAAAGAATCTGCAAGCCAGTGTTCGGATTGGGGTGTACGAAAAAGTTCCAACTACAAACATCTTTGTGGGAATTCCGGCGAGATATTCTAATCCCCGAAATATATATTCTAATCTACAGATTAGGTTCATAGTTTCAAAATTTAAAGGGTTTTTTTCGTTAATCGTTAAGCCAGTCATTACTATAATAAGCCAAGAATAAGGGCAAGAACACTAATGAATGACCAATCTGTCTGATATGGTGTGGTAGTTCCAAGAATACTGGCTACAATTTTTCGGGAAGTGTTCTTCTAACGAAAAACCCTTTTCTTTTAATATAATCAAAATTAATTCTCCTAGTGAAATGTTTAATAAGAACCAAACCAAATATCCTATTACCAATCATAAAACAATATGTACACTATTAACAGCAATTGTAATCTGAAGCAAAATTTCAAATTTTAAAAATTCAAATAAATTAACCATAGATTAATATGAAACCAAATTATTTTGTTATCCATTCACGGTTGCCACAGTTGGCAGAGTTCTACCAAAAATTGTAGATTGTTTTTAATATTTGGTAGATTGGTAGAATTCTTGATGTTGTGGTAGATTTTGCCAAACATTCCTCTCCAAGTAAGTAGTACACCAATTTTCTATAGAAATACAAATGTTACAAAATTCTCTATAGAGAATTTTTTTAGAAATAAAATTTTGACAGAATTTTCTATATAAATAAAATTTTGACAAAATATCCTATAGAAATAAAATTTTAACAAAATTTCCCATAGAAATAAAATTTGGAAAATATTTCTGTAGAAATAAAATTTGGAAAATATTTCTATAGAAATAAAATTTGGAAAATATTTCTATAGAAATAAAATTTGGAAAATATTTCTATAGAAATAAAATGTCGACAAAATTTTCTATAGAAATAAAATTTTGACAAAATTTTCTATAGGAATAAAATTTTGACAAAATTTTCTATAGAAATAAAATTTTGACAAAATTTTCTATAGTAATAAAATTTTGACAAAATTTTCTATAGAAATAAAATTTTGACAAAATTTTTTATAACCTAGAAATAAAATTTTGACAAAATTTTCTATAGAAATAAAATTTTGACAAAATTTTCTATAGAAGTAAAATTTTGACAAAATTTTCTATAGAAATAAAATGTTGACAAAATTTTCTATAAAAAAAAATAACCACAAAAATATTATCGAAAACATGTTTTTTAAATTTGTTACATTTGTGGTAAAATGTTCTTCAATTTTTGGTAGATTATTTTTGGCACAATTGGCAACCGTGTATCCATTCCCACACGGTTGAAAAAGACTGTTTTTCATATGTTTGGCTATAAACATTATATGTTTGGAACACAAATTTTTAAACACAATATTTTTGAGTGCAAGCATATAATGTTCATAAACTAGCATAACATGTTTGGGACATATATGTTAATATGTTAGAACATATTATGTTTGGGACATAAAATGTTTGTAAATATAATATGCTTGAATGCAAACATATATTAATTTAGAAATAGCCTATAAACATATATGTGTTTAGTAGCTTGGTGCGCTATTTAATAGGGAGCGATATTGAATTAAGTTGGTGGTTGTTGCTTGTTATTACAAAATTAACATTTTATTTTTCCTTGGGCAATTGATCAGCTACTTCTTTGATCCTTACAAACTGTGTGGTCCGCTGTTCGAATCCCCGTCCGGCAAAAGGTAAAATTAAAATAAAATAAAAAATCATAAAATTGAATAATTTCTTCTACAATGTTTGTATTACAGAAAAAGGTACTAAGAACTAAAAAATCTCGTGGAAGTGAGAAAGATGTCGGGGAATATACAATTGGTCAGAAACAAAATTTTGAGCATTCAGGTCGAAAACCTATGTTGTTAGCACCTATATTACCTGTTTATTTTCATAATTCATTATGATTGTAAATATATAAATAAATAAATAAAATTTTGAGCACAATATTGTTTGGGAGAATTTTTTTTAAGCATATAATATTTTTGGGTGCAAAATGCTTCCAAACATATTATATGGTCACATAATAACATATTGTTTTTTGGAAGACAATATTATTGAATTTGGATGCAAAAATACAAAATGTTTGGAACTTAGACTACCCAAACATATATTGTTTAGACCAATATGCTTTCAAACATATTATATATTGGTAGAGATCAAACATATAAATGTTTGGGCAATACCCAAAAATGTATATGCTTGAAGCAAAATATGTTTGGGAGTATATGTTACAGAAGCGATTTTTTGTAAGGGTGCACCACAAAAATGAAATTCCCATTAGGGCCAAAATGCGAAGCAGCTTATCCAAAATAATTCGAAGGCAATTAAATTGACTAACAAATTCAATTAACCCCCATTTTCATGAAGCTCCGTTAGTGCTACGTTAGCTAACGAACTTTTAAACCGTACTATGGACACATCTGCCATCTTGCTAATAAAGTCAAAATGCCAGTTAGGAACTTAACTGCTAAAAATTTTTCAGTTAAAGTTAACCGGAGAGAAGATATTTTCATTTTACTTTCTGTTAACTGGAAGTTAAAGTCTAACGGAGCTACATGAAAATGGCCGTCAATGTCAATAATAAGTAAGTCATAATTAGAATAACGATTCGAAAAGCAACTTTGGATTTGAGAAATTCAGTCGAGGCAATAAATTAAGATTATTCCGCTCAACACTAAACTTTACAAATATGTCGTCCGCAAGCAGAAACGGGGCACAAAGTTTGCTGGCCACACAATATGGGAGATAATTTATATACAAAACAAGTAAGGAAAGTCTAAAGTGGGCGGGACCGAGAAGATGGTATTATAACCTGCACCACTCTGTATAACAACATTTTCGATACTATCTTAAATACTTCAATTTTGTTGGGTGCTATATATAAAAAAAATGTTAAATCCAAACCGATATGGGCAAAATTTTTTAGACTTCTGCCAAATCTCTAGACCTAATATTTTAAGCATCTAATGCCCTGAGGTGGAGCACAAGTTAGTAAACAATATTTAAATCTAAAGCCATTGTTATCAACTTGCGATCATTTATGGTTTATAGGTCGATAGATACATAGACGAGCTGTAGGAAATTTTTATATGAAAAACTTATGTTGGTCAAATCTCCTTAAATATGCGTTATAGAGCGAAAAGGACGATAATTCGTGACCACCCTCAAAAAATTTAAAACTCCACCCAAATCCTAAAAAAAATTAAATTTTTATATGAAAAACTTGTTTTGGCCATATCTCCTTAAATATGCGTCCCAGAGCGAAAAGGACGATAGATAGATAATTCGTGACCACCCTCAAAAAATTTAAAAACCACCCAAATCCTTAAAAAAATTGACATTTTTATATGAAAAACTTGTTTTGGCCATATCTGCTTAAATATGCGTCCTAGAGCGAAAAGGACGATAATTCGTGATCACCCTCAAAAAATTGAAAAATCAGCCCAAATCCTAAAACAATTGAAATGTTTATATGAAAAACTTGTTTTGGCCATATCTCCTTAAATATGCGTCGTAGAGCTAAACGGACGATAATTCGTGACCACCCTCAAAAAATTTCAAAATCCATCCAAATCATAAAAAAATTTAATTTTTATATGAAAAACTTGTTTTGGCCATATCTCCTTAAATATGCGTCCCAGAGCGAAAAGGACGATAATTCGTGATCACACTCAAAAAATTTAAAAATCCGCTCAAATCATAAAACAATTGAAATTTTTGTATGAAAAACTTGTTTGGGCCATATCTGCTTAAATATGCGTCCTAGAGAGAAAAGGACGATAATTCGTGATCACCCTCAAAAAATTGAAAAATCCGCCCAAATCCTAAAACAATTGAAATTTTTATATGAAAAATTTGTTTTGGCCATATCTCCTTAAATATGCGTCCTAGAGCGGGAGCCACCGTAGTGCCTGTATGCCCGCCTTGCATACACAAGGTCGTTGGTTCGATTTCTGCTTCGACCGAACACCAAAAAGTTTTTCAGCGGCGGATTATCCCACCTCAGTAATGCTGGTGACATTTCTGAGGGTTTCAAAGCTTCTCTAAGTGGTTTCACTGCAATGTGGAACGCCGTTCGGACTCGGCTATAAAAAGGAGGTCCCTTGCCATTGAGCTTAACATCGAATCGGGCAGCACTCAGTAATAAGAGAGAAGTTCACCAATGTGGTATCACAATGAACTGAATAGTCTAAGTGAGCCTGATACTTCGGGCTGCCACCTAACCTAACCTAGAGCGAAAAGAACGATAATTTGTGACCACCCTCAAAAAATTTAAAAATCCACCCATATCCTAAAAAAATTTAAATTTTTATGCGTCCTAGAGCGAAAATGACGATAATTCGTGACCACCCTGAAAAAATTTAAAAACCCACCCAAATCCCAAAAAAATTGAAATTTTTATATGAAAAACTTCTTTTGGCCATACCACCCAAAACCTAAAAAAATTTAATTTTTCATATGAAAAATCTCGTTTGACCATACACGCAAACAAATATTTCTTTCCTCCCAAACGAAATTTTAGACAAACAAATTTCGTTTCTCATTTGCTTTTCGTTGAAAGGAAGTGTATTTGGAAGAAAAGTATATACTTTTTGTGATAAACGTTTATTCTTTTCCAGGATGTAAAAACAATTTCATAAAGACAAACTGAAGAAAAAAACATTGTTTTCTTGCTAATTGCATTATCCCTCACATCTTTCTCACATCCACGAGGTTTTTTAGTTCTTAACACCTTTTCATGTAATACCAACAATGTAGAAGAAATTATACGATTTTATAAATTTAAAAATTTTTTTTTACCTTTCGCCTGGACGGAGAATCGAACCACGGACCATGCACTTTGTAAGCCAACACACTAACCACTGAGCTATGTACCTGTTATGGTCATCAATAGATAAATATCCATTTAAGTTATATTTATATAGCATAGCTTGCGGCGCCCACGAACCGAATAAACAAAGTTTATTTAACAGAAACAAACGTTTAGTTTGGCACCGTGGAGCAGTGGTTGCTACGTCCGACTTGCATGCCAAGGGTCGTGGGTTCGATCCCTGCACCGACCAAAGTTTTTTTTGTTGTTTTTTTTACATATATTCCAGATATGTTCGGAATATTCCGAAAAAATGTTCAATATTACATTGTAGTATATTAAAGTCAGAAGAGAACAGTGTTTGATATAAACGAAATGGACTGTGTTGTTGTTTCAAAAATAAAACTTTTTATTGAAAAAATAAAAATTTTGTAACAAACGAATTTTTTTGGTGATAAAAGTTTAAAATTTTAGAAGCAATTCAAAAAACTCTAACAAAAGAAAAACGTTTTCGGTACACGTTTCCCAAACGTTTTTTTTTTTCTTTGCGTGTATCTTCTTAAATATGCGTCTTAGAGCGAAAAGGCCGATAATTCATGACCACCCTCAAAAAATTAAAAAATCCACCCAAATCCTAAAAAAATTTAAATTTTTATATGAAAAACTTTTTTTGGCCATAAAAAAATTGAAATTTTTATATGAAAACCTTCTTTTAGCCATATCTCCTTAAATATGCGTCCTAGAGTGAAAAGTTCGATAAACAAATCCTAACAAAATTGAAATTTTTATATGAAAAACTTCTTTTAGCTTAAATATGCGTCCTAGAGCGAAAAGGACGATAATTTGTGACCACCCTCAAAAAATTTAAAAATTCACGCAAATCCTAAAAAAGTTGAAATTTTTATATGAAAAACCTCGTTTGGCCATATCTCCTTAAATATGCGTCCTAGAGCGAAAAGGATGATAATTCGTGACCACCCTCAATTTCAATGGCTTTTTTTCAGAAATGTTTCAGAAGGGGAACTTTGGTGCGCTGTTTCCCGAGTAAAATCCAACTCTTTTGGTGACGACGGAATCCCCACAAAAGTTGTTAGGTTGATATTTCCATCTATAGCACGTCACCTGTTCCATATATATAATACCATTCTTACGTCGTCATTATATCCGAGGGCTTGGAAAGTTGCAAGAGTGATACCTGTTCCTAAGGTTAAGAACCGATTTCAGCCAAATCTTGTATGCATATCTGGATTGGTAATTCTACTCTCTGTGCAAAATTTGAAGTAAGTTAGGCTAGGATAGGTGGAAACCCGATATTTAAGGCTCACTTAGACATTGGGATAACACAGAGTTGAACTTCCGATTTCATGTTTAGCTCAATGACAAGGGGCCTCCTTTTTATGGCCGAGACCGAATTGCTGTGAAACCGCTAAAAAACTTTTGTACGAAAGGCGGGGATGCTATCCATTGCGCCACTGTGGCTCCCAATAAAATGTTGACCTACGATGGTCATATGAGACTAAATCGGGAGAAAGATATATATGGGAGCTATATAAAAATCTGAACCGATTTCAAACAAATCGGACATGCATATTCAGAATGGCAATTCTACTCTTTGTGCAAAATTTCGGCTTACAACTTTGGTCACGCCCTGCCAACATTTTTTGAATTTGGGGGCGCTTCTGAGAATCCCCAGTACGTCGAAAACAATCATATACGATATCAAAAACTCGTCGGAAAAGCGCCGTCACTATTGAGAAGTTGTACCACGTGAAGTTACTACAAAAAGGTTTCGCATGAGTGCAATTATTAGGTGCCTTTATAGATCAATTTAGAACGACGCCAATAAGAGACCCTCCAAACAATCAGAAAAAGCACATTTTAAGATAGTGGTAAAAGAATCATTGTGGTCGAGTAAAACACGTTTGCTTAGATATTTATTAATTTGATTAATCATTTACAAATTCTTAAAAATATAACATTTATACCACTATCACATCACATTTAACATAATTTTTTGCATTAATGATGATGTAGAGTTACAAGTAGCGAGTTACATGTTGCAGCGTCGATCAGCCAGTGTTTTTATTCGATGGAGGCAGCGTGTCTGTAAAATATTTGAAAAACAATCACTTTATTCCATTTGGAAAATCAAAAATTGTTCACCAATATACCTTTCACAATTTTAAGCGTAAAATCTATGTTTTCAGAACTTTATTTTCGTTTTTATTTAAATAAAATATAACAAGCTGGTTGCGCTTGGCGTTTCACAAAAAATAAAATGGCTTTTGTAAAAGTAGTGATGGCAAAATACATGTATGAAGTACATTTTGTACTTTATGATATGCTGCCCCCCATCACAGTAGGATGGTTGTAGTGACATTTACGAGTCTGTGGTAGCGATGAAGATGAAATGGAACTTTGAAATGCTGGCAGGGCGGTAGTCTCAGGCGAAAGATATACATACAAGCTATATCTAAATCTGTGCCGATAACTTTCAAAATCAATAGGGTTCTATTCTCGTCCAAAACACATACTTGTGCAAAAATTGAAGTTTATTGACCTAAAACTGCGACCTAGACTATGATCATAAAAATGTGTTCACAAACGGACGGGCATGGCTGGATCAAAAGACACCATATGTCTATCTCTTCTCCTTCTGGATGTAGCAAACATATGCACTAGCTTATCCTGTTCCACAGGGTGACGCAGGGTATAATGAATAATAGAGGTCACAGAAGAGAACATTTATTTATTTATTTGACTTTAAAATACTAATTTTTCGAACTTTCAAAAATAGAAAAACTCAAAATGATTCGAATTCGAGTGACTGTTTTTCTTTCTAATGAGATTTCATACCATTGACAGGAATAGGTCAAAAATGTATTATATAAACATTCTATAAACGCATTTTGAAAGAGGCTGTTATATTTTTACTTCTTCCTGGCAGACTGAATACAGCTTGACCTTTTGTTTTTTGTTTTGCATACTAAGTGTAATTATTTATTCAAAATGTTCATTATTGTGTGCACTAATGTTTACTTTTGGTGCTATTGAAAAACATTGCATATACCAAAGACACAAACGAAGACCTCATATTCACAATCAACAGTCCAAACAAATTGAAAAGAAAACAACAAAACAACATTTGTAGTCATCTGGTGGATAGTAGGGGTGTATTATATGAAAATCTCAACATAAAAGATCCCTTAATGCTATGCCAATAAAAAAGTAGTCCAAGTCCAACACAAGTTCAGTGTCTTTCATTTAACGCAGTGTCCAACAACATGGCTGCTAATATTAACGGATATCCTTATGAACAATATAGAAATTCAGCTGTTATAGCCCATCGGCTTTCCATTTATATGTCAAACATTTTTCTACCATCGAAAAATCCTCAAAAGGTTAAACAACAATCGAATGAAATTGAATTTGTCGAGAAATTTAATTTCTTTCTACAATTTAGCTTATTTCTGATATAAATTCCCATGTCGCGTTATTTCGAGATATGCTTATACATGTGGGCCAATCCAAGGATAGTCCCGATTTACGTGAAAAAATACGTAAATATCGTCATATTTGTGTGGATGAGTTTAAACACGCTGTGGATGTGATCATTGATTTGGTAAAAAGGTGAGTTATGATGTTCTGAATAACTTTACTTTGTTGGCGTAGCTAAAACAAATTTCTCCACTGATTTTTTGAAATAAACGAACGATTTCCAGTAAGAGTTTGTGATAATTATTAAAAATTATTCAATATGCGAATAGTTTAATAGATATACCAACCAAGACTTTCCTCTAATTTCTATAACTAATACACTCAAAAAAAAAAAAAACGATTATAATAGGTTAGGTTAGGTTGTAGAGAATGACATATAGGTCCATTGTGATTCTTCGATGTGATCTTTCCATCTTCTTCCAACCAGAGGCCCTGATGAAGGTAAATAAGTTCCTTAAGCTGCACTCCCACCGATCAGTGAGAGCCTGCATGAAATTGGAGCCCAGTATCTTGTTTCTTCTAAAGGATAATGCTGGACAATGGCATAGGAATTGGTACGAGTCTTCCGTAACTTCCGGGTCCAGGCACCATCTACTGATATCATCATCTTTAAAGCCTATTCTTACCATGTGTTTCCCAAATATGTTATGTCCTATTATGATGTCAATCAATGACCGCAATTCCTCTCTGTTCATCGACATTATAATTTCCCATATCGACTTGGTTTGCTCGCAGAAGAGACCCAGCGTCTTCGCCATAATTCATCATATCTGACCTCTATTCTGTAATGATAAGAAGATAGTGGAGCATAAACGTCCACTAGGACATTATTCGTTCCTCGAGCGCCCTCCTTAGCCAGCACATCCGCTTCCTCATTTCCTATTATCCTACAGTGCCCAGGTACTGATATCGCTTCTGAATAACGGCCTCATCAACAGCAACTCAGCAGCATCCGTGATCGCAGAAAAATACTGCAATCACTTAGACTTCCTTATTCCCAGTTCAGTGCAAATACCGCTGCCCGTTCCTTCTTCCATCTTTGATCCGTGTATACGTTCCGAAGGGTATCCTCCTGTCCTCCCACTCCTCTGTACTTGGTATAATGTGTGCCTATTTGTAATGATAAACATGCTGCGTGGCGATATGGTCCGTCTCTCTATAATGCCCGGTAAGAATTTCAGTATGCCTGCAGGCAGCCCTCTCCAGCGTGTCCAAGCTCTTAAGTCTCATAAGTGTCAGCTCTGCTGTCATCCTTACGTGTAAATCGAGTGGGATAACTACCATCAGTACCTCTGAAGCGGCAGTTGCTGTGTCAGGCAACGATTCTAATGCTTTGAATTTGTATGTCAGTCGGAGTCATCTCTTCACTTATTCTAATTCTTGATCTAGAGAACAGTAATTCTTAATTTTTGTCTTAATGATTACCCATTGGATTTTCATGAACGAAAAATAGTGTTTTGAATATGACAGCCCTTTCAAATTATTAAAAGCTTTTAAGCTAACCCACGTTACTCATAATCAGCTAGGTTAGGTTAGGTGGCAGCCCGATGTATCAGGCTCACTTAGACTTCTCTCTTATCACTGAGTGCTGCCCGATTCCATGTTAAGCTCAATGACAAGGGACCTCCTTTTTATAGCCGAGTCCGAACGGCGTTCCACATTGTAGTGAAACCACTTAGAGAATCTTTGAAACCCTCAGAAATGTCACCAGCATTACTGAGGTGGGATAATCCACCGCTGAAAAAACTTTTTGGTGTTCCGTCGAAGCAGGAATCGAACCCACGACCTTTTGTATGCAAGGCGGGCATGCTAACCATTGCACCACGGTGGCTCCCCATAATCAGCTAAGATTATACTGCTGTGGCTACTTACAATTTTCTTTGAGCGTACACTACTCTCTTCGAAAATAAAATGTTTACATTTTCTGTTAAATGTTATAATTTTACTTATTCTTTTTTATTTTCAGCACTAATTTGGATGTTACCTGTACTCCACACGATACATCACATTTGACCCCACTATTACATTTGCTTCAAATCTTCTCCAATGAGCTGCTTAAAAGTTATCGATTAATACAAATAATTCCCATGGATATGAGCAGAATTAATGGTAACTTATAAAAACATATAAAGTTATGCACCTCAACGTCACCTTATTAATATGTATATATATATTTTTTTAATTTCTATTGTAATTTTAGAAAATCGATCCAGACCAACGAATTTTGGTAATGTTCTTGGGCAACTATTGCTGTGCAAACAAATAAATCCCGATTTTAGATCGGAAGAGCTTTGCAGTATTGCAAATGACATCAACGATATGGAGCTTTTAATAACAGAAATTCAAAAAATTATGCCAATTTCTAATATGGGTATGTACAAATATAGTATTCATATATATACTTCTCCACATATGTTATATGTTCTAACCATGATTCCGTCGATGAGAGAGCAAGTTATCGAGACAGATTCCCCTTTTCAGCACACAGAAAATTATCACCAAAATATTTGCAACTAAAAAGTTGATTGAAGATGATTTTTTTTTTCAATTAATAAATAATTTGATACAATTAACTTTTTAATCAAGACTAAATCAGTTGAAAAAAGTGATGAATATTTTTTTAATTTTAAAATAAAAATTTATTTCAAACAATAAATTTTTAATCAAACTAAAAACACTAAATCAATTCAGAAAGTAATTGAAAATAGTTACCTTTTTTAATTAAAAAATTAACTGGGTTGTAAATTTAAATTTGCTAATGAAATAAATTTTTAATCAAGTATTTTTTATACCCAATTAAAACTGTGTTTAATACTATCATTTTTGTGTTTCGAGAACATTTTGTGATTGAACTGAAAAGGGGAACAAAGTTGTTAATTGCTCTTATTTCTTTTGAGTGTATCATACCCCCATGTTCTGGTTTACGAATTCGCAAAAAAACAATTTTCTTGCCTTTCAGAAAGAATTTATTTATTCATTTATTTTATAAACCAATGCCCTTAAGGACATGTTGATAGAATTCATGAAAATTTTGGTAAATCGAACGTTTAAACAATATATATTTAAAATCTCTATAGATTTCTCTTAGTAGTAAAAATTATATAGTAGGATTAGATTTCGTAATTCATAAACCAGAACAGGGGGAATATGAAATTAATTTCCGATTTCTCTATTCATTTAAATTGGGAAAAACATTAAATCATATACCTAACCTAACACAAATCATCAATTTGTTTTCTGTGATTTTCATTGTGAAACAAGATGGCAGAAACAAGAATTTTGTCTTTATGTAAAATTTTTGTTCATAAATATTTTCAGATCAACGAAAATCATCAACATCTATTATACAATTCAAACGACATTCTGACGCTGAAAAGAGTCAACTTTTATGTTGTATTTCACGCCCTAAATATGCCTAAAAATATTAAAAATTAAATAAAAACTAAGTAATTAATAATTAGGGTTGATTATGTTGAAGATGTATATATATATATATGTATATGAAATATAAGAATTTGTGTATTTTATTCAAATTCAATTTTTAGGGGAGAAAAAAAATTTCAACTTAAACCCGATACTAAGTTCGTGTATCGTATGTGGTAACCAAAACCAAAAGTTCCAAACAAGAGTAGTGACCCAAAGTATCAATATAGTAAGTTTTATTCTTTAAAATAAAATAAAATTTAATAAAAGTTAATACTAATGTGTACTTCATTTGTGTATCTAGAGTGAGCGTGTCGCTAGAGTAAGCAAAAAATAATTATTATCAAGAAAATTTCAATTTCAATTTATTGAGACAATACAATAAGCCAATTGAGGCCAATAATAGTGTACTGCTTTTTTAGTAAATCTTAATTCTATATATCACTAGAAAAGTACTAAATTCAAATAAATACATATTAATTCCATTGATTAACATGGCCAATTATGGCTATCTATAACTATTTATCTATTCATATATATGGCTTAAGGTTCGGGCGACAACTATATATATCCCTATTAATGAGACCCTTGGCTATATAAACATTATCAATTACTCATTTTGGAATCTAAGCAACAATTCATTCCTGAACTGGACAACCGTGAAATTGAAATTCCTGAGCACTATCGGCAAGGCATTCAATATCCTGGCTATGGATACCACAAATGATCTCTCAAATGTGGAACAATGAATAAATGGTATAATGATTTGCGGGTTCCGTACTGAACGAGAGAAAACAAATCTAGATATAAGATCAGAAGGCATCGACCTTTTTAATGCCCTGTAAAAAAACAGCAATTTCCGAATTGAAATATAACCATCAACACTGCAACCTAGAAACTCCTTTACTTTTCCACTCACATGTTCGTACCATCTGACCCCGAATACATACCGAATTATCCTATTCACAATCAGCCTAATTTTGTTTTGTTATTGTTGGTTTCTACTTCTACAATCGTATTGTTTTGATGGTTGGACGGACGATCGTTTCGGAACTGCGACTAATTTACACTTCACAACCTTAAAAACTTTAATTACTAAACCTAACATTTAAATTTTAAAACATTAACTGTAATAATTTCCTCCATTAATGAAGATTGGCAACTCCATTTGCACAACAATCATTTCTTGAAGCCGTCACATGTAAACGAATCAACTTCGGACTTCATTGCCATCAAAACAAGTGAAACCCGGTTCACAAACGTCGATGAAATGTATTAAATATCGATATAATGGTTCTATGAGAAGAAAGTATAAATACCCGAATTTATCAACAAAAAGTGCGAAAGTCGGTTATTGGATTGCCAAATTAAAACTAATAAAAATAATGGATTTATATAGGATATTTCTCATATAAAAGAAAATTGGTTACAAAAAGAATTTCAGTTTAAATTTTGGCCATTGCCATGTTAAAAATTTTTTTCTACTGTAATAATCAATTCATAACAGACATTTGTCGCAGTAAACAAAAACCGATACAAACTAAACAATCGGTTCATGAGTGTTGTTAAAATGGAAACCGGTTCAATTATCGAATTATCAGATTATCCCCCATGCCATTAGATAGTAAAACTGCGAAGGTTACAGTAACAAAACAAGTGAAAATTTAGAAAAGTTTTAAATTTTTTTATTTTACATAAATCTATATATATTATCAATTGTAAATAATTTAGAATAAACTTCAACTACAAGTCAATTAAAACAAGAAGTCTAATACTGGATTATATGTGATTTTCTGTTAGAATAAATAATTTGGCATAATTTGTAAAGGACATTAACACGTACACATAGAAACTATCGAACACAAACACTATCAATATTGGCATACAGGCACATAATATGTTTACTAAGAGGGGGTGGCAAAGTTATACGGTGAAACATGTTTGAGCCAAATATACAAGGATAATTACAGAAATTAAGGATCCATCATCCATTTGGCAACCAACAAACATCGATTAAAGGTCAAAGAAGGCGTAAATAGAAGAGACACGTCTGTATTATTTATTATAGTCTTGTTGTTGTTGTTGATTATATTATCCAGTTGGAATTAATGGCGCGGTTGTCGAATTGTGAAAATTGAAGTGTGAGGGAGGGGCTGAATAAGGCTCTAGAACATAGAAGCAACAATAAAAAAATTGAGTTTGCCACGAATGCTATAGTTTGGAACACGTTCAAAGAAATTTACGTCGCATTGCGATAAACAACATAAAGATAAAGTAATTGAAAAATCGAATTCAAATTAAATCGTAAAATTAACATACAATCATGAAAATACATTTTCGCGAGCAATATGGAACGAGAGGTGAAGAAATTATCTATGTAACTCCCGCAGGTAAGCAATAATAACTTTGATAGAAAGTCTACGGAATGATCTAATCTGTATACATTTGCTTAATTAGAACAAAAGACCATCGTTCGAGTTCCACTAAAGAGTGATAAATTGGTTATACATGAGAAATTCTTCCTATATCGGTTATTCCAACAAATATTTTTACCGAAGGGATATCCTGACAGTGTAAGCGATGATTACGCAGCCTATCAGATTTGGGACACCATTCAAGCTTTTTGTAGTACTATATGTGGTATGTTATCTAGTAATATTGTATTCTTGTAATATGAACTAGAATGTTCTTTAAAGGATGACATTTTGATCAAAGTCATTGTTATTACATAGTTTGTTATTTTATTATTTAATGAATGTTCTTAAGAATTGATAAGCTTTAAATAATTTCTTAAGACTACTAATTATAAACATTTCCAGGAACATTGTGTACACACGCCATTCTAAAAGGTCTGGGAGTTGGCAATGAAAATATCAATGCTTATTCTGCCACTGTTGCATGGATTTTGAAAGAAGGCAGTGGTCACTTGGGGCGTATTTTCTTCTCCTGGTGGAAAGGAGCTCAATTAGATATTGACAGTAAAAAATGGCGTTTAAGAGCTGATTTCCTTAATGATTTGGCCATGGGCATAGAGATATATGTACTTCCAAAATATCCCCATTTAAGTACCCAAATTTTGTGTGCGTCGACTGTTTTAAAAGCAATTGTGGGAGTCGCTGGTAAGTTTTGCCCATAGAAATCAAATTCGCATAATCATCCATAAATATACTATTTTTCATTTATTCAGGTGGCGCTACACGAGCAGCATTAACACAACACCATGCTTTGCGTGGTAATTTAGCCGACGTCAATTCAAAAGACAGTTCCCAAGAGACTTGTGTTAATCTAATTGCTTCATTTGTGGGCTTATATTTATTAAGCGCCATTAAAACGCAAGGGTATCTAAAAACAATACATAAAAACCATTCCAATTTAATATTGTTAATATTTTTTTTTATTGTTTCGTAGAGTTTTATATGGAGTATTTGCGGTTGTTATTTTATTACATCTTTATGCCAACTTGAAAGCCGTGAAAGCTATTTGTTTGAGAACATTTAATGAATCAAGATATTTAATTACATTGGAGGAATTCTTTAGATCCGGAAGAATGCTAACACCACATCAAGTAAGCCACACTAACAAAACACATTGTTTAGAGAATAAATTGGAAGTAATTGTTTTATTTACCAGGTCAACAAATTGGAACGTGTTACAGTGGGCCAGACAGTGTCCGTATCTTTAAATATACGCCTAGGCCTGTCCATTAAAAATCTTGTTGATGAGTACCAGCATAGTCATGTTGTCGACAATATTGTCTCCTCATTCGATCCACATGAACATTTCATTATTGCTGAAAGCAAAAAATTTCTAGGTGTTTATTTGCATTTTAATACCTTACCTCAGGATGTGCTGAAGGCATATTTCTTTGCGGTCTCCTATTTGCAAGACCGGAATCAAATAAAAGAGAAATATTGGGAGATTCAAAGCAAATGGCAAGAGTTCTACAACTTAGCTCAACAAGAAGGTAAGAAATTCTGTGGCTTAATTTCATTTAAAAATTAATAAATAATAATAATAATTGTATTAGGTTGGGTAACTTCTCAACATTTATTAAATGTTGATGAATATCGCTTAAATTGGAAAGCTTAAATCGAAAAAAATGATTTAGTCAATTCAACGTATTGCTTTAGCAAAGGTAAAGTAATGAATTGTTTTCGTAACATTTTGTTGTTTTAGTCTCCTTGGAGAGTATATTTTTTACAATGTTTAGTCCTACATTTAGTTAGTTAAATTAGATAATTATGTTGTTTTGTTATCATTAACTAGATCGGCGTATTAGTCAAAGAACTTTTAGTTGATTCCCCTATTGTTAGTTGTAAACGAATCTCGAAAGTTTTTTAAATGAATGTGTTCATTTTTATATCTAGAAAGAAAAGATTTGGCTATAAAATAAAAACATTTTTAATTTCTGTGAAATTATAATTGCTACATTTTTTCAATTTACAAAAATTCGACTTTATCAAAATGGGCATCCGTATAAATCTCCATTTCAATTTAATTTTCAAATAATTTATAAATAGTTAAACGAAAGAATTTATATGCTAAAAGTAGGTTTACAATTTACATTAACCTTTTTGAAAATGACGATAATGTGTACTTCAAGCTTCAGCAAGTTAATTTGAAAAGTCTTTCAATTTTTTAAAAGAAAAGAAAGATAAAATTAACTATATATTACATTGCTTTGCAAGAGCCTCTAGAATTATAAACTAAGTATTGTATTGTCCAATTTAGCTAAAAGATAAAAATCGTTTACTTTTCCCTTATGCTGTTTCAGCAAATGTTTTTTTCTGCCAATAAGTTTCCATCAATGTTTGCGGAAATATCAAAATAGATATAATTGTAATATATTATGTTTATGGGCAATTTTAAGTGTGCAATTTTCCTAGAACATATCCCCTCGAAATATGCCGAATCTTTAATATTGTTATTTATTTTGTTATACATTATATTTTTATTTGATTTGTCTAAGAATCTTTCAAAAGATTTAAATTTATAAGCAACATTTCTGCCTTAAATTATGAGAAACCCCTATTAATATGCATCCGTTTAAGCAATTATTTTGATATTGCAATTCCCCCTTTTTGAGGTCACAAAAAAAAAACTTAACAAGATATTCGAAGCAATAAAATTACATTTAGAAATAAATTAGTTTGTAGTTGAAAAGTTTCATGATGTAAATTAACAATATATAAATTATTGATACTTGAACTTGGAAATAGTAAATAAGAAACATTAAAAAGTCGCGTAACACAAAAAAAAAAACATATAGAAGAAAAAGACAAATACAACATAAATTTTTGGAGAAATCTTTTGAACTAACAATAACAACTTTATACATTTTTAAAGATTCCCTATTTTACTATATCCCGAATTTACACGCGTGCATAATTAAGTACATACATACAAAGAATGAAAACATTTTGGAAATCCTTTGATATGCAAATGTAGTTGTATTTAATATATAGTTTTCGATAGATGAATAACAACAATATACATATTAGAATTTTACACTGAAATATACAACAAATATATACTTGAAGTCACAATGGCGCCTTTTCCACATGTATATGACAATTATGGCTATTGAAATTTGAGTTGTACATTACATTATCTTTTCTTCTATGTATCCCTATCTCATATCATCTTTAGAAGTACCTGTCCAGATACGAACATTTTTATTTAAAATTAAACAATTTAGATTGTTGTTACAATTTTAAGGAATTGTCGCCAATGTTCTTCTGAGAAAGGTTTTATAAGTAGTGATAGTGGTTGGTTCTTCTATTTCTAAACAAAATGGAAATAAGGAAGAAACACTGACGTAAATAAATTTGCAATTGACACTAGCATATGACTGCTGTAACATGTTTGTAAATCGTATAATTTGTTGACTTGCTTGCATTGTTTTCGCAGTTTTTCTGCTTTGTATAGTAAAAAAAGAAACTCCTTGAGTATTTTAAATAGGAGAGATTTCAAATTGAAGCTGTCACATCTTATAAAATCCTTCTATTATACATTACCAAAATATCAATACAACAAAAAAAGGAAAAAAAAAACAATCCATTCATTTATAAGGCAACGAATTAAATCCTAGTTTTATATCAGCATTATAATTCATATTCAAATGAGCTTAGATCAATTATATTTTTTGTATCATCTCATTGCGATTAACTTTATTTTAAGTTGACCAATTAATAATTATCACATTCCGTGCTTCCAAAAATTAGAAATGTTATACTTTATTCGCTCTGAGTGTGTATTAAAATAAATTGCAAAAAAAAATACATTTAGTCGTGGGCATCTATATATTTATGCATCACCATTGTATCACCTCTGGTGACTTTGTACTGACTTAATTATTTGGCACAAACATTTTAATAATACTTTTAATATCATCTTCTGCATTTTCATTTCAATATTGCATATGAAATAAAATTTTTACTGAATACAAACTGTGTTTTAATGATAGAGGAGTTTGCAAAAAAAAAAACTTTGGATGTACAATAACTACCGTATTAAAAAAGGAGGAAAATGAGCCGACCATATACATCTCGCATGCTGTGTAGAGAGTAAGGGATTTACTAGGGTACTAGTTGAGCTGAGAAGTTGGTGGCATCAATGAAAAATACTACTAAATACCGATATGTTATAGGTATTTTTAACAGGTTGACTGATAAGTCCCCGGTCTAACAAAGAAAAACACATTTTTTTGTCAAAATTCGTTTTTATTATTCAACATAGTTCCCATCAAGAGCGATACAACGATTATAACGACCTTCCAATTTTTTGATACCATTTTGGTAGTACTCCTTCGGTTTTGCCTCAAAATAGGCCTCAGTTTCGGCGATCACCTCTTCATTGCAGCCAGATTTTTCCCTGCGAGCATCCTTTTGAAGTCTGAGAACAAGAAAAAATCGCTGGGGCCAGATCTGGAAAATACGGTGGGTGGGGAAGCAATTCGAAGCCCAATTCATGAATTTTTGCCATCGTTCTCAATGACTTGTGGCACGATGCGTTGTCTTGGTGGAATAACACTTTTTTCTTCTTCATATGGGGCCGTTTTGCCGCGATTTCGACCTTCAAAGGCTCCAATAATGCCATATAATAGTCACTGTTGATGATTTTTTCCCTTCTCAAGATAATCGATAAAAATTATTCCATGCGCATCCCAAAAAACAGAGGCCATTACTTTGCCAGCGGAATTTGAGTCTTTCCACGCTTCGGAGACGGTTCACCGGTCGCTGTCCACTCAGCCGACTGTCGATTGGACTCAGGAGTGTAGTGATGGAGCCATGCTTCATCCATTGTCACATATCGACGGAAAAACTCGGGTGTATTACTCATTATCAAGCCAAGTTTTTGCTTCTACCGTATTTTTTCCCTTCAGAAAACAGTATTTTTTATAGTCTGCCGCAAACAGAAAAAAAATCAACCCTTCCATCAACGCACGGATTGACGCATGGTGTGTAATTCAACCTTAAGTACAACATTTTATTTCTATTAGCGAGAAATTCTAGACCCAATAAGTCAAATTCAATTTCGAATTGTTACTACCTGTGAAAGAATGTTGTTCATAAGTGGCAACCTTGTCATACGAGCAACTTTGAATTAGTTTGCAATGCCATGTGTCAACATAAGCAGCTGTCCTCATATTCCCAACAAAAACCGTACTTATTCAGATTTGTTTTGTAATTAATTCGAATTGCATTGTTCTACACGAAAAATTCTACGTAATGTCAGAAACTTTAGAGCAGCAGGCTGAAGAGAGAGAAGCATTGTCATCAATTTATGAAGGAGATGAAGCTTTTAAGGAAATAGATCCTACCACATACCAATATAAGTATGGTGAAGATGATAACTTCAAATCCTTCCTGGTTGAAATAAAATGGCACGAAGATTATCCCAATACGCTTCCCACAATCAATATGGATACGTTCTATAATCGAAATCTGTAAGTATCCTGTCATATCAAGCTGGAGATTAATGTTCCGTGAGCGTCATTTCAAATTATATTTCTTATTTTAGCATTCCCGCAGTTAAACAAAAAATACAAGCAGCTCTGACGGAAGAAGGTGAACAATGGCTGGGTTGTGGAATGACATATACTTTATTTGAGTGCCTCAAAGAGCGTATAGATGAACTAACAAGTGAACAGCCAGAACATCCTTTCGTACAATCTATAGACTTGGATAAGGTCGGTGTAAGTGCAATTCAAATATCAGATACCAATGCTGACACAGCTAAAACGGAAGTTAAGAAGGAACAGCTAACTAAAGCACAGAAGCGAAGGCAATGGGAGAGAACTAACCATAAGGGTGATCGGCCTCGCGGTTGGGATTGGGTAGATATTGTAAAACATTTATCACAAACTGGATACAAAGAAGAACAAAAACTGAATGCCGCAGCAAATGTCACGGCACCAGTATTGCATCCTTTAAATGGCTAGCTACTAATGACTATTAACGACTTGCTGCCTCAATATTATTATAAGTTTTATATATGAAGTACTTTCTAAAATTGAAACGTGAAAATAAATGTATTTAAATTATTTCATGAGACCAATACATGATACATGCAAAGAGAAAGTCAGTGTAAATTATGAGTGTTTATATAATGAATAAATTTTCGATAGAATTTTAATACCCATAATTACCAATGTGGTTATTCAATTTTCCATATCAATTATAACTCATTATCTCCGAATTCAAATATTTACAAAATCCGTGAAAGTTTTCATAGAGCACTGTAAAATACAAAACTGTATTCTTTAATGAAATAAGAACGTGGCTAAACGAAGTTAGTGTTGAATTTGAATTTCTCAACTCATTTTGAAGTTATAGGCATGTACTGCGTTCGGTTTTCGACTTCAAAATCGCGTTATTTTCGCGTTTACTTTTCCTAAAATAATCAAAAATTTAAATTATCTGCCTTCATTTTTTAATAAGGGAACTGCGGAAATTTCGAAACGAAAGCCATATTATTTTCACCTATACTGTTCTTAATCAATTAATTTCATGAGAAACTTATTTTTTTTTTTAAGGTGAGTACTATGTTCGCATTTTTCACCAAAACACTGAATTAAAAGTGCAAAAATATATATGAAGACGATTATATTTATAAAAAGTCTTGCGAAATAATGAATGGAAAAGATCTAAGGAATTCATTGTGAACCATTTTGTATTTATTATTTAATTAAATTAAAAAAGTAACCTGAAAATAAGCGGGTTTTCAGCTTGAAAACTGAACATAGTACTCACCTTTACTGAACTACAATTTATTACTGCTTAATTAATTTTTATATTACTTGAATATTTATATATGTAAAGTTGTTTTTGTAGCATTTTTGTTACCATCTTCTATTAATAATAATACACAATCCAAGTTTTAAGATTTTTCCATCAATGTTTTGATAAGAATATTATCGTCTTCAGATATTTATTTTTGCACTTCTAATTTAGTGATTTGAAAGAAAAACGAAAAATACAATTTATAGTACCCACCTTTATGTTGGGAATAGAGTCTCGTTCTGATTTTTGTTGGGAATGGTTCAGTGAACGTTTTTGAATTTGTTAGAGTGTTAACAGTTCCAAATGTACTTGAGAAGAAGAAGAGTTAAGCACGTTTTTCTTTTTGTTTGAAAACAGACAATGTTATTTGTAGCAACAATTTGAATATCTTAACTATGGAATGTACAGAGAATCAGACTAGTTCCGAAATGGTAGAGAAATTGGATATAGAACCCGGAAAATGCGAAGAAGTTGAAGGTAAGTCAAAAAAAAAAGTATCCTGCAATGTAATAATCATAACATATTTTTACCAAACAGATATACCGAAAATGAAGGAACCAATAAATATTTTAAGTGTTGAAGTAATGTCTTCCGGAGTAATGGAAAAATCAAACGAACCAACGCTTGGAGATAGTGTTGCTTGTCACAATGCTGTCAATGCAGATCACGTGGCCAATGAACATAATGAAAATGAGCAAAGTGTTGAAATGACAAATGATTGTGGTGTCTCGGATAACAGTACACATATTGATAAATCTTTTGGAATGGACCCGATTAGTAATCAAGAGGAAAGTACTAACATAAATGAAACATCTATGGAGGAAAGTATTGAAAACAATGAAGCAGTTTCTTCAGTAATGAGTGACGCAAACAATACTCTCGAAAATTATAAAACTCAACCAGAAAAAGAAACTAGTTGCATTGAAAATGCACCCTTAATCGCCCAAAAAGATAACTTAGAATCTAGCACAACAACTCTTTCAACCACTGGTCTGAGTTTATTAGTCCAATATGGTTCCGACAACGAATCGGATACTGATTCTGTAATTGAAGTTCCTTTAAGTTCAAATAACGATTATCGCAATCAAGTTGTCGACATTGACTCGGATTCAGATTCGGAAAGTTCAAGCAGCAGCGGTGATTCCGATGTGGAATATCTCAATGTTATTCGTAAGAAAATTGATAAATGCTTGGAATCAGATGATGAAGATGGCGATAACGATGATGACGACAATGAGGGTAACAAACAAAATAGGAAGCCAAAAACTAAAGTTAAAGCTAAAGGTGAACTGCTCATAGAAGACTTGCCTCCTATACAAGATTTGCAAATTACAGTACCAGAAGATGAATGTATTGAACTGGGAAAGATTCATTCAATTGTTGATCAATTGGTGTTGGTTAGTGCCTTACCCAATTCGGTATTATTGGATTTAGAAACAGTTCTATTCCTGGATAAAGGTCAAAAAGTTTTAGGTGAGGTATTTGATGTTTTAGGTCAAGTAGCCGATCCTCTATACTGTGTTCGATTTAATTCCAATAGTCAAATCAATGAAAAGAACATTAATGTTGGTGATGTTGTATATGTGGCGCCCAAGACCCAATACACACAGTTTATAATTTTATCGAGCTTAATGAATATGAAAGGCTCTGATGCGTCTTGGAAAGATGATATTGAACCTCCACCAAGATATCTCGACTATTCAGATGATGAACAAGAACAGTTAGCACGACGACAGCAGCGAAACAAAAACCGACCAACGGATCACGAAGATCCCGAGAAACGACCCCGAAGGGATTCGAGTGACGAAGCACCACAACCTTCGTTTTCAAGACAACAAACGCAGCCACAGCAAGGAGCAAATTACAGGAATCGCCAATCACATTCGCGAGGAAACGAAGGATCAAATCAAAACTATGGCCGACCACGTGCTCCTCACCATCAAAATCGTCCACCTTATAACCGAAATCAACAAAATCAAAATAATAATCATCCTAGTTCGTGGCATTCCAATTATTATCCCCAAAGCTACCCAGTGTCACCTCAAGGTTACGGATATGGAGGAGGCTATCCGCCAATGCCTATGCAAGGGTATCCTCCACAAGTTCCTCCAATGTACGCCATGGGAACATATCCACCACATAATTCTATGAGACCACCTTTCAATAGTGCACAAGTTCCTCCACCAATGTTACATGGCGGTGGAGTTTTTCATATGCGGCCACCAACAATGGGTCAGTTTGAATCTTCACCTCCTCCACCCGGATCGCAATAGTTTTTTATATTTACGAATTATTTTCCGTATTCTAGCTTTAATATTTTTTGTTTCTGTTTCTTTAATAATAAGAATCTGGAATGAAAACGCTAACGGATTCAACTACATTTTCTTGGAGAAAAAGCACCAGGGTTATATGCATATAGATACCAATTTAATAAATTGGCTTAAGACTTGAACTACGATTAGTCGATTTTGAATTAGATATATGTAGAGGAAAATAGAGGTTTTTATAGCCCACAAAAAGGATACCTAATAACAGACCTACATTTTGCGCGCTTCATAGTAATTACTCAAGGCTGGCAAATCTACGGTAGTTTGCAAAAATCAAATCCATTCATAATTTAATAGAACGACTTTAGTTTTTTAAAATTGTTTTATTTTGTCGGGAGACTGGGTTTTTCTGTGAAAAATATTTGAACTTTTTTTAAATGTACATTGATAAATTATGATGTATATATACTGTGGGATTGTGTATAATATATGTATGTAGGACTAAAGGATTTAAGCTTTATTTTATATTATTCAAAAGTAAATTGGAGTCGTTGTATGTTTGTTGTTCTTGTGGGGTAGTAGTTAATAGGCACAATAATTTTACTGAAGCTTATATATTTTTTCCATGGACAATTTGCAGAGACTACACAAAACTAAATAACACAAGATTGTAAATACTCATGCGATAAAACAAAGGCGCTTTTTAGACAACGTATCTTACGAGCTACTTTAATACTATGGATATTGCATATAAATTGAAAGTAATTACAATTAAGGAAAGTATCAACAAATTGCATTAGGTTACTAGTTTTTTTTTTTTGTTTTTGTAAAAAGACCATATTTGTTTAAGGAAAATGATTGCAATTGTATTTTGTTAGTTTTCAAAATTTGATTCCCTAAAATGTTATTGGAAGAAGTTGTATAACTGGATTTTTTACATTTCGTCTAATGTACAATGGAATTCTATGTGGATCTGTCTACACAATATTTTGTATAATTTTCAATGATATTTGAGCGTTCTTTTAACAAAACTAATATAACTGTGATATTGTCCTGTGAGTCTCCTTGCTTTGCTAGCTCTATCAAATGCTTGGGTATATCATCTATATTTTGCTCAACATTGGTCAATGCATTGTAGGTGCAATTGACAATATCCGTTTCGGAGACATGGTCCCAAAGGCCATCAGAACCCAATATCAGAAAATCGTGATTGGTTTGTAGGGGAACATCAACAAAGTCGGGCTCAGCTATAACAGCTTTCACCGAATGATCTCCTATGGAGCGAGAAACATTTATTATTCCGTTCACGCGCCAATGACCCTGCACAAATACAACGGCACCGCCTGTTTCAACTGATTCTATTCTTTTCCTTTCATCCATGTTGTCCGGTTTGTGGGGTTTAACCAATTGCAGAGATACGCTGGGAGATACTAAGAGACATCTGGAGTCTCCCACCCAAGCAACATAAAGGTGATGTGTGTTATTGCTGTTGAATTTCAGTAAGGCACAGACAGCTGTTGTGCCACTTCCTAATTCCTTTGCTATAAAATTGGAATCAGCTTTTAGAAAACTTGCCTCCATAGCTTCTCGATAAATGTCTGTTTCAGTTTGCAGACCTGTAAGTTTCATGTCTTTAAGATTTCTTGCTATTAGATACGGCAATTGATTGGCCGTATATGTTGCTGCCAATGAGCCCGAATGACCATCAAAGACTCCAAAGAAACTGTATTCGTTATCAAGGTCAAACAGCTTTCCAAATCTAGGCAGACATACGTTGCGATCTTCCATTTTTCGAGGTTTGTTCTTAATTTGCATCACAGCATAGCGCGGACAGAAGTCATTTAGTGTGGAATTTCTTACACATTCGGCATAGTTTTTCAAAATATCTTCTTTCGAGTTATCGGAGAGACGTAAAAATATCTTTTCCAATTGTTGATTAATAAATTTTTGCAGCTTGATCAAATCAAAACAACTTTTCTCTTTACCATCCCCTTCTTTAATTTGTTTGTTGGTTACCATAAGCTCTTCACGATTTTTTTGTGTTTTAAATTCTTGACCAATTTCCTCTTCTGCCATTTTGGTGAGACCCATACGAAAATGCTGTGGGCATTGTTGCAATTTGTGCCAAATAAATATTATAATCTCTGCTTCCAGTTCCGTTTCTAAGACGGGATATGTTTCAGTAGTATTTCTAGTCAATATCATAGATCGCAATTCGACCCCGCCTCCACCCCCTCCGCAATTATTAGTAGCACCCACTGTGTTATTAGTCAGAGCATCTTTCGTCACCTCATGAAGAAAATTTTTAAGATCTTTCAGGTATTTACATTTGTATTCATTTGGTCGACAGCAATTTGTGTCGTCATTGTCTTCTTTCGTCGCATCACCTTTCGCTGAAGTCATCTTAATTTTGCCACAGGGATATACAATTGTTCACAATTTTATATATATTTCTCACTACCATCTTCCTTCCTACAAAATTTGTGAAACCACCATCGGAATTTAGCTGTTAAATTCTTTCACACATAACCAAAGTTCCAACTTTTGGTCACTTCAAGATCGCGATCTCCTTGATAAATTTAATTTATTATTTATATGTTTTATTATTACTTTCACGAAAAATCTTAATTTCTGTTGACCAAAAACAATTTATTACCAAAAATCAGATGCTTTTGGCGTTTTAGTAGCGTAAAATCATAGATCTTATATTACATAGATGAGCCATGGGTGTCAAACTATGTTTGACAGTTCCGAAGATTAAGAATAAACGAGAAAAATAAGAGCACGCTTATTATCTTTTTCGTGCCAATTTTACACAAAATTAGAACGTTTATGATGCAACAGAGGATTTATAAATAAATATATATATTAAAAGTTAATATTTGAACAAAAAATTGTGACCAAAACCACGAATATACGAAATTTAATTTTGAGCAGTATTGCTCTTTACGAACAACACCATAGACAATAGAAATACATAGATGTCCCATGGGTGTCAAACTAAGTTTGACAGTTCCGAAGATTAAGAATAAACGAAGAAAATCAAGAGAATTGAGAGATTTTTGGTACTCTTTTCAACAAAAAAGGGTGTTCTGTAATAAAAAACTCCTCATAAAAAATTAATTGTGAATGGACAACGAATACAAAAGAAACTCTCTTAACGAAAAAAAAAAAAATAAAACGAAATGTCAGAAAATTAATTTTTGGAACTGAAACATTTTTTTTTAAAGAGAAGAGTGGGACATCTATGTATTTCTATTGCCTATGAACAACACAAAATGGTTTTACGCATAGACCTTATAATACATAGATGATCCACTATTCTCTTTAAAAAACTGTGTCAGTTCCAAAAATTAATTTTCTGACATTTCGTTTTGATTTTTTCTTAAAGAGTCTGACCCAAATATTAATTTTTGCGCATTTGCTTTTGTGTTGTTCGTAAAGAGCAATGCTGCTCAAAATTAAATTTCGCATTTTCGCGGTTTTGGTCACAATTTTTTGTTCAAATATTAACTTTTAATATATTAATTTATTTATAAATCCTCTGTTGCATCATAAACGTTCTAATTTTGTGTAAAACTGGCAAACTACAAAAAGGAAAACGAAAGAGATTGTAAGCGTGCTCTTATATTTCTCGTTTATTCTTAATCTTCGGAACTGTCAAACATAGTTTGACACCCATGGATCATCTATGTAATATAAGATCTATGTCTTAATCTTCGGAACTGTCAAACATAGTTTGATACCCATGGCTCATCTATGTAATATAAGATCTATGGTGCGTATTGCGTATTTATTTTCTGACATAACAAAAATTAGAGTTGCCAATGCAGAACATTTAGACATGATGTAATAACAAGGAAGTTGCGCTGAAACAGCCGAAAAGTATGAGATGAAAACGAAGATATATTTTTTTTCACCATTTTGAATAATTTTGAAAATGTAAAGCAAATTGATTAGCAGTAAATTTGTAAAAATCTAAAAACATTGAATTGAAGACTTTGTATAAATATGATATTTCGATACTCTAAAGAATTGTGAGTAAACTTAGTACAAACATCTGTCAGATATGTTTGAATAAATCTTTTTGTAACGCATGGATGTAAATAAATTATGGGTGTAGTAAAAAATAATATATTATTTTTCCAATAAATGGCGTTATTTATCTGCATCTAGCTTTTTTTGTTGGTTGATGAATTTATAGTTGAAATGTATTTGAATATGAATTGATCTCATCGTTAGTTTTACGTTAAGTTTAAATACTCGTCATTGTAACAACCCTGTAATAGAATTGTACGTATGTATTAGTGCAAACAATGTAAACTTAGATTATGCCAAATTTGGCGCAGTTTGCTTCTATCACTTAATAAATGAACTTATACAACATTTTTCAAATGAAATAAAATTAATGAAATAAAAATTATCTGTATCTCACTGTATCTACCGCTTGCTTTCTGGTAGATGGAGCCATGTGGAATGAGAGCCAATTACGTGCAATTTCCATTCCGTTCCGGTAATTTCGATGTCAAGGGTGCAACACGCATTGGAAGTCCAATACTCGAAAATATCGATAAAAACATGGATTTTGTCGAATCCGACAGTTATGTGAGCACTTTTTTGATTGCCCAAGAGCTAAAAATAGCAAACAGTTTGAAGCCGTTCGAATACGGCTGGATAGGTTTAGATATGTCAGATTCCGGCAAATGTGGCCACATAACCCAAGCGTATTCTTATATAATCGCTACAACCAATCGGAAAAACTTGAAAAAATATACCCCAGATTACTTATACCTCCAATACGTACATATCACCCGATAAATCATATATGTATGTGGTTGGAATTGAGTAAAGTTTTTCTATTACTGAATCGAATTCATGATGTTTAGGTATTTCTAGTCAAATTATGGGTTCCATTTTTATTCCATCGCCTTCACAAAGATGTTCTTTAGGTAGGTTAGGTTAGGTTAGGTTATGTGGCAGCCCGATGTATAGGCTCACTTAGACTATACAGTCCATTGTGATACCACACTTCTCTCTTATCACTGAGTGCTGCCCGATTCCATGTTAAGCTCAATGACAAGGGACCTCCTTTTTATAGCCGAGTCCGAACGGCGTTCCACATTCCAGTGAAACCACTTAGAGAAGCTTTGAAACCCTCAGAACTGTCACCAGCATTACTGAGGTGGGATAATCCACCGCTGAAAAACTTTTTGGTGTTCGGTCGTAGCAGGAATCGAACCCACGACCTTGTGTATGCAAGGCGGGCATGCTAACCATTGCACCACGGTGGCTTCCATGTTCTTTAGGTAGCTACAATAATATTTTCTCTATATGTGTAGACTGTGGATGAAATAAATTCAGATTTATATAGTGATTCCATTTATCTATTTGTCTGATTAATTATAGGCCTGTATATATTATGCACTTTAAAATTCCCCCTTTTTACAAAATAATGGCGATAAGAGGTTCATTAATAATCTCTTTTTTACTTGACTTAAAGACAAATTTTAGCGCCAAAATTTTTATTGTGTTAATATTTAGTTTAAAAAATTGCAGATAATTTTTAGTATTTCTGCTGTGAATGCTTTTCATTTTTCAGCAGTTTATTGCATGCTTCCGTAGCCGCATACCAAACACAAATCAGTTTTAATTGGCTAAACAAATCTTATATCTCACCCATTAAAATTTTAGTATAGTATCCAGTATTCAATACGAGTTTTTTTTTAATATGAGCCCAAAATTAGAGTATACCCAAAGAAATATGTTAATAGGGATATCAGAAAAGTTTGCTAAAAGAGAAAGTCTGCTGAAAAAGGAAAATCAGTCATTGTTTGCTGAAATAGCAAACATTGTCTGCTATTTTTTAAGTAAGTTTATACCAAAACATGTCTTAGCTTGGCTGAAACCAATAAAAATGTCGACTTAGATGCTATCCTAACACAAAAAAAAAAATAATATTTTATGAATATCTATAGTATTTGCCCAAAAATCTGAATATTTTTCAAATTGAGGCATAACAGCAAACAAAATGATCATATTTAGGAGCTTGTAAGTATATTACAGTGCAAAATATACCAAAAACTACTTTTGGCTCTTAAATATGCTTTAGGGAAAAATTTATAACCTAAACATTTTATAATTTGTTATTGGTTAGACCACGAAGTAAAAAAATATAACAGCAGAAATCTATACTTTTTAGCGACTTATTTGGCTCTAAATCTAGGATCAATTAGGATACACATCTCATTTATCAAATTTTCATTCTCTTTCGCGGTATATTAATAAAGCTATTCAAGTGCAAACAAATGCCAGTTTAAAAAAATCCAAATTATAACGGATACTTCAAAATAAAAAACTGCTTTCTTAATTCCAAAAAATCTTTAAACCAAAGGTGTCAAATCCTCAAAATGAGTCTTAGCCTATATTTGAAGCGTTTATATCTTAAATCTAAAGATTCAATATTTTAATTAATTTATGGACGATTTCTTTAACACAAAAATGTGTTTCTTTATTTTAAAATTTGCCTTATTTTAAAGACATGCTACTTTAAAGGGGGACACAATTTTACAAAATTTATTTCCTATATTTAATGAAAAAAATGTGAAGCAAGGATTATAAATTTTATTTTAATTCAAATTTCATTACTTTAAAGAAATTTGTCCTTAAGATTTTGTAAATTGCGGATCCTAAAATTTAGGTTGGTTAATCTTTAATACCACGTATATATTTTTTTCAGTGTGTGTATACTGTCTTTGGGTGCAGGTATGGTAAATGTTTCCCTTCCCAACTGACGGAAAGTCTTCATTTTATTTGCAGTTTAGAATAAAAACAAATTTCATATGTATATGCTAAATGTATCTTGGCATTCCTTCTCCTACCACTTCTAATTGTGATATCTGTGATATAGTTGCAAGGTGAACTAGAATCTCAAATAAGGCAATCCGTCATTAAACTTGACTTGGGTAGCAAGTCAAAGAGCTAGAATAGTTGAGTTTACAATAATCTAATAATTAAACAAGTACATAATTATGAACAATTTTCTTTGTAAGCTAATTTAAGTTGCCGAAAAGATGAAACAATCTTTTATTAAAGTAAAATAATACAAAGTAAACAATTTCGCAAAACAAAAAGAAATTTCAAGGAATTTGGAACAATTCTCATTTTTTGTATTTAACTAAGATCAGTTGTCTATCATCGTTCGGCGGGTGAAGTTGTTCGATATTATTTGCGCACATTGATTACGAGCGTTCGTATTTATTTAAATTGTTTAACTAAATAATTTGTCCAATGCCAAAATAAAACGACAAATAGTTTCGTAGTTCTTTCAATTTAACAACTAAATTTGAGGTTATACCAATATGGGTAATAAATTTACATCATACGACATCAATGGCAAGGTGGTTAGATCGAAAAATTGCTGTTGTAGCTTTTGGAAATCTCGGTGTCCCTGTGGTCCATATGAAGATGCGTACGAATCAACAATAACATCGAAAAATGAAAAACTGTATGAACGCACCAGAGAGGAAACAGGTGGGAAATCTGTATATGCTATATGATATCGGTAATTGAAATTATTTGCAACTGTCAAACAACTAGTTTAGTAGTTTTGTTAAAAAAAACCAGATAGTTCATTACAATTAATTTATTGTTATTTGGTATTGGTATCGAAAGAGGAAAGATTAATTTAAGTTGTACGTTATACACTTGTACTTTTTAACTGCAGTTCACGAAATTACACCATCTCATAGAAAAAAATTAACAAAAGTAAAGAAGAAAATCATTGGCGCCAAATCATAACCATTTTAACTATACAGTAGTTCATTCTTACTATTTTTAGGAATCGTACGAAAATCTTCTTTTGCTTTAGTTCATATTGAACTTATGTGTACGGTCATTGAACTTTATACTCACGTTTAGTTCATAAAATTTTTGAGACATACTTAAAAAAAAGTAAGATTTCATTAAGCTGTGGAAAATTTCGATAAAATTAATTAAATTTAACTAGAAGCAAATAAATTTTTTCCAATAAAAATAAGTTAAATTTAGCGTTAGTTTAACTACGGAAATTTTTTTCGGTGTACGCTACAAAAATTGTTATTTCCTACTCGTAATATTATAAATATAACCACGCAAAAAAAATGATCATCAACGTATATCTAATTAAACAATTGTCAATCAATTGAATCAATCAAAACTGAAAGCGTAATCAATTAAAAAATTTGCTCACACTATAAAATTTATAATATTAATAACAAAAAAAATGAACATTTTGTTCCAAAATCATGCTAACTAAAAATGAATTGAAAAAAATGATGTGTATTTAAGGTACTGACACTATTGCAAAAATAAAGTTCAAGTACATTGACTGTCTGGAGAATAAGAGATGATTGTCATCTTCTACACTTAAACCAAAAGAAATTTCTTAGCTGGAAAATTTGCTAAACCAGCAAAAAGTCTGCTAAAAGAGGGAAAGCAGCCACTGTTTGCTGAAATAGCAAACATTTTTCGATCAATATACGAGGGCGGTTCGGAAACTTCTTCGCCTATCATTGAAAGAGAATAGTTTTTCAAAAATATTTTTATTTTTCAATATAATCTCCCTTTCCAACCCTTTTCTAGCAATTCTATCCCTTGATTAAAATAGTTTTCCTCACCATCTTCAAAATAGTGGTTTACAACTGTAATTGCATCTTCATTTGAGGTAAAACGCTTGCCAGCAAGGATTTTTTTTTAGATTTGGGAACAAATAAAAGTCGCTGGGAGCTAAATAAGGAGAATAAGGTGGTCAAGCAACTCGTACTTTAATTCGTTGATTTAAAACACTCTTGTGCGCTGGTGCGTTGTCTTGATGAAAAATTTTTGTTGTGTTGTAAGCCCGGACAAAAGGTTGCAACAGTACTCTGAATTTATTGTTTTACCCTTTTGCAGATAGTCAATCAATAAAATACCTTTGAGGTCCCAAAAAACCGTTGCCATAACCTTACCAGCTGATTTAATTGTTTTTGCCTTCTTTGGACCACTTCCTCCAGCTTCAGTCCATTGTTTGGATTGTTTTTTCGTTTCTGGAGTATAGTGGTGGATCCATGTCTCATCAACAGTTATGAAACGACGCTTAAAATCCATTTTATTTGGCTTAAAACGATCCAAACAAGCTTGAGCAATGTTCAATCTTATGCATTTTTGATCAACTGTTAACAAATGCGGCGCCCATCTTCCAGAAAGCTTTTTCATCTGTAGTTCTTCATGCAAAATTAAATGGACTCGATCATTTGAGATGCCCATGATATTAGCAATTTCACGCACTTTAATTCGTCGATCATTTAATACCATATCATGCACTTTGGCTACAATTTCTGTTGTTGTTGCGGTTTTTGGACGTCCACTACGTGGTTCATCTTCAATGCTTGTACGACCACGTTTAAATTCAGCAACCCAATTTTTTACTGTTGCATATGAAGGAGCACTTTCACCTAACACATTCACCATTTCATTATGAATTTCTTGTAAATATTTAATGACAGCACGCATTTCTAATTTTTCCATTGTAAAAAAATTGCGGATGCGTCTTTTTTGAACACCTATATGAAGGAGTTGCCAAATCGAAACAAAATTTAACATGTGTTTATAACAGATATGGAAGTTTCCAAAACACTTAATTTTTTTCTGTTTATACCGCGCGTTTTGTGCTAGGCTAAGAAGTTTCCGAACAGCCCTCGTACTCTAAATGGATTTAAGCAAGAAGCAGCAATTTGGTATAGCAGCTTTGCGATGCATGGAAAGAAAGAGGAATGGTTTCCCTTCCATATAAGAAACTCTAAGTATTTCCTTGGCACAACCTTGCACTAACGCAAATAATCTATCGGATGTTTGAGCAGGTTTAATACTTTGTGTTACGTTCTACAATCATAGATTCAAGAGTAAAGATGACAAGAGGAACAAATATTAAAAAACAAAACAATATAATTTCACAAAAATATATTGAAGTAGCCCTTTTTTATAAAACTTTGTAAGTATAAAAATAGATTGTTTTCTTTATTTTTTTAATATAAACCGTGTCCACACCTGGTCAGATTCCTGGCTACTCCCAGGGATATTTGTTATTGCTAGACCTTTAAGGTATAATAACATTGAAATACCTGCGCGGTGATGCAATCTAAAATAATAAATTCATCACAAATATATCCATGTTGCTCAAACATAAATGATATCAGTTCATATTTATTGCAAAAAATGGATGAAAACATTAAAAAACACCTGTTTAAACATTTTTCGGTCATAAAATAAATATTAAATATTAACCACATGGATTTTTATACAGAATAGTATTCATCAAATTTTATAAACTATTTTTTATTATACCGTCCACCATAGGTTAGGTATACTATCTTTGTCATTCCATTTGTAACGTATCGAAATATTGACCTCAAGCCCCATAAAGTATATATATTCTGGGTCGTGGTAGATACTCAGATTCCTTGAGCCCAGAGGCGCCAACTCTGACGATTTTTCGTCATTTTGACGATTTTTAATGGTAAATTTGGCCTGTGACGATTTTAAGACACGTTGTTATGAGTTGACGATTTTTGAAAATGTTCGACTCGAGTGTTTTCTTTTAAAGTTTTTTTTTTATGGCGATTTGACGATTTTTCAAAGTAACGTAGTTATAAGTTGACGATTTTTCATAAGTTGTAACGTAAACAATCATTTTTTAGTCTCAATGCTATGATAATTTGTGTCTAGCTTGCTCTCGTTCGTATCCAATGTAGAAAGAAATTAACAGCAAACAATATAAATAAAACAAAAATTCGGAATTCCTTTGAAACTTCAACTTTACAAGGTATTCTTTTGTCCAAAAATTATTTAAAGCTATTGCCGATAAGCCAAGTTATGGACACAAATAGTAATAATAATAAAAATTATACATGAGAAAGTAATAACGATTTAAGGAACAAAGGAAATTTGTCAAGGAACATTTTTAAACAAATTGAATCGGAAAAAACCTTAAAAATGTAGTCACAATCAGAAATATAGTATAGTCATATCTTAAACAGTAATCTACGTAAATATAAGCTTCTTCTTATATTTTTGTTTGAATAAAACTTTTATTTTGCTCCTAAATCATTGTTTTCGGCGCTTTTGTGGGTGACGATTTTTTGACGATTTTTTTGGGACGAATTGACGATTTTGACGAAAAATATTTTAAAAATTATACATATCTATCCAACACCCGCCCGCCCTATAAATCGATACTCTGAGTTGACTTCCGGAACCTCTTGGAGGAGCACATTTCATCCGATCAGGTTTACATATATTGTACAAGAAGTTTTAAGATACCTTGTAAATCGATTAATGATGACAGTCTTTAGTAGAGCTATTTAAGTAATCCGCGGCGGAGGGTACATAAGATTCGCCGTGACCGAACATTCGGCCCTGTTTTTGTTTTTGAAACCATTTATTTATTTCGTTGCATTGCATAAGTCTTCGATAATTGTATGTTGGTAAAAAATGAAAAAATTACGGATTTTTTGACACTACCTGCCATTTTTGAACGTGGTATTAGTTATCGTGCAATTACTACAAGTAGTGACAATATTACAAAAACAACATCCAAATACATCAAACTGCCAAGCACATTTCTATTGGAATTGACCCTAAAGGCAAACAAGCGAATTTAATTGGTTGCTTTACTAGAAATTTGAAATTGTTTTCGATCATTTTATGTTGGTAAAAAAATTTAAAAAAATATGGATTTTTTGACACTACCTGCCATTTTTGAACGTGGTATTAGTCATCATGCAATTACTACAAGTACACGCTCACAAAAAATCGCTTCTGTAACATATACTCCCAAACATATTTTGCTTCAAGCATATACATTTTTGGGTATTGCCCAAACATTTATATGTTTGATCTCTACCAATATATAATATGTTTGAAAGCATATTGGTCTAAACAATATATGTTTGGGTAGTCTAAGTTCCAAACATTTTGTATTTTTGCATCCAAATTCAATAATGTTGTCTTCCAAAAAACAATATGTTATTATGTGAACATATAATATGTTTGGAAGCATTTTGCACCCAAAAATATTATATGCTTAAAAAAAATTCTCCCAAACAATATTGTGCTCAAAATTGTATTTATTTATTTATATATTTACAATCATAATGAATTATGAAAATAAACAGGTAATATAGGTGCTAACAACATAGGTTTTCGACCTGAATGCTCAAAATTTTGTTTCTGCCCAATTGTATATCCCCAACATCTTTCTCACTTCCACGAGATTTTTTAGTTCTTAGCACCTTTTTCTGTAATACAAACATTGTAGAAGAAATTATTCAATTGTATGATTTTTTTATTTTAATTTTACCTTTTGCCCGACGGGGATTCGTACAGCGGACCACACAGTTTGTAAGGATCAAAGAAGTAGCTGATCAATTGCCCAAGGAAAAATAAAATGTTAATTTTGTAATAACAAGCAACAACCACCAACTTAATTCAATATCGCTCCCTGTTAAATAGCGCTCCAAGCTACTAAACACATATATGTTTATAGGCTATTTCTAAATTAATATATGTTTGCATCCAAGCATATTATATTTACAAACATTTTATGTTCCAAACATAATATGTTCTAACATATTAACATATATGTCCCAAACATGTTATGGTAGTTTATGAACATTATATGCTTGCACTCAAAAATATTGTGTTTAAAAATTTGTGTTCCAAACATATAATGTTTATAGCCAAACATATGAAAAACAGTCTTTTTCATCCGTGTAGTGACAATATTACAAAAACATCATCCAAATACATCGAACTGTCAAACAAATTTCTATTGGAATTGTCCCTAAAGGTGGGTATTTCGAGTTTAGCCGCTAAAAGTTCGAGTTTAGCCGCTAAAATCGTTTGTGAAAAGTTGCTTTGGGCTTTTCCCCATCAAGCTATAATAAAATTTGCAACAAATATGTATAATGTTACGCCTTTTTTAATGATTTAGTTTTCACTTTAGCGGCAAAACTCGAACTTAGTACCCACCTTAAAGGAAAAAGGCGACTTTAATTGGTTGCTTTACTAGAAATTTGTAATATACTCACAAAAAATATTTGTAGTCTCCAATCACGAAATTAATTGATCCAATTAAATTTTAGTTGAAATGTCTTCAATCACAGAAATGATAGTATCAATTAAAATATTAATATTCAAAATTAATTTGTATTAAGAGATGTACTTAAACAATATCTCTTAGAAAATCAATAGCAATATAGTCTCTGAGAAAACTGTAAACTTATTTGCAAATTTTAATTTCAAAGTCAACACTATCAACACAAATCTATTATTGTGTAATTTAAATTGAAAAAGATATATTTGTAAAATCTGAATCGTTAAAAAAGATATATTTGTACAAATCTGAATTGTTAAAACAAAAAAAAAGCATTGTAAATGAATTTGTACACCCTCACAAAAAATCGCTTCTGTAACATATACTCCCAAACATATTTTGCTTCAAGCATATACATTTTTGGGTATTGCCCAAACATTTATATGTTTGATCTCTTCCAATATATAATATGTTTGAAAGCATATTGGTCTAAACAATATATGTTTGGGTAGTCTAAGTTCCAAACATTTTGTATTTTTGCATCCAAATTCAATAATGTTGTCTTCCAAAAAAACAATATGTTATTATGTGAACATATAATATGTTTGGAAGCATTTTGCACCCAAAAATATTATATGCTTAAAAAAAATTCTCCCAAACAATATTGTGCTCAAAATTTTATTTATTTATTTATATATTTACAATCATAATGAATTATGAAAATAAACAGGTAGTATAGGTGCTAACAACATAGGTTTTCGACCTGAATGCTCAAAATTTTGTTTCTGCCTAATTGTATATTCCCCCACATCTTTCTCACTTCCACGAGATTTTTTAGTTCTTAGCACCTTTTTCTGTAATACAAACATTGTAGAAGAAATTATTCAATTTTATGATTTTTTTTTATTTTAATTTTACCTTTTGCCGGACGGGGATTCGAACAGCGGACCACACAGTTTGTAAGGATCAAAGAAGTAGCTGATCAATTGCCCGAGGAAAAATAAAATGTTAATTTTGTAATAACAAGCAACAACCACCAACTTAATTCAATATCGCTCCCTGTTAAATAGCGCTCCAAGCTACTAAACACATATATGTTTATAGGCTATTTCTAAATTAATATATGTTTGCATCCAAGCATATTATATTTGCAAACATTTTATGGCCCAAACATAATATGTTCTAACATATTAACATATATGTCCCAAACATGTTATGCTAGTTTATGAACATTATATGCTTGCACTCAAAAATATTGTGTTTACAAATTTGTGTTCCAAACATATAATGTTTATAGCCAAACATATGAAAAACAGTCTTTTTCATCCGTGTATGATAAGTTATACAACTTTAGAATATAAGTATCATTTATACTTTTCCTGCAGATAAGCCTAAGTGGCATCGCGGGACAGTGTTAATTGTAATAAATTTTAATAATAAATAAATAAATAAATTGATACTATTCACTTTAGTTTCAATTAAAAAATTGTTGAATCAATTAAATTTTTAATTGAATATTTTTTAAAACTCAATTCAGACTTTAATTGGAAAAAAATCGTAGATTTTTTTGTGTATGATAATATTTTAAAGCGTATTTGACAATTGGAGGTGCATCAGCTGTGAGCACCTGCATATGATGAACCACCTGTTATAGTATTAGTACTTATTAAACACGCATTGCCCTATTTATAGAGCCCATATTAGTTACATGAGAATTTTAGCAAGTGCTTCCTATAATGATGAATCATTAGATTACTTTTCCATGGTTCCACAGAATTTTTTGTTAACGTTTGCTGAATGTTTAACCATATTCAACTATTCATGTGTAATGATAACCCAAAAGAATACAAATTAGTTATATCATGTCTATAAAAATATCTTTATAAACGCAATGATACAATCTTGAAGAAAGTAAACTTCATAATATTAGCAATCGTAGGACATATTGAAAATAAACAAATTTATATAAATACGATAACATACTGGCCCATATACCTAACAAACATCAGTTATGGGATGTATTAAATTTCATACCCCACTAGACAATAGTGGTTGGTAGGGAATTTATGCGTCGTTCGTTTTGTAATTATATTTTTTCGATAATGTCGCTATCCAAATTTCCAAGGCAAATTTCATATGTTGGCCAAAAGCATTATTCATGATAAAAAATTCGTTATTTAATTTTATTAACATTTTAAGGAAATTGAAATCGATCGAGAATTAATCAGAATTAAAAATCGTTCTTCAAATTTGATAAAAAAAAAAATTGGGAAAATTGACTTTTGCAAAATTTGGACTTTTCGAGTTTATAATAACGGAAATAACTAAATACAAGCGAGTAATTGGTGAAAATGGCCAAAAATCTTGCACACAGTTGAATATTTTTCACTCAATATTTATTTCCATACCATTAATAAACATTTCTCATAAGTGAACCAGAATTCAAACAAATATTGTTGTAATTGTTTAATTACTTTGTTCTGAGCCGTTATTAAATTTTTCATGTAATTTTTGAGCTTGTTGAGGCTACACCCAGAAAAAAGTGAACCCTCCATGAAAAAAATTAGATTTATTCTAGAAAATATTGTAAAATATTGTAGTAATTGCAACAAGACACTAATAATTTTATATATTTTTATACCCTGCGCCACACTGTGGAACAGGCTATTATAAGTTAGTGCAACAAGCTCCTAGACAAATACCCTTTATTTTCGTATGAAAATATTCACTCAAACACGTAACAAAATTGGGCCTGTAGACTTTTAATATCGGAAATACTATTCTTATTAATTTCTTCACTTGGAAAATTTTGTCAAAATTTTATTTCCTTAGAAAATTTTGTCAAAATTTTATTTCCTTAGAAAATTTTGTCAAAATTGTATTTCTATAGAAAATTTTGCCAAACTTTTATTTCTATAGAAAATTTTGTCAAAATTTTACTTCTATAGAAATTTTTGTCAAAATTTTATTTCTATAGAAAATTTTGTCAATATTTTATTTCTATAGAAAATTTTGTCAAAATTTTATTTCCATAGAAAATTTTGCCAAAATTTTATTTCTATAGAAAATTTTGTCAAAATTTTATTTCTACAGAAAATATTGTCAAAATTTTATTTCTATAGAAAAATTTGTCAAAATTTTATTTCTGTAGAAAAATTTGTCAAAATTTTATTTCTATGGAAAATTTTGTCAAAATTTTATTTCTATAGAAAATTTTGTCAGAATTTTATTTCTATAGAAAATTGTGTTAAAATTTTATTTCTATAGAAAATTGTGTCAAAATTTTATTTCTATAGAAAATTTTCTCAATTTGTTTTTTCCATAGAAAATTTTGTCAAAATTTTCTTTCTATAGAAAGTTTTGGCAAAATTTTTTTCTATAGAAAGTTTTGTCAAAATTTTATTTCTATAGAAAATTTTGTGAACATTTTATTTCTATAGAAAATTTTGTCAAAATTTTATTTCTTGTTGTTTTTGATTTCAGCTTAAAGCAGACTAAACTATAAGTGTAGCTTAACCAACATAGGAAAAGAATATTTGTCAAATTTATTTGGGCAAATCCCTATAGACTGCAAGATGGTTGGATGGACGCACGTTTTGGAATTACCACATTCCTCATCAGCTTCCTCTACTTGCAGCAAAACTATCAACCAATTATCAGAATAAATTCAGGCAGTTGTCTAAACCCAAAAATAAACCACACTTGAATCTTCCGAAAAAAGGTTTTACATGATAGCCGGCTTATGCCGAAATACATTCGTACAAACATATCTCTTTTCCTTTGCCACCGTCAAATCATCGATTTGAGTCCAGTTGGCTGCACTTATTTTGAGCGTGCTTCCTCTTTTTCTTCATTCGTTTTGTTATTGTTGGCTTTTTTCTTTAATCATTGTTGTTGTGTTTGATTTCAGCTTAAAGCCATGCATTGACTAAACTACAAGTGTAGCTTAACCAACAGGGGAAAGGCATGACTTTCAGCTGAAATCAAAAACAACAACAATGATTAAAGAAAAAAGCCAACAAAAATAAAACAAAACGAATGAAATTTTATTTCTATAGAAAATTTTGTAAAAAATTTATTTCCATAGAAAATTTTGTCAAAATTTTATTTCTATAGAAAATTTTGTCAAAACTTCATTTCTATAGAAAATTTTGGTCAAAATTTTATTTCTATAGAAAATTTTGTCAAAATTTTATTTCTATAGAAGATTTTGCCAAAATTTTATTTCTATGGAAAATTTTGACAAAATTTTAATTCTATAGAAATTTTAATCAACATTTTATTTCTTAGAAAATTTTTCCAAAATTTTATTTCTATAGAAAATATTGTCAAAATTTTATTTCTATAGAAAATTTTGTCAAAATTGTATTTCTGTAGAAATTTTTGTCAAAATTTATTTCTATAGAAAATTTTCTCAAAATTTTATTTCTATAGAAAATATTGTCAAAATTTTATTTCTACAGAAAATTTAATCAAAATTTTATTTCTATGGAAAATTTTCTCAATTTTTTTTCCATAGAAAAGTTTGTCAAAATTTTATTTCTATAGAAAATTTTGTCAAAATTTTATTTCTGAAGAAAATTGTGACAAAATTTTATTTCTGAAGAAAATTTTATTTCTATAGAAAATTTTGTCAACATTTTATTTCTATAGAAAGTTTTGTCAAAATTTTATTTCAATGGAAAACTTTGCCAAAATATTTTTTCCAGAAAATTCTAAACAAAATTTATGAAGTACCTCTTTGTAAAATCTACCAAAACATGGAAAAATCTATCAACTGTGGCAACCGTGTTCAGCACCCGTCAACCAAGAATTGCTTACAAAGGAGGTTCCTCGCTTCATTTGTACCACACAAGGGCCACGAAAATCTCTGGACCTTAATCCATTGATCTTTTGCGCTTTGAGAATTTTGAAAATTAAAGTTGGCGCTAAAAATACCAAAATTTCGATAATATCAAGCCAAGAGCCAGAAGGAGACGAGATAGACACATAGTGTCTTTGGCAATAATGCTCAGGGTGGTCCCTGAGTCGATATAACCATGTCCGTCCGTCTGTCTGTGAACACATTTTTGTGATCAAAGTCTAGGTCGCAATTTAAGTCCAATCGCCTTCAAATTTGGCACATGTTCCTTATTTGGGTCAGAATAGAACCCTATTGATTTTGGAATAAATCTGAACCGATTTTAATCAAATTTTGCAAAAAAATTTCAACCAAATTCGGTCAAAATCTTTAGCGCTACAGACAGAAAACAGACCAGTGATGTCAGATGTAGGGAAAATCCTTTTTTGTACTTCAAATGTAGGGAATTTTTTCTATTTCCAAAGTTTACCAAAATTTTCCAAAAAATAACACATTCGTTTAGTATTTCAAATATTTTAAGACCCAGTAAAATTAGGACACAATTTCATAAAAAATCTGAATTTAAATTGCAATGTTCTGTTGCCATATGTTACTTTGGCAATACAAATATCTAAATTATCGGCAATGAGCTTGAAGGGTTATTTATCGATCTCATTTATAATTTACAGAAGGAATTTGCACTTGTTTCAAATGTTCCTTAGTAATTATAATAGAATTAATTCCAAACGTTTAAGAAAATATTTATGTAAATATTTTTTATATTTAAAATAAATAAAGGAACTGAAATTTATACAATAAAATATTCCGCTCACAGGGCGAATATATACACGGCAAAAATCAGAAAGTTTCAAAATATTAATTTCTTTACTTTCTTACAGTATTTGTTGTAATTTTATAAATTTTTTGTCGTAGGGAAAATTGTAGGGAAAACATTTTTGGGCGTAGGGAATAAAAGGGAATTTTTGAAGTTGTGTAGGAAATTTTCAAAATCCTCCTAGCATCACTGAAGCAGACACAATTTAAGAAAAAATTAACTCATTTCAGAAACCTATGAACGCAATTTAAGAAAACTTCATCCAATTTGGCGAAAATATGAACTATTACCAAATTTATTAAAATTGTCAACTTCATTTGTAAACAAGAATTTTTCTCATTTTTAGTTCACGTCATTAAAGTAGACAAAAAATAATTAAAATAAAGAAAATTTTCTCACATTTTGCAAAATTTAACTAAAATTAACTAATTTTCATGAACAAAAAATAATTAAATCGGCTATAAAAAAAATATTTTACTCTTTTCTGAGGGTATACCTTATAAATAATTGCACCCTGTAAATGTATACTTTAGAATATTCTAAAAATTCAGAAAATTCGACGTTTTAAAATATTGTCAATATGGATTTTTTTTCCTATTGTGGAAATTTGATTTTTGACATACGCGATTGTTTCCATAGCACTATGGGGATAACGACCGGATTCTGAGGTTAAAATTACAAATTATTGTTATTCTACGTACCTGTAGAAATATTTTTCATTGAACATAATGTGGATTTGCTTATACTATAAGATTAAATTAAAAAAAAATGTGACAACTTTGCCAGATTATTTTAAAAAACAATACGCGTAAGTTGACACATGTTTCTTATATTTTTTTATTTTGGGCTACTACACACAAAAAATAATAAAACTTTCCTCCAAAACGAAATTTTAGACAAACAAATATCATTTCCCATTTGCTTTTCGCTGTAAGGAAGAATATTATATATTTTTTGTGATAATCGTTTATTCGTTTACAGGATGTAATCAATTTCATGAAGACTAACTCAATTTTTTCTTTTCTGGCTAGTTTTCCTCTCATCTTTCTCACTTGCACGAGGTTTTTTTAGGTTTTAGCACCTTTTTCTGTAATTATTAAATTTAATATATTTTTTAATTTTACCTTTCACCTGGACGGAGAATCGAACCGCTGACCATATATTTTGTAAGCCAACACACTATTCACTGGGCTACGTAGCTTTTATTCTCATCGACAGACAATTATCGCTATAGCCATCAACGCGCAAACAACGCAAACAGTCAAACAGTTATATCTATATACACTGACATATTGAATTTTTAAATTTAAGATAAAAACGCTTCAAATATAGGCTAAGACTTATTTTAATGATTTGCATCTTTTGTTTAAAGTTTTTTAGCATTAAGAAAACTGTTTTTACTTTGAAGTACCTGGCATCATTTGGATTTTGAAATTGGAATTTGTTGATACATAAATACCTTTATTAATATATCGCAAATAGAAAATAAAAACTCGATGAATGAGCTATTTATCCAATTTTTATTGATCCTAGATTTAAAGCCAGGGAGGTTGGTAAAAAATGTCTTTATTTTAAAGAAGTCGCATCTTTGGCTCGGAATCAATACCAAAATCCTTAAGGGAAGGTCAAAATCTTTGCATCCAAGTAAACTTGTTTTTGAGTGTAGCATAGTTTTCGGCGCCCACGAACCGATGTAAAGAAACGTTGTTTAACAGAAACACACATTTAGTTGGTAACCGTAGAGCAATGCCAGCCTTACATACAAAGAGTGGTGGGTTCAATCCCTGTTTCGACCAAACACTAAATTTTTTTTTTACATATACATATTCCAAAAATGTTCGGAAGATTCCGAAAAGATGTTCGACATTACATACATACTATTATATTAAATGTTTACTATGAACATCAAAATCTGTCTTAGCAACTTTAGAAAGCTGTGGGTCTGTGGGACGTATCATAGTTTATCATCATGTGGAAAAAATTTGTGGATGTTTGTTTTAAATGTTTGTACTTACACCGTACAAAAACGAAATTGTACAAAACGAAATTTCCAAAACATGTTCAAGGGTCGAAAATTTCTTTTGTTAGGAAAGTTTTTTTCGTGTAAAATCTTGTGGACCGTCATAAGTAAAGTAGAAATTATACTGCCACAGTTATTTTATAGTGGTTTCCCAACAAACAAAGCGTCGCCAAAAAAGTAATAAAAATGTTCTTTTTGGATCCGGAAGTGGTGCATAATTGACGTACACGGTTGAAAAAGACTGTTTTTCATATGTTTGGCTATAAACATTATATGTTTGGAACACAAATTTTTAAACACAATATTTTTGAGTGCAAGCATATAATGTTCATAAACTAGCATAACATGTTTGGGACATATATGTTAATATGTTAGAACATATTATGTTTGGGACATAAAATGTTTGTAAATATAATATGCTTGAATGCAAACATATATTAATTTAGAAATAGCCTATAAACATATATGTGTTTAGTAGCTTGGAGCGCTATTTAACAGGGAGCGATATTGAATTAAGTTGGTGGTTGTTGCTTGTTATTACAAAATTAACATTTTATTTTTCCTTGGGCAATTGATCAGCTACTTCTTTGATCCTTACAAACTGTGTGGTCCGCTGTTCGAATCCCCGTCCGGCAAAAGGTAAAATTAAAATAAAATAAAAAATCATAAAATTGAATAATTTCTTCTACAATGTTTGTATTACAGAAAAAGGTGCTAAGAACTAAAAAATCTCGTGGAAGTGAGAAAGATGTCGGGGAATATACAATTGGTCAGAAACAAAATTTTGAGCATTCAGGTCGAAAACCTATGTTGTTAGCACCTATATTACCTGTTTATTTTCATAATTCATTATGATTGTAAATATATAAATAAATAAATAAAATTTTGAGCACAATATTGTTTGGGAGAATTTTTTTAAGCATATAATATTTTTGGGTGCAAAATGCTTCCAAACATATTATATGGTCACATAATAACATATTGTTTTTTGGAAGATAACATTATTGAATTTGGACATATTATATATTGGTAGAGATCAAACATATAAATGTGTGGGCAATACCCAAAAATGTATATGCTTGAAGCAAAATATGTTTGGGAGTATATGTTACAGAAGCGATTTTTTGTGAGGGTGTAGAAGCGATGAATTTAACATGGGCTTGTTATAGGACGGAAGTTCTCCATTTCAACAGCCGTTGCACTGAATTTGCATCATTTCTTTAGGTGTGATCCGAATTCAATGTATTGGATGTAAATTAAAAAATTCTGTCATACTTTGTCAAATAAATAATTTTTATAATTTTTTTATAATTTTTAGTGGATTCTAACGCTTGTCGGAAACATTTGACCTCAAATATTTTCAAAAATTCTTAATTTTTTCAGATTGGATTTAGCATTTTTTTTCGACAAAATTTAAATGATTTGTACCATTTGATGAATTCTTACTCAGTTTTTAGGCTATTTGAAACAAAAGAAGGTAAAATGACCCATAAAAAGTATGAAAAACCCAAGTTATAAAATATTGAATTAAAAGAACTTTTTGGGTAGTTAAAATAAGAACATCACTGCACGCAAAAAAATAATTCTTTCCTCCCAAACGAAATTTTAGACAAACAAAGTTCGTTTCTCATTTGCTTTTCGCTGTAAGGAAGTGTATTTGGAAGAAAAGTATATACTTTTTGTGATAAACGTTTGTTCTTTTCCAGGATGTAAAAACAATTTCATAAAGACTAACTCAAAAAAAATTTTTCTGGCTAATTGCATTTTCCCTCACATCTTTTTCACTTCCGCGAAGATTTTTAGTTCTTAGCACCTTTTTCTGTAATACAAACAATGTAGAAGAAATTATACGATTTTATGAATTTTTAAAATTTTTTTACCTTTCGCCTGGCGGAGAATCGACCATGCACTTTGTAAGCCAACACACTAACCACTGAGCTATGTACCTGTTATGGTCATCAATAGATAAATATCCATATAAGTTATATTTATATAGCATAGCTTGCGGCGCCCACGAACCGAATAAACAAAGTTTATTTAACAGAAACAAACATTTAGTTTGGCACCGTGGAGCAGTGGTTGCTACGTCTGACTCTCATGCCAAGGGTCGTGGGTTTGATCCCTGCTTCGACCAAAGTTTTTTTTTTTTTACATACATTCTACATATGTTCGGAAGATTCCGAAAAAAATGTTCAACATTACATTGTACTATATTAAATTTTGAACTGTAAAATGTGTTTTATTAAAGACCAAAAGTCAGAAAAGAACAGTGTTTGATATAAACGAAATGGGCTCTGTTGTTGTTTCAAAAATAACTTTTTTTATTGAAAAAATAAAAACTTTGTAACAAACGAATTTTTTTGGTGATAAAAGTTTAAAATTTTCGAAGCAATTCAAAAAACTCTAACGAAAGAAAAACGTTTTCGGTACACGTTTTCCAAACGTTTTTTTTTCTTTGCGTGTGGGAGTGCATCTTTTAGAAGTGTTTTTAAAGTTGTGCCTTTGGAAGAACACCCAATTTTGTTTGCTGGGTTAATGTGTCATTTATTGTGGACTCAATCATGATGATGAGTTATTATGGGTGTATCATTTGAAAATTCCAATAATTAGGCAAATTGTCAAAACTATGGTGTTTCAAAAATAAACATCACACACAAATAAGTACTTTTCCTTTTGAGTCATTCTACTTCAAAGCAAAGTGTAACAATTAAGTCCATTGCTTCGTAACACCAAAGTTTTAGGCGGTGCAGGGGCGAATGAATGGATATTCATATACTTTAATTGTTATTGAAACATGCAAATATATTCCAAATAAGATAAATAATAACTGCAAAATATTAGTTCATATCTTGCTAATAAGTCGATACGACACGCCCACACTGAACACTAAATGCTTACTTTTTTTACACAAGGTTGTCAGCACACTGAAATATTATTTGTATATTTTTTTGTTTATAAATATTCAAGTAGAAGTAAAACCAAAAAGCTTGTAATAGGTTATTTATTTTTTTAAATGGAAAAGTTTTATGAGAAAATTAGAAACTTCCGGCTACTGGAATTGTACTTTTGTAGAACAATACATTTTCTCGGTGTAAAAAGATATATATTCAATAATTTATGAAAATATTAAAAACAAAATCATATTTAACTTGGAATGACCCATATGAAATTTGATATTTAAATGTTCGTTACGTAGCGTATGACTATTGTACGTAATATTGAATGAAATACCTAAACATGACGCCATCATGACAAAATCACTATCTTGAATATAGGAAGTGTTGATGGGGCATGTGCGGCGACTTGTATGCTCGACTTGTAATCGATTGATAGATCTTGGCGCAGAGTTAAGGGGTTCTATGCCAAATATAAAATTACAATAACAAAATTGTGTGTTGTTGTCGTTGCAATTCCAGTTATTAAAATTGATCAATACTCACTTGCACTGTAGTAGGAGTCAGTCTTGGATGTTTCAAACTCCTACATTGTCTGATTCTTGCAAGAATGAACACTGATCCATTTGCAAACACACAGAAAAATGTAAAACCTTATAGTCATCAAACATGTTCTAGATGAGATCTGTTACTCTTAATTCGTACATTTGAAATTATAAGAGCATCACCCTCTCCCTTTTCTACAGCTGATGATTCCGTTGTTCATTTATACACACTAGAGGTGCGCGCGTGAAGGATTTTTCACGCACACTCACGCACGCTCACAAATTCAAATTGTCATTCACGCACGATCACGCACGCCTGTTTTAGAATTGCTCACACTCACGCACGCTCACGAATGAATTCGTAACATTCACGCACGATCATGCACGCCCGTTTTTGAATTGCTCACACTCACGCACGCTCACGAATGAATTCGTAACATTCACGCACGATCACGCACGCCCGTTTTTGAATTGCTCACACTCACGAACGCTCAGGAATGAATTCGTAACATTCACGCACGATCACGCACGCCCGTTTTTGGATTGCTCACACTCACGCACGCTCACGAATGAATTCGTAACATTCACGCACGAAGGTTTTTATTGATTCACGCTCACTCACGTTCACGAACCAAAATCCTGCAAAGATAAACACTCACGATTGCAGAATAGTGACTACCGCACGCCCACGACGGGATATATCAACTCACGCACGTAAACGAACAACAAACTTATTCACGCACACTCACGATTCGAAAAAAAAAACTACTCACGCACGTTCACGAACAATGAAACGTACATCCACACACTCACGATTCATAAAAAAACTATTCACGCACGCTCACGATGTAAAATGCAACTCACGAAGGTTCACGATTTAGCGATGTCCGTCTGTCTGTCTGTCTGTCTGTCTGTCTGTCTGTTCATGTATTTTTGTGCGCAAAGTACAGGTCGCAGTTTAAGTCCGATCGTCCTCAAATTTGGCATAGGGTCGTTTTTTGGGACAAAGACAATCGCTATTGATTTTGGAAAAAAATCGGTTCAGATTTAGATATAGCTGCCATATATATTTATCCCCGATCTGGTCATAATTGGCGTATTTATCAACCGATGTTCTTCAAATTCAGTACATCCGAATATTTTATGAGTCTCGAAAAACTTGCAAAATATCAGCTAAATCGGTTCAGATTTAGATATAGCTCCCATATATATCTTTCGTCCGATTTAGACTCATATGAACAAAGAGGCCAAAGGTTACTACCGATTTTCGTGAAATTTTGCATAAAGAGTAGAATTGACATTCTACCAATGCTTGGTAAATTTGATTGAAATCGGTTCAGATTTTGATATAGCTCCCATATATATCTTTCGTCCGATTTGCACTTATATGCCCTCAAAAGCCAGAGTTTTGCCGTGATTTAGTTCACAGGGAGTACGTTTAATAGTATCGATAAGTGTACCAAATTTGGTTGAAATCGGTTCAAATTTAGATATAGCTCCCATATATATCTTTCGCCCGATTTATACTCAAATGACTACGGGGGCCAAAGTTAAACACCCATTTACGTGAAATTTTGCAGAGATAACAGAATTATTATTCTAACTATGCATGTCAAATTTAGTCGAAATCGGTTCAGATTATATATAGCTCCCATTATATGTACACCAGAGTTGGGGAAATATGGTAGACTGTTTCATATTTTAGACCTATTTTCAATGAGATTTTCCTCTAATTGACTGGATAGTTTCCTCAGAGAATATATTTAATATGATATTTAAGAGTGTCAAGTGTGATCTAATTTGGTTCAGATTTAGATAAAGCCTCCATATATTCGTTTTTCCGGTTTATACAAATATGGCAAAAATTCCCACACTTGACACAAAATTCTGTGATGATTTCCCCATATCTTAGTCATATCCTAAACACTGTAATGCCAGAATTTCCACAGAACGGTTGAGTTTTAAATAAGGCTCCAAGTCGCCCGACTTGACCAAATAATATATCATAACCCATACTTGACTATATATCTTGGCGGGATCTAACCAATATCCCTGTAAAGTCGCCATTGCTAAGTATCAAAAATTGTAAATATTACTAAAATTGCCCTATATCTCGAATACATATGTATCACCTGATCAATCATAAATGCTCTTTTGTATAATTGCATTAAAATTTCTCTCGCTTCATATCTCTCATATTTTTTTACTATGTTAACATTGTGTTTCATCCCAGGGCGTTAGCCGATTTAAATTGTAATTCTAGAGTTTTTGTAAAAGTACAAAAAATTGTCTCCATTAAAAGTATTTGTATCTGGAAATGCAAACCTTTATATAGCTCCCAGCAAATTTGAAGTGGTTGAGAGTCTACATAGTGGTGAAGGGTATAATATAGTCGGCTCTGCCCGACTTTAGACTTTACTTACTTGTTCATACATAATTTTTATCGTGAGCAAGACGTTTTTGTAAATATAATTTTTGTCGTGAGCGTAAATAGGCTCGTGAACATGTCATTTCTCGTGAGGGTGAATTATTTCGTGAATGTGAATTTTTTCGTGAACGTGAATTTCATCGTGAGCGTGAATTTTTCGTGAATGTGAGTTTCTTCGTGAGCGTGAATTTTTCGTGAACGTGAATTTTTTCGTGAACGTGAATGTCATCGTGAGTGTGAAGTTTTCGTGAATGTGAATTTCTTCGTGAACGTGAATTTCTTCGTGAGCGTGAATTTTGTCGTGAGCGTGAATTTTTCGTGAATGTGAATTTTTTCGTGAACGTGAATTTTGTCGTGAGCGTGATTTTGAAAAAAATTTACTCACGCACATTCACGAACAGAATTTGATGTTCACGCACGATCACGCACGACACATTTTTGTTCAGTCCCATTCACGCACATTCACGTGATTTGGTCAAAATTTCATTCACGAATCACGTGACTCACGCGTGAATCACGCGTGTCACGAAAATTTCGTGTCACGCGCACACCTCTAATACACACTCTCTCTATATATTTCATCTGCCAATGTTAGTTTTTAGCAGGGAACACCCTAGGTTGCTGATCTTTCCAATGTTCTATTGTTGAGGTAATATTTCAGTTAAGAATCGCAAATACTCGAGACAAGAACGAAACGTGCGGACGATTGTATGAGTTCACGTAGCGTAAAGTAATGATTTGATGGTTTGAAATTCCGCCATTCAGATTTATGAATAATATTAATCAAGTGTTTTGTGTCATCAAGTGATTTGTTTGTGATTTTGATCTATATAGTGATAAGATAATTAAGATAAACAAATATTTAATATAAAAATTAATTATAATCAAAATTTGTGGATATAAGTGTCATCGTTATGTCTTCATGGTATACGGGATATGTTCCCAATTGGGTGAATCGATTTTGGCAACCTACACCTCCAGTGAATCCATTTCGCAATATACGTCCTGAAAGTAAGGATTTAAAATGAATTTAAAAAAAAAATGTAATAAAATTTGGCCGTGCCAAATGTGAAATACCCTTAAATAATCAATGAGTGCAAATCAAATTTTTTATCTTGTGTTACAATAAGTAAATGCATTATTTCTAATGCTTTGGCATCATATATAGAGAAAACATATTTTTTTAATACACACTAAAAAAAGAATAATTGTGGTAAGCAAAACGATTTCTTCTCCTTTAATTGCGGATGGGATTTTCTGAACGAAAATCAAGAGTTGAGTAGGTTTAAAAAATGTTGACTTTTACTTATGGATTTTGGTATTTATTAAGACAATATTTTATATATTTACAATCACAGTTTTATATGTTTAGAATTATGATATAGACCTTCAATTTAATGAATTTTATAAATGAAGGAATTCACTAAAAGATACATTCCAGCATAATATTTCAAACTATACATTTTAAAGAAAAAATTGCTACACTCAAAAAAAAAAGTGAAAACTCTATTTCACTAAAGCCAATTTAAGTTTATTTTAGTTCATGGATTTAGTATGTTTGGAGAATGTTTACTGTACTCTTATAATTTTTGGGTACGTTATTCAAATGAGCGAAATTATGCACAAATGAAGCGTAAACATTTACTAAATTCGTATTTCTCACAAAATAGTTCATTATTTCTTTAAATTTGTAAGTTTTATTAAAAGTGAATCCAACCTGAACTTCGTAGGGAACTAACGACATTCTTGCAGTTTTGAACTCCATTCTTTCCTTCAAACTACAATTTTAGGACAAGCAATTTACACAATATTAAGAACAAATTTCATTAAAATAATGACATTTTAATTAAAAGAAATTTCTAAACTTTGTTATTAAATTGTTATTAAAGTTAAGACACAAATTTTGGAAATTTGCGTTCTTCCGTTAAAATTGTAGGTCTTTGAATTAAGGCAAATTTTCCTTAAAATAAAGAAAAAATATTTTTGCTTTAATAAAATCGTTTATAAATTAACTGAAATAATAAATGTTAAGATTTAAGATAAAAACGCTTCAAATATAGGCTAAGACTTATTTTTAGGATTTATTTTTCTATTACAATTTGATTTTTTAAACTGGCATTTTTTTAAAGTGAATAGAATAAAAATTCCATGAATGGAATCTATATCATAGTTTTAATTTTATTGATTCTACACAGAAAAAATGTAAACTAAAATATTTCCAATTAAAATGTTTATTACATTTTCAAAAATATTCAAATAAAAATTTAATTGATTTAACAAATTTTTTAATTAAAACAAAAATCAATCAGAAAAATTATTTGTATCAATTAATTTTTTAATTGACTTCGGTGATACATACTGATGTCAACATTTCAATTAAAAATTAATTGAATCAATTAATTTCGTGATTGAATCTAACAATAATTTTTTTTATGTGTAGATTTAAATTAGCTAGGTCCCCAAAAATTGTCTTTATTTTAATGAAGCTACATCTTTGGCTCGGAATCAATACCTTAAATCCTTAAGGAAAGGTCAAAATTTTGGATTCTATTTTTGAGTGTAGATACATGTCAGTTTAAAAATGTAAATTATAACAGCCACTTCAAAGACTCCTAATCTGTAATTCAAGGATCCAAAATCTCAGCTAATTTAAAAAATTAGTATAAACTATAATATTTGTCTTTACATTAAGGAAAATTTACCTTAATTCAAAAACTTCAACACAAAATTTAAAGATGAGTATCATAAATTAAAACAAAAACAATTAATGTGTTGTTCCCATTAAAATTACTTAGAGAAAAAAGAATTTATAAAATTTCTTTATTTTAAAGAAATCTTTACTTTATATTGTATATGCAATGTTTTGTTGTAATACAAAGCTCAAATAGTGTATAGAAATATTACTGCATGTTATTATACACTATGTGATATACGTTTAATTTTAATAAAAATATCTATTTAACAAAGAAATATATACTTAATATATCAAAAATAACAAATTTCCTAAAATTTCAATATTAATATTTTTTGTGTAGCTAAAGTCGAGGATACTTTTATTTGTGATGTGCTTTACTATAACATTACATTTTTGATCGAAATCGGAACCAAAATAAATAAATAAAAAACATTTAGATTTGTATGAGATATTTTTTTAGTGTATGTTGAAGTGTAAACAAAAATAAACCACTAGCATTAATATTGTATTTAGCCTTTATTTCTATATAGTTTATTGTGTTTTGCTGAAGGGACAGATTCAACCAGTGACTTCATCCATATTTTTCATAATTCTAATTATCTGTCTTCCGGCCGTTTTTTTTTTGGCTTTGATTGGGTTATCTTTTTTTATGTTGTCAAACATGTTTTGGCAATGCTATTGTTTGGGTTCATAAATTCCAAAACAATACCAATGGCTTTGAATGTTAACACCAAATGCGTTTTAAATGACGAGAAACTTTACGTCATTGGGATTCATTCTGAGAAAATAAAAATGGCTAATATGTGAAATTCTTTTACCAGGATCATATGGAACTTTTTGGATATTAGCATAGTGCATGCACTGAAAGAAACTTAATCAAATTCAAGGCTTTTCTTTTATTTACAATAAAAAAAATTATGCCAATATTCAGATATTGTCAGAGATATGTATAAGAAGCAACCCGGTGTCAGACTAAAGTTTAAAATAATACGAAAAAATTCTCGGAGTGGTTAAATGCACCATCCATCGAGTCCATATTTCATATCCAAAAAATAGCAAAGGATGTCTTACCAGCATCCAAACAATGAGCCCGTTGGATCATTCCGCATTTCAAATAAAAAAAAAAACTTTTAATGGGATAATGTCTCGACTTATATGTGACACAAGAGCCTTTCAATTTCAGTACTTTTGACGCCACATAAATTCATAGAAATTTCTGTAGAAACTTCAATGAGTGATTGAATTGGTTTTTGTAATGTTTGACAATTTTGCTATGAGATTATTTAGTCATCAAAGAATCTTTATATATGGACATCATCACATTATATATAATATTCTATACAAATATTACTCATAGAAAATATGTATCAGCTCAAACCAAATAGCTAAAATTGCTTTGTAAAGTTTTCGGAAGTTTGTTGTTTTTTTTATAGAATAATGCTGTAACAGGTTGGCTGATAAGTCCCCGGTCTAACAAAGAAAAACACATTTTTTTTGTCAAAATTCGTTTTTATTATTCAACATAGTTCCCTTCAAGAGCGATACAACGATTATAACGACCTTCCAATTTTTTTAGGGCATTTTGGTAGTACTCCTTCGGTTTTGAGTCAAAATAGGCCTCAGTTTCGGCGATCACCTCTTTATTTCAGCAAATTTTTTTTCCCTGCGAGCATCCTTCTGAGGTCTGAAAACAAGAAAAAGTCGCTGGGGGCCAGATCTGGAGAATACGGTGGGTGGGGACGCAATTCGAAGCCCAATTCATGAATTTTTGCTATCGTTCTCAATGACTTGTGGCACGGTGCGTTGCCTTAGTGGAACAACACTTTTTTCTGCTTCATATGGGGCCGTTTTGCCGCGATTTCGACCTTCAAACGCTCCAATAACGCCATATAATAGTCACTGTTGATGGTTTTATCGATAAAAGTTATTCCATGCGCATCCCAAAAAAAAAGAGGCCATTACTTTGCCAGCAGACTTTTGAGTCTTTCCACGCTTCGGAGACGGTTCACCGGTCGCTGTCCACTCAGCCGACTGTCGATTGGACTCAGGAGTGTAGTGATGGAGCCATGTTTCATCCATTGTCACATATCGACGGAAAAACTCGGGTGTATTACGAGTTAACAGCTGCAAACACCGCTCAGAATCATCAACACGTTGTTGTTTTTGGTCAAATGTGAGCTCGCGCGGCACCCATTTTGCACAGAGCTTCCGCATATCCAAATATTGATGAATGATATGACCAACACGTTCCTTTGATATCTTTAAGGCCTCTGCTATCTCGATCAACTTCATTTTACTGTCATTCAAAATCATTTTGTGGATTTTTTTTTTATGTTTTCGTCGGTAACCACCTCTTTCGGGCATCCACTGCGTTCACCGTCCTCCGTGCTCATTTCACCACGCTTGAATGTTGCATACCAATCAATTATTGTTGATTTCCCTGGGACAGAGTCCGGAAATTCATTATAAAGCCAAGTTTTTTCTTCCACCGTATTTTTTCCCTTCAGAAAACAGTATTTTATCAAAACACGAAATTCCTTTTTTTCCATTTTTTTCACAATAACAAAAGTTGCTTCACAAAAGACGCTCTATCTCACAAACTAATTGACTTACAGACGTCAAATTTTGACACGAATCATTTGAAGGTTGGTACTATATAAAAATAATATGCATTTAATACTAGCGACGCCATCTATGTGTCAGACCGGGGACTTATCAGCCAACTGTTAATATACACTACACTGAAAAAAAGCATGCCCGATTCTAAAGATTTCGTTCTTACACTAATGATTTTGGTGTTGATTCCGAGCCAAAGAAGCGGAGAATTGAAGTAAGGATACTTTTAAGACACAATTCTCTTTTAAATTTGAGTATTATGTACTTGATTCTAGGAAACAATTTAAATTTTATTCGTTCAGAGTCCTTTGAAATCATTTTAACGGCAATTTAAATTTGAAAATTCGACTACAAGTACAAATTAGGCTTTGTTTCAAGTAAAAAATTCTTTAAAATAAAGTGTTGACAAATATCTTCTATTTTTGAATGCTTCGTTTCTTCGTAGTCAACAATTTTGAAGACTATTTCATTAATTTTGAAGAATTTTTCAGAATTATAAAAGCCAAGTTGACCTTAGTGAAACAAAATTTTCTGTCATGTGAAGACACCCAGTTTTACTAAAATCACTTAACAAAACGACTTCATTGAAAAGTTTATCGTCTTTTGGACAAGGAAAAAATGCAGAGAAATGCTACGCTAAGAAAAATTAGCATTCGTATTTTAAGGACACGATATATTCGGCCTCATGACAATATTTTTTCAGTGCGTGATATATATCAGTAATGACATACTTCTGTCCGATGGTCCAAAATCGATGACACTGAGGCATAATTGAGGTTCTATGGCTTTAAGGAGCCGAATTATTACAACCTTCAGGTAATATGGTAATTTCTATGCCAAATCACATGAATATTAGGTTAGATTAGGTATAGTGTATAGATCGATATTTGCAGCTCACTTAAGGTTGAGTTACATATCATTCGTTATCCGCGCGTTGATGGAAGGGTTGATATTTTTCAGTTTGAAGCACTCTAACAAATCAGTAGCTTTCAAAGAGAAAATTCAAATCTTCAATCAACGGACGCATTAACGCATGAAATATAACTCAACCTTAAGTCCATTGTGAAACATCAGCGGTGAAATTCTCTCCTATCATTGAGTGTTGCCCGATTCTATATTAAGCTCAATGATAAGGGAACTACTTTTTATAGTCGAGTCCGAACGGCATTCCATATTACAGTGAAACCACATAGAGAAGCTTTGAAACACTCAGAAATCATTTTATTTAAATCATTTTATTAACATAATTTTTCTGACACATTTTATGTAATAACATTATATACAGTACATAATATAGGGTCAAACTTGTTGTACGGATATGGAAAATAAAGAATCAATCAATCAAAAAAAAAAAATCCGGGTTATATGTTTGGATACAAAAATAAGATGTTTGGGACAAAAATATTTAACACAATGTATGTGGGTATAAAAAATGTGTTTATTATGTTTGGAATTGATATGTTAATATGCTAAAACATAATATGTTTAGTTGAATAAATTTTTTAATAAAAATAATGTTCGCACAGAAGCATGAAGAAACGTTGCCTCAAAAAATTGTTAAAATAAGAAGATTTTAACAGGTTTGGTAAAATTGAAATAAAAAGTTGCCCACTTTTGAGAGTGCTCACGTTTGGAAGGTTTCACTGTATATACAGTGGGGAGCAAAATCGAGTGCATGTTGACCACATAGGAGTATGCTTTATTTGCTTAATAAAAACCGTCTACTGAGTCCAATTGCTACAAATTTTATTTCATTTATACTTTATTTCCTTATGAACAAAACTGTACATTCACATAAATTATATACCTATACTAATACATTTGAGCCTTTTGAGCATTTGAAAAATGTGCTCCGACAACCATTTCCTTACTATTTTGTAAGTATGTTGAGTTTGCCGTCTTTTTGAAAAACAAATTGATCTTCAGGTATGGGCAAACCTCCACAAACCTAGGCAAATTTGGCACATATCATAGTAGAGACTACTTTTTTCATGATTCCTTATCACTTACCAACGGCCAAGTGTGTCACCTTCCCCCTCTATGTTTTACGGTTTGTGTGATGTGGTTTTTTGAAGACTTTGTCATTGCCAAGTAATTACTACTAATGTTCGGAGGTCGTTACTAGTAATGTTCTTTGCATCAGATTGTTTCATCTGACCCGTCATCAACGACCCAATCTTTGTGAGCCTAGCTAGACATTTTCTATTTAATAAAGATTGCAAAAAGTGGAAACATGCACTCGGTTTTGCTCCCTGCTGTACATTCATCCCAAAACGAATTATAATCATATGAAACACATTTTTCTTTCACTATGTGTTTAAGATTAGAACATCTCATTGATTATTCTTAATACTGAATATATAAAACAAATGGAATTCTCGTATGCATTCAATCAAGTGCTTCAAAGTTTACATTATGCTTATTTGCAACAAATTGTTGAATGTTCTCTGACACCATATCTAATATGTTTGATTTACGCAAATACCTAAAGTAGATATCCACAATATTTCGAAATAGAATTTCTATTTGCCCATTTGCTTAAGGATGACCTCATACAATCAATGTTTATTAATTATTTAAATATTCATTTTATATATGTGCAATGTGCTTCTATATTACGTATAACAATGAGATTTTAATACTATCGAAATATATTTTGATTGCCAAAACAATAGATTTTCAATTAGAACAATAACATTGGGGACCTTTTAACCCTCCCAAAGTAATAAAGTATACATGTGTTATTGCTTTTGGTTTTGAAGACCACTATATTTTAAAGCAACCCAGATATGACTAATAGAGATTTTTGACTAATAGAAAATGTGCGCTCTCCATATTTCTTTTAAATTGGACATACTTGTCTCTATAATGAAAATTTTGTTGTAAAATTAACTTCACTTATTGGAAAGGAAAGATTAGCTTCTAGAGCACTCTTAATACGAGGTTTAATTTTTATATTTCGGGATTTGGTAACCCTAGTGTTGCAATCTTCCAACAGACAGCTTATGGTAAAGCTTGACCTTTTTGAGGTTATACGTACTCAGAACGTTTTGACATTCGATATTTGTGTTGTTTACAGCAACTTAAACGATTCATCTCACCAAAAAAAATGGAATTAAATCATGAACATTTTAGTGAGATTTTTTGTTTTATAACCTTCGACGTGGATTAACTCAATTTAGTTTTTGGCGATGAAGATCCGTCTAGGACCAGTGTTTATCTATGGTATAGTGAATTCAACCGAAATCGCAGTTCGTTCCAAGAATTTCGTGAAGGTCGACCAAAATCAGTTGTTGTTCCGGAAACCATTGATGATGTGCTCCAACTGATATTGCAAGTTCGTCATGAGACCTATCGTTAGATTGAGACAACCTTAGACATTATTCGGATCGGCATATATTCAATATTGCATGAGCATTCGACTGTCAAAAAAATCGTTCACATTGGATCCTACACAATTTGTCAATTGCTTAAAGAAAGGCTCGTGTCGATTGATCGAAAGAAACATCAGCAGACTGTATGTATAGAAGGCGCACTGATCATGAAAGTGGATTGGAACTGAAAGTAAAATTTCCAAATCTATAGATATTAGATTTCAAATCAAGGCGTTATTGAATCATTTCTATATATTATCATTCTATACATTATCAAGTAACCAGCTATATATAATCAAGTAACACGCTACGACGAAGAATTTTCAAAGGTAACTGTTATATTCAGCGGTGCCAACTCTGACGATTTTTTGTCATTTTGACGATTTTTGATGGTAAATTTGACCTCTGACGATTTGACGATTTTAAACAACGTAGTTATGAGTTGACGATTTTTTTAAATGCTCGACCCAAGTTTTTCCTTTTAACATTTGACATTGATGTATCATCTATATAATATAGGGTCTATGGATATTCTTTTGTCTAAAAACTATTTAAAACTAAATAATTCTGATTGATATGAAGCCAGTTTAGTTAAATTCCCTTTATTAATTTATTTATTACCGATAATAGTAATAATAATAAAAATTATACACGAGCAAGTAATAAGGATTTGAATTCGCTTGTAGAATAGAACATTTTTCTTCCATGAAAATTTTGTTAAACAATGTAGTCAAAATCAGAAATATTGATTTAAATTAGTTAAAAATTTAATTTAATTAATCTTCGTTTAAAAAACTGGAAACTAGATGACTTAATTAGAGAGTTAAACGACATTATTCATGTAACTAAAATGAATTAGAGCCTCTTCTTATGTTTTTGTTTGAATAAAACTTTCAATTTGTTTTTCAGCTGTTTTACGGAATTTTTTGGGACGAATTGACGATTTTGACGAAAACTATTTTAAAAATTGGCTATTTTCAGCCCAAAACAGTTGGCACCACTGGTTATATTTGATTCATGGTAGTGGGTATTTAAGATTCGGCCTGGCCGAACTTACTGCTGTATATAATTGTTTAAGATACAACCACTATTTTTCAAAAACAAAAAAACAAGTTTCACGCACAGAAAAAACATGTTTGGACATGGTTGCCGCATCTATTTAATGCTTATCTAGAGTATGTAATTGTCGCGAAAACCATGTATTTTGTCTTTGTAAAAATTATTTTCGAGTGGAGAAAAATATATGTTGGCAATAAGCATTTAAATGTTTCTCAAATGCCGCAAACATGTTCTATTATTTAAATGATAGAATTTGAGACCATTATATGGTCAGGAAAATCATGTACCTGACCATTCAATTTTTTTACTTTTTTGCAGAGAAAAAAGTATTTTTATAGTTTACGTATAGACATGTCTACAACCATTACATGGTCATAAAGACCATGTACATTGTTTTCGTGGCCATTTAATTTTTTAATTTTTTTGCAGCGACAAGAATTTTATAAAAACATTGAGCAGGTACACACGATTTTCATTTTGCGCGTCAGTCGTGTGTTGATTATTTCTTGGAATGGACGGAGAATACGGAATTATTGTGTTTTGTGTTAATTTATTTATTCAGAAATGGCACGTGGTTCTATGTGAATACAAAAAAGGAAAGTGTAATTGAAAAAAATATACCTGGTTTTTGTTCTGCATTTTTATATATGGTATAATTTATTTTTATTTGCAGTTACATGATGTCTGCGTTTGTACATTTGATGGGCACGAAGTAAATATGGAATGATTACTTATTGTTGAAATTGAACCAAACTAGAGTGTGTAAAAATATGTGAAGTTTGCTTGCACGACATTATAAATACAAATAAACAATGAATTAGTTTATAAAAAAATAAAAACAAATAAATAAAGTTGATTTTGTGTTTTCTTTTCTCAAGTGGCGTCCTTTTTTCATAAAAATCAAAACATATTAGGTTGTGACCATGTTCTTTTAACTAGAAGAAAAACATTTTTGACGAATAACTTAACATTTCAGATCGTGACCATTGTATTTTAATGGAAACAAAATTCTTTTTATCAATATAATAACATTTTAGATGAGGACAATTGTATTTTTCTTAGAACCATGTTCACTGAGCCAACATGGTTGCAGGTTAAAATGTTACATGGTCGCCGCAAAAATAGCTGCTATCATATTATTTTGCTCTTCCAATATGATTGTGGCAATCATGTTTCTTCTCTGCGTGTTCTTTTTTTTGAAAAAAATGTGGTATGCAGATGTTCTTTTCCCACTTTGGACATTACTCGTATATATTTTTTTTCGGAGGAAACGAATGCGATTTTTGGCACGCACAAGCATTTGCAGATAATAAAACGTTTCGAAAACGGGTATATTCATGAGGCAGTTTGTTCTTAGAATTAGCTACTTCGCCTTAAAAAGTAGTATTTTTAGTGAAAGCAACATAAAAATAAGTTAATACAGTTTGTCAAATTGAAGAAAAATGATTAAAAGTAATACATTTTGTTTTGTTAAAAAAAACATATTTTGAAGGAAAAAATGGCATTGAAAATTATTAAAAAGTCTTTAGGGCTATACGAAGTTGATGATAGGCATACTTTTCACTGTAAAAACTATTTACGTGATATTAAAGATTACGCAACCTAAATTTTAGGATGCGTAATTTACAAAATATTAAGGACAAATTTCTTTAAAATAATGAAATTTTAATTAAAATAAAGTTTATAATACTTCCCAGCAAACATTCTTCTAAAGGCACAACTTTAAATGCACTTCCAAAAATGTTCTCCCAGAGATGTTCTTTATTTTAACTACTCAGGAAGTTCTTTTAACGCAATTTTTTTATAAGTCGTTTTTTTCATATTTTAAAAAGTAATTTTAACTTTTTTGTTTCAAATATGTTAGGAACATAGTAAGGATTAATAAAATGGAGCAAATTATTTAAATTTTGTCGAAAAAATGCTAAATCCATTTTAAAAAAATTAGAAAAATTGCGCATTGTTGAAAATATTTGAGATCAAGCATTTCAGACAAGCGTTAGAATGCACTACAAATCATAAAAAAGTTTAAAAAGTATTTATTTATCAAATGGTGGACATCTGTCCTATGACAAGCCCATTTTTGTTATTAAATTTAGGAGACACATTTTTTAAATTCGCGTTGCTCCGTTAAAGTCGAAAAGAAATATTAAAAATGATGAACTCAATTTAAGTAAGATGCTTTTTTCTCTTTTTTCGTTCATGTCATTAAAGTAAGCGACAACTACTTAAAATAGGACAATTTTCTCGATTTATACACAATTTAAATAATCGGCTATAGAAAATTTCATTAACTTTTTTTCTGAGGGTATAAATATTTTATATATAAATACATAAACGTCATATTTACATTAAAATTTCGAGTTTTTAATACTTATCAAGTTGCAACTATAAAACATCATCTATTAAAGTAAATTACCTAAATAGAAATCCATTCATATATTCCATACATAAAAACAATATCAAATTTAGACACCGAAAAATACATTACTTCCCAAATGAGATCGGGTTGATAATTGATATATGCAATATTCTACGACAAGAAGAAAAAACTAAAACACAAAAACACCCACGAAGCGTGAAATGATTTAAAAGTAGAAAACCTCCACATTATATATGGTAGGTACTAGATAAGTGGATTGAATGAATGAACTATTGGACCACATAACGTATATGTATCTATCTATACCTATTGTGCTCACGGAGTAAGGTAATTAATTTTAAAAAAATGACGTTATTCATGATACAGTATAGAATCATTCCGGAAAATAATATTAGCAAACACTTATTAAAATATTTTCATGGCTCCCAATTGGTGCTGTCGACAATTTTCTGCATTCTGCCAAAAATATAACATTTATATATATAGCGTAGCTGATATGTAATGAAATAAAATAAAGCGCTATATTTTTTAATGTTTTTTAGATTTTATTGTTCAAAATCAACAACTGTCAGAAATAACATCATCATATTGTTAGATTCAATTTAGATTTGTCAAAGCCATTATATCCCAGCAAAACAAGAGCTTCCAAAAATGTAGTTTGGTTCCAAAAGTTGTGATCCGGAAGTAGTGCAAACTTGGATCATCTCCAATGAATTTTATGAGTATAATGAGTTGTGCCTTGGAAGTTCATTTGGATGAAGAAATTTAATGAAATAAAAAAACCCATTTTCACTTTTTATTTTTATACCCACCACCGTAGAATGGTGACGAGGGTATAATAAGTTTGTCATTCCGTTTGTAACACATCGAAATATCGATTTCCGACTATATAAAGTATATATATTCTTGATCAGGCAGAAATTCTAAGACGATATAACGATGTCCGTCTGTCCGTCTGTCTGTCTGTCTGTTGTAATCACGCTACAGTCTTCAATAATGAAGCAATCGAGCTGAAATTTTGCACAAACTCCTCTTTTGTCTGCAGGCAGGTCAAGTTCGAAGATGTGCTAATCGGTCCAGGTTTTGATATAGTCCCCATATAAACCGACCTCCCGATTTGGGGTCTTTTAGGACCATAAAGAGGTGTGCTGAAAATGGTGAGTATCGGTCCATATTTTGGTATAGCCCCCATATAGACCGATTTCCCGATTTTACTTCTTGGGCTTCTAGAATCCGAAGTTTTTATACTATTTGCTTGAAATTGAAAATCTAGTGGTATTTTCGGGTCATAAAACGGTGAGCATCGGTCCATATTTTAGTATAGCCCATAGCCATAAGAACGATCTCCCGATTTAACTCCTTGGGTTTCTAGAAACCGTAGTTTTTATCTGATTTGCCTGAAATTGTAAGTATTCTGGTGTTTTAGGCTAACAAAAACGTGTATCGGATTAAGTTTTTATCGGTCCATTTGGTAATGCCTACATATAGACCGACTTCACTTCTTGAGGGTGTAGAAGGCGCACTGATCATGAAAATTGCTTGAAATTCAATGTAAAATTTCCCGATTTTACTTCTACAGATTAAAGATTTCAAATCAAGACGTAATTTTATAATTTTCTTGCACCCTTACAAGAGATCTTAATGATTCCTCTAAACCTCAAACAAAAATGGTTCTTATGAATCCAGAATCTGATATAGTCCTCATAGGTGAAATCTTTCAATTTATCTTCGGGAAGTGTTCTCAAGTCCTCAAGCCCTCCTGAAATTTCAAAGGAAACCCTAATATTTGGTTCATGGTGGTGGGTATTTAAGATTCGGCCCGGCCGAACTTAGTGCTGTATATACTTGTTTTTTTACTTTTTTATTGTTTTTTTTTTTATTTTTTCTTGCGAAACTTAATTGTCCAAAACATTTCACTTAAAACGGCCTAATTCCACACTTTAGGAAGTGGAAAAAATTGATGGAGGATTCCGGGATGCGCTTTAAAAGAAATGTTTGTGGAACAACTTCCTATATTTTTCTGGGTAGCTGTACCCAGAGAAGGTATTTGATCACTTGTTAGAACAAAATATTATATTTAGATGGGGAGAAACAAAATTTTTTCCTCAAAAATAAAACATGGTTGAGACAAACATGTTACATGTTCACCTTCCAAAAATAACATTTTGCTCTAGGAGGCAATCATACTCCTTCTCTGGGTGCGAAAGTGGCTCAGTGGTATTTTGGCCCATTCCAATCCTATAATAACATAAAATAATAAAAATAAGTTTATATTTAGTAAACCTATCCTACAATGAAGGGTTGCCATAATTAAAATTCCAAAAATATGCTTCTATTTATTTTTTTCTTTTTGCCACATATCGATGTTGGTGACTAATGCCTTATACATTATTTTATTGTAAAGATAAAAATTAAAAAAAAAATAGTGGTTATAATAATAACAATACTAATAAATAAAACCTTCATTAAGATTAATTAACAAAAGCACATAAACATCGCGAGTATCTCTATATGTCATAACATTAAAAAGTATCAATTTACTATTCACTTAGTCATAATCAAATATCATGAGCGCCACCATTGCCACCACCTGTCCCAAATTTCTTTAGTTAATTTATGTGGGAAATTTATGTATATGATGTCTATAAATTTGAAAGTGTGAATTGTCTTTTAATGACTTTGTAGCTCACACATGAAATCGCTTATTTCAATGGGCTGTGAAGTTCAACAATTTAATATTTACCCCCATTTTCATGAAGCTCCGTTAGTGTTCCGTTAAATCGTATTATGGACATAGCTGCCATCTTGTCTTGGGGGGGAGGTGGAATCCCCAATACTGGCAACAATGCTCTCAAGTAGAGCACTATTTACTCTCACTTGTTTCTCTCACTTCGTTATGTTGATTCTTTCGTTCTATATCTCCGTCGCCATCTTTATGGGTATTCCCTAATCTCTCTCGCTCTATCTAACGTTTCTAATCATATATATGTTTAAACGAAGTTTCTAAATTAATATATGTTTGCACCCAGTCATATTATATTTATGACTGGGTGTTTTGAAATGTCTTCAATCACAGAAATGATAGTATCAATTAAAAAATTAATTGATCCTATTAAAAAATTAACTGATACAACTAATTTTTGTGATTGTTTTTTGTTTCAATAAAAAAGATTTGTTGAATCAATTAAATTTTTAATTGAATATTTTTTAAAACTCAATTAAGACTTTAATTGAAAAAATTTTCGTGAAGTGTAGTGTTTTGCAAAAATAGTATCCACATAGTTCTAAAGTGCTTCTGGAAAAAAGTGTGACACCCATTTTGTCAACTATTTGCCCAGCGTGACCATAGCCTTACTCGAACAACCTTGTGTGAATGTATGTTATGCCTTGATTTTGGGAAAACATTTACTTCTGATTTTTAGTTTCGAAGGAAAATTCGCTTGTATCACGTAGTAGTGGTAATTTAGAAAACAAATAGCTTTTGTTTTCTAAAACAGGCAATTAACATTATGACAGATGATCGAACCAAGAATTCAATTATTAGGTGCAATAATATGAACGACTCATAAATAGTTGCAAAGCCATCTCGCCCAGGTCATTCATAAATACACTAAAAAAAGTAAATTTTATAATTAAAAAAATATGTAATAATTTTCCAAAAACAAAATAAATTTTGTGCAACAATTTAAAATGATTTTCTTAATTAAAAAAAAAAACAAAGATGCAAAATTGCCAAAATAAGATTTAGCCTTTATTCGAAAATTTTGTATCTTTAATTCAAAGGTTTACTATATCAGTTATAGTTAACGTTTATTACTTTAATTCATAATGATTTTTCTTTAACTTAAGGAACATTTGCCTTCCTTTAAAGTGGAGCAATTTTCAAAGAATCCTAAATTTAAAAAAAAAAAAACATTTTTAACACACAAATTATAGATTTTCTTTTAATTAAACATTCTTTACTTTAAAGAAATTTGTCCTAAATATTGTGTCAATTGAGTGTCTTAAAATTTAAGTTGCTTTATCTTTCATATTAGGTCAATCTTTTTCAGTGTACCTCGTATGAAAATTGAACTAAATTGAATTCCAGTTTTTAGATTCCCAGTTTAACCATGGCGTACTATTTTTGAGAAGTGTATGAAAATTTTCTTCTGTTTTAATTAGCATTGAATTTAATTATACGACAATATTTAAAAATAACAATAACAAATTTAAGTTACTCCACCACTAATATATCATCCCAATATAACTGGCTTCCCACATATTGATGAATGAATTACTGCTAAAATGAGTTATTTTCAAATTACTAGTTACGTGCTCACAAAGGTGGACAGATTTAAGTCAAATTTCCTTATCGAATATATTTTAAGGAAATGTTCTTTCATACATGGTTCTGTTTTCCTCTTTTTGGAACCAAAGATAATTTTTTTTAACATGTATTTCAAAAAAACATAAGTGTTTGATTTGATTAAAATTAAAATTTAAGAAAATACTTATATAAATATATCTAAACATATATATATGGATACAGCAACTCATATTTTAATATCAATATGTATGCCTGCTTATGTTTTGTTTTTTTATTCCAAAATAATTTCTCTCACGCCCACAATCCGTCCTTCTCAAAACACATTGTCAATCACAGACGCCACTATTTTTGGGAAAAAGTAATAAATTAATAATACTAAAACGAGCTACTTAATCCATTCGTTCATCTAGAAAGAAGAATTGCCAAAATACTCGCAAAAGCATTTAATAAAAACAGATGTTTAATATTATTTATTGTTGATAAAATAAAATAAAATTACAAATGTGTGGTCACACTGATGAGGGTACATCGATTGTAAAATTCTGGAAATTTTCAATTTGAATTGACCTTTGTTTTACTACACTCAAAAAAAAAAATTACTTGAATTCAAGCCGCTTCTTTATAATAAATATATTATGCTTTCTATCTAGGCTCAATAAATTTAAAATTAGGATACAGGGGCCAAATCACCGCATTCGTCATCGAGTTCTGTTTCGCATAGAGAAACATTTCGATCGCAGTAAATTTTTGGATCACCGCATTCGATCGTAATTTATTTTGTCTACTACTTTTTTTACATTGTTGTAAACGTATGATGTACAGTGGGAGAAAAGATGATTCAATTTGTAAGAGGAAATTTCCCAAATGTTTTCTCCATAAGTAGTTAGCATAAAGGGCCCAAATTGAGTTATCTCTCCCAGCCAGATCTATACTAAAGGCTGTGGAAAGGTTCATTCGCCCGAACCGAAACATGTACAGTCCAGGCGTGTATAGATTTGTATCTGGCGTTTTCTTTTCAATGGCTCTATTAACCATGTTCCTTAATCTATGTCTGTCCATAAAGCTCGAAAAATAATTGTATAATTAGATATAATGCAGTTGGACGTCAATTGCCTGTTTTCGGTATCAGGCTAACATGAAAATATCATATGGTAATAAGAAATTGGAAGCGAAAGAGAATTTTAAAATAAGTTTTTGTGATCAAAATACGTTATTTCTGAGAAATTTAATTGTTGTTGTGTGTTAAAATATATGTGTGAAAATATATTATGAGTCGGATACAGAGGATGAGTAAAAATTGGCATTAATAAGGAAAAATATTCGTCCTTTAGCATTGAAGTAGAGTGATTATTCTATTTTGAAGTGAGTGCTTTTAATTGATTGTGTTTTTAACATCCCTAGATTTAAAAGACGTTTTCGTCTGCCAAAAGAAGCTTTAACATAAATATTTTCTTGAAAAAAAAAATTTTTTTTGAAGCGGCTACTGAACATTCCTTTATTTCCTAAACGCAACTAATATTATATTTTCTAAAATGTATTTTGCCAAAATAGAATAATGCTTACATTTTCACCCACTTCTTTTTTTTTGTTTACCTTTTTCCGCTCAAAAATCACTACGTACTTCGTTTTCGATAGCATGCAACCTGTCGTGTTCAACTTCGAGTAGAAACAATTCGATAACGACTGCGGTGATCCGCGTAAACTATATTACTATGACGAAGTACTCGATTTCGACTGCGGTGATTTGGCCCCAGATCTCATTGATCGCATTAACATATTGTTCTCTTTTTGTGATGTATCAAAACAGAAAAAATTCACGAAAATTTTTCCAATTAAAGTATTAAAATTAATTTTAAAAAATATTCAATTAAAAATTGAATTGATTCAACAAGTTTTTTAATTGAAACAAAAATCAATCACAAAAATTAATAGTATCAATTAATATTTTAATTGACTTTCAATTAAGTTTTTAATTGATACTACCATTTTTGTGATTGAAGACATTTCAATTAAAAAAAAACAATTGGATCAATTAATTTCGTGATTGTATCAGCATTTTTTTTTTTTTTTGTGAACAAAGGTGTTAATGTAGAAATAAATATCAGTTTAAAAATCCAAATTATAACGCATGCTTCAAAGCAAAAAATGTTTTCTTAATTAAAAAAAAAATTAAACCAAAGATGCAAAATCTTCAAAATAATTATTGGCCTTATTTTGAAGCTTTTTTATTTTTAGTCGAAAGATTCAATATCTCAGTTAATTTAAACATTATTCCTTTAGGATAATTTTGCCTTACTTCATTTTAACAGAGGGACGCAAATTTCTAAGATTAGTGTCCTAAATTTAAATAAAATAATTCTTAAAGCTAATATTACAAACTTTCTTTTAATAAACATTTCTTTATTTAAATAAATTTGTCCTTAATGTTGCGTAAATGCCGTATCCTCAAATTTATGCTGCATAATCGTTCATATTAGGTCAATAATTCTTTAAGTGCACACTTTAAAAAAAAAAAAACCTTATATTAACACGTTCGTTACCGCCGTATGTTAAAAAAATTACCAGTGTGCCAAAAGTGTTTTTTTTTGTTTAAAAGTGTATGTTAAGTGTTAGTTTCACGTTTGTGTTGTTTTTTATGTGTTTTTAGAATGTGACCGCCGGTCTTATAATATTATGTAGCGTGTGACCCACGGAAAAAAATCATGTGACCCACCGGTGGTGCACATGGTCTCACGGAAAAAAATGGTGTGAACCACCGGTGGGTCACACGGCAGCGAACGTGTTAAAGTTTATTTAAAGTTTGGTGTCCCAGCAAAAAAGCGTCGCCGTAGTGAAATGTTCTTTTTGGGTCCGGAAATGGTACAAAATTTACGCAGAAGCGATGAATTTAACATGTCATAGGACGGATGTCCACCATTTCAAAAGCCGTTGCACTGAATTTGCATCACTTCTTAAGGTGTGATACGAATCCAGTGTTTTGGATGTGAATTAAGAAAGTTTGTAATATTTTGACGAATAAATAATTTTTAATTTTTTTTTTATTTAAATACATTTAAATACAATACATTAAATACAATAATTTGCATTATTTTATTAATTTTTAATCTGTTTTTAACCTATTTGAGTCAAAAAAAAGTTAAAATTACTCATTAAAAACATGAAAAAAAGCGAGTTATAAAAAATTGAATTAAAAGATCTTCCTGTGTAGTCAAAAGAAAGAACATCTTTGGGAGGACATTTTTGGAAGTGCTTTTAAAGTTGTGCCTTTAGGAGAACTTCCAAATTTTTTGCTGGGATATTAAGGGCAACATTTTTCGTTATAAAGACGTTTTAATTTTAAGGAAATGATAATCTTTGTTTTAATTGTGTTGTTTATTTTTATATATGTAATTGTTTTTGCGTCCTTCAGTTAAAGTCGCATGTTTTCAAAGTAAAGTAAATTGTCCTGAAATTAAAATTTTATTTTTCTAGAGCTATTGTCGAAAATTCAAATAAGCATTTTATTATATATAATAAGCATTTTACTTTATTGTATATTTTATTTTTTTATATCGAAAAAAATTTACATTAGCAGGACGTAATGACAAAAGGTGGGTATTAAGTTCGAGTTTAGCCGCTAAAAACGTCATTTTTTCACGATTACTTTTCTTTAATAATCCATTTTAAGGAATCCAAACTTTGCTTTGGGCTTTTCCCCATCAAGTTATAATAAAATTTGCAACAAATATGTATAATTTCATGCATTTTTCTTACTGATTTAGTTTTCACTTTAGCGATTTTAGCGGCTAAACTCGAACTTAATACTCACCTAAAGGATAAAAAAATAAAATAAATAATGCAAATATCATTTATATAATCTTTGGTATTCTTCTCCGTATGATTGCAAAATGAGATTTAATTCCATTTCTCGGGGTCAGTGAAAACTTGGCTCGACTTCACAGCGTAAAACAAAGAATTTTTATATATTTCACCTCAAAAAAAACTTCATGTGAAGTAAAAATGAAATCCAACTCGAGAAGGAATTTTTGATGTACTTTAGAAAGACTTTGTAGCTGACGTCGTAGTCTGACAGACACCGCAAAATAAATTTTCGTGCGCATCTTCCTAAAGCACAAAGTATCGATCTCTCCGCTCTCAGTACCTTTTCTCTTTATGCTCGCACATCGGTCAGTGTTAGCTTAATAAACATAGGTTTTTATGGAAAATATGGCCAAAAACCTTTTGATTAGAAATGTTAACGTAGGACATCAGTTTAGAAATAAGATCTGCTGGACCCCACTTCTGTTATATTGTTAAATAAAATTAGAACACCCAAGGTACAATTGCCACTACACACTGCTAATACAATAAATTTGGCAAACTTTGTTGTAGTAAAAAAATAATTTCATCAATAAATTGTAGTCAGCTGTTGAAGAGATGCCACCCTTTTATTATCTCATGATACGCTTGTTAATTTTTATTTATTAATTATTTTAAAATTCTATTCATACTGCATTCTCCTCCTCTTTCCTTTTTTCCAGATTCTGGTTCAAATGCCGTACTAAGAGTCATCAGTGTTGATTTGTACCGTGAAGAAAATCATGATGAGCATCATACTGACCACTTCTATGCAGCCAGTGAATCACTTATTGTTCGTCGCGGCGAACCTTTTAGGCTACGCTTAAATTTCGATCGTGCCTTCAGTCCTAGTCGTGATGCAATTAGTTTTATTTTCACGGTAGCTGATGACAAAAAACCCAATCCCGGTCATGGTACACTGATTGGCTTAGTGCCGCGTGATGGAATTGATTTCCTTGGAGATCCTCTTGAGTGGGGAGCTGGTATTGAAGAGCATGAAGCAAATACTTTAATCGTATTAATAAAGCCCGCCGCAACATGCCCCGTGGCAGAATGGAGAATGGACATTGACACGAAACTAATTGGAGATGGTTCGAAATCATTTACGTTACCAGTACCCATATATGTGTTGTTCAATCCATGGTGTCGTGATGATCAAGTCTTTATGGATGATAGAGAACAACGTAAGGAATATGTAATGCATGATACCACTCTTATATGGAGAGGTTCGTATAATCGTTTGAGGCCTTCTGTTTGGAAATTGGGACAATTTGAGAGACATATACTGGAATGTTCCATAAAGCTCCTGGGTACAGTTGGACGTATTCCACCCGCTTATAGAGGTGATCCGGTACGAGTTGCTAGAGCTTTGTCGGCTGCGGTAAATTCGGTTGATGATGATGGTGTCATTATGGGCAATTGGACAGAAGACTTTTCTGGTGGTACAGCTCCAACCAAATGGATTGGCTCTACTGAGATTCTACAACAATTCTACAAAACCCAGAAATCGGTGAAGTTTGGTCAGTGCTGGAATTTCGCAGGTGTTTTAACTACAATAGCTCGTACATTGGGTATTCCCTCAAGAATAGTCACTTGCTACTCATCAGCCCATGACACACAGGCCTCTTTGACTGTGGACATTTTCATTGATCACAATAACAAGAAACTAGATGCGGAGACCACAGATTCCATATGGAACTATCATGTCTGGAATGAGGTATGGATGACGAGGCCTGATTTGGGAGTAGGACAAAATGGTCTCACCTACGATGGATGGCAAGCTGTAGATGCCACACCTCAGGAAGCATCTGATAATATGTACCGGGTTGGTCCAGCTCCCGTGTCTGCCGTCAAGAATGGTGAAATTTTACGCCCCTTTGATTGTGGGTTCGTATTTGCTGAAGTCAACGCTGACAAAGTGTACTGGCGTTACAATGGCCCTTTCCAACCAATAAAACTCTTGCGTAAAGACACAATGGCTATAGGCCATTATATCAGCACAAAGGCTGTTTTGAAATGGGAACGTGAAGATATAACTGACACTTACAAATATGCGGAAAAGAGCGAAGAGGAACGTAACGTCACTCTGAAGGCTTTGAAACAATCGCGTCATGCCTTTAGCCGTTACTATTTGAATGATACTTTTAACGAAGTTGAATTCGATTTACAAATGAGAGATGATATCAAAGTTGGTGAATCGTTTACCGTTGTGCTGAGTATAACAAATAAATCGAAGGAGAAGGCACATACGGCCATAGGTCAGATCAATTGTGAATCAGCTTTATATACGGGCATTAGCAATGAGGCTGTGAAAACGATGCCTTTCGAAATTACCGTTGAACCAGATACCACGGAATATGTACGCATGCCGGTGGAATTCGAGGATTACTTTAAAAAACTTTCGGCCCAGGTAAGATATCATGCACAGAAAAATTGAAGAGTCCCAATTGGGTCCTTATCGTTTCAGCTCATTTTCCCAAATTAGGCGATTTCAATTAAAAATTAGTAAAAAAAAATATTTCATTACACTTGCGTTTTAGCTCATTGCCCAAATTAGGCGATTTAAATTAAAAATTAGTAAAAAAAATATTAAATTTTTTCATTACACTTGCAAACCCTTGTGTCCTAATTGTTTCACCTCATGCCCAAATGATTTCAATTAAAAATTGCTAAAAAAATATTCGATTTTTTCACTACACTTGACATAGCCATTCTTTCATAAATTTGTGATAATTATTGGGTGGTCGAACATAGCCAATGCATGATAATGGGGTTGCCATGTATTGGTAATTTCGCCAGTATACATTTAATTAAATTGATGATGGTTATTAATATTATTTTGGGGATAGCAATTGGTTAAATTAAAGAAACGCATTTTTCGCCGTTCAAAAAAAAATTGCATACGCCGATAATGTAGTTTATATATATTCTATAATTGCAGGCCACATTCAATATATCCTGCGCGGCTTTGGTTAAGGACACAGATTACGAATATTATGCCATGGATGATTTTCGAGTTCGCAAACCCGATATCAAATTCAGTTTCCAAGGTGAAATTATATCACAAAAGCCTGTGGATGTTATAGTACGATTAACCAATCCCTTGCCCATACCCGTACGAAAGGGTATCTTCCACATTGAAGGACCTGGTATAGAAAAACCACTACGGTTTAAGGTAAGCTTCTCCCACAGCAAGAAATTTAAATTTTACTTATTGATTTTTAATTTCCTACAGATTATGGAAATTCCTGTTGGTGGTACTGCTGCTTCCACATTCAAATATGTACCTCCTTATGCTGGACGTGGCACATTATTGGCGAAATTTACTTCCAAAGATTTGGATGATGTTGATGGTTACATACATTATGAAATCAAACCCCGTCCCGAAGATGTTATCATGAATGGTCATCGTAATTCGCACAATACGATTATCAGAACCGATGTGATACCCTAAATGGAATTGCATATGTTGTTTTCCTTGCCATGTGTTTGCATTCGATATTTTTGTTTATAATTATTTATTAAAAGAATAATATTTTAACGTTAACATCATAAATAAATTTAGTCGTATTTTATCATTTAATTTCCCATAATTCCACATAAAACAGTTTTCTTGTAACAGACTTTAAACCATGATAAGATAGGTATAAACTTGGCAACACTAACATACTATACTTGTTGGGTAAGTAATAGCTCCATTTGTGAGTTCAAAAAATTGATAAGCGATGGCAACACTATTCCATTTTTCGCCAAGGAATTAGAATAGATTCTGATTCAACTAATTTTTTAATTGAAACAAAAATCAATCACAAAAACTAATAGTATCAATTAATTTGTTAATTGACTTTCAATAATTTTTTAATTGATACTATCATTTCTGTGATTGAAGACATTTCAATTAAAAAATTAATTGGATCAATTAATTTCGTGATTGAATCAGAAAATTTTTTTTTTGTGTACCGTTGTTTCTTCTTGTTTCAACAGACCAAAAAACTGCTGCTATGCATATTTTGCACAAAAGAACTTTATTGAATTGCATACGTAGTATAATATTATTTATTTTTAAGTAAATTTATTCCATACCCAAAGCAAATGTTGGTTTATCCGATGTTTTGAGATAATAAATACCTTGAGCGGTACGTGGAGTGGGATCACCCATTAATATTTTATTGCCAGTACAATTATTACCCTTAATCTCCAACAATGAATTACAGGGAAGAGCATAGAAACCTTTTTCGCTATTTATCGACTCAGCATAATACTCGTAAGATCGACCGTGACTACAGCCAGCTGAAATTATATCAACAATAAATTTTATCTCTTCAGAAATTTTATTTATATTTTAAAGATATCCACTTACTGAAAATTTGATTTAACTCGGTACATCCAGGTTGTGGTGGATTACCACCATTTGGATAAAAATCCGCATGACCAATGGGATTTTTAAATCCTAGAAAACCAGCACAACTGTGTATAACATCTACAAAATCAGCATCAGTGCGATCCAAATGATTTTCCGGTCCTATACAATCCTCAAAGGCAGGACGTGCTGGATCCAAACCTAGTACGTGAATAAAAACAATTTGTTTTTATAGCAACATTCATTCAGTACAGTATACACTTATTTACCTGTAATCCTTCCAACACGGTATTTTGTATAGGAACCAGCATAACCCATTATATGCGAACCCAAACTGTGTCCGATTAAATGGATACGTTTTGGATCGGCATTCTTAACCTCTACCAATAAATCGATTAGCTTTGCAACAGCTCGGCCAACTTGGACAGTGTAGCGAGCGGGCCTTAAATAATATATATTATCGGCTTGATCCCTCCAATTGATTGCTAAAAAATACATTTCGGAAGAAGATTATGGGATTTGTATTACTATCTGTCCCCAAATATACAATTTTTGCTATTCCCAAACATGAATGGCGAGTTGAAGGAGAGGAAAGGAAACTGTCGCTTTCCTCGTAAGGGGTAGATCTGCAATCATATATGGTGTTATAGTCTGGCGGTCAGCACAGTAATCTACAGATTCCCAAAGAGAGCCGTAACAATGGCAATGGGGGCGAGAGAATGAAGCCGCTGACTTTAGCCGCCGCCGACCTGTTTTTAGCAGTCGACGCCTCCGCCGAAAATATCGACTCATCTCGATTCAAATTTAGCCGCCAATTAATCAAAAATATTGATTTATATCAGATAAATGTAGTAATAATTGTTCTATTTTTTGCCAAATTTTTGTACTTTCCACTTATAATCAATTAGTATCAAGTTGCTATAATGGTTTTACAAAAATCAGAAAATTTGAATGAAATGCAAATTTGATTGTAAGATTGGTTGTACAACTAATCTCATTACAAATCGGAAAACTTCAAATTGATTTTATAATAGATAATTGTGCGCCGTCGAATAGATAATTTTCTATCGGCTTAGCCGTCAAGCCGCCGGAGGCAAAAAGTTAGTGTCAGCCTCCGCCGACAAAAATGGGTCGGCTTCATTCTCTGATACGGACGCGTGGTTGAAAAAATACCATGCATGAGAAGGTATATGGTTACCTACCAAAGCAACATTTTATTTTTGTATATCCAGAAAAAATTTTCAGGAATGTTTGTATACCCTCCACCATAGGATGGGGGTATATTAACTTTGTCATTCCGTTTGTAACACATCGAAATATTGATCTAAGACCCCATAAAGTATATATATTCTGGGTCGTGGTGAAATTCTGAGTCGATCTGAGCATGGGCCACATCGGTCCACTTATACGTATAGCCCCCATATAAACGGACCCCCAAATTTGGCTTGCGTGGCCTTTAAGAGAAGCAATTTTCATCCCATCCGGCTGAAATTTGGTACATGGTACAACCATGCAAAAATTGGTTCACATCGGTCCATAATTATATATAGCCCCCATATAAACCGATCCCCCGATTTGGCTTGCGGAGCCTCTAAGAGAAGCAAATTTTATCGGATCCGTCTAAAATTTGGTACACGATGTTAATATATGGTCTCTAACAACCATGCAAAACTTGGAAGAGAAACAATTTTCATCCGATCCGGCTGAAATTTGGTACATGATGTTATTATATGGTCTCTAATGACCATGCAAATATTGGTCCATATCGGTCCATAATTATATATTGCCCCCATATAAACCGATCACCAGATTTGACCTCCGGAGCCTCTTGGAAGACCAAAATTCATCTGATTCAGTTGAAATTTGGTACGTGATGTTAATATATGGCCTCAAACACCCATGCAAAAATTGGTCGATATCGGTCCATAATTATATATAGGCCCTATATAAACCGATCCCCAGATTTGACCTCCGGAGCACCTTGGAAGAGCAAAATTCTTCCCATTCGGTTGAAATTTGATACGTGATGTTAGTATATGGTATCCAACAACCATGCAGGAATTGGTTCCTATCAGTCCATAATTATATATAGCTCCCATATAAACCGATCGCCAGATTTGACCTCCGGTTCCTTTTGGAGAAGCCAAATTCATCCGATCTGGTTGAAATTTGGTACGTGGTGGTAGTATATGGAGCCTCTTGGAGGAGCAAATTTCATCCGAGTGAGTTGAAATTTGTGGATGACAGTCTTTCGTAGAAGTTTCTACGTAATCCATGGTGGAGGGTACATAAGATTCGGCCTGGCCGAACTTACGGCCGTATATACTTGTTCCAATTATAATTTTAATTAAGTTTTAAAAATTATTCAATTAAAAATTTAATTGCTTCAACAAATTTTTTAATTGAAACAAACATCAATCCGAAAAATAATAGAATCAATTAGCTTTTTAATTAATTTTTTGATTGACTTTCAATTATTTTTTTAATTGATACTATCATTTCTGTGATTGAAGACATTTCAATTAAAAAATTAAGAGGATCAATTAATTTAGATTGAATCAGAAAAAAAAATGTGTATAGGGGAAAAAATAAAATGTTTGCCTCAAAAATGTTGTGAAATTAGATACATAACGTTACCGTCCAAAATTAGCATTTTGGAGGTTGTCATATTCCTTCTCTGGGGATCTACTTCTATAAAGATGGTTTAAAATGAAAGGACTTTTCGCAAGAACTGGATACTTCTGGAATTATCGCCGCTTAGAGATCAAAAAATATTTTTGTAGAACTTGTACTACCTGTCTTATTTTATAAAGGGTACTTCCCAAGAAATTTGTTAGTAGAAACAGCAGAAAAATCTGCTAAAACAGCAAAACGTCTGCTGAAATCCGTCGCTGTTTGCTGACATAGCAAACATTGTCTGCAAACTCAATTACACTAAAACATGTTTTAGTTTGTCCACACATTAAAAACAATGCACTAAAAATATGTTTCGTATTTGATCACGAATCTGAATTTTAAATTAAGATATACACTAAAAGAAGACTTTTCTTTTCTGAGGAACAAAATTTTAGACAAGAAAGGAAGTTTTCTAAATAAATATTTTTTAATATCAAATAAAAATGATTAGAGACATTTGTTGCATCGCTTGTCATAAATTCGGGTTTATTTGCTCTTAAAGCAAAGTGGAATTTCCTTTGTCTAAAATTTCGTTCCGGAAGAAAGTATTTTTTCTTTAGGCGAAACAGCAAAAAAAATGTTTACTTATCGTCTTGAGAAGTTTTGGGGTTACACACAACACAAAATTGGGAATGAGATGACTTACCGAAAACATTAACATGCCCCCTTTTTATGTAACCACCACGTATCGATTGTATAGAATTACTTTGGGTACTAGATTTCCAGCCATGCACCAATATTTTCGTATCTAAAGCAGGATTAAATTTTTCTGCCATTTCTTCCCATGTATCACGCTTATAGCGATTAGAATTTTCTTCATCGTTTAGCCAAACATTACTAACCACAGGTTCGGATGGATTTGTACTGGAAGAGGCACAAGTGTTAAAGAAAAAATCTATGTGACAAAAAACAAATACATACGTTCCATAGTATTCAAATTGTATTAGCTGAGGCACTTGATTACGATTATCCTCTGGCGGTGGTTCAACCAGATAGGCAACTTGGGGTTGACCATCACCATCAGGCATATACATCCAGGTATCATTGTAGTCCTCTTCATTTAATTCGACTTGGGCTCGTATGCCAACTAAAACGATATCAGAAAAAAAAAATAATAAATATATTAGTAACAAAAATTTTATTCCTTAATCAAGAAATTATTACAATAACTTAAGACTGGCCTCATAAAATTGAGAATTGATGATACAGCCGTTACTATCCATTGTATAAAAATAAAAGTTGTAGCTAATTCATTGCGACATGGACTAATAATATTACACAAGCAATGGATGTTATCAATCGACATTTTTAATTTGTTTCAGAAATTGCATTGAAATAAGCGATCTACTGACGTCTTTTCTTATCGAACACCTTTGATATATTAATGTGAATACGCAGCATTGTATGGAAGGTAAGGAAGATGCTGTAATTTTTGGGAAGTATTTAGCATGTATTGATATACATTCTTTTGTATATACTAATATATAAGGGTAGATCTTTGTAAAAAACGGAAAACAACTTCTTTGTAAATTATACATTTTAAACATTTCTTGCATTTGACCAAAATTGTTTTACCTGAAGTGTTATCACACGTCAAACGTCAAATTGGCTTATACCGAAGCGTGTACATATTTAATTGATGTGGGTCCAACTAATGTGCGATCTCTATTTGACCGAAAGTTTTAAAGTTGATTTACATGCCCATAATACATCTCTGTTATGTGGTTCATTCCGGTACACTGCTAGCACCACAATGTTCGATTTCATCCTTATCACTATTTGGACAAATTTATATCTGTCCATAAATTTTGAGTTATGAATTAATGTAATACAACACTCATAAAACAGTGAACCCACCAGAAAGGAAAATATTCGTTAGTATCAGAAAAATTTGGTTAATTTTAGAAAATGTTAACTAAACTATATTACAAACGCAGATGTCACCACGATTTCATAAAAATAAGTAAATATTTAAAAAAAAAAATTATTAGACATAATTACTTTCTTTCACTTGTTAGATTTCATAAAAATAAGTAAATATTTAAAAAAATTATTAGACATAATTACTTTCTTTCACTTGTCAGAATTTCTTAAAATTTACAAATTTTAAGAAATTCTGAACAATTTTGTGGAAGACAGAAATTTACCCCCACACTCAAAAAAAAGTGAACTCTCTATTTCACTAAAGCCAATTTAACTTTCGTTTAGTTCATGGAATTATTATGTCTGGAGAAAGTTTCTTCTACTCTAATAATTTTTTCCGTACGGTAGTTAAATTAACTAAACCCGAGGAAAAAAGTATACACAAATGAGGGATAAAGATTAACTAAATTCGTTTCTTCCACAAAATAGTTCAATATTTCTTTAAATTTGTAAATTTTACTACAAATGCGTTCATCATGAACTTCGTATGTCACTAAAGACATTCTTGCAATTTTGAACTCCAATTTTTTCCTTCAAACTACAAAATTTTCTTTAACAAGTGAAAAAACTTAATTATGTTTAATAAATTTTCTTGAATTTGTCGAAAAGTATTTACTTATTTTTATGACATCGGCGTGATACCAGTGTTTGTTATACTGTCTAGTTAAAATTTTCTAAAAATATTCAAAATATTCTAAAATTAACCGAAATTTTTCTTCCTGGTGGGTTCACTGTTTTTTCGTGCATATTCATAAAAGTTAATGTAAACTTTAAACCTACTATTACCATACAAATTCCTTCGACAAACTGTCAGTAAATTATTACGAATATGGGCATTAGTAAATATTTATGCTTAATTTGTGTATAATTTTGTCCCCTGTTCTACTTAATTTAACTATCGTACTCAAAAAATTATTAAGTCAAGGAAATTTTCTCAAGACATAATAAATTCATGAACTAAATGTAGAATTTAAATTAGCTTTAGTGACATATAGGATTCACCAAATTTCTCATCATCATCCTCTACTTGCAGCAAAACTACACGAACGAAAAAGACTGTTTTTCATATGTTTGGGTGTAAAAATTATATGTTTGGAAAAAATTATATGTTTTTTAGTTCAACCATATTATAAAAAACATATATGTGTTTAGAAAGAGAGACCTAGAGAGTATGCTGCAAGTAAAATAATGGAAGTAACCAATTGGCGCCTTAAAAATATATCCACACAAAGAAAATTTCATTAATTTTTTTTTCTACCAGTGTATGCCCTAAGGTGAAACATAATATGTTTGAAGAATACAAACAATATTTGGTTTGAACCAATCCTGAAAATATATATGCTTGAAGCAAATTGTGTTTGGGGTATACATATGTTACAGAAGCGATTTTTTTGAGGGTGTTTGAACCAATTACACTAGTTTACAAAATAAAATTTTTTCATGTACATTTGATGAGATGTGACTTTTCTTGTGTATGTTGATCTACTGAATTCGAAAAAAAAATTATTTTTTTTTTTCAAAGGTTTGTACTTTTCCGTCGCTTTTCCAATTATACACGATTATTCGTGTCATCTCAAAACCTTTCATTTAAGTGCCAACAACGATATAATCGGAAATTTATAACTCGAGATTAAATTTGTTTAGTGAAAAAAGAACGAAAAACTAAAAAACTAAAAACTGTTCCATAAACAATTTTTTTTACATTTTTTTCGAATTCTGCAGATCAAAATACATAAGAAAAGTCATGTCTCATCAAATGTACATTTTCAGTATAAACTAGTGTTATCAGAATAAATTCGGGTAATTCACAAACCTAAAATGAATTACACTTTAAACTCCCGAATAAAGGATATTGATAGTCGGCTTTGCCTTAACAAATTTGCAAGCATATTTCCTTTGCGAAAGTCAAATCATCGATTTGAGTACATTTGGCTGGGTTTGTTTTGAGCGTGCTTCCTCTATCTTCATTCGTTTTGTTTGTTATTGTTGGTTTATTCTACAATCATGATTAGGGATGGGTGCAACTGGATGCAACATTTGTATGGGCTATCCAGAACATCAGTGCAAGTCGCGCCGATGTTGTCAGATTGTATTTTGATAAAGTGAGGCTTCTTTGATTCACAATAGCAATTTATTGTGACTAATCGAAAAACATGAAATTCTAAGTGGTGCGGTGTCATAAATACACGCAAAGAAAAACAAAACGTTTGGAAAACGTGTACCGAAAACGTTTTTCTTTTGTTAGAGTTTTTTGAATTGCTTCGAAAATTTTAAACTTTTATCACCAAAAAAATTCGTTTGTTACAAAATTTTTATTTTTTCAATAAAAAAGTTATTTTTGAAACAACAACACAGTTCATTTCGTTTATATCAAACAGTGTTCTTTTCTGACTTTAGGTCTTTAATAAGACACATTTTACAGTTCAAAATTTAATACACTACAATGTAATGTTGAACATTTTTTCGTAATCTTCCGAACATATCTGGAATATATGTAAAACAAAAAAACTTTGGTCGAAGCAGGGATCGAACCCACGATCCTTGGCATGCAAGTCGGACGTAGCAACCACTGCTCCACGGTGCCAAACTAAATGTTTAAATCAACTTTGCTTATTCGGTTCGTGGGCGCTGCAAGCTATGCTATATAAATAAAACTTATATGGATATTTATCTATTGATGACCATAACAGGTACATAGCTCAGTGGTTAGTGTGTTGGCTTACAAAGTGCATGGTCCGCAGTTCGATTCTCCGTCCAGGCGAAAGGTAAAACATTTTAAAAATTTATAAAATCGTATAATTTCTTCTACATTGTTGGTTTTACAGGAAAAGGTGTTAAGAACTAAAAAGCCTCGTGGATGTGAGAAAGATTTGAGGGAAAATGCAATTAGCATGAAAACAACGTTTTTTTTTTTTGAGTTTGTCTTTATGAAATTGTTTTTACATCCTGGAAAAGAATAAACGTTCATCACAAAAAGTATATACTTTTCTTCCAAATACACTTCCTTACAGCGAAAAGCAAATGAGAAACGAACTTTTTTTGTCTAAAATTTCGTTTGGGAAGAAAGAATTATTTTTTGCGTGTAATCGCAGCAATAAATATTTATTACTATTTGAGTATTTCATACATTACAAATGCAATATTTAACTTCTTTTCTGTGATTGTTTTTAAACAGCTGATGACAGTGTTGCATATTTTTGGAGATGTTCTGGGTAAGCGAATACTCTGTTTTCTTTTAGTCCTTCACGGCTTAGGGTATCCAGTGCTAAAAGAAAACAGCCTTATTGTTGTTTTGATTTCAGTTTAAAACCATGCATTGACTAAACTACAAGTGTAGCTTAACCAACAAATTTATTGTTTTTTAATATTATTATTAAGGACACCCCTTGTGTACATAAGGTACTTTATATATGTTGTATATTATGACGTATGCATCCTATATTAAGTGTATATAATATAAAAGGAAAGTATTTGGCAATTACTCCAGATTGTTGTCCAAGTTAAAAAGTAGAACAGTCATACTAAAAGTGATTAATTGATTCAGCCCAAATGACTAATATGCGAATTAATTATAATTTATTGTTACAAACTTTAAATTTATTTTTATTCAAACTGTCTTACATAGTCGACGAAATCAGCTAACACACACCCAAATAATATATCAATAATTATTTCACAAAGCCCGATTTACATCACATTATACCTATAAATTTCGACATCGATATCTAAAGTACGTAAAAAACTATTCTCGGACGGTATGGTTTTCTTAACAAACGGCGTTGGCGCACTATCAATTAGATCGTAATTTACAAGGGAATTTTATACCGAAACGATATAAAATGCTTGTTACACTTCCAATACCCGGCGTTATTGATTATGTGCCTTTAAGTATACCCCAAAGAACTTCATAACTTCTATCAGCCATTAACCCTTTCACTACCGATGTCAACTTAGAAGGACATTCGAAAAAGACACCGAATTCTATTTTCCCACTTAGTTTCGATTTATTTATCAACGTTATTTTAAGTGGAGGCTTTAATTTAAATAAGCTATAAATATTATTCAAATTAAATACATTTTTATAAACTTCCTTAACAATAAACGACAAATATGAAAATTTGAGACCATTTTTCTACTGTATGTTTCTTGTGAATGGACATTTATACAAAAACTATAGCCGATACTTTTACGGATTCTTTTTTGTATTTTTTCTCACACATTGAAAAATATTTTAGGCTAAATAGCGTTTATTTTCGTAAGGCCATTTGGTCACAATTCAAGAATTAAGTTTTCAAAACAAGCTCATATAGCTCTTGAAGTAATTGAGGTAGGTTTTCAAACTGACAATGTTTGTTCTACATGCTGTTAATACAAGTAAAAACAGAAGAAAAATAAAAGTTTTTATCATTAGGTTTATTTCGGTCGTGAAAGGGTTAAAGCTACTGTATGCGAGTTTGTGTTCATGAACATATGATATGAACAAAGTAAATTCGAATGTTTATTCTCACACTTCACAGAAAAAAATATCACCAACATTTTTCCAACTAAAAATGTAATTGCATTGTAAGCAATATTCAATTAAACATTTAATTGGTTCAACAAATTTTTCAATTGAAAAAAATTATTTATATTAATTAATTTTTTAACTGAAACAACTAATTTTTTATTGATTGAAGACATTACAATTAAAAATTAATTGGATCAATTAATTTCGTGATTTAAGGCAACGAATTTAATACCAGCGTTTATACAGGAGCGTGTTGATTATTATTTATTATTATTTCCGACCAAGTAAAACATCTTTTGCGATAATCGAAATTAAACAATGGGAGTTATCTTAGTAAACCCTGGCTACAGATGTGGTTGTTTCAATAGAATTTTCTATTGTTTACTGTTATTATAATTTTTTTCAATAGGTTCCGTGTTTTTTACCCACCTGAAGGAATTATTGTTTAAGTGCCAATAATTTCAACTTACCGTTTACAATGCAAAGGACAGCAAAAACTTTTAAACTGCCCTTAACTAAGTCACACATTATTCACTATTGTTGACAAGTAATTTTTTCAGATATTATTTTTTTTTTATTTGCCCGTTGTTAATTGAAACCAAATGTGAGAAATTCAATTTATGACTTTCTATGGCAGAAAAATCAACTGCCAACACCTTTAAATGTCAATCATTCTTAAATTTACTGTGGCCGATTTTAATTAAGGCTTGACTCACGCGTACGGGTATTTGGTGAAATAGTAGTTTGCAGAGTCCTAAACTGTTATTTTATAGCTTTTTTATAAAAACGATTTTTGTTAACAGAAAGCTACAAATGTTCATATCACCCAATAGTAAGTATGGTTTCTAAGAAACCTTGGCTGACATGATAGTGTAAGTTGACATAATCTTCCTGCTGTGAAATAGGTCATTTTAAGAAATAAGTGGTACATATAAAAATGAATAAAAATACCATAGAAATGTAAATGGATATACAGTACTATAAGAAAAAATATTCTTATAATTTAAATGATTTATTTATGAATAAAGAAACTTAAATAACATACAAAACTATATATATTTCAAAGTTTGGTGTCAACCCTATCACTACTGTTGATAGGAATTGTAAAAAATGTGGTACACTCAAAAGAAAAAGTCAGTACGCTGTGGGAAATGGATCATCCCCAGGACTGGTACTCGATTAGTCCCTGGTTTGTATAGACCTTTCCCATTTTTGGTCAAAACGTTTGAAAGGGACCGGTCATTTTCACATGTGTTTGTATTTGCTTAAGAATGTGAATTATTCTCAAATTAAGGCAAAACAGCAAACAAAAAATAGGATTTTTTGGGACTATTTAATTTCAATTCAATTTTAAAAAATAAAAATTTTAAGAACCATTTAATCGATCGTCATTTATAAAAATATAACAGCGAACCCCAAATGCTGTTTATAGCAGACTTTTCCTATGGGTGTCCAACTTTAATTACACTAGTTTACACTGAAAATGTACATTTGATGAGAGGTGACTTTTCTTATGTTTTTTGATCTGCTGAATTCGAAAAAAAATTTTAAAAATTTTTCAGATATCCCGTATTTTTTCTCGCTCTTCACTAAACAAATTATATCTCGATTTAGAAATGTCCGATTATATCGTTGTTAAATTAAAGGTATTGAGATGACAAATAATCGTGTATAAATGGATCTTTGATAAGTTAAGTGGTTCAAGAAATATCGATGCAAAAAGGGCAAATTTTAAAACAAATAATTTTTTTCAGTGATTGGCTCATATTAGCATGATTTGACATTGGATTTGTCCACTCTTATAACTTACGTTAGAGTATCATCTATACGACTATGAAGAGAAACAAAATTTTTTTTCAATGGTTTGCACTTTTCCGACGGTAAAGGGTCACTGTAAACCATGATTTTTTGAAAATTTGCTCTTTTTAGCATCGATATTTTGAACCACTTAACTTATCACAGATCTAATTATACACGATTATTCGCCATATCAATACCTTTCATTTAAGTACCAACAACGATATATCATTTCTAACTCGAGATTTAAAACTGTTCCATAAAAAAATTTTTAATTTTTTTTTTCGAATTCAGCAGATCAAAATATATAGGAAAAGTCACATCTCATCAAATGTACATGAAAAAAAAATATTTTGTAAACTAGTGTTATTGGTATTTCCATTTTTTTAAGAAAACAATGTTGCACAAATTGGACACAGAAAATTCAAACAATTACATTTCAGTAAATGTGTAGTTCCAAAAAGTTTTTAATATGGAGGGAGTAAACAATTTAATAATGAAGCATCGGAACCTGCCCTATGATAGTTCCGCATTTTATATGATAATAACAGTAAACAAAAAAGAATATTATTTTACTGCTTTTGGCCTATTGAAAAGCATTATCGGTAAAACAGCACACTTACTACTGCCTTTTTAACCAAAAAACGTTTGCTATTACAGAAAATAAAAACAATTCATAACGCAAATTTGACTATGCTTAGTACTAAGTCAATTTGTGCTTAGTGCTAAGCACTATTTATGAAAAAACCAGTAAGGAAAGTCTAAAGTCGGGCGGGGCCGACTATATTATACCCTGCACCACTTTGTAGATCTAAATTTTCGATACCATATCACATCCGTCAAATGTGTTGGGGGCTATATATAAAGGTTTGTCCCAAATACATACATTTAAATATCACTCGATCTGGAAGAATTTGATAGACTTCTACAAAATCTATAGACTCAAAATTTAAGTCGGCTAATGCACTAGGATGGAACACAATGTTAGTAAAAAAATATGGGAAACGTTTAAATCTGAAGCAATTTTAAGGAAACTTCGAAAAAGTTTATTTATGATTTATCGCTCGATATATATGTATTAGAAGTTTAGGAAAATTAGAGTCATTTTTACAACTTTTCGACTAAGCAGTGGCGATTTTACAAGGAAAATGTTGGTATTTTGACCATTTTTGACGAAATCAGAAAAACATATATATGGGAGCTATATCTAAATCTGAACCGATTTCAACCAAATTTGGCACGCATAGCTACAATGCTAATTCTACTCCCTGTGCAAAATTTCAACTAAATCGGAGTTAAAAATTGGCCTCTGTGGTCATATGAGTGTAAATCGGGCGAAAGCTTTATATGGGAGATATATCCAAATCTGAACCGATTTCAAGCAAATTTGGCACGCATAGTTACAACGCTAATTCTACTCCCTATGCAAAATTTCAACTAAATCGGAGCAAAAAATTGGCCTCTGTGGGCAAATGAGTCTAAATCGGGCGAAAGCTATATATGGGAGCTATATCTAAATCTGAACCGATTTTGCTGATATTTTGCAAGTTTTTCGAGACTCATAAAATATTCGGATGTACGGAATTTGAGGAAGATCGGTTGATATACACGCCAATTATGACCAGATCGGTGAAAAATATATATGGCGGCTATATCTAAATCTGAACCGATTTTTTCCAAAATCAATAGGGATCGTCTTTGAGCCGAAACAGGACCCTATACCAAATTTTAGGACAATCGGACTAAAACTGCGAGCTGTACTTTGCACACAAAAATACATCAACAGACAGACAGACAGACAGACAGACAGACGGACATCGCTAAATCGACTCAGAATTTAATTCTAAGCCGTATACTAAAAGGTTGGTCTATGATCACTCCTTCTTGGCGTTACATACAAATGCACAAACTTATTATACCCTGTACCACAGTAGTGGTGAAGGGTATAAAAATTAGGGTTGTCAATGTGTTTAGTCTAGAACTAACACGTTTTCGCACAAACAACTGTTAATTTCCATGTAAAGGTGTGTACTATGTTCGGTTTTCGAGTTGAAAATCACTTTATTTTCGCGATTACTTTTCCTGAAATAATCAAAATTATAAATGAAAACAGACACATTCCTGTAAAGTCTTGCCGAAATCTAGAGAAACAAGAAATTGCATATCAATTGAGTTAATTTATCTGCTTTATATTGAACTGTTTTAATAAAGTAACCACGAAAATTTCAACGCGAAAAGCGAACATAGTACTTACCTTAAAGGAGGGAACTATGTTCGGTTTTCGAGTTGAAAACCACTTTATTTTCGCGATTACTTTTCCTCAAATAATCAAAATTATAAATGAAAATAAACTTATTCCTGTAAAGTCTTGTCGAAATCTAGAGAAACAAGAAACAGCGCATCAATTGAGTTAATTTATCTGCTTTATATTGAACTGTTTTAATAAAGTAACCACGAAAATTTCAACGCGAAAAGCGAACATAGTACTTACCTTAAATAAGGACAACTTGACAAGGACGAAATGTTTCGTAATCATATCCATCCATAATTTGATAAGATTCGAAAAAAATATTTCAAACGGTGTAAAGCTAATAAACTATATGTTTATATCTAGCAGCTTCCAGTTTTACTTGTCCATATTTTTAACAAAATTTTTACTCTGGCAGGATTTTTAAAAATTGTCACAAATTGAAAAGTGCGAATCGTAAACAGTTGGCAATACGCAATTCATGTTTTTTTCTCTATTGTCTTTCTGAATGAGAAACGCTTTCTCTGGAGGTAGAACTGAAATTACATTGTTCTTTCAACCCTGATATTTAAACCCAACCGCTGTGCCTATTGCAACGCTGGGTAAATGACAATAAACAATTCACTCCGGTTTCATACAACTAAAAATAAACAAGCTGTGCGTCATTCTTCTGGAATTGTGAATTGTGAAATCAGGAAATAAGAGGCTATTTGAAAAAAAAAAAACACGCATTTTCAGTCAGTTTTTAGTAATACTTAATAATAATTTTCAAAAATGTCGGGTACATCTCAGAAATATAGAAACTTTGTAGCAGAACCTATGGGTGATAAGCCTGTGACCGATCTAGCGGGGATTGGAGAAACGCTTGGTGGTCGTTTAATTGAAGCTGGCTTCGATAAGGTAATTAATTTATATTGTAGAACATTAAGTAGTGTTCAAGCATTGAATACAAAGCGGTCTCATTGATGTTTGCTTTGATTAATAGTGGTCGTTTGAATATTTACGACCACGCGCTTTGTTGGTTTGAAATCACTAACTTTTATCGTGTTTGTAATTTCAGGCGTACACTGTACTAGGTCAATATCTGGTTTTGAAGAAAGATGAAGAACTTTTCAAGGAATGGATGAAGGATACATGTAATGCCAGCTCAAAACAAGCATCCGATTGTTACAATTGTCTAAACGATTGGTGTGAGGAGTTTTTGTAAATATGAATTTGTGTGTAGTTTGTTTACTTGAAAGTTGTTTATGTAAAACACTAATTTTATATGTACTGTACTGAACTAATTCCACATCAAAGAATATTTTTGTATCTGTTAGTATTAATTTAATAAAAGCAACATATTGCTATATATAGTAACAACAATTTTTTGTAAAAGTAATATTTTATTGAATTTCATACACTATAGGAAAATTGTAAAGGTGCGATTGGTTGGAAACAGGAATCCTTTTGAAATTCTTGTTTTATGAAACAGCAAAAAAAAATTTTCGGTTAATAGTAAATGCTACGAAGTAGTAATGAATATTTTGTCTTGCAACTATTTGCTCGGAAATATTTGGGAATTAATGGGAAGGCATTTGCTTGTTATATACACTGGAGGATCGGCATCTATAATGCCTACTTACCAATGAAATCTCTGAACGTCATTGTAGTTCTTAACCTATGTACGAAAATTCAATGTTTTGAATTTATATAAACCAACCGATATGTGGTTTTCAAAATTGACTGTCTTGGTGTAATCCGACCTTCATGATATTTGGCATATAAATCAATTTCTAAATTTAAATTATTAGAATCTATGGATTCTAAAACTTTAGGTTAAATAAATCATATGTATAAAATGTCTTAGACATTAAATATAGTTTTTCATCACCCCAATATATTGAACAATGATTTCATCAAATTACGCTAAATAATAATGAGCTCAACATTAATTTGATTTTTTTTAATTAAATCGTCTATTTTATTTACATTTAGAGTTTCGGTATTATCAAAAATGACATCATAGTTGAAGGTGGGTATTAAATTCAAGTTTAGCCGCTAAAATCCAAAATAAATCTGTAAAAGCGGAATAAAATTAAAGCTTTTTATTAGAACTTGATGGGGAATGGACCAAAGCAACAATTGAAAATGAATCAATGTAATTGTGAAAAATTACAGTTTAATGCGATATGGTAAGTATTATGTCCAGTTTTCAGATTGTTTTTACGGTTACTTTTTTAATCGTGGGTTGTTCGTTCCACGGTCTCGTATCTATTCGTAGTCTGATGCTGTTTTACAGGGTATGGAGAAATCAGTGCACTACGTTTCTGACGCAGTCATTTGTGTTCACGCATTCCTCGATATGGTAGGTATTATATTCAGTTTTCAGATTGTTTTTACGGTTACTTTAATCATTTAATTTAGAAATATAAAATGTTTCAAAGCCTTGGATCTATTCAATTCATAATTTCCAAAGGCTTGATAAAAATGTAATCGTCTTCATCATTAGCGTTTCTATAGTATATATTATTATATTTCTATACAGTAATGTAATACATTGGAAAATCATAAATAGGGTTTCAAATCCTGGGGGTAAACATTTTCTGGAGGGGTCTAAGCCCTCCCCCAGAGGCCTTTCTACGCTTATGGTCTTCATAAATAATTTTGCTCCTTTAATCTAGTGTTTTGGTGAAAAAATCAAACATAGTAGTCACCTAAAATACGAACTTAATTGAACCGGCCTTAAAGGTGAGTATTAAGTTCGAGTGTAGCCGCTAAGTTTTCTCTAATAATTCATTAAAAAGAATATAAACTTTGTGTTCCCTGCTTTGGTGTGTTCCCCATCAATATTTAAAAAAATTTGCATCAAAGAGGTATAATTTCATACTGTTTTTACTGATTTAATTTCTAAAAAGCCATTTTCTCACGGTTAATTTTCTTTAATAATTCACTTCACCGAAAATAAACATTTTCAACTTTTGCATTGGATCATTCTCCATCAAGTTTAAAAAAAATTGCAACAAGAGTATATAAATTTATTTTGTTTATGCAGATTGATCAATATTACAGAAATTTTGGTTCATTGAGAAGGAGATAAATATTCACATTGAGAAGCGAATTCTTAAAAAAATGTTTGTTTTCTTTTGGAAAAATGTACCTTGTAAACGACCCACTAATTTACAGTTAATAAAACGTAAAACGCAAAAACACATTACGTTTAGTCCGCAGCGTTTGTTTACTAATTTCATATTTAAAACTACTACCATATTTTACACTGCTGGGCGAGACAATCCCATCATTTTTCGTGTGTGTGAAAGAAGAAAATTTTCTCGGGTAATTTTTCTATCAAGTTTTAATCATAAAATAAAACAAAACTAAAAAGTATTACAATAAAAATCAAAATAAAAAGCAAGCGCAGTATACAACCACATTAATAATTCACTTATGGAAAATGAAAAACGTTCATAATCAGCACAAATCCGATTGTAAAACCCTAAGAAAAAAGTATGTAAATGCAAGTGTATGAGTGTGTGTGATCAGGAAAAAAAGTTAAAAGAACGAAGTAGACAAGAAAGAAAGAAAAAGGGAATAGATGACCCGTAGCCCCTTGCGCTATGCTATTTTAAAGTGCTAGTGAACCGCATAACCGTGTCCCTACTACTACGCTATTTTCGGATTATACTTTATTTCTTATTCATTCGAACCCACCATCCCCACTATAGCCTGAATTTATTAATGGGGGGATGAATAGATTCTCGGATATACCAAAGTCTGGCAACTCGTGCCATTGAGAAAAAATTAATTGACAAAAGAAACAAAAAGGCATTGCCATTTCTTGGCTGACAAAGAACGGAGGATAAATTTAAACGAAATATTTCTTAATTATAAATAATGAAATTGGTGATGTACGTGCAAGAAACAAAACCCAAATACAAGAAAACAAGAAACGACGTCAAATCTCAAATATGAAACTGTTCGTATACATCTCCTTTGGGTGAAAATTACGCTTTCCCTTGGTCAAAACAGAAAAAGGCACAATTACTACGAAGAAAAGTGATGATGTGTATATGACTTGTCTTTTCTCAATTTGGAATATTTTGAAAGCCAAACAAGGGTTTATACAGTAGGCATCCTATCATTATTAGTAGGTTTTTTTTTTGGAAAAGCGCAGGTAGATAGATTATTGTAATACAACATGAATTTGTTAAACATTATTTGTTTTCCCTTTGCTTTTGTCATTTCGTGAGCAAGCATACATGTGTTGGTTTCGTTTAATGTATAAATTTGCAAATTCCCGCCCCTCACTTCTTAGAGGTGGCTTGTGGTGTATGTTCGTATGAACAGCAGGGATGGCAAATTCAATTTTTTAAAAAGTACTTAAAAAGTATTTTTAAGTGGAAGAAGAATTATGTATATTATTATTGCATTATTGGAATCGCCTTCCGCCTATCCTTTTGAATAACATTGCGCCATTTGTGGTTCTTAACTTAAAATATGAATTCTGGCTTCATCAGACACAAGTTCCTTATTTTACAATTAGCAAGAAATAAAGTGTGTGATTACTTTTAAATTATTTTTTTTATTTTAGTTTAATTATGCTTTCAAAGTAGTATTGTAACGATTCCTATGTCTTCAGTATGCTATAGAAAAATATTACTAAACAACTGTCAGTGGTACTACGGTACTGACCAGACTGAAAAAAGTCCTATAGTGCTGAATTTCCATCCCTGGTGAACAGTTAAATTGACTGCGGGTCTGAGACAGACAGACCTGAATGGGATGACGATTTAGTAGGGGAATTGGGAATGATAAAAAACAACCTAGTGATAGTGGACAAGACTACTTTAAGAGTGTTATTATTTAAAAAAGAACATTGTTGAATATCTCTCGTAGGTCTTTTTACAATAACAGCAAAAACAAATCGCAATCGATACAGGTGATTTTTTGTAATTAATCTTTTTAGGTTATGGTCTTGGAAACTGTTCGAGTATTAGATATGACCAAGAAATTTAATAAATAAATACAAAATACTGAGCACTCATCTCAAACAATCACAAAATTGTCGTACACATATTTAATAGAAAAAACTAATAAGACTATATTTTATATTTAGCTATCATTTTGCCGCCTCCTTGTGTAAGATTTTAAAGAAGTAAAGTGTAGTGCAGTGTGGAAGACCAAGGCCACAACAAGTGTTGGAAACCTCGCCTCAACTATATTAAGATTTTCAATTGACATTGCCAATTTGAAACAAGTTTATATAGCATTTCCTAAATCTATTGGTGGTGACAATAACAAAGAGCCGGGACAAAAATAAACAAGTGCATAATAGTGGTATTAGTGGATTTCTCGCTAGATATTCGGCCTAAAATTGTTGCTACAAATGGGTACCAATTCCGGAGCCACGACTGGCATCAACAATAAACCCATTGGTGGGGGAGGCACTGGTGGTGGAGGCGGTGTTGTTGGCTCTGGCTTAATTGGTAGCAGTGGCCTTGGAGGTGGTGCCATTAATAATGCAGCCAACAACAGCTTAGGCCAAAATTCTGGGCTGGGGTTGGTAGGTGGCAATAATGTCTCCAACTCTGGAGGTCTTGTAGGTGGTATGGGTTCCGCGGGAAATCCCGAAGATGGCAACGGCGGAGCTACCAACAACGTCAACAGCCAACAGGCGACTCCACAATATACAATACCTGGCATATTACATTTCATTCAACATGAATGGTCACGTTTTGAATTGGAACGTTCTCAATGGGATGTCGACCGAGCTGAATTACAAGTAAGTACCCATATATGTAGTATATATGTATAATTATCAAAATCTATTTTTATTCCTTTGTTTGTGATAAGTTTGGAATGTATAGAAATCAATGAGGCGATGTGTTCACTAATTTGATTATATTCACTTGAATGATTCTACTATAGAACGGATTAGGTTAAGGGAATTTAATAATAGTTTTATTCGAATTAAAACACCTCATCTCTTCATTACTTGTAAGACTGCCGTAATTGATCTCTTCCATAAGAAAAAATAAATACACTGGATGGAAACTATGTTTATAAAAAATATGTCCAAAATGTATAGGTCGATAAAACTTTAAAAAGTTTTACTCAAACGCTGCAGACATTTTTTCTATGAGTGTATATAAAAAATATGAGAGAATCTCTGAATGGAATTTTGAAATTACTCCGTGCAGATTTGTCAAGTACTGCAACCGTTTTTTTTACTAATCTACATTTTAAGGTTTCCATAATAAAATTGCATTTTTAAAACTAGTCCTAAACGAAGAATTCACTTGACGACAAACCTTGTTATATAAATCATGTCACGCTATGGACAACATTTATAGCAATACAATTTACTATAACCCGTCCAAAGCTGGTAGTGAAATTTAAATGATACTTTCTTTTACACTTTGTACTTTGTCAAATAAGTGGAATTGCTCGCGTTTGTAGTCCGGTTTAAATTGAAACGGGTAAATGTTTTTCTTTTAATATTTAACGCTTCAGTGGTCGCTAAGTAAAATATACAAATGGTTTAACAAGTTTGTCCATACACTGGATGACACATACGAAGTAATTTTAGAAGGTGTTTTCCATAGCAAATGTATGACAAATCATGCAGAGTATACCATTTAGACGAAAATTCCATTTTAAATGAAAGGTTTGTTTTTCTTGTTCTACCAATAGTTGCCATGAACATGAATGAATTTTTATGTTATTATATAAAACTGGTTATTACTTTTTTAATGGCCGTAGAGGTCAAAAGGATAATGAGAAAACTTTATAAAATTAATCTTAACAAAATTACAACAAAATCATGAGTATGAGTAAGAGCCACAGAAGTCTAGTGATGATGAAATTTTTAAAATAGTCAATTTCTTTGCAGTTATAATGATTATTTAGGATTTTTTTATTGTTGCTTTTGATCTCAGCTTAAAGCCATGCATTGACTAAAATACAAGTGTAGCTTAACCAACAGAGGAAAAGTATGCTTGTCAAATTTTTTTGGGCAAAGCCCTATAGACTGCAAGATGATTGGATGTACAGCTGTTTCGGAATTACCACATTCCTCATCAGCATCCTCTACTTGCAGCAGGATTTTTTTATTTATAATAATAATTTAATTCATTGCTTATTTTTAATATCATATTAAATTCAAGATAATGAACAAATAAACTTTAGCTGCTTTGGTCATCAACTAAATAATTTTATATATTAAATTAAATATTACAAATTGGCTTCTAAGGGCAATCAAGCTTTTATTTTGAAATTCTCAATTTTCATAAAAATGCAAAGAAAAAAATTTATTGTCATGAACAATCAATGGAAAACATAATTCGATAATTTATTAAAATAATACATATTTTTTCGATTCATATGAATATGGCAACTATTTGGTAGTGTTCTCATTGGAAGAGTTTTTAATACAGTTGAGGTTTAATACACCGGTTATACCGATTGTCGTCTTCACCTTCAGCTGTTTATACACAAAGTTCTGCCCAATAGAAGTATTTATATTTTCGAAGTTTACAGGGTAATTGAATTCCCAGTTTGGAATTAAAGTGCTAAACATCATCCAGCTAATGTGAAACACAGAGAAAATATTTTGTTTCTGTTAACTGGCAGTTAAGGTCTAATGTGTATCGTTATCAATTGCGCCTTTATTGCCAGATGTATTGTGGATCTGAATAAGTTAGGATGTAAGGAGGAGCGAGCAAAGTAAGATGCATTGAGAAATCCATCATTTTCTCAATAGATGACGCTATTGTTGTTTTAGCCCTTTGGAGTTGGTATTTTCGAGTTTTTCGGGAAATAAGCATACTCCAAATGGTGGTTTGCAGTCCTTGGACAGGGTTGAAGACCCTGTGTCGCCCCGGGCCGTAGACATTAGCGTAGCTAGAAAATTTTCCGAGAAGGGAGGGGGGCTATAGCTCCCCCTAGCTTAAAATTAATGGACTTAAGTTATAGGTTATATTTTTGTTTTATTTTATAATAATGAATAAAAAATCAGAATCCAATATAACTAGACAGTTAATTTATAATAAAGCAACTAAAACCAGTTCCAAACTTTTTCCCTACTTCCAAAAATGTCCTCAGAAAGAAGTTAACAGGAAATTTTTAATTCAATTTTTTATAACTCGTTTTTTCATATTTTTTCAGAATTGTTAAGATATTCATTTATTAAGGAATAGTTTTAATATCAATCCGACTAAACAAAATAAAATTGTGCATGAAATTCTTTAGCGGAACTTTGGGCGGTTATATTTACTTGTTTAATATTAACAATGGGAAATCCTAAATAGGTTTTCAAATCCTGGGGGTCTAAGCCCCATCCCCCAGAGGCCTTCCTACGCTTATGGCCGTAGAACCGACTGCAACGAGGGCGGGATGACGCTGTATACCTGTGTCGTTGTATAAGTTTGATCTGTGCGTCAAGAACGGCACTTGCTTTAGCTTGTGAAAACGGCTAAATAATACAGCATTTCTTTCATAAGGTCGATATAGTTCTATCCCATACTAAACATTTTTTTTATCGACGGTTTGCCAATGTAGACTGAAGGTTGATAAAAGCCTATTTTGGCTTTTCAATTTTTTTGCCACTAATCTCAATAGATGATCCTCTATCCAAACCATACACGAAACAACAAGCAATATTTTGCTATAAAAATTATATGGGAAATACTAATAAACTTTTATATTCCTTTTCTTTGCTATAGGCCCGAATTGCCATGTTACTTGGCGAACGTAAATGCCTGGAGAGTCTTAAATCCGATCTGACACGCCGTATAAAAATGTTGGAATATGCTTTAAGGCAGGAACGTGTCAAATTTTATCGTTTAAAATATGGCACTGATCCGCCACAACTCAATGAATTAAAACCATCAGCAGATGATTCATCATTGGGCGGTGAAGTCGCGCCAGATTCTGAAGTACCCTATAGCTCTGTTTCGAACACTACATGGCGCCAAGGCAGACAGATGCTGCGTCAATATTTAGCAGAGATTGGTTATACCGATAACATAATTGATGTTCGTTCAAATCGTGTGCGCTCTATCTTGGGCCTAAATAATAATGCAGAACAAGAGGAAAACGTTAGTCCAAATATTAATGGCAATGAGAATAATAAACGGGCTTCAGAATCTGAAGGTAGATATCAAACAAACATCAGTTCAATGATGATAACTAAATTTCCTATTGTTTTGTTTTTATGTGCTCTCTACTAGGACGCCGTACTCCTGCAAAAAAGATTCAACAAAACAATGATGCAATCATTTTGGACACCGAGGCTGCTGTAATGGCTAATTTTGAATTTTTGGGACCCACAGAAATGTCTGATGACGATGAAATTTCCGATGATCTAGATATGGTTACCGGAGACAATGATGAGAGCGATATGAAAACCACAAAACGTATAATTAAACCGGGCAAAGATTTGAGCAATGAAGGTAAATTAAATGTTTAATATTATGAATTATTTGGAAAGCATCGCTGTTACCGCTTCGAAAGCTTTATTTAGCAATTCCCTCAATGGAAATTTATTTGTAATTAATCATACAATAAACATAACAGTACAAACATAATTCTATGTATTCAATATTTTCTTGTCAAACTTATGAGTGCGTGCGGCGCTATACAGAAAATAAAATGTAATTGCTTTTATAAAACCAATTATTTCCAATATAAGAAAGGAAGTGTAAAATTATTATACGTTGTTTTGGTTTGTGGTTTCCTTGCTTGATTGTTCAATGTATAACATACTATAAATATATTTAAAAATCAGAAATATTGGTTATATAAAAGCAAAAAAGTTGCTGTCATTCATAGTTTATGGAACAGCTGTACCGCTCCTTGGAAAAACTTCGTATAATAAAAACAGCTTCAAATACCCGTTTCTATTTATTTTTCGAATTTTATGGTTTTTTTATTTTCGCCACGAGTATTCTCCAAGATAAATTTCTCTTTCTCTAATTTTCCTAGTGTTTAAATTTTAATTCTTCAAATAGAGTGTATCTACTTGGAATTATAGAGTATATTCTACATAAACGAGATAAATACCGATTGCATACTGTCATTCATATGAATAGAGCCACCACCTGTGTCTGTTTTTTTAATATGCTTTATCATTTCTAAAGACTACTCCAAATCATCAGATTGTATTTGTTTTTTCTAAAGCGATTTTAGGCGTCTTCCATTTTATTGTTTTCGTTGGTCACAACCTCTTTTGGTCGGCTACTGGGTTTATCGTCTTCGGGACTCACTTCACCAATTATCATACCGATATTTGATGTTTGATTTTCTTGGACTTACTGGAAACCAATTTTTCGTTTTATGAATTATTCACAATATCAAAAGCTGCTTCACTCAAAAGCTTTTAAATTATCTCACTCCGAATTTACACACGTTTGGTGCTAACTAAAAATCTTAGGAAATTAAATCAATATTAGATCGATCTATCTATATTTCAGACTGGGGACATCTCAGTTGACATGTCACATATCTTTCTATCATATGTAACTCACTTTGCAAATTGACTTGTACAATTTTATTGGAAGGCGGGTCATATATTTTCTGTATTTATTATACACCACAATATGTGAACGAAATCCGCTTTTAGTTTGCGTGCACAATTTCATTTTTTCATATTTGCCCAAATATTTTTTAACCTTCAAGTTTTACAAATAGACTTTTGATTTTTGCCAACCAACGACCCGAAATGAATAAACAATTTTCAACAATTGCGAAAAAACAACCTTAGGTCTGATAGCCTAATCCTATGGGAAAAATTTTAAATTTTCATTTTAGTTGAAGTCAAATAATCGTATTTTTATTTTGGCTAAAATAGAAATCGATGGGCTTTGTATGATGGGCAAAATGGACTAAACGACTTTTATATGCTGACTACAACTAAGTATTTATTTTAATTTTTTCTTACCCTACAAAGAAATGATTTTGTTGTCCAGAAAAAGGTTACATTGGATACGACAGCACAATTTCGTAGTTTCACAAATTGATGGACATATTGGTGGTTCCAATTATTAGACATTTTGGTAAAGTCAATTATTGTAAATTGAGATCGTTTAATTTTCAAAGATATAAAATAAAAACTAGCTTTAGGAGGTTAATAAAAAACCTGGCTATTCGTCCTCATCTCGATAAATATTTGTAGAAATCTATTTAGATTTTTTATGAAAAATATTTAAAAAATTCATTGCCATTGTTTTCAAATACATGTGACGAATAGTAGAAATATTTAGGAATTATTGCCAAACTATTATTGCAATTTTTACTAGTTACTTATGGAGCGTGCCAAATCGGCGATACTCACACCATTATTGTTATTATTAGAATGAATACACTATATTTTTATTGATTTTCTTTTCTCTATCTCTTTTCCCATTATACAATTTGTTTTTTATATATTTTTTGTTGCTCTACAAAATACATGTGTAAAAAAAATATATACTATTTTTATTCAAATCCTGTTAAAATGATTAATAAGATCTGGGTGCTGAGTTGGGAGAGCAGCTGCTCAATGATATCAATCTAATCACAGAAGGTGCTTATTATGTTGTTAATGTTGTCCAAGTTTATGTTATATATTTGATCCATTCAATTGAATCCCTGAGAAATGCACTCCATCTAGCATTGAGTTTCAAGAGTTTATTTCTGTGTTATGTGTAACGATTAATAAATAAGTCATCAACAATGGCACAAAATTAAGAGGTGCTCGAAGTCACAAAACAAAAATCCTTAATAAAAACAGAAAATTAATACCATTTGTTTGGAAGAAAATTTCTCCGATAGGATACTGTGCCATTGTTGAGCTTTGTATTTTTATGGTTTGTTTCATATATGTGATGTGTAATCAATTTAACAAACAAAATACACATATTGCTTATAAATTAACTTTTTTCGTTTTCTAATGACAATTTTTAATTTTAAGTTTTCCCCTATCAGTCCTCTTAGAACACTTAACAAATTATTTTGCTTGTAGTTAATGTCCTTTTAGATTATTATTATTATTATACATACAAATTATAAAAAACTAATATATGTATTTTCTTTCCATTCTTTTTTCCATTTGTTACCCATAATAATGTATTTGGACTTTGCCTTTGGTATCATGGAAATCATTACAAAATTATACTCATTCTCGACACGTCAACACTCCTTGTGTGCACCATCACCAATGATTTCTACTACCAAATACCTTTATTAAGGGTATTCATCATCAAATGTTGAACAAACCAATAATACTGTGAACGCAGCCGCTTCGGCTGTAGCGCGCCGTAATCTTATCACAGCTGTAACTGCAGCCGGCGATGAAGATGTTGATGCCTCATTGGGTTTGGGCGAATTGGCCCAGCTGACGGTGAATAATGATTCGGAGGGCTCATATGATTCGAATGCAAAAGATGGATCAGGTGGTGCATATCGCAAAACTTGGAATGCCAAATACACATTACGTTCACATTTTGATGGAGTACGCTCGCTTATTTTCCACCCCGAGGAGCCGGTGCTTATAACAGCCTCTGAAGATCACACTCTGAAACTTTGGAATCTCCAGAAAACGGTACAAGCCAAAAAATCAGCTAGTCTTGATGTTGAACCATTGTATACATTCAGAGCCCATACTGGCCCCGTATTGTGTTTGGGTATGTCGACAACTGGAGAAAGTTGTTACTCCGGTGGTTTAGATGGCAATATTGAGTGTTGGCAATTGCCTTCACCCAACATAGATCCATACGATTGTTATGATCCTAGTGTCCATTCGGGTACGCTAAAGGGACACACCGATGCCGTTTGGGGCTTAGCCACAATGCACAGTAACATCGTCTCGTGTTCGGCCGATGGAACTGTGAAACTGTGGTCACCTTATAGTAAAGAACCGCTGCTACGTACATATACAGCTTCAGAGGTAGAGGGCACACCATCATCCGTTGATTTTGTACGCAATGAAGTTGATCACATTGTCGTAGCTTATAATAGCGCCCATTGTATTATATATGATACAGAGACCGGCAAACAGATTATAAAATTGGAAGCAGCTCAAGAAATGTCTGGCAACACGGGGAAATTTATAAACAAAGTAATCTCTCACCCCACATTGCCCATTACCATTACGGCCCACGAAGATCGACACATTCGTTTCTGGGACAATACATCAGGGGTATTGGTGCATTCAATGGTGGCTCACTTGGAACCGGTAACGTCGCTGGCCGTCGATGCCCATGGTTTATATTTATTATCGGGTTCACATGACTGTTCGATACGTCTATGGCATTTGGATAATAAAACGTGTGTGCAGGAAATTACAGCGCATCGTAAGAAATTCGATGAGAGTATATTTGATGTGGCGTTCCATGCTACGAAACCTTATATAGCCAGTGCAGGCGCAGATGGCTTAGCGAAAGTGTTTGTCTAGATGACAAACTTTGCCATTGAATTCACACCAGCGCCCACCCCACCCTGCAAGCTCCCCCTCACACCTGCTCCCGCACCCCCAGCAGAAACCATCAACAACGATTGCATTATATGATATATTCTTTGAGATTGATATCGATCGATCGATCGATGTATGGATGGACGGATGAATGGATTCAAGGATGGTGAGATGTGTGTGTGTGTGTGGTAGTAATATCATCGATCAGATCAGAAGAAAGCAAATCTCTATCTACATTTGTTTATAAGAATATATTAATTCGAAAAACCGTTAGTTTACTTAGTGTAACAAATGGAAGCATAATACATGAAGCGAATGGAGGAAGGCTACCATTATGTCATCTTCTATATAATAGAATCTATAATAGGAATTTACATACATCTACACTTAAGCACCCACAATCTTAGCGATTTTTCGAATAAACCCATGTGGAACGGCCGATATTCAAATAATGTAACGACGACTATTCATCCACAACACTAGGTCGATAGTAATAGTTGCCATCATTTGCTTAAACAATATCGACGATCGAAAGATGTTTATTAAGGAAATACATTTACCATTACTATATTATGTTATTATACAAAAATTAAGGAGAAAAAGAAAACAAATTATAATAAAACACAAAATATATATATATATAAAAAAATTAATCCGCATTCATATAAAAATACAACAAAAAAAACAAAAACATTTACGTTTAAACAAAATATATATATTATTCATAACAACAAAATAATAAGAAATTGACACAAGTGAATACAAAAATATTTACACCTATAGCCCTGTTCATCATCCCATTCATTAAAAAACAGAAAATACACTTAAAAGAAAGTAAACATCATTTAAATGAAAAGAGCAAAAAAAAAAAAACGTTAAGGACGATAAAATCTCTCCAAATTGTAAAGAACAAAAAATTATTGTATTATTTAGACATTAAACGATAATAAATTCGATATATTAAAAGAGAAACAATAACAAAAATTTATTAAATTCTATAAAGTTGATCTAAAATTCTTATGAAATTCCTTCGACAAACTTTTCCGCTCATAGCTATATGATTTTAATCAATGTTTTTAAAGCAATTTTAATTTTTTTACTTTCTTATGCCTTACAAGATTATTTGTGCATTGTTATACATACAAGATATAAACAAAATAACAATTTTGTTTGCCTTTTGTCCTTAACAGATTCTTATTAGTAAACAAGAGCGATAAAAGAAACCTTTCTTTTTTTGATTGAGCGAATCTTTACGTCGTGAAAACCAAAAACAACATTACGATATATTTGATTCATGACAATAAACAAAATACTATTTTTTAATATGTCTATTTAAAATGTTTTATTTATGTTTCATTAAAGAGTTCTTAGTTTCAATATTTCTTTTCTTTTTATATAGCCCATATCGGAAGAAACACTCTTGCCTGGTGTAAGAGTACATGTATCTATAATTTAACAATGTAACGATCAAATATATAAATCACCAACTAATACCTAACATTATATATTATATAAAAATTAATAATAAAAAAATACTTCTTTAAAGAAACAAAAAAACACACATATACCAGACACAATATTTATACAGACCTAATGAATGTAAAGTACATTTGATGACAATTACATTATTACCTAAGGGGAGATATTCAATTTAGACAAAGCAATTATTAGGTGTGCATGTAATTCTGAAGTTGCTAATGCAGGTACTATGTTCGGTGTTTTTCACCAAAACTCTAAATTAAAAGTGCAAAAATATATAGGATGATGATTATATTTTATTGAATGGTAAAGTTCTGAAATCTAGATTGTGTACAATAGAATCTCTTAAAATTAATTAATTCAAAAAATTAACTATGGATAAATGCTGCCTTTCAAACCGAACATAGTACCCACCTATAGTCCATTTTTTCTATCCTTCTTTCTAATTATTTCCTTCAAAATGAGCTGACAAGACACTTGTTGAATTAATAATAATCAAATCAAGCGTTTTTTTTTTGCATTGTCATTGACATCAAAATTGATCTTAAACTTTTAAAATATAATCCAATTTAAATATAATTTAGATGGGATTATATTTTAAATTATTTAAAATATAATCTCATTTAAATACTGCACAAGAGCCTATATATAATAGACCAGTGAATGGTGCGAACTTTCACTTTCCCAGAAGGATTCGATACTACATCTTTATAGTTATCACGTGTCTCAATAATCATGAACCATATCAACCAGAGTACAAGAACAAGTATTTCAATTTTATCCATTACCCAATGACGTTAATGTTTTCTGTGATTTCGATTAAACCCTAGAAACATTTTTTTAAATTTTAGAAAAATGATTTATGACAATAGTAGTCGACTTTTTTATTTTTCCGATCATTGCACTATTGACTTTTGACGTGGTGGAGGTTGTGTTTTCAACTTTTTGATACATGATTATCTATGTTATTGAATCTCGATTAGTTAATCTAAAAACCATAAAGTCGATTAGAAAATTTTGAAGATACCGATAAAACAACCAAAATTATTTGTACTAGATACATATAATATCTGGGATCTGAGGTATAAATTAGGTACACAATTTGGTTCGCAATATAAACGACTTTTAAATGGACTATTGACTCTTTATTTTACAAAAAGAAAATCAAAATATCACATACGCTTACGATGTTCATACTGAGTCATTAGAGCACAACATAGGACTTGACTTCAGCCAAAAATAGGTTGGAAATATGTCTTCAACGTTTGAGCCATTTATCCATATATCAGTATTGAATTTAACAGAAGATAAGCGATACGAAGAGAGTACCATAACATGAAGAGGAGGAACTGAGAAATTTAACATTGTAACATGTATTTTATTATTCTGAAAATTCTGTATTAGAAATTTCGATAGCAAACTTTTGTGCCTTAGGAATAATATACCATGTAGTGATTTTTTTCTGCATAAAGATCACAGTTTATTCTGTGTTAATGCACAAAAAAATCACCCCTTCCATCAGTGATTTGTATTGTATATAATTTCTCTACATAGAAAATACTTTTGACTTTTTTTATGAGGATTCTGATGTGTGTATCTTTGCTCTTATTAATGAATAGCTCCTCTTAGGTAAAAAATCAATTTTTATTTTATTTATTTAAAATTACAAGGAAAATATTTAATTTTTTATTTTATCAAAACAACAACTAATATTGTATAATAGAGGGATATACCATACATTCATGTTTGTTTGGATAACGTACCATGTGTTGCGAATATGATTCAAATTTCTATATGATACGAAGATAAGGAATTTCTCTTCTAAAATTTACTTCACCAACAAATAGGTTTTGGAATTCATTCCCATGTCTCATGTAAAAGATAGAAAAACTATGTGAAGATATTTTCAATTATATGTGGAACTGTATTCCTAGTGAGAGGTTTTCCATTCCCACAATAGAACCGTAAAACAGAATCAGAGACATGCTTTATTTTCTCTTTTTTTGACTTAACCTGTTCGAATTTGTATAACTTATATTTATGTACATTTTTATAACATATAGAGCAGAATCAAAACTCTTTGCTTTAATAGGGGAAATTCTTTCGAAATCTCTTATTTCTTGGCCTTTTTAAATTTGTACTTTAAAATTGGTATATTCATTAATAAATAATGATTTCCTAGTACATATTTAACGTTATCCAAATAAACATTGGGATAGTAAACTCATAAATCGACATATTAAACACAAAATCAGCCCTGATGATGATAAATTGTAGTCGTTCGCTTAATGTATTTTTAAGGCCCAAAAGTAGTTTTATCGAAAAACAAACACTTTAAAAAAAAGAAAACATATAAAGAATATAAAAAAAGAATTTATTGAATTGCAAGTCGCGCTTGATATTATGATAACGCATAAAACGAGGAAATGAAAATACAATTAAACCTAAATATATATTTTTTTTTAATTTTAAGTTTTATTTTCCAATTAATAAATTTTTATTTATATTTAGAATTTCCTTCCAATATGGTTTATATTTTAATATTAAAATGACTCATTTTTTATTTTTTATTGAGAATACAAACATTTTAAATATTTTTATTTGCGCTGTATATTATTATCATAATTATTAAACATTTTTAATTGTAACTTAATTTATGTTCGATTAAATATCGATCATACTTTATATTTATAAATATATTAAATACATAAACCCTATATTAAAAAAAATAAATATATATATATATATATATATAATAATAAAACAAAAACTCCCAGAATATAAATTTTTTGTTGCAAAAAATAAAAAATGCCAAGCGAATAAATATAATTTCCAAAAAGAAAAACAAACCTATATGTCTGCACTTGATGACAACATATAATGGATATACAACATAAAACCCATTAAGCAATTGAAGAAAAGCCTAAAATAACACACAAAACCATCATATAGACAAACAAGAATGTTCTCTCTAATGATGTCCAGTATTGAATCAAGGTAACATATAAACTTTAAAGCTAAATAGAAATAAAGAATATAAAATGAATAAAACACCACCACTTTAACGTTTTTGTAGATACAATTAAATGAACCACGCATTACAACATATGTTGATGACATTAAAACCCTTAAACCATATTTAATATATTTAAACTCAATTTTTATATAACATATATATACATATAATGAAAAAAAAAGAAACAAAACTTAAAACGAAAAAAAATTTAGCATTATAAGGACAACAAGCAAATAATAAAAAAAAAAACAAAATCCAAAAGTTCTGCGCAAAAAGAAGCTACACGAAATTGCAGCAAAAAAATTAAGAAAAAAAAATAATAATACTCATATTCATATATGTAAACCGCTCTTCGCGTTACATAACAAAAAAATATGTAAAATTATAAAGAAAAAAAACGTAAATAAAATCCAAACACACCATCTAACTCTAATGATAAGTAGTTACAACAAAAACAACAAAGGTAATACAAATGAAAAAATTTTCTAAAACCGAAGAAAATAACTTAAACCAGACGATAATGATGATATGATAAAAAAGAAACCCAATTAATAAAATAAAATTTTGAAACCCAATATGAAAAGAGTTTGTTTTGGTTTGATTTTCGCTGAAAAACTTTTTTAATCTTCCTGTCCAATAAGCTCGAATAAATATTGTAATAATTTCTAGTTTAAATGATTTGGACATTGAACCAGCCCGCATTGATATCAGGCTAACATAAAAATAGAAAAACTTTTTGGTTTACATCGAAAATGTAGGACTAGAGCCCAGGACCAGTGCATATTTTGGTGATTGTCTTTACTTTGCTTATATTCCACAATTGCCTTACATCAAGGTTTACGTCCTTATTCGCATGTCTAACCTGCGTAGTAATGGATAGTAGGAGAATAAAAAAGCCAATACGTTCAAAAAAGTCGAAAACTTAGATTTCTCAACATTTTGAAAAAATTGACTTTTGATTTTGTATAGATTAACTTTCTCCAAATTTGGGAAGTAAATTTTTTAAATTAATTAAAAATCAACTTTGATTTTTTTACAAAATGTCGATTTTCAACATTTGTATCCCTAAGCATGAAGAACACTCGAAAGTGGTTTATTGAGAAATATTTATGGGAAAAACACCAAGGAAATTATGTTATCACATCATAGAAGCATCCTTTCCCATTCCGTGGATGTTTTTTGTTTTCATACGAACGGTCCCATCGCCCACTTTCCCGCCCCTTCCGACCGTGAGGGCCTCGTCCCCATGACGTTGGGACAGCGTACACACCATGATCCAGACCGTGGCGGGGTGGAGGCAGACGGATTTGACCAGCTACAGAGAAGGACTCATCAGCCGCATATATTAAAACACAAGATCAAATATTAGGTTATTCAATAAAACTAATGTATAAGTTGTTATCCAAATATGCTAAAATTCTAGACTTCATCATATCAATACTAAGGTTAGTGTAAACTATATGATAGATTGACTTAAAAATAATGCACATCCTACGAATAGGCTCCACAGAAGCATAATTCGAACGTTGTAAATCAATGTAAAGAAACTGGTAATTCCTAGATGGTCTAAAAGGAAAATTTATTCTAATCCTAGATATCAATGCCGAGCATGGAATATCCCCACTAACTAACCTATACATCATCAGCCTCAATCTAGAAGCGTATGATGGAAGAACAAAATCACTGTTCCAATGAAGATGTCTCAAATCGAACAACAAGAACTTCTTCTGAACCGATTCTATCCTTTCAATGTAAACTTCATACTGAGGATCCCACACGATAGAACCATACTCCAGAATGGGTCTAACAAGGGCAGTAAAAAGTCTCTTTGTAACATAAGGGTCCGAAAACTCCTTCGCCCAACGCTTTATGAATCCTAGAACTCCATACGCCTTACTCACCATCGAATATGACCATTAAAATTAAGCCTACGATCCATAACAATGCCAAGATCAACAAAAGAATCAACCTCTTCCAATAACGAGCCCCGTATACTATACCGAACATCAATAGGCCTAGACCTAAAGAATCGCATAAACTTCAATTTCCTCAAGTTCAAAACCATCAGATTTACCCTACACCAATTGTCTGTCCATATATTATTTTGACCCCACAAGAAATAAAGAACAGTGCAAAATTTTGTATGATTTATGACGACGCGAGTAATGACCATGTTCGCATATTCACTACCAGGCGAATGTACATCAATTCTACGATATAGATGTTCACTAGCATATGTGAAAGTTGAACTGTATCCGTTATCATTGCATTTGGGGTTAAAAATTTTTCACAAAAATTTTGAAAGGTCATATATTTTAAGTTATGAGTTTTGTTTAAAAAATATTATATTTAATTAAAAACTATTAAAGGCTTTTGATTCCACTTATTTTGATTTCCACCCTTCGATAATTATTTTGGTGATTTGTGCAACCCAGATGCTTGCTGATAACTTTGAAAACAACCGTGGAATTAACGACACCCATTATTCACGTTCATTAATGTGTCGTGAATATTAGAAAGGGAATTGAAGTGGATAAATAATCGTTGGCGTACACCAACCCTGTTCTGTCGGCTGAAATCAGTGTAAAAAATGATAGAATTTTTAAACACTTTAACTGTTGGAAACTTGTTTCTAATGAAAAAATAAATATATATTTAGTACTTTTAACATAACATTTTTTCATACAATGTTTTATTCAACAATATTAGTAACAGGATAATACAAAATAATAGGGGTTTGCACACAATATAAAATGTTACATCTGTAAGAACTTAACCAAACCACGATTTCTTATTCATGGAATTCCATTTAGCAATATTCATTAATATTGAACTAACACATTGGTCCTTGTCACGATTTTGTCCATAATAATCAACGAATTCACCATCAGGATTTACCAGATACATAATGATTGTGTGATCAACAATATAGTCATTATCCTGATCTCGTGGACCAGCGGAGAAGTACACCCTGAAGGCTTTACACACTTTGCTAATTTGTTCCACAGTACCAGTGAGCCCTAAAAGCTTTGGTGAGAACTCTTTGACATACTTCCCCACAACTTCTTTAGAATCACGTTCGGGATCGACAGTAATAAATATGGGTTGAATTTCTGGATTCTGAGGAGATTTTTCTGTGAAATACAAAATCAATAGCTATTACCCACTTTGTAGATAGTTCTCAAATTCAAGAATTACCAATTTCATCAACTACTGCAGACATTTTCTCTATCTCATCGGGACATATATCAGGGCAATGGGTAAAACCAAAATAAATTAGCAACCATTTTCCCAAAAAGTCTTCAGATTTTCTTGTAGCACCCTGGGGGTCAATCAATTCCCAACGTCCGCCAATTGCAGCTTTTCCAAGCTGTCGTTTGCGTTCCTTGAGAATAGCCTCTTCCTTCTCATGTTTTACATATAGCATAAATGCAACACCAACGGCTCCAAGACTACCAATAGCCGCCACACTTTTCCATGTTATTGGTCCTTTACCTTTGACTGGGTCGGTTGCAGCAAAACGACGTTGTTGTCCAGAAATATTTTGCAATAGCCTACTGCCATTTCTGGATTGATTAAATAGAAGTCTCATACAAGCCCGAGACATAGTTTCTTTTATAATTTACAATTTTCTTACAATCAAAGAGAAAACAATTTTTTTAAGAATTTTACGTAAATGAGCCGGATAGAGCAATCTTCTTCTTCTTCACGAATAAAGAAATCATATATTTATCAGCTGATTGGAAACTCAGTGTCAATTTATGTGAGTCCTACACCCGCGCGTTTCGCGTGTTTTATAGTTAATGATCCGTTCACATTACAATTTTATTTGTACAATACTGTCCAAATATAAATTTTTGATAGATTCGTAAATGTTAGCCAAATATAATTTATGTTTGATAATATAATCGATATTGCACAAAATGAATGGATTGATAAGCCATTTATCGAATTTGAACTTATGGTAGACATATATTAATATTACGTTCACTGTGGCGTTTTTTCAAGTTTGGTAAATCGCTTTTGCACGTAACATTTCAAATATCAAAAAAGAAGATTTCGAGCTTAAAGATTGAGATACGTACCATGCGTTAATGCGTCCGTTAATTGAAGAGCTGAATTTTCTCTTTGAAAGCAACAGTTTTGTTGGAGTGCTTCAAACTGAAAAATATCAACCCTTCCATCAACGCACGGATTAACGCATGATATGTAACTCAACCTTAAGGTTCAATCAACGGGCGCATTAACGCATGGTAATGCTAATACTACGTTCGCACTAGACACGAAATCCTCGTAAACAAGGATTTTGGCCAAAATCCTCCTAGATCTCAGTAGATTTGCAATAGGCAAATATCAGCTGGCTCCTAGAGGATTTCAACAAAATCTCTCTCAAAATCCTCTATACTGTCATGTACAACTGTGGTTTTAGTACTAAAAATGCGCTTTTTGCAACCCTGCCCCAATTTTCCTTGTAGATGAATGCGTGTGTCGTGTGCACATACGGGTTTGTATTTGTATTGATATATTTACAAACAGCTGCTAAATCCTCAAATCAACAAAATCTCGTTATTTTGCCAGTCCGAACACTTGAGATTGTAAAGAGATTTGAGTTCTAAATAGCGAGATTTCGTGCCTAGTGCGAACGTAGTATAACGTAGTAAGGAACATTTTATTATAACGCGCAGTTCCTACAAACTTTTTATTTGAAAGGCAAGGGTATTTTTTATAGAATAAATGGCAACTAATGAATGAATATTAATTTTGAAAAAAGAAAGCCGGTTTAATGCATAGAAAGAAGCTAAGCCGTACTCCTAGTTTTTATGTGTTATGCGCTTTACAGACTATCAGTTATTCCGGACGGAATGTCGGTGTTTGTAAAGAATTTTACAATGTGTCGGATCGATACGACTTGTCGGCGATGACTAAATAATCGGTAAATGTGTTATCGATCCCATAAACATGCAGCAGTATCGATTATGCCGTCGGACTTAAATTATAATGTGCACAATATATGGGATATGTTCGACACGAGCACTGTCGTCCGGAATAACTGATAGTCTGTAAAGCGCATTACGCCCTTTAATGACTTAAGGCCGGTACTATGTTCATTCTTGCGAAAAATTTTTATAGAAACCATTATTTCGCACATAGAAAGCGGTGGTTATTTAGGTAACTTGGAGCGCTATTTTACAGGGAGCAATATTGAATTAAGTTGGTGGTTGCTGTTTGTTATTACAAAATTAACATTTTATTTTCCTTGGGCAATTGATCTGCTGCTCCTTTGATCCTTTGTATAGTTTCGGAACAAAAATATAATCCGTGTTTGTGTTATAAACCCACACAAATAGTTTTAATAAATAAATTATTTCTTAATTCACATTGCAAATGGCGCCATGCTATAAACGTCAGTTTTTCAACTCGAAAAAACAAAGTACCACAAATGGAAAAATTTCGCTAGTTTTTCGCATTTTTTAATTTTGTATGGAGTTTCAACGCGAAAACCGAACAGAGTACCGGCCTTTAATAGTTGCAGGAAAAAATAAAACACATCCATTGTATGTCGATTGTTTGAGCGTCTAGCGTTTGCTGTTTAGATGTGTATTTTATTCGGTTTGACGTTATAACGCCTATTCTATAGGTTGCCTTTTGACACGAACGCTCTTTTGACGTCTCGTTTTGTAGTTGCATGGAATTTGCAAAATAGATTTACTGAAAAATAAAGGATTTTTATCATACTAAATAATGGTAAATTTATTTGTAAAACCATTCCATTACTCAATAAAATCTTTTGCTATTGGGGCAAACTATTTCCTGATTTGTATACCGTTACTGGGGAATGTTTTGTATTTGTCTATAACATAACCTAGAAAGCAGCGCCACGAAATTGGTGTTCATAAATATATGCCAAATTTTCGTGCTACACCTTATTTTGTGTTTGTATCCTTTTTAAACAAGAAACTATCTTGGGTCGCTTGGCGGAGATAGTAATGGAAATATTGTTGCACCCAGTGACAGGAGGAGTCTTAGTTTGTTAGTTCGGCATTTGCCGTTTACACTCTTACTAACATGTGTCATTTTATTTTTATTTCCAGAGACCTTTAATGTTACAGGGCCATGAGCGTTCCATCACGCAAATTAAATACAATCGCGAAGGTGATTTGCTTTTCTCTTGCTCCAAAGATCAAAAGCCAAATGTATGGTATTCCAATAACGGAGAACGTCTAGGAACGTACGATGGTCATCAGGGAGCTATCTGGTGCTTGGATGTGGATTGGACAACTTCAAAGCTAATTACTGGCTCTGGTGATATGACAACCAAAATTTGGGATGTTGAGCATGGTGTAGTCATCGCATCGATTCCAGCAAAGTCCTCTGTACGTACTTGTAATTTCAGCTACTCTGGTAATCAGGCGGCTTATAGCACAGATAAAGCTATGGGTCAAAATTCTGAGCTATTTATTATTGATGTCCGAACCGCTGATCCTAGTTTGTCGGAACAAAGTCCTATTTTGCGCATACCCATGTTACAATCAAAGATAACTTCAATGTTGTGGGGACCTTTGGATGAGACAATTATTACAGGTTTTAAAATTTCTTAATTTAAAATTAATATGAAACAAACTAATGTAATCTTCAAATTATAGGACACGATAATGGGCAAATATCGATCTGGGATATCCGTAAGGGGCGTGAAGTCAATTCGGTCAACGATCACAGCGCAGGCATTAATGATATGCAAATGTATAAGGATGGCACCATGTTTGTGACAGCTTCCAAAGACACATCAGCCAAGTTGTTCGATTCGGAATCGCTAATGTGTTTGAAAACCTACAAAACCGAACGTCCTGTCAATTCGGCAGCCATTAGCCCTATTCAGGAGCATGTTGTCCTTGGAGGTGGTCAAGATGCTATGGAAGTTACAACAACATCAACAAAGGCTGGTAAATTCGATTCTCGTTTCTTCCATTTGATATACGAGGAAGAATTCGCACGCCTTAAAGGTCATTTTGGTCCTATCAACAGTTTGGCTTTCCATCCGGATGGGCGAAGCTATGCGTCTGGTGGTGAAGATGGTTTTGTGCGTGTTAATACATTTGATAGTACCTACTACGAGCCCCTATTTTAGATCAAAAATTTCTCCATAATCCTGTATTTTTCGTATTGTGCAAAACACTCAAAGAAAAGTAATTTATATACCTACAACTAAATAAAACATCAGTGGGTCTTTTTCTACTCTGGAAGTGATTTGTTTTTATATTGATCCATGTAAGAGAATGATAAACGATATGTATTGTAATAAAATCAATAAGCAAATCTATTCCAGAACTCGAAGAAGACTGTGTAAAATAATGTTTGCATATTAACACATTTTCTCAAAAATCCAACATGTACCACTGTGGTGCAGTTGCTAGCATTCTAATATATTAGTGACAACTAATTGGTAATGGTGGGGTTCACCAACTTTGGTATCATAATTGATTTTTCTCAGTAATGCAGAGGTAATTTCTGAGTACTAAAGCTTCTCTAAATATGGGTGTTCCTCTTTATTAGTGAGCTTGTCAGATTCCAGCATAAATATTTGAGAAAATAGGAAGTAGTCGCTGGTTGCTGAAATACCAGACTTTGTCTGCTACCATTGCGCAACAAACATAAACTATATACAACAAATTTATATTACTTGTAGATTTAATCCTGTGGGAGCAGCTAAAATTTCCCTTTTAAGTAATGTACTAAATTAAGAGTTTTTGTTGGCATCAGGGATTCAAAAGATATATATTTTTATTTTCCATTTATAAGAGTTATACAACAATAACAATTTCTATATATATTATTATATCTTAATAAATTATTGAATCCTTACATCTTCAATCAGTATCACATAACCAGTATTCTTCATAAGAAATAAAAGGACAAGGCTTTCCGAGATTTTCATTTTGAGCTCAACCAGTGCTTGCTCTGTAATATATAATGTGGAATAAAGTACTTTTGTGTGTTTAAAGACATTTATAATTATTATCTGGTAACACCATTGGGATATATAATTAAAAGAAAATGTCCGGATAGGACGATTAATTTATATTATAAACATGAATTTGAAATTTAATACATCCAGAGTGAGGTATATATATTTAGTCTAGGTACTTCATACGTGGGAATACATTTATATGTATGTTATAGGTATTTGCATTTCTTTTTATTCACAACTACACCACGGATATAATCGTGATGTTGTTTAAAAGAATGATTTCTTTTTATGTTTGACCACAACTTGTTGGCCTGACATTGCTGCCAATTGTGCCGGTGTGGGTACACATCCCGGAGGAGGAGGTGGTACAAGTATGGCACCTTGTGCATTGGTTTTTATCTCTGCGCGTTTATCAAACTCTAAAACATTGTTAGCAATGGGATTTTGTGGCTTTCTACTGCTACTACTGGCACCAGTGTTGCTGTAATACATTTGATGTTGTTGCATATGAACTGGGTATGGATTTACATAACCACCACTGTATACTGGAACCGGAGGAGGTCCATAAGTTAAAGGCTGCTGATGGTGGGTTGGCATTGCTGGATACTGGTAAGACTGATGTGTAGGCTGGGGTTGTTGGTAATGAGGAGGTTGGTTGTTATGCCTTGTATTTGCTGACATTTTTAAAGATTCTTCATATGATGGAGGCGGCGCTCCTCTCTACGAAAAAAAACGAATTATTGGGTGAAGTAAAACAGAAAAAAAGTTGCATCACTTACATGAAAATCAGTGGTCATATCACCGACCAGAGGAGGAGCTGTTGGGTATAAGTGCGGTTTTTCTGAAAACACGTAGGGGATCGTATTAATAATCTTAATTTGTTCAATATGTTTCCATTCCATCACTTACCTCCTTGATTTGCCATTAATATACCTGTTTCTATTAATATTTCTTCAACAAACAATGCGAATGGTTATTATTCATCGATTTCTCAAGTTTTTGCGAAATTGTTTGACAGAACGAGAGAGTAAATAAACAGAGAGAAATCGACAATAATCAAATGGATTTTATGCAGACTGTCAAAGTCAAAAGTCGTTAAGAAAATTAATTTTTGAAAATAAGGAATCTAAAGAAATAATCAAGGCATAAATACGTCTTGGAATTATTTCCAATAATAAAGTTTTGTGAGCGATGGATTTTTATTTTGAAGCCAAATTCAACATGAATCACTTTCTCAACAAATCTTATTATTAATTTTAGACACAGGTCGCATACGAAAATTGTACCAACCTGAGGTTAACATTGATATTCTTTTTTAAATAACCAACTAAAAAGGATGAGCTCAATAACCTTGATAAAAGATACAATGGTCCTCTAAGTACGACAATGATGGTTAGGTTATAGTAGCAACCCCTAATTAGGGAGTCACAACATTCAGTCCAGTGCTGGAAAACTTTGTTTTGATCATAACTGGGATTGAACACATGATCCTTTGTATGCGAGGCGGGCATTCCAACTACTGCACAAATATGGCTCCCTTGGATCTATTCATGCAACTCTTCTTGACAGCGAATCTCCTCACTGTTCCACTAACAAATATATAATTCCGATACTATTAAAATATCGACATCAGCCGTTTACGAGAATATACTACCCTGTCGAGTCAGCAGTAAGACCTGAGTATTTATGGAACCTCCATCTGACCAAATAGGAACAAGGCTAAAACCAAACCCTAACTCGGGAGTAGATTTAACATTTGCACAGTGATATCAATATTTTAATATTTGACCTACAAATCACTACATACCGTGCGGCAATATCGCAATTTTTACATATAAATTTATATTTATTTATTACTTTTAGTGTTAAGTCATAATGTTTATATAATTTTGTATTGTATTTTGGAGTAGTTTTTATTGTAATTTAACCCATGGCTTCAAATTCAAAATCGAGCAAATAAAATAAAATAAAGAGAAAAAATTAAATAAATCTTTTATTTTTTGGCAATATTTTATTGGTATCCAATTTTTATTTTATTTTATTAGCTTTCCTTGTTCTTCAAAATTTCTTTGATGTGAGCAGGAACTTTAACCCTCTTTCTTTTAGATTTCATAGGGGCCTTACTTGCTTCAGCTACTTTGTGATCTTTCGATTTTGACTGGTACTGTTGTTGTTTTTCTTTTTTGCTCTTCTTACATGATAGTGGATTAGGATTTTTGGGACCTTTGTGCTTTCGCGGCGTTTGCGTATCATCTTTGACATTTTGAAGTCCCTCTTTCTTTTTCAAGATTTCAATTTTCTTTTCTGCAGCAGCTGGTAGTAGATTATTGGCTTTTTTACTAACCCATTTTTTTGAAGCATCTGATGGTGCCTCAAGAACAGGAGCTGCTTTATGTAAATAGAGTAAACAACGTCCTGGCACCTTGCGTAAACTTCCTTGTAAGGCGCGATCTTGAGAGGCTACAATGTAACGAGAGTCTTTGGTCTGAAATGAAAAAAATAGTACATACAGTTATAAATGACAAAATATGGTTAAACATAGAGTTCTTATTCACATTACACTTCTTAAATCCACTTTAGATTTCAACTGTCGTTTGCCATTTTTGGTAGATTTCTAGTAAATGGGCTAGAAATTTACTAAAAGTGGCAATGTAAATGGGCTATTAATGAATTTACCCCATTAGACTTACCATTTGTTTTATACATTCCGCTGCTGACACTGGTTTACCCTCGTGGCCACATTTGTGTACATAAAATTGTTTGACAATTTGTGTGGCTCCGGTTAAGGGACCACCCAAAGATTCGGCCTCCAATATTATGCATTGTGTGGTTAATAATTTTACTTGGGATTGGAAATACTTCTTCAATTGTTCCTCGATTATGACTTTATTCTAGGTGTACACATTTAATAGATAAATCTCGAAAAATTTTCTAGAAATAGAAGTCGTTTTACCTTCAGAGCAGCTTGACAAAATGTTGCATCTATTAAAACCTGATAAGGTTCATGGTATTGAAAATGTGTGGTAAAGTACATGAGAGTTTTGTGAGACTTTTTGTTTCGAGTAATCTTCATTTTTTTATTATGAATATAACGTTAATATTCTAAGGAATTTTATTCTGAACAGAAATCAAAACATGTCAACAATAAAATTTCACTATTCCCAATAACAATAATCACGTTTTAATTCACAATTAGTACAGTTAATTAGTTCCTACGTAGGCGGTTAACGTTAACGGTACGGATTATAGCTATACTGTTTTAAAATATTGATTTATCTTGCCATATGTGCAATATAGTGAATACGATTAATTAATATTATATATATTATACGAAATGCTTTATTCGTGATTCATATGGAGAATATAATTATGTTGTTCCGTTTGATTTATTATGTTTCAAATAAAATTTTAATTCCCAATAACCATCCGGGGATGTTTCATGAAATAATCGATTAAAATCAGCTGTTTACCGGTGTATTCATTTCACAATAATAAAGTGCATTACGTTAAAAATAAATTGTCTAATAAAAATGAAATTTCGTGAATATCAATAAAGAGCCGTGAGTAGATAAAGGTGTAACAAGTTTTAGTTAGGTACAAAGGCAAGAGAGCGAAAAAGATTCGGTATGGGATATGTAAACAAAGTTTCCCACAACCATTGAGCTAAATGGTTGTGGGAATGGTCGAAATCCCAATTTTTATGTCGCTATCGTTTGGTTAATAAAGTGCGATTTTTCTTATAGGATGTTTTGGTTGATACTACTGTGGGAAAAAAGTGAGAGGAATTTCAAAATTTAAACTTCGCAGCTCCTACATATCACAGTAGCTCAGTGCAATGGTTAGCGTGCCCGCCCTACATACAAAGGGTCATGGGTTCTATAGCGGTTTCGACAGATCACCAAATTTTTCATCGGCGGATTAGTTGAATGGCATTTCGGCCAAATTGAATGTCAATATAATTAGTACATGTTTTCGATTAAATTTACTAGTCGATCAAGAGTGCACTTTCCGATGCACTTTCCGATGCACTATCTTCCGATGCATCCGTAGGGGATTACCTTGAACAAGATGAATTTAATTTAGAAGAATTAATAAAGATTTTTTATCTTAAAAACAAATTCATATTACTCTTTGTCCACAGAAGTATGTAGTAGTATGCAGTACATTGGCGCTTTGAATATCCATTTACAAGGAAATCATTCATCAATCATTCATTCTTCGCATAGATAAAATAATTTGGAAAAATACGACCAGTGAATGGTCTGGCTTAGAGTAACCTTTTTCTATTTATATGTTGAAAATTTCGATTAGATCACAAAAATTTAAAAGTAGCTTTCCAAATATTTCTTCGCGATCGTCACTTACATTCGTATAAAATAGCTCTGCCGTTAATAAAAAAACATCGGTGGAAAATTACTGATTGCTGGGAAATTTTGATTGAGGACTTAAATGGAAATTTTCAAATACCACCAATTTATATCTAAATATGCATATAGAAAGTACGAATTACGTCTTGTTTTAAAAAGATTAACGTTTATTTTATTTGAAAGAATTTGCCATATGCTTATCTCTTGTAGCCTAGTGCAACTTATTTAATCTTTTATAGTGTTCGTTGGTATATGTAAGGGATCTGTATTGGGACAGCAATTCCAGTCGGCTATCTACGCTAACTATTCAGTCAGCATATAAAGCACCTTATTATAAAGTACCTTATTATCTTATGACGTTCCTTCAATGAATGTTGTGCATTTGGACATCTCAAAGTACGCGAGTTTAGCCAGGTACTCAATACAGCTCGATATTTTTAAATATTGAATTGCAAAACAAAAGACTGAATTTTATGCGACACATAAAAAAATACTCAAAATTATATGCATAGAATTCCTAACTTTTATTTTTTTTAGGAAATTTCGTCTAAATTTTATTTCTATAGAAAATTTCGTTAAAAATTTATTTCTATAGAAAATTTCGATCAAGTTTTATTTCTATAGAAAATTTCGTCCAAATTTTATTTCTATAGAAAATTTTGTCGAAATTTTATTTCTTTAGAGAATTTCGTCAAAATTTTATTTCAATAGAAAATTTCATCAAAATTTTATTTCTATAGAAAATTTAATCGAAATTTTATTTCTATAGAAAATTTCATTGAAATTATTTCTATAGAAAATTTCATCGAAATTTTATTTCTATAGAAAATTTCTTCGAAACTTCATTTCTGTAGAAAATTTCGTCGACATTTTATTTCTATAGAAAATTTCGTCGAAACTTCATTTCTGTAGAAAATTTCGTCGTCATTTTTATTTTTGTATTAAAAAGTAAACAATTATGGCGTAAGGTTTTTAAATTTTTATTAAAAATAATCGTTTTAATAATAGATAAGAATCATATGAACTATACTGAAAACCAATGGAAATATTATATATATTACCTGCACTATCATGTGTATATGAAAAAGTGACAAATTATTCATAATATATTAAATTATAGTAATTATATTAGCTAATCAATACGTTTGATGTATCACCTAAAATCCCCTCTACCCAGTAGTGGCGAAGGGTATGAAAACTACATAATGTAATTGCCAAAGATGATTGTGTTAACCAATTATAATTTTATTATTTTGAAAACAATGTTATACACATTATTTAAATATTCGTAATATATTTATTTATATGATGATCTTTGCTTGTTGCGAACAAGATGAATTAGCAAAAATAGTTTCAAAACTAACCGAATATGTATTCAGCACATAATAGTATCTTTATCGGATATTTAAAATGCATCTCTCGTAATATTAGATTTCTAGGAATGACAATACAATCTTTTTAATTTTTCTTACCAGTAGTCATAGAATCCAAAGGAAAATGTGGAAAAGCTATTCGATAAAAATACACTTTGATTATTGACAATCATTCATCGTCTTCTTTCTATTTTTTGTTTTCATTAATTCACTTTATACTCGTAATTTTGAGGAGTGTTTTTACCCTTTAATCTTACATGGACTTTTATTGTTATCTACCCATCGATGGGGCAACATTAATAAATTTATTCAAACTGTGTATTTGAATCGTTTAAAGATCGAAAGTCATTTAAAGAATTCTTATAAAGGGTGATTTGTTAAGAGCTTGATAACTTTTTTTTTAAAAAAAACGCATAAAATTTGCAAAATCTCATCGGTTCTTTATTTGAAACGTTAGATTGGTCCATGACATTTACTTTTTGAAGATAATTTCATTTAAATGTTGACCGCGGCTGCGTCTTAGGTGGTCCATTCGGAAAGTCCAATTTTGGGCAACTTTTTCGAGCATTTCGGCCGGAATAGCCCGAATTTCTTCGGAAATGTTGTCTTCCAAAGCTGGAATAGTTGCTGGCTTATTTCTGTAGACTTTAGACTTGACGTAGCCCCACAAAAAATAGTCTAAAGGCGTCAAATCGCATGATCTTGGTGGCCAACTTACCGGTCCATTTCTTGAGATGAATTGTTCTCCGAAGTTTTCCCTCAAAATGGCCATAGAATCGCGAGCTGTGTGGCATGTAGTGCCATCTTGTTGAAACCACATGTCAACCAAGTTCAGTTCTTCCATTTTTGGCAACAAAAAGTTTGTTAGCATCGAACGATAGCGATCGCCATTCACCGTAACGTTGCGTCCAACAGCATCTTTGAAAAAATACGGTCCAATGATTCCACCAGCGTACAAACCACACCAAACAGTGCATTTTTCGGGATGCATGGGCAGTTCTTGAACGGCTTCTGGTTGCTCTTCACTCCAAATGCGGCAATTTTGCTTATTTACGTAGCCATTCAACCAGAAATGAGCCTCATCGCTGAACAAAATTTGTCGATAAAAAAGCGGATTTTCTGCCACTGATTTTGGTAATAAAATTCAATGATTTGCAAGCGTTGCTCGTTAGTAAGTCTATTCATGATGAAATGTCAAAGCATACTGAGCATCTTTCTCTTTGACACCATGTCTGAAATCCCACGTGATCTGTCAAATACTAATGCATGAAAATCCTAACCTCAAAAGAATCACCCTTTAGAATACTAATAGTTGTACTGCTCGTTTAACATGTATTAGACGTTTTAGAAAATCCCCCATATTCTATATGATTCAGAATAAAAATTAATTTGTTCTTAGTAAATGTATACATACTTATTCACGTGTCTCTTTATTCAATTATTCAAGACAGAGGAGTTATTTTCTATTGCACCATGATGCTTAAATATGATATCTCTTTTGGCCACGACAAGTATACCCGTTTGAATATAGAGGGAACCAGAGACCAACAAGAGCCGAGCAAACCCCTCATACCAGGGTTCAGTTGATATTTTTTCAGTACAAAGTTATCCCCCCGCGACACATTTGATACAGTTTTCAACCTATTTCAAGTGCATACATTCAAACATGAATACCAGATCTGGAAAATAGTGTAGCTGGGAAGGTAGTTCGAAGCCAAATTTGACCGTGACCCGGTGCGTATCGTATTTCGGCGTACCACATCCAAACTTCAATACCCGATCTAGATCTCGAAAATAGTGTAGCTGGGAAGGCAGTTTGAAGACAAATTTGACAGTGAGCCGATGCGTATCATATTTCGGCCTACCACTGCCCTGTGATCGTTTTACATTTCTGCTGGTAGTTGATCTGGATAACATCTTGTGAATCGTAGGAAACGGTGGTCATCACTTTACCAGGTGAAGATACAGGCTTAGACCCTCTTCAGAATACGTTCGTCGTGTGCATTTTAGTGATGGTTAGGTTAGGTTAGGTTAGGTTAGGTTAGGTTATGTGGCAGCCCGATGTATCAGGCTCACTTAGACTATTCAGTCCATTGTGATACCACAGTGGTGAACTTCTCTCTTATCACTGAGTGCTGCCCGATTCTATGTTAAGCTCAATGACAAGGGACCTCCTTTTTATAGCCGAGTCCGAACGGCGTTCCACATTCCAGTGAAACCACTTAGAGAAGCTTTGAAACCCTCAGAAATGTCACCAGCATTACTGAGGTGGGATAATCCACCGCTGAAAAACTTTTTGGTGTTCGGTCGTTGCAGGAATCGAACCCACGACCTTGTGTATGCAAGGCGGACATGCTAACCATTGCACCACGGTGGCTCCCATTTTAGTGATACAAGTAATCTCGCCATCGGATTCTTCAACTCACGCAAGCACTGCTCTGATATGGTAAACGGTTTTTTTGTCTGTAGAGGGCAAACGCGACCGCTAGTCCGAACCACCAGCTTCCTCATTTTCAAAATTTCGCGTAGCATATAACTCACGCGGTCGAACAACTTTTATCGGCGGAAATGTTGTCTAGTTTTGTCATTTATCCTCCGTGGCTGCATCCATTTCGATAATTTAACGATTATTTCTTTAACCACGACCTATTTTGATGGCATGAATGTAATAACAGGCTCCTAATAGAATATAAATGTTATGACTATATGTATAGGCCAAATATCTTTAGATAATGGAGTTAATTTAAAATGATATCTAATTAATTATTATTATTTTTATTTATTTATTTATTCCACTCTAGTTGAGAAAATGTCAATTTATTCCAGGGCAAAGTTCAGTTATAACTACTTCATCTTGGAAAATAAATAATTTACATGTACACACATAAAATAAAATCTGTGTTGGTCCAATTATTCTTTAGAAGAAATTAATATTAATATCAATTATTTGTTGTTGTTTTTTTTTAGAATTTTGAACTGCATTATGAATTAAGAAGTCCACGTATTTATAACTACGAGACGTAATTTTTTATCAAGTCATTTGCTTAGCTCTTTACTTATCACACCGTGCAAACTTTACCATACATCTGTATTCAGTTTTATTGCAATTTTTGCTACCCATAAGAGTGGTAAGGCTATATTCGCTTGCGAAGCTCCTGTGTCTATATTGGGGAATATCGGGCTTAAGGTCTATAATGAAGGCAATACGTTTTTAATGGAGAGAAAACGTCAGAATTCTATAGCAGCGATTCAACGAAACATAAGACGTTGTATATTCGGACATTCGAAATTTCAAAAATCGACTATTCTTATTTCAACTATTACACCTATATGTTAGGTTAGTTATGAAAAGTTAATTTTCATAAGAAAGTTAATTTTTTATTAAGAAAAGTGTCGAATGAAAATTTTTACTTAGTTTTTGGAAGATTATGTGCGATGGGTACTAAATCAAATATAAATAATAATCCAAACCTTAGGGGCCTGTAACTCCTAAAATAGGTTTCCCAGACAAGAACTGGTCTTTACATTTTGTGTTTAGAATGAAACACCTGCACGCTGGCCAATGGGACAACTTGAAGTAAATTAATAGCCAATTTCTCATATCCGAAACGAATGCTTCCGTTCCTCTGAGATGCCCAATCCCAAAGACAATACACCAAGGAAGATAGGAAATTGGCTACTAAGCACATCAAAGCATTTACGGTGTTAGTTTCATACATTTCGTTTATCGAACCAAACGCGTATACGACAAGTATTGACATAGCATTGCAAATAAAAAGAAATTAAGTGCACAAAATAAATTTCCATAAAGGGGAAAATATAATTTGTTTGTTGTTGCCTAAAATTTAACATTGTTTCATTAAGAAAATTAAGTTTTTCATTTAAAAACGAAAAACAAATTACAAAAATGTATGGAACTAACATGGTAAATGCAATATTTGATATTATGCAAGCCAATTTCCCATCTTCCTAAGTTCTATTGCAGAGCTTCCCAACCCAATTTGCTTCGCGCCCTCCAAAAAAATGTATCAATTTCGTTGCGTCCCCAACCTAAAACAAATTTTGTTTACCCAAACAAACAGAAATAAATATTAGCAAAACCTGAAAATATGATTAACAATAATTAATTAAATAATTAAAAATAAAAATGTTAATGAATATTAATATAAAAGATTTTATCAATTAGTGGAAAATTTGGCAAATGTTCCTTCCATTATATATATATTTTTAATATTTGGTACTATTACTGATAAAGTACGCCTTAAATCAGTTTTAACGTGAAGGCAAGACAAATATTGACTTTATGTCTAAAAATGACAAAAGTGGGTACTGGTTTTGATATTTTAGCAAGAAATTTAGCCGTTGCAAAGAAAGTGAATGAATAATAATGGAACCTACAACAAATTATGTAATTATGTTATGCATGTAACTTCTATTCTTTTCTCACAGTGGTTATAAATGAACATTTTGAAATGTGCGAATGGTATGCTCTTTTGTAGTATATTATTGATGTTTTGTTGAACTTAATAATTTGTGTTGTTTTAACAAATTTAATGATACAAAACTTGCACAACCAAAAATGATGCTGCGCCCCCACTGGAACCTCGTGGCGCCCCTATTTGGGAAGCTCTGGTCTATTGTCTTTGTCCAAAACAGCTGAATTTATAAAGAAAAATCAGCATTTGTTTTGCAGTTCAGTCGGACGCTTGCGATCGTTTCGGATATGAGAAATTGGCTGAAACCCACTTAAAACCACAGTGTTCCATTAATATGCCAAATGCCATTCTTGGTTAGACTATCGTTCAATTATTGTTGGTCAATACACAATCGATCGTATGCTTTTATAATAGGTCTATTTTTATGATCTTGTGCAGATAGTGGAATATTGCCAGTGCCACAATATTGCATTAATAATTAAATTGGCTATATCCGAATAAGTAATATGAAACATCTGATCAAAGAATAAAATAAAGAATGAAAAGCTATGAGAAACATCGTCATTATTCTCTTGATGTAGCAAAAACAAAAAAAAAAATACTGTTTCCATTTCTCTCTGTTGCTCACTTGATAGGAAATAAACAATACAAGTGTTGTCAACAATACATTTTGAAATTCCGCGCAAATGTTATTTTTTGGGTAAAGGTAAGGTTCGGTTTTCGAGTTGAGAACCACTTTATTTTCGCGATTACTTTTCCTTAAATAATCAAAATTATTAATGAAAACAAACATATTCATATAAAGTTTCGCCGAAATCTTGAGGAAAAAGAAACTGCGCATACAATTGAGTTAATTTATCTGCTTCATATTGACCTGTTTTAATAAAGTAACCGCGAAAATTTCAATGCGAAAACCGAACATAGTACCTACCTTAAAAGTGGGTATTAAGTTCGAGTTTAGACGATAAAGTGAAAAGTAAATCAGCAACAAAAAGCATAAAATTATACATATTTGTTTATTATAACTTGATGGGGAATAGCCCAAAACAAATTTTCACTAAGTTTGTATTACATAAAATGGATTATTAAAGAAAAGTAATCGTGAAAACATGACGATTTTAGCGGCTAAACTCGAACTTAATACCTACCTAAAATCGACATTTGTTCACGACTATTTTTCTTTGATAATCCATTTTAAAGAATACAAACTTTGTGAAAATTTGCTTTGGGCTATCAAGTTATAATAAAATCTGCAACTAATATGTATAATTTTATGCCGTTTTTACTGATTTAGCTTTCACTTTAGTGAAAAAATGACGATTTTAGCGGCTAAACTCGAACTTAATACTCACCTTAAAGGTGGTGCCTTTTTTTTACTGATCTAGTTCCACTTTAGCTATTTTAGCGGCTAACCTCCAACTTAATACCCACACCCAGAAAAAAGTGATCCCTTCTTTAAGTTAAAATGAACTCATTGTGAAGAAAGTTGAACTTCGTATAGCGCCAAAGACATTTTTATTTGTTTGAATGATGTGATTTTCATAGAGATTAGGTAGAATGCATCTCATATATTAGTTAACATTTTCCTATTTTCCACTATACATTCAGAATGAAAAAAATTTAACTGAATTGAATTCATATATGGAATGATTTTATTGAACTTTTTTCATTCATTTGGACAAATCTTACATATTTGTTGTAAACCTTTTACTTCAAAATTAGAACTGCTTATCTTCGTTTTTAAACACAATTTTATTTAATTATATAGGCAATTTTTTCTTCAATAAAAGACATGTTTTATTAATATATTAAATATATTTATTAAGAATCAACAGCATCGAAATATTAGTTTATTATTCCACTATTTCCAATTTCCATGTAATGTTATGAACTGTAAAACGTAATTTTTTTCTTCTTCTTGTACCTTTCACTTTTAATAAGTTGCTGCATAACGATTTTGTCCTCCTTTTACAATTTCAATGCCTACGAATATAAATAATCATAAACCAATTTTTTCACAAAAGGTTATCGTCCTGAATGTTATCTGATGAATGAAGGAGTTGTTATTCTGTTGGTGTTTTCTTTCTTTGTACACCATCACGAATATTGATAGATTTATTGTTTGTAACAACGCGATTCCAAAACAAAAACAACAACACGCGCATATCGATTATATCGATGACATGTATCGATTACAGGTAGACAAAAGAGATATAGGAAAATTTGAAAGGATTGAATACTTCTTAGTACGAATGAACTAAAATATTTTTCTATGCCAATTGTTATTCGTATGTATGATAAGCTTTCTATAATAAAGGAAGTCAGAATTATCATTTTATAAGACATTTTACTAAATTTGAGGAAACTTGGGTTTATTTTTATTTTTACGAATGCTTTGTTATCAGTGAATAAAATTTTCTTGTTCAGTAGTAAATTCTTATACCCAACGAAGAAAACAATATTAGTAAAATTCCATGCCTTATTCTAGTTAATGAACTATTCCTAACAGCTTTCAGTTTAGAATTTTTTTTTACTGAAGCAAGTAAATTTTATTATTTTAAACAAAAATTTAACTAAATGGAAATAATAAGGCTAAACTAAATTGATGAACATTTTTTCCTTTAGTTCCGAAGGCACTAAAGGAACTTTCTTAACTTTCTTAAGTGAAGTCAATTTTCGTGATTCAGGAAAATTTTCGTCTCAAGAATGTCTCCAAAGTTTCGACATTTCTGTGTGTTAGTGTATTTTTCTGATCTGAATAAAAATATTCCACTCACGAGTGTGGGTCTTTTCGTTTCGTGAATCTAAGATGTTATTTGCGTGTACACCTCTACATTAATGATATTCGCTGTCTAGCCTCTGAAAACCGCTACAATGGCAACAATGATGAAACGAACCAATGAAACTGAAACATTGGCTCTAAGGCGAATTGAGTGGAACACAATTACAGGCAATCGAGCAACATTGTCTCATTCAACGCCGGAAACAAGTAAACCAAAATTATAAGAGAACCAAACACACTGTCGTTATAGTTCAGTCTTCGCCGACATCGCTAGGCGCGTAAACATCGAGTAATAACGGTCGTCGTGGGGTGAATTTTGTTTTTTGGTGCTGTATGGTAGAATATCTAAACAAAAATTTATTTGCACATATTCGATTCGATCGTAAACAAAGGAAAGTGAAAAATAGAAATATTCTAATGAATGCAAAAGAAAGTGTTTTGTGAAAAGAAAAAAATTGTGAGCAATTAAAAAATATTGAAAAAAATAAAATTAAGATAAATACAAAAAAAAATGTACAAAGCATTTCAGTGAAATTCTGAGGCAAACACACGTCTAGTATTGAAGAAGGCAGTGGCTTCAATACATTTGACTGGTTCGACAGTGGTACCCAGTTGTAAAGAAAACAATTTCTGCTCATTCAATACACCAAACAACAACCATCAGTCATCCATTGCCATTGCCAAAACGCCTAATTGCAATTACATCGATCCAGTGATCGCTTTCAATAATAGTCTACTCAAAAAAGGTTATTTTCATTTATGTGTTTTTGTTTATGTTGATTATTATTTTGGTGCTATTGTTGTCTTTTTAAGAAATTCATTATCGTAGTGTTCTACTGTTTGCATTTTATGGTGCTGTGGACTCTGTATATAGCTCATTATGTGTATATGTTAATTCTTCCATGTCTATATTTATAAGTAGGAGACACTATGACAGAACAGGAACAGTGGTGTAGATTCAAAATAGCGTCGCTACACTTTTCAAATATTTTTGTTGTTGATTTTTTTTAATTATTTTTTTTTTAAAGAAATCAAAAAAAAAATCACAACTGAAGAATTGATGGGAAATGAATGAAACGGTTATTTAAAAACATGGTTTACTTCCTATGACAAGCCCATGTAAGTCGAGCAAGTCGAGAATGCCATAAATTTCTCCTCGAAGAATTGCCATGTTATCAGCCTTGAGCAGAGAATGAAGCCGCCTAGTCGCGCTGCTGATTTTAGTCGCCGTCGACCCTTTTTAGGCAGTCGACGCCGTCGCCGAATATGTTGACTCAAATTTAGCAAATTTTCCCCTACTTAAGTTAATTAAACTAACGTACACAAAAATTTATTAAAGTCAAGAAAACTTTCTCAAAACATAATAATAAATAAAATAGAATTAAATTGGCATTAGTGCCATATAGGGTTCACTTTTTTTGAGTGTAGAATGAGTCAATTAGTTTGTGAGATAGAGCGTCTTTTGTGAAGCAACTTTTGTTATTGTGAAAAAAATGGAAAAAAAGGAATTTCGTGTTTTGAGAAAATACTGTTTTCTGAAGCGAAAAAATACGGTGGAAGCAAAAACTTGGCTTGATAATGAGTTTCCGGACTCTGCCCCAGGGAAATCAACAATAATTGATTGGTATGCAAAATTCAAGCGTGGTGAAATGAGCACGGAGGACGGTGAACGCAGTGGAAGCCCGAAAGAGATTGTTACCGACGAAAACATCAAAAAAATCCACAAAATGATTTTGAATGACCGTAAAATGAAGTTGATCGAGATAGCAGAGGCCTTAAAGATATCAAAGGAACGTGTTGGTCATATCATTCATCAATATTTGGATATGCGGAAGCTCTGTGCAAAATGGGTGCCGCGCGAACTCACATTTGACCAAAAACAACAACGTGTTGATGATTCTGAGCGGTGTTTGCAGATGTTAACTCGTAATACACCCGAGTTTTTCCGTCGATATGTGACAATGGATGAAACATGGCTCCATCACTACACTCCTGAGTCCAATCGACAGTCGGCTGAGAGGACAGCGACCGGTCATTGAGAACGATGGCAAAAATTCATGAATTGGGCTTCGAATTGCTTCCCCACCCACCGTATTCTCCAAATCTGGCCCCCAGCGACTTTTTCTTGTTCTCAGACCTCAAAAGGATGCTGGCAGGGAAAAAAATTGGCTGCAATGAAGAGGTGATCGCCGAAACTGAGGCCTATTTTGAGGCAAAACCGAAGGAGTACTACCAAAATGGTATCAAAAAATTGGAAGGTCGTTATAATCGTTATAATCGGGAGCCACCGTGGTGCAATGGTTAGCATGCCCGCCTTGCATACACAAGGTCGTGGGTTCGATTCCTGCTTCGACCGAACACCAAAAAGTTTTTCAGCGGTGGATTATCCCACCTCAGTAATGCTGGTGACATTTCTGAGGGTTTCAAAGCTTCTCTAAGTGGTTTCACTGCAATGTGGAACGCCGTTCGGACTCGGCTATATAAAGGAGGTCCCTTGCCATTGAGCTTAACATCGAATCGGGCAGCACTCATTGATAAGAGAGCAGTTCACCAATGTGGTATCACAATGGACTGAATAGTCTAAGTGAGCCTCATACTTCGGGCTGCCACCTAACCTAACCTTATAATCGTTGTATCGCTCTTGAAGGGAACTATGTTGAATAATAAAAAAAAATTGACAAAAAAAGTCTTGAGCAGAGGACGACCCTTTTTTGGCAGTCGACGCCGTCGCCGAAGATGTCGACTCAAATTTAGCAAATTTTCCCCTTCTTAAGTTAATTAAACTAACGTATACAACGTATATATATTTCTCGGCAAACATATAAATTTTGCTCTTCAAACATGTTTGGGGCAGAGAATGAAGCCGACCCATTTTTGTCGGCGGCGGCTGACACTAATTTTTTGCCCCGGCGGCGGCGGCTTGACAGCTAAGCCGGTGGCTGACAATTATATACTATAAAATCAATTTGAAGTTATTCGAATGGTAATGAGATTAGTTGTACAAACAATCTTACAATCAAATTTACATTTCATTCAAATTTTCTGAGCTAAATTTTTTGCAAAATTATAGCAACTTGATACTGACGGATTTTATGTGGAAAGTCAAACATTTTGGCAAATAATACAACAATTATTAATAATTTTTGTCTGAGTCGAGATGAGTCGACATATTCGGCTTCGACTGGCAAAAACTGTTCGGCGGCGGCTATAATCGGCGGAGCGACTCGGCGGTTTCATTCTCTGGTTTGGGGTGATCATATTCCTTCTCTGGGTGTACACAAATAGCAACGATATTTAATTTCAACTGCGTATCTGGCATATAGACATGACCAGAGAATGAAGCCGCCGAGTCGCGCCGCCGATTTTAGCCGACGCCGACCAGTTTCTTCCAGCCGAAGCCGCCGCCGAATATATCGACTCATCTCGACTCATAATTAGCCGCCAAGTAATCAAAAATATTGATTTAAATCAGAAAAATTTATTAATAATTGTTGTATTTTTTGTTAAAATGTTTAACTTTCAACCCAAAATCCATCAGTATCATGTTTCTATAATAGCTTTGCAACCATTTAGCTCAGAAAATGTAAATGAAATGAAAATTTGATTGTAAGTTTGGTTGTACAACTAATCTCATTACTATTCGGATTACCTCAAATCGATTTTATAATGGATAATTGTCCGCCGCCGAATAGACGAATTTATATCGGCTTAGCCATCAAGCCGCCGCCGCCGGAGGCAAAAAATTAGTGTCAGCCGCCGCCGGCAAAAATGGGTCGGCTTCATTCTCTGGACATGACATTATATCCAGCTGTGTAGTTTATGAAATTTTCTATGAATTATAATCAATAGATGGTGGGTTTATAAATGTCAATGCGACTTGAACTATTCCAAAGTTAAGATATTTTTTTTAGCCCGTTTAATAAAGAGAACTTCTTCTTCCAACCAATAGATTATTTGTGCCTCTGTCATAACGAGAATCCATTGAATTGTTTATTTGTACTTATCAGAAAATTGAATCATTTTACAAAATAACATTGATATAGAATCGAATGCTTATTAATCAGAACCGTAGGCAGAATTTTGTTTTGGAGGGAGGGGGTCCAAGCGTAAACGTACTCTTGACTCTGGTCTAGCCAAGACATTTTTTCTATGGGTGCGAAAGAATTACATGTGGGGTCCCTGGGTTCGTGTCCCCCTCTGCGCGAGCACGTTCCTGCTTTTAACATTCGTGAATATTCATTCGTTCCAAGTATATGTTATGGAAATTAATGCTAGAGTGGCTTTCGTCAGAATAAAAAATTAATATGACTTTATCGTATATAACCTCTTCAGCAGAGGAAGTAAAATTTCATGGAAAGATTATTATTTTCTAATATGTATATGTTTAAAAAAAAAACATACAAATAATTTAATACAACAATTAATCATGATTATAAGTAGAAATATTACTGAAATTTAGATTAATGAATAAAAACTGAGAATAGTTACAGTATTGAAACGGGATTTTTTACAGTTTGTGTGACATTGAGAATATTATAAGATTGTAGAGTTTAGAAAGTGGAAATATTTCTAAACATTTTTTTCTGTTTTTTTTTTTACTATTTTTTTATAACCACTGCTATTTCCATTGACAGTAGTGTTAAAGAAAATATATTTGATATGATAATACTATTAAATAGAATACATTTCTCATTACCCTTATCTTTTGTCTCTTCAGACAAACAAAAAAAAATATATATATAGTGGAATATGGGTCAATATTTACAAATGATACAACACGATGCAATGCACAATATGTAGGACTAAAATTAACAAAAGAAATTATTATGTAAAAAGATTATTTGCCAAATAATTTTAGAAATGTAAATTCCTAAACTAAAAAAAGGTTACATATAAATCCTACACTAGAAAGGTTCTCTTTAATCGAATTAAAATGAATGCCAAAGTAATTATATTAATTTCCTCATAGTTACTCAATTACATAAAATAAACTTGTACTGTTTAGGTCTTCCCTCGAGAAAAATAAACCTTTTTAGTTACAAATGGATCAAGGGAAATTTATGCAAGATATCTGAAATATGTCATATTAAATATGTACATACACACAAAGAATTTGAATTACTTCTAAAATTTTAAACTTTTATCCCCAAAAAAATTCGTTTACTACAAAACTTTTATTTTTTCAATTAAAAAAAAAAATATTTTTTCAATAAGAAAAACATTATTTTTGAGCCAACAACACAGTCCATTTCGTTTATATCAAGCACTGTTCTTTTCTGACTTCAATAAGACACATTTTACAGTTCATAGTAAAAATTGAATACAGTAGTATGTAATGTTGAACATCTTTTCGGAATCTTCCGAACATATGTTCGGTCGGAGCAGGGATTGAACCCAGGACCCTTTGCATGCAAGGCGGACATGCTAACAACTGCTCCACGTGGCCAACAAATATATGTTTCTGTTGAATAATGTTTTGTTTGTATCGGCTCGTGGGCGCTGCAAACTATGCTATATAAATATAACATATATGGATAATTGTCTATTGATATACAATAACAGCAACATAGCTCAGTGGACAATTGCATGGTCCGCGGTTCGATTCTCCGTCCAGGCGAAAGGTAAAATTTAAGAAATTTATAATATCGAATTTGACAGGGTAGATTACCTTAAGCTGATTGGTAAATTGAGGACCAAATTTTTATTTGGTCCTGATGCCTGTAAATTGATTTTTTCGTACTTATCAGGCCGCTCCCAATTTGTCCAATTTGATGGCATTACGTCCGATACACTTTCAATTAGTAGTGGCGTTCCTCAGGGCTCGGTCCTAGGTCCATTGCTTTTTATACCCTGCTCCACACTGTGGAACAGGGTATTATAAGTTAGTGCATATGTTTGCAACACCCAGAAGGAGACGAGATAGACACATGGTGTCTTTGGCAAAAATGCTCAGGGGTGGGCTCCTGAGTCGATATAGCGATGTCCGTCTGTCCGTCTGTCCGTGAACACATTTTTGTAATCAAAGTCTAGGTCGCAGTTTTAGTCCAATCGACTTCAAATTTGGCACAAGTATGTGTTTTGGCTCAGAATAGATCCCTATTGATTTTGGAAGAAATCGGTTCAGATTTAGATATAGCTCCCATATATATATTTCGCCCGATATGGACTTATATGGCCCCAGAAGCCAGAGTTTTACCCTAATTTGCTTAAAATTTTGTACAAGAAGAACAATTAGTACTATAGTCAAGTGTGCCAAATTTTATCGAAATCGGTTCAGATTTAGATATAGCTCCCATATATATCTTTCGCCCGATATGGACTAATACGGTCCCAGAAGCCAGAGTTTTACCCCAATTTGGTTGAAATTTTGCACAGGGAGTAGAATTAGCATTGTAGCTATGCGTGCCAAATTTGGTTGAAATCGGTTCAGATTTAGATATAGCTCCCATATATAGCTTTCGACCGATTTACACTCATATGACCACAGAGGCCAATTTTTTGCTCCCATATATAGCTTTCGACCGATTTACACTCATATGACCACAGAGGCCAATTTTTTGCTCCGATTTAGTTGAAATTTTGCACAGGGAGTAGAATTAGCATTGTAGATATGCGTGCCAAATTTGGTTGAAATCGGTTCAGATTTAGATATATCTCCCATATATAGCTTTCGCCCGATTTACACTCATATGACCACAGAGGCCAATTTTTAACTCCGATTTAGTTGAAATTTTGCACAGGGAGTAGAATTACCATTGTTGCTATGCGTGCCAAATTTGGTTGAAATCGGTTCAGATTTAGATATAGCTCCCATATATAGCTTTCGCCCGATTTACACTCATATGACCACAGAGGCCAATTTTTAACTCTGATTTAGTTGAAATTTTGCACAGGGAGTAGAATTAGCATTGTTGCTATGCGTGACAAATTTGGTTGAAATCGGTTCAGATTTAGATATAGCTCCCATATATATGTTTTTTTTTAATTTCGACAAAAATGGTCAAAATACCAACATTTTCCTTGTAAAATCGCCGCTGCTTAGTCGAAAAGTTGTAAAAATGACTCTAATTTTCCTAAACTTCTAATACATATATATCGAGCGATAAATCATAAATAAACTTTTTCGAAGTTTTCTTGAAATTGCTTCAGATTTAAACGTTTCCCATATTTTTTTACTAACATTGTGTTCCACCCTAGTGCATTAGCCGACTTAAATTTTGAGTCTATAGATTTTGTAGAAGTTTATCAAATTCTTCCAGATCGAGTGGTATTTAAATGTATGTATTTGGGACAAACCTTTATATATAGCCCCCCAACACATTTGACGGATGTGATATGGTATCGAAAATTTAGATCTACAAAGTGGTGCAGGGTATAATATAGTCGGCTCCGCCCGACTTTAGACTTTCCTTACTTGTTATTCTATATCTTAATGACCTTTGTAGCTGTATTCCAAAGTACTGTATTCCTTTTCTGTATGCTGATGACATCCATCTCTTTTTCCATAATAGTTGTATTTCTCAGCTTCAAACAAGTGTTGACTGTGTCTTGAATATGGTTGGTTCTTGGTTGGAGTCAAATAACTTAGATGTCAATGTCTCGAAATTCAAATACTTGCTTTTTGGACCAGTACTTGAACAGCCGTGGAGAATTGATGTTACTTATAAAGGTACGCCAGTTACAGGTGTTGATGAGATGAAATGTTTGGGTGTTTTTCTAGACGGAAAACTTAATTTTGGGGCCTATATTGATTACTTGTTTTCGAAGGTATTAATTTCAATTTTCCTATTAATACTTTTAGAGCTAGGTTTTTGGAGTTTCCTTTACCACGAATATAATCATTGTTAACGCATTATCAACGGGTGTTCCATAACTCTAAATACACATTTGCAAGTCCTTTGGCTGGGGAGCCATTTTTCAACGCTTAGTAGGAGATATCTAATATATATTTAACATTTAGTATACTAACTATTTATAAATATTTTTTATTATTATTTCTATTTACTACACCATTGTCTTAAAGATTTTATTTAGTTTTTTTTATATATACCATTGTTGAAGTTTATATTTTATTACAATTTTGTGTGATGCAGGATTTTAGGTCTATTTATTGACTTTTGTATCACTTTGTACGATAATAAATGAAATGAAATAATTTCTTCTACATTGTTCTACAGAAAAAGGTGCTAAGAACCAAAAAACCTCGTGGAAGTGAGAAAGATGTGAGGAAAATGCAATTAGTCAGAAAAGATTGTTTTGTTTTGAGTTAGTCTTTATGAAATTGTTTTTACATCCTGGAAAAGAATAAACGTTTATCACAAAAATAATATACTTTTCTTCCAAAAAAAACTTCCTTACAGCGAAAAGCAAATTAGAAACGAACTTTGTTTGTCTAAAATTTCGTTTGGGAGGAAAGAATTATTTTTTGCGTATACCAGCAAATTAAAAACGTACATTTAAGGAGTGTTTTCTTCACACTGAATGGTTATTTTCAAATGTATACTTTTTTAAGCAAAACAAGAGAATGTAATGAGAAATAAAAAAGAGGTATAGTGAATACTTTGAAATCGACCATAATGACCAGATTCTCATTATACGATTAATACTTAACCGGAGGATAGACTAGCCGTTAGTAAAAATATGTGTGATAAACTGTTTTATCGACATGACAACAACAATATATTGAGATACCTTGATCAGTGGCATATTATATTAAAATATGAATATCATCTGATAGATTTCCATTACCTGTTTTAGGGTACACTGAATTCTATATTATGCTATTGAAATTAGTTTATAGTTAACGTTAAAAACAAATCTCATCCTCTCTCAAGCCAAAACAACAAATAGAAAAATAATGTTACATTTCCTAGCGAACTGTTGAAGGAAAATTTGATTGAATTCCCTTTATTGCGCACTATTCGTCGATGCTTCTCAATACATATTTGGGGCGTACCAATTGAGTGTAAGTAACTTAATGAATGTTCATTGATATTTGATATGAATTTTCTTTTCGTACTCCCAAAGATCATGTGACGCATTCAAAACAATTGACTTTGCCCCACATCTGGTCAGTGATTCAGAAATTTTATTTTTTTTTTCCTTATTTGAAGTATTTATTTTGTTTCATCTCTTTGTTCCATAGAGAATCGGTTTAATAAGTAATACATATGTTGTATGAATTAAGAAAAATATGTTAATGGATAATATTATCCATTAATATTGATGTAAGGTAATGAGACAAAGGCTTATTAAGCAGAATTATATATTTTCCAATAAGCGTTGCCAGATGATGTTTGCCGAAAACCGGGACGTTGGGCTGTACATTCCGGGATTTGTTGGGACAAACAAAAATAAACTCAAATGTGTTTATTTTCATATACAATGTTACTTTGATAAAGCTTTCCACTCTGATAAAGAAGCTTCGTTAGTGCTACGTTAGCTAACAAAATTTTAAACCATATTATGGACAAATCTGTCATCTTGCTTATACATTCAATATGCCAGTTAGGAATTTTACTACTGAAAGTATGTAATCACTCCGGTTAACTTTAACATAATTATTTTTTCGGCAGTTAAGTTCCTAGCTGCCATATGAGTAAATAAGCAGGTTTAACAAATAAATCTACCTTTAGAACGGTTTAAAAGTTGGTTAGCTACACCCGGAGAAGGAATATAATCCCAAATAGGACCCAAAATATGTTTCAAGAGCATAATGTTATTTTTTCATGGAGAACATGGAATTCCGAGAAAATAACATGGTCTTGTGGAAAATGTTATAATATTATAATAATATTAAGGAATTTTGTAACTTTGATTGAGGTATCTCCATGATGTATTCTGAACGCATCAAACAATATCATCACCTCTTAGAGCAACATTTTGTTTTGGACAGTGAACATGTAACATATTTGATGCGACCATTTTGTATTCTCGGACATTATTTATCTGGTTTCTACAATAATTTTGGCGAGATAACAATATTTTTGCGGCAATAGTGTTTCATGTTCACCATTCAAAAATAAAATTTTTCTCAAGGAGGTGATCATACATATTCCTTCTCTGCGTGTGGCTCATCTTGACTGCTGGATTCCATTACGAAATTAATTGATCCAATTAATTTTTCATTGAAATGTCTTCAATCACAGAAATTATAGTATCAATCCCCAAAGGCAATTGAAAAAATTAATTCACATTATTAATTCTTGTGATTGGGTTTTGGTTAATTAAAAAATTGTTGAATCAATTAAATCTTTAATTGAATATTTTTGAAAAATTTTATTGGAAAAATTTTGGTTAACATTTTTTCTGTGAACGTTTTCTCAATCTCACGATTGGCATTAACCCTCTGTATCATAGTGTAGACTGTAGGCAACATACCGTTCGAATGCCTCAAAATTAATAGAAATAACAATTAGGTGACACTACTTGCTGGAAATTGACATTTCTTTATTGACTATTGGTATTTACGAAAAAGTGCCGGTTTGCTGTGACTTCAAAAAATAATAAAAAATTATTGTGCTTGTGTTTTGTGTGTAATCTTGATAAATTGGAGAGGTAAGTGTTTGAGCTTTATTGTAGAATATTCTTTTTGAACAATTTTTACGATTTTTTTTTGTTTTTGGTGGCAAATAATGTTTGGGAGTTTCTCTTCAAATAATAAAAATAAATGAAAATTAAAAAATACGTGTATTTTATTTTTTTTTTTGTTATCATCTCCAATAGAAAAAATCATGCAAATCGGAGCTCATGAGTGATAGAGGGTTAATGGTTAGGTTAAATAAACCTAATGTTAAAAATTTTAATTTTTCTTTTGGGTTTACTTGTACTAACACCATGTAGAACAAAAATTGTCATTTTGAGAATCTACCTTAATTACTTCAAGAGCTATATGGGTTTGTTCTGAAAATTTGATTTTTGAATTGTAACTAAATGGCCTGACGAAAATAGGCGCTGTTTGGTCTATAATATATTTCGAAGTGTGAGAAAAAATACAAAAACGAGCACAAAAAATATCAACTGTAGTTTTTGTATTAATGTCCATTTATAAGAGACATACAGTAGAAAAATGGACTCAACATTTCGTATTTTTTGTTTATTTTTGAAGAAGTTTATAAAAATTCATTTTAGTGCTCACCAACATGGAAAATATTTATAGCTTATTTAGATTAAAGTCTTTACTTTAAAATAACATCAAGAAATAAATCGAAACTAAGTGGGAAAATAGAGTTTGGTGTCGTTTTCGAATGTCCTTCTAGGTGGACATCGGTAGTGAAAGGGTTACGTAGATTCCAACTTCCTTACAAAATGTCGAATTCAAATCCACTTTTTAGTAGATTTCCAGGAATGGGCTATTAAAAATAAGCTAATAAGGAGGAATTCGAGTCTCAAACTTTAGATTACATAAAATAATCTATTCCACATATAACTTTAAAACTACACTGAAAAAACAGTGAACCCACCAGGTTAATTTTACAAAATTTTGAATATTTTTAGAAAATTTTAAATAAACAGTATTAAAAACGCTGACATCACGTCGATATCACAAAAATAAGTAAATATTTTTCGATAAATTCAAGAAAATTTATTAGACATAATTAATTTTTTTCACTTGTTAAAGTAAATTTTGTAGTTTGAAGGAATAACTTGGTGTTCAAGATTGCAAGAATGTCTTTAGTGACATACGAAGTTCATGATGGGCGCTTTTATAGTAAAATTTACAAATTTAAAGAAATAATAAACTATATTGGGAGAAGTACGAATTTAGTAAAACTTTTTGCTGTGTATATTTTTTCACGTTTTTTATTTCATTTAACTAACGTACCCAAAAAATTATTAGAGTAAAGTGAACTTTCTCCAAACTTAATAATTCCATGAACTGAAATAAAGTTAAGATGGCTTTAGTAAAATAGAGGGTTCATTTTTTTTAGTGTATATTACATTTACAACTACATTAAATAAAATGTTTAATAAATCCTTTTATCAATCTTTATTTAAATTGAAATTTAATGTGGATGTAATTGTTGAAATATTACAAATGATCATTCTGTTTAACAGTTACAAGGAATGTCATGTTAATAGCAAATTATCTTGTAACTTGTTCATATTATATGAGAAATAATTGTGTTTTAATTTTTCTATAGCAATTTAAATTGTTATTGTTAAGATGTAGTAATAATGAGTATTTACTAATTAAATTTATTCTCCAAAGACTTCTTCAAATGGCGATTCTGTATTTTGCTCACTTATCCACAGAAAAACTATGACCGACATTTTGTCCAGTTATAAAACCCGATATGCCCATCTTACGAAGGTTTTGCTTCCCTTAACCTTTAACCTAATAGAAAAAATAGAAATTACAATCGTGAACGAACGGTGACAAAATGAAACGGAAACGTTCACAAAAAATCAAATCGGAATGTTCACGATTTCGTCCACGGGCGTTCACGATTTCATGAACGGCATTCGTTTTTCTTTGGCCGTAACAAGTCTTAAAATAATCGTTATACGTTGTTATGCGAACTCCGCCGGTGGTGCAATGTGCTAAGGCGTCTGTTCGAGTCACGGTAGCGGAATTTTTTTTTTTAATTTTGTTTATAAATTCGTAACCATCACGTTGTCAGATCATGAACGCTGGTTGTTGGTTTGACAACACATGGTGTCATTTTAAAGTTGTCAGATTAACCCTCTAATGCCCCATTTTCATAACGAACTTCTTGTGAAATTACAATTTTTTAGTATCCATTGAAGGTAGTCGTATTGGAATTCAGATTTTGAAATATACTTCCACTTAAGAAAATATATGTCGTTTGAATTTGTAACACTTTGCGTCGGATTTTAAAAGTACTCAAACTCATTCTTTACTTATAATGAAAATATACCCATAGAAAAATATTTCTCACATTGCATTGTGCAATAGAAAATAAATTCAAAAATACCCTAGACTCGCAAAGAAAAAAAAACGAACGTGTACCGAAAACGTTTTTCTTTTGTTAGAGTTTTTTTGAATTTCTTCGAAAATTTTAAACTTTTATCACCAAAAAAAAATTCGTTTAAATTTTATTTTTTCAATAAAAAAAAAATATATATTATTTGTTATTTATTTTGAACCAACAACACAGTCCATTTCGTTTATATCAAGCACTGTTCTTTTCTGACTTTAAGTCTTTAATAAGACACATTTTACAGTTCATAGTAAAAATTTAATATAGTAGTATGTAATGTTGAACTTTTTTTTGGGAATCTTCCGAACATATCTGGAATATATGTAAAAAAAAAATTTGGTGTTCGGTCGAAGCAGGGATCGAACCCACGACCCTTGGCATGCAAGGCGGACGTAGCAACCACTGCTCCACGATGCCGAACTAAATGTAACAGGTTGGCTGATAAGTCCCCGGTCTAACAAAGAAAAACACATTTTTTTTTGTCAAAATTCGTTTTTATTATTCAACATAGTTCCCTTCAAGAGCGATACAACGATTATAACGACCTTCCAAATTTTTGATACCATTTTGGTAGTACTTCTTCGGTTTTGCCTCAAAATAGGCCTCAGTTTCGGCGATCACCTCTTTATTGCAGCCAAATTTTTTTCCTGCGAGCATCCTTTTGAGGTCTGAGAACAAGAAAAAGTCGATGGGGGCCAGATCTGGAGAATACGGTGGGTGGGGAAGCAATTCGAAGCCTAATTCATGAATTTTTGCCATCGTTCTCAATGACTTGTGGTACGGTGCGTTGTCTTGGTGGAATAACACTTTTTTCTTCTTCATATGGGGCCGTTTTGCCGCGACTTCGACCTTTAAACGCTCCAATAGTGCCATTTAATAGTCACTGTTGATGGTTTTTCCCTTCTCAAGATAATTACAGAATTAGTAATCATAAGCATTTGTGGGGTAACATATAGGTCTGGAAGATAAACCGCAGTTGCATATTTAAGAAAATTAAGGGGTACATGTCTATGAGTGCTTTGTGTCAATCTGACTATAGCTAATAGTCAATGTTGCCAGGGAAAATGTTCGGTTTACCTTACAAGGATAAAAAAAAGTTCCCTACTTTCCTATACATTCCCAAACAATTTTCCCTACTATATTTTTCGTTAAATTTAAAAAATTTTACAAAACAAAAATGGTTCTAAGTACTTTATTATCTTAAAACATGAATATGCAACGTATATAACTTAGAATACAAATTTGTATTTCGACCACGGTTGCCACAGTTGGTAGAATTCTACCCAAATTAGTAATATTTTTTGTTAAATCTTTATAAAAATAAAATTTTGGAAAAAGTTTCTATAAACAAATTTTTGTGAGAAATTTTTCTATAGAAATAAAATTTTGACAATAATTCTATAGAAATAAAATTTTGAGACAAAATTCCACAGAAATAAAATTTTGAGAAAATTTTTTATAGAAATAATATTTTGACATAAATTTCTATAGAATTACAATTTTAACAAAATGTTCTATAGAAATAAAATGTTGACAAAATTTTCTACAGGAATAAAGTTTACCACACATTGTTAAAGATCAAGCCTCGCCGGCTTCTAATTTCCTCCTCTAGAGCCACCAAAATGTAAAAATTATTACAAATTGTGTTGAGTGAAAATGTCCTACATTGTGGCCCTACGTCCCTACAAGACGCTAAATATTAGAAAAACCCTACATATAGGGAATTTCCCCTACTTCTAGCAACACTGGCTGTGTTGATATTGCGCCTACGGAGTTAGTATGCCACTAATATTGAGCCCATTATTAAAAAAGAGAAAATCGTTAAATTAGTGTGGGTAATAAATACAAATTTGTAAAAATCGAGCAATATTCTTATGTAAGAGCTACAAGTACGTATAAGTACGATCGGCTAGTACATCAAAATTTGAAATTTGAGTAACATTGGTTAATAAATAAGAGTACTATGGCCAAATTTGGGAAAATCGAGCGATGCATATATATGGAAGCTATATCTAACTCTGAACCAATTTGCATAATATTTTGCGGGTTTGATTAATACCACAAAAGGTTACCTTGTGCAAGATTTGAGTAAGATCAGTTAAGAAATGAGGCCTGTATGGTCAAACATAAGGTTATTAGGGGCGAATTTTTCAAAATCGGGTGATAAATATATGGGAGCTATATCAATATCTGAACCGATTTCGATGAAATTTTGCACATATAGTTAGTACTATAGAGGACTGGATCTAGCCAACTTTTAGTAAGATCGGTTCTATGGCCAAATTTGTGAAAATTGGGCTATACATATATATGGGAGCTATATCTAAATCTGAACCGATTTCGATGATTTTTTGCACATATAGTTAGTGCTATAGAAGACTACATTTAGCCAAATTTTAGTAAGATCGGGTGATAAATAAGGGTTTTATGGCCAAATTTAGAAAAATCGGGCGGTACATATATATGGGAGCTATAGCTAAATCTGAACCGATTTGGATGAAATTTTGCAGACTTGAAGGGCGATGGAAAAGATTAGCTTTTGCTAAATTTGGTGACGATCCGTTAGAAAAAAAGCGCAAAGTGACCCCATTTGTCGAAATCGGGCGATACATATATATGGGAGCTATATCTAAATTTGATCCGATTTCTTCCAAATTCAATAGCATTCGTCCTTGTGCCCAAAAAACTCCCTGTACCAAATTTCATCAAAATCGGTTGATAATTGCGACCGGAATCCTGTGAACAACAAATACATGGACAGACGGACGGACGGACACCAAGCGCTAGATCGATTCAGGAGGTGATTCTGAGTCGATCGGTATATATTTTATGGGGTCTAAAATCAATATTTCTGGTAGGCACATTTTTTGGCCAATCAAACTTATTATACCCTGACCACTATGTGGTTTAGGGTATAAAAACAGAGGCCATTACTTTGCCAGCGGACTTTTGAGTCTTTCACGCTTCGGATACGGTTCACCGGTCGCTGTCCACTCAGCCGACTGTCGATTGGACTCAGGAGTGTAGTGATGGAGCCATGTTTCATCCATTGACGGAAAAACTCGGAAGTATTACGAGTTAACAGCTGCAAACACCGCTCAGAATCATCAACACGTTGTTGTTTTTGGTCCAATGTGAGCTCGCGCGGCTCCCATTTTGCACAGAGCTTCCGCATATCCAAATATGGATGAATGATATGACCAACACGTTCCTTTGATATCTTTAAGGCCTCTGCTATCTCGATCAACTTCATTTTACGGTCATTCAAAAACATTTTGTGGATTTTTTGATGTTTTCGTCGGTAACCACCTCTTTCGGGCGTCCACTGCGTTCACCGTCCTCCGTGCTCATTTCACCACGCTTGAATTTTGCATACCAATCAATTATTGTTGATTTCCCTGGGGCAGAGTCCGGAAACTAATTATCAAGCCAAGTTTTTGCTTCCACCACATTTTTTCCCCTTCAGAAAACAGTATTTTATCAAAACACGAAATTCCTTTTTTCCATTTGTTCACAATAACAAAAGTTGCTTCACAAAAGACGCTCTATCTCACAAACTAATTGACTTACAGACGTCAAATTTTGACACGAATCATTTGAAGGTTGGTACTATATAAAAATAATATTTACTTCTGGCGACGCCATCTATCAGTCAGACCGGGGACTTATCAGCCAACCTGTTACGTTTCTGTTAAATAAAGTTTGTTTCATCGGCTCTTCGGCGCCGCAAGCTATGCTATATAAATATAACTTATATGGATATTGGTGACAATAACTATTGGTGACAATAACAGCTACATAGCCCAGTGAATAGTGTGTTGGCTTACAAATTGCATTGTCCGCGGTTCGATTCTCCGTCCAGGCAAAAGGTAAAATTTAAAAATCTACAAAATCGAATAATTTCTTCTACATTGTTTGTATTACAAAAAAAGGTGCTACGAACTAAAAAACCTCGTGGAAGTGAGAAAGATGGGAGGGAAAATGCAATTAGCCAGAAAAGATTGTTTTTTTTTTTTTGAGTTAGTCTTTGTGAAATTGTTTTTACATCCTGGAATAGAATAAACGTTTATCACAAAAAGTATATACTTTTCTTCCCAATAGGTTAGGTTAGGTTAAAGTGGCGGCCCGTTTTATTTTCAGGCTCACTTAGACTATTCAGTCCATTGTGATACCACATTGGTGAACTTCTCTCTTATCACTGAGTGCTGCCCGATTCCATGTTAAGCTCAATGACAAGGGACCTCCTTTTTATAGCCGAGTCCGGGCATGCTAACCATTGCACCACGGTGGCTCCCACAATAATCTTCCCAATAATCGTCCCTTAAAGCAAATGAGAAACAAACTTTGTTTGTCTAAAATTTCGTTTGGGAGGAAAGTATTATTTTTTTGCGTGTATTAATTACATATTCATAGGCTAGACATATATTCATTTCATTTAAATTAAATTATTTAACCAATGTTGAACGAAGTCCGATGACAATAAATAAATGAGAATTATTCGAATGATTCGTATCACAGTGAATTCAAAAATATTTGCTACATAATAAAGACATATAAAAACGTATAAATAAAAAAAAAAAAAAATGGAAATAATGTGTATATTAATTCGCAATATATTATAAGAACCAACAAAATTTTTACAATCCGCTGTTTTATGAACGATTAAATTAGCAGATGGTGGCGTTTAAACAGCTGTTTACAACATTTTTCGGAATTATTCTCTAAATGTCAACTTATTCGAAATTGAACAAAAATATTGCATCATTAATAATTTACAACTTTTGATGATTTTTAGGGTAATTAATTTAATTATTATTTATTTAATTATTTAATTTAATTTATTTAATTATTATTGGATAAAATATTCATTGGATAAAATATTAATGTTTTCTCTAGGTTAAGATGAAAAGAAATTTTCTTTGTCTAAAATTTTGTTTCACACTAAATTATTTTTATTTTTGTATGAAAGGATAACCAATTCGGTTGAATATCGCATAAACTCAAAATGTGGTCTTAATAGCTTTAGCTTTGACACCTTTCATAGCCGTTGTGTTGAGTACCCAAGGTGTGCTTGATAATGGCAACATCACCTTTACAGCTATTCCAAATACGTAGTTGTAAATGACAGGTTATTAAAATGAGTTATGAAGAAAACATAGGGTTACCCATTCAAGGAAAAAATTCATTAAAATTAATATCTTATGGAACAAAAACATAAGTTAACAGGTTGGCTGGTAAGTCCCCGGTCTGACACACAGATGGCGTCGCTAGTATTAAATGCATATTATTTTTATATAGTACCAACTAGAGGTGTGCACGTGAGTAATATTGTGCTCCCGCTCACGCACACTCACGATGGGGAAATCTTATTCACGCACACTCACGCACGATATTTTTTGGTAGGACTCACGGTCACGCACGCTCACGAAAAGAAAATTTATACTCACGCACACTCACGCACGAAAATCTTTTAAATGTCATGACTCACGAAATATATCGTGACTCACGAAAAATGTCGTGCCTCACGAAAAACTTCGTGACTCACGAATTATTTTATGAGTGATTTACCTATAGAACCTGACTGAAAACATGAGTATGGTTAAAATTGAGTGGGTTATAAAACTCTTACTACCTAGGGTGTTACTAAAATTATAAATGAATTCAACTCGTAAGCATTTTATGTTCGTAAGCGGGATTATTTTCGTGAGCGTGTTTTTCCGAAATTCGTTACTCACGCACACTCAAGAAGATATTATTTTCGTGACTCACGCTCACGCACGACATTTGGTTGGTTAATCACGCTCACGCACACTCACGCCGTTGCCGTCAGCGTGACTCACGACTCACGCGTGAGTCACGAAAATGTTCGTGAGTCACGACAATTTCGTGTCACGTGCACACCTCTAGTACCAACCTTCAAATGATTCGTGTCATAATTTGACGTCTGCAAGTCAATTAGTTTGTGAGATAGAGCGACTTTTGTTATTGTGAAAAAAAAAAATGAAAAAAAAGGAATTTCGTGTTTTGATAAAATACTGTTTTCTGAAGGGAAAAAATACGGTGGAAGCAAAAACTTGGCCTGATAATGAGTTTCCGGACTCTGCCCCAGGGAAATCAACAATAATTGATTGGTATGCAAAATTCAAGCGTGGTGAAATGAGCACGGAGGACGGTGAACGTAGTGGACGCCCGAAAGAGGTGGTTACCGACAAAAACATCAAAAAATCCACAAAATGTTTTTGAATGACCGTAAAATGAAGTTGATCGAGATAGCAGAGGCCTTAAAGATATCAAAGGAACGTGTTGGTCATTCATTCATCAATAATTGGATATGCGGAAGCTCTGTACAAAATGGGTGCCGCGCGAGCTCACATTTGACCAAAAACAACAAGGTGTTGATGATTCTGAGCGGTGTTTGCAGCTGTTAACTCGTAATACACCCGAGTTTTTCCGTCGATATGTGACAATGGATGAAACATGGCTCTATCACTACACTTCTGAGTCCAATCGACAGTCGGCTGAGTGAACAGCGACCGGTGAACCGTCTCCGAAGCGTGGAAAGACTCAAAAGTCCGCTGGCAAAGTAATGGCCTCTGTTTTTTGGGATGCGCATGGAATAATTTTTATCGATTATCTTGAGAAGGGAAAAACCATCAACAGTGACTATTATATGGCGTTATTGGAGCTTTTGAAGGTCGAAATCGCGGCAAAACGGCCCCATATGAAGAAGAAAAAAGTGTTGTTCCACCAAGACAACGCACCGTGCCACAAGTCATTGAGAACGAAGGCAAAAAATCCTTAAATTGGGCTTCGAATTGCTTCCCCACCCACCGTATTCTCCAGATCTGGCCCCCAGCGACTTTTTCTTGTTCTCAGACCTCAAAAGGATGCTCGCAGGGAAAAAATTTGGCTGCAATGAAGAGGTTATCGCCGAAACTGAGGCCTATTTTGAGGCAAAACCGAAGGAGTACTAACAAAATGGTATCAAAAAATTGGAAGGTCGTTATAATCGTTGTATCGCTCTTGAAGGGAACTATGTTGAATAATAAAAACGAATTTTGACAAAAAATGTGTTTTTCTTTGTTAGACCGGGGACTTATCAGCCAACCTGTTAAAATGGTATTATGGTAGATTTAGGAGGTTATAGAGAAAAGTTGTGCGTGATAAGTTTTCAAAAATATTTATAATGCAAATTAATGTGATGACGAAATGGAATTATGACGAAATTTATCAAGGTAGGCTATTGCAATCAGCTGATTTTTGAAAAATATACTCAAATGTTATATACAAACAAACAAAAAAGTTATTATTATTATTTATTATTTTATTAAAAACTTTTTTGAGACAAGTTGGCAAAAGTGTGACAAAGATAAATGTTTTTAAGATGTTATAATTTTAAAACAGAAGTATAAAATTAAAATTCAAAAAGAAAAGAAAAATCAAAAAGAATATTATAAAAATTATTGCATTAATCTTGAATGTAATATTATTTAATCTTGATTGTAATTTAAGTTTGAAGTATCTCAATATTTTCCAGAAAATATTTCTTAAGTTCGGTCTTAAAAAGCGATGCTTCAAATTATGGGGTAATAAGACATTAAATAGGGAAGTACCAGTGAATACAATTCTCGTTTTGTTAATTTCCAATCTTCACCTCACTACCTTTAAAGATGTTCTGTTTCTAGTGTTAAAAGCAGACTGGTTCCTGTAGAACTTTTAAGTAGAATAGTCGATATTTTTTCCCGTCTTATAAATATATAGCAAGAACTGTTATCTATACAAAACAATGCACAGGCAAAATATTTTTAGAAATTTCTGGGTATATACGCTCTGCTTCAAGCATATATATTTTCAGGATTTGCTTTCTTCTTTATATTCTCTCAGTCTCTATTTCTAAATACATATATGTTTATAGGAAATTTCTAAATTAATGTATATTTGCATCCACACATATTATATTAAAAAAAAATTATGTTCTAACATATTAACATATATGTCGCAAACATGTTATGCTAGTTTATGAACATTATATGCTTGCACATAAAAATAATGTGCTAAAAATTTGAGTTCCAAACACATAATTTTTGCACCGAAACATATAAAAAGCAGTCTTTTTCGTTCGTGTAGTGGTATCGTAGAAAACCTCTTGCGCAAGTTAAATTCGTTCCTCCCAAACAAAAATTCAGTCAAACAACTATCGTTTACCATTTGCTTGACGCTGTAAGGAAAATTCTTTTGCAGGATGTAAAAACATTTTCATAAACCTTCATATTTCTTAATTTCTAATAAGCTAACAGAACCTAACAGTCAAAGCTTACAATTATATTTATAATTTTATTGAAAATGTAATTAATCAATAAATGAATAATAAAATAAAATTTCATAAAGACTAATTCAAAAAAAAATTTTTTTTTGGCTTTCTGGTTAATTGCTCCTTCTCCCACATCTTTATCACTTCAAGGAGATTTATTTCTTAGCACTTTTTCTGTAATACAAACTGTGTAGAATAAATTATTCGATTTTATCAATATTTCAAACTTTACCTTTTGCCCGGATGAAGGAACGAACCACGGAACATACAGTTTGTAAGTTATTCACTGCGCTACGTAGCTGTTATTGTCATCAACACACAATTATCGCTATAGCTGTCAACAGACAAGCAACCCACAGTTTTTGGGCGGCCACAAGCCGATGTAAAGAAACTTTATTTAAAAGAAACTACTATGAAACCTCAAAATATGTCTTCTTTAAGATATAAAGGAGGAAATAAGTAGTACTTGACATATACGATATGGACTGTCATTTTGGAAAAGTATTTGTTTGAGAGGAAAGTATTTTTCTTTGGATGTAATTGAACCTAAAATAGTAGGCTTTCAATATAGGAATGAAGTGTTAGACTAAGATAAAATCCAGCCTGATGAGGTTTTTCGACATTAAAGTATTTCACCTATTATGTACACACAATTTTTTTTTCAGATTCAATCACAAAATTAATTTATCCAATTAATTTTTTAATTGAAATGTCTTCAATCATGAAAATTATAGTATCAATCACAGTTTTAATTGGACATTAAAAAATATTTGATTAAAAAATTAGTTGATCTCATTGGAAAATTTCAATTAATTTTTAAATAGATTCAATTAAATATTTAATTAATATTGATTGCAAACTCAGTTAATTTTTTCATTAAAAACGTAACTATTTTAAATTACTTTCTTAACTGATTTAATGTTTTTAGTTTGATTAAAAAATTGATTGTCTGAAAAAAACTTTTAATTAAAAATAACAAAAATCCATGACTTTTTTAATGGACATAGTCTTCCGAGTTTGAATAAAAGGCTAATTGTATCAATTAATTTTTTAATTAAATATTTTAAAATTTGCAATCATTGACTTACTTACCCAGCAAAAATATTTGGAAGTTCTTCTACAGGCACAACTTTAAAAGCACTTCCAAAAATGTCCTCCCAAAGATGTTCTTTATTTTAACTGCACAGGAAGTTCATTTGAGTAAATTTTTTATAACTCGCTTTTTTCATATTTTTAACGATGAATTTAAATTTTTATTGTTTCAAATAGGTTTAAAAGATATTAAGAATTAATAAAATAGTGCAAATTATTTAAATTTTCCCGAAAAAAGGCTAAATCCCTTCTAGTAAAATTGCGAATTTTTGAAAATATTTGATGTCAAACGTTCCAGACAAGCGTTATAATGCATTAAAAATCATAAAAATTTTTTAAAATTATTTATTCGTTAATACACATCCAAAACACTGGATTCACATCATACCTTAAGAAGTGATGCAAATTCAGTGCAACGGCTGTTGAAATGGTGGACATCCGTCCTATGACAAGCCCATGTTAAATTCATTGCTTCTGCGTCAATTTTGCACCACTTCCGGATCCAAAAAGAATGTAATGTTTCTATGTTGATTAATAGTTAATTGTATCAATTAATTTATTAAAGGGTGATTTGTTAAGAGCTTGATAACTTTTTAAAAAAAAAAACGCATAAAATTTGCAAAATCTCATCGGTTCTTTATTTGAAACGTTAGATTGGTCCATGACATTTACTTTTTGAAGATAATTTCATTTAAATGTTGACCGCGGCTGCGTCTTAGGTGGTCCATTCGGAAAGTCCAATTTTGGGCAACTTTTTCGAGCATTTCGGCCGGAATAGCCCGAATTTCTTCGGAAATGTTGTCTTCCAAAGCTGGAATAGTTGCTGGCTTATTTCTGTAGACTTTAGACTTGACGTAGCCCCACAAAAAATAGTCTAAAGGCGTCAAATCGCATGATCTTGGTGGCCAACTTACCGGTCCATTTCTTGAGATGAATTGTTCTCCGAAGTTTTCCCTCAAAATGGCCATAGAATCGCGAGCTGTGTGGCATGTAGTGCCATCTTGTTGAAACCACATGTCAACCAAGTTCAGTTCTTCCATTTTTGGCAACAAAAAGTTTGTTAGCATCGAACGATAGCGATCGCCATTCACCGTAACGTTGCGTCCAACAGCATCTTTGAAAAAATACGGTCCAATGATTCCACCAGCGTACAAACCACACCAAACAGTGCATTTTTCGGGATGCATGGGCAGTTCTTGAACGGCTTCTGGTTGCTCTTCACTCCAAATGCGGCAATTTTGCTTATTTACGTAGCCATTCAACCAGAAATGAGCCTCATCGCTGAACAAAATTTGTCGATAAAAAAGCGGATTTTCTGCCAACTTTTCTAGGGCCCATTCACTGAAAATTCGACGTTGTGGCTCGTTAGTAAGTCTATTCATGATGAAATGTCAAAGCATACTGAGCATCTTTCTCTTTGACACCATGTCTGAAATCCCACGTGATCTGTCAAATACTAATGCATGAAAATCCTAACCTCAAAAGAATCACCCTTTAATTGAAAAAATTTCAACTTAAACCAAATTTTTAATAGAAAATATATTTATGATATTTTTTTCTGTGTATACGAATTTACAAACACCAAACTAGTAGTCCATGTATGCTCGTAAAAGAGCATTTTCCATTCCCAGAGCACGTTTGAATGCTTTCCCAATTCGTAATTGGTAACCATGGCTCGCTTTTGCTTTATTCTGATAAAAATGAACTTGCCACAATGGGCATGATGGATGCCAATGACCAATGTAATCATCATCATCATCGCCACCGTCACCTTCTTATTTTATGACCAAGCAGTGGTTTGAGTGAATGGCTGTAAGAGTAGTCCATGTATGCCAATCAGTTTCCAAAGTGGCACAATATCGAACCGGTTTTTATTTTGTGCATTTTTCAGTACATTTTGTGCATTTCAGTATATTAGTTTTGGTCGAATTGCAGTGGTGAGGTATGCCTTTATATGGTGGCCGGCCATCACTTTTTATGGTTGCAGACGCTATTGACCGTCTAACTTAATTACTACCAAACCGGTTAAATTGTTTGGCGAATGTATGGATTAGAATTTATGCTAATTTAATGAGAAGAATAAACCAAAGTGTTCCTTTTAAAGAATATATGTATTCTGAAATAGTGTAGTAAATTTTAAATTGCATACTTTTATTTTGAAGATATTTGCCTTTGAATATACACCCAAAAAGCAGTGAACCCACCATGAAAGAAAATGTAGGCTTATTTTAGAAAATTTAAACTAAAATAGTTTTCTAATTGCAACATGTTACAAATAAGTCAATACTTTTTGTCAAATTGAAGAAATTTTATTAAAAATCATAAAAAAATTTTAAAATGTCTTTAGCGCTATAAGAAGTTCAAGACAGGTACAATTTTAGTAAAATTTACTCATTTGAGAGACTTATGAACGCAATTTAAACAAACTTCTCCCATTTTAGAAAAATATGAACTATTTTATTTTGTAGTATTTTTATTTTTTCTTATTTTTAATTCACGTCATTAAAGCAAGCAACAATTATGCAAATAAGGAATATTTGCTTATATTGGGAAAAATGTAGCGAAAATCAACTAATTTTCATGAACTAAAATAAAGTTATGTTGGCATAACGCTCCTTTTTTGAGTGTAGTGTAACCAATTCAAATGACGACATCTCTCTCAATTTCAGAGTAGATTCACTTTTGCTTAATATGACCACATTTTGTTTTGTTTCAAGCTACAAGAATTCTGTCCGTAAATGCTCCTATTACCGAGCTGTGGCTTTGTTCAACGCATTTATACTGGCATATTGTGGGGCGATAAACAAACACTTTGTTTACTTTGAGCTCGCCAACAATAGCCCGTTGAGATTTTTCAGCAAAATTTAATGAAATTGTGCTATTACATTCCCATGACAAACATTTTTCTTTTCAAATAAACTCAAAAGGTTTTGGTGGCTTGTACACTCACAAAAAAAATTTACTTTCCTCCGGAACGAAATTTTAGACAAATTTATAGAGAAAATAAGCCCGAATGGGAATAGTTGCAAAGATCAGTATTGAAAGTATTGGGGATTTTCACCCAAATTGGGGATATTTTTTCGTGAATTTCTGAGTTGGGAACATGGGGATTTGATGGGGAATTTCTATAAATTTGGGGATTTTTTCGAGAAATCGTTTTAATCTTTAAATTTTATTTCAATAGAAAATTTGGTCAAAATTCTATTTCTATAGACAATTTTGCCAAAAATTTTATTTCTATAAAAAATGTCAAAATTTTATTTCTATAAAAAGTTTTGTCAAAATTTTGTTTCTATAGAAAATTTTGGCAAAATTGTACTTTTATAAAAAATTTTGTCAAAATTTTATTTCTATAGAAAATTTTGTCAAAATTTTGATTCTATAGAAAATTCTGTCAAAATTTTATTTCTACAGAAAATTTTGTCAAAATTGTATTTCTATAGAAAATGTTGTCATTTTATTTCTGTTGAAAATTTAGTCAAAATTTTATATCTGTAGAAAATTTTGTTAAAATTTTATTTCTATAGAAAATTTTCTTAAAATTTTATTTCTATAGAAAATTTTGTCAAAAATTTATTTCTATAGAAAATTTTGTCAAAATTTTATATCTATAGAAATTTTTGTCAAAATTTTATTTCTATAGAAAATTTTGTTAAAATTTTATTTCTATTGACAATTTCGTCAAAATTTTAATTTTATAGAAAGTTTTGCCAAAAAATTATTTCGATAGAAAATTTTTCAAAATTTTATTTCTATAGAAAATTTTGTCAAAAATGTATTTCTATAAAAAATTTTGTCAAAATTTTATTTCTATAGAAAATTTTGACAAAATTTATTTCTACAGAAAATTTTGTCAAAATTGTATTTCTATAGAACATTTTGTCAATATTTTATTTCTATAGAAAATTTTGGTAAAATTTTTTTTCCATAGAACATTTTGTCAAAATTTAAATTTTATAAAAAGTTTCGTCAAAATTTTATTTCTATAGAAAATTTTGTCAAAATTTTATTTCTATAGAAAATTTTGTTAAAATATTATTGCCATAGAAAATTTGGTCAAAATTTTATATTTCTATAGAACATTTTTCCAAAATTTTATTTCTATAGAAAATTTTGTCAAAATTTTATTTCTATTGACAATTTTGCCAAAATTTTAATTTTATAGAAAGGTTTGTCAAAATTTTATTTCTATACAAAATTTTGTCAAATTTTATATCTATAGAAAATTTAGTCAAAATGTTATATCTGTAGAAAATTTTGTTAAAATTTTATTTCTATAGAACATTTTTTTTAAATTTTATTTCTATAAAAAAATTTTGTTAACATTTTATTTCTATAGAAAATATTGACAAAGTTTATTTCTATAGAAAATTTTGTTCGAATTTTATTTCTATAGAAAATTTTGTCAACATTTTAGTTCTATAGAAAAATTTTGTTAAAATTTTATTTCTATTGACAATTTTGCCAAAATTTTAATTTTATAGAAAGTTTTGCCAAAATTTTATTTCGATAGAAAATTTTTTCAAAATGTTATTTCTATAAAAAATTTTGTCAAAATTTTGTTTCTATAGAAAATTTTGTCAAAATTTTATTTCTATAGAAAATTTTGTCAAAATTTTATTTCCATTGAAATTTTTGTCAAAATTGTATTTCTATAGAAAATTTTGTAAAAATTTTATTTCTATAGAAAATTTTGTTAAAATTTTATTGCCATAGAAAATTTGGTCAAAATTTTATTTCTATAGAAAATTTTGTCAAAATTTATTTTCTATAGAAAATTTTGTCAAGATTTTATATCTATAGAAAATTTGGTCAAAATTTTATTTCTATAGAAAATTTTGTCAAAATTTTATTTCTATAGAAAATTTTGTCAAAATTTTATTTCTATAGAAAATTTTGTCAATATTTTATTTCTATAGAAAATTTTGTTAAAATTTTTTTCTCAATCGAAAAATCTACAATTTCTGGTAGAATTCTACCAACTTTGGCAATGTATCTACCACCCAATTTTACTACTTGAACATTTAAAAGTAAATTTTCGTTCCTAAACATTTATAAAACATTTTCTCAAAATTTTATTTCGATACAGAAAATTTTGTCAGAAGTTTATGTCTATAGAAAATGAAGTACCTCTTTGCAAAATCTACAAAACAATAAAAAACTACAATTTCTAGTAGAATTCAACCAACTTTGGCTACACAATTTTTCTACTTGAATATTTAAAATATTTTTTTTTTTTCAAAAAAAAAAAAAAACTTGTATTGGGGATTTTTGTGAGGAATTTAGATTTAAATTGGGGATAATTTGGGGACAGAGCCAGAATACTGGCAACACTGGTAACGATTATTTCAAATCATTTTTAAAGAAAATTTGTTTGCTATTTGAAAAATAGCGTGAAGAGTTTTTCGTTTTCTTTTTTGTTTAATTCCGTTTCTCAGAACAGAAATATATAACTGAGCTAAAGTCCAATCGGGTAAGGTTTTACGATATTCAAGTATTTAACCGATTATGTTATACAAATTTAATTTTCTATTCGGTTCAATAGTCTGTATAAGCATATACTCCCAACATACAAAATTTATGTCTTAGGTGGAGCACCATACACACAAAAAATATTTTTTGCCTCCAATCAATTTATCCAATTAATTTTTAATTGAAATTTCTTCAATCACAGAAATTATAGTATCAATTACCCACGTCAATTAAAAAAATTGTTGAACCATTTAAATTTTTAATTGAAAATGGTTTAAAATTCAATTAAACTTTTAATTGAAAAATTTTGGTAATATTTTTTTGTGTGTTTTGTGTGTTTGATTCTCTCGCTGTATTGTGTTGACGTCATTCATTATCTATTTCCGCCGTCATCTTTATCTAGCTCTATTCTCTCTCTTTCTAACGTTTCTAAACATATACATATATGTTTATACGAAATATTGAAATTAAAATATATTTGTACCCACATACATTATATTTAAGAAAATGTAATGTCTTAAACCCAGAAAATTGTTATCGTCAAGAGAAAACTTTTCTTTCAGTGTAAACAATATAATGAGCAGTCAAGTATAAAAAATAGCTATTGCTTCCAGTTTGGAAAATTTCAGTTATTGTTAGGCGATGTTCTTTGTTTATATTTCGAAATAAAAATTTTATTGATTTCCGTCAACAATGATGCTGATAACAGCATTTGAAAATTCGATGTTTGTTTACAACGCTATATTAGACATTGCAAATTTTGTAATGGATTTTGTTCCTTTTTGAATCATTACGAGTATGACTTTAAATGGAAACGAAAATTTATCGTTTTAATTTTTCATATGAAAATATGTTAGAAGCAGGAAGGTGTCAATGATAATAATGCAGGAAGGTGTCAATGATAATAATGGAGATGAAATCGAACTTTGAAATGCTGGCAGGGTATATGCCAGCATGGTAAGGTCCCTGTGAAAGTTTATTCACGATTTATTCCAATTTAAATATTGGAGGGCTCTAACGATAGCCACTCGGGGTTTCCAGTCAAATATAAATCAATCACACTCAGGGTTGCAAGTATTTTTTCTGGCTCTTGTCCCCAAATTATGATGTTTTCGTCCCCGAAAATCGCCAATTCAACTTTAAATTTCTCAAAAAAATCCCCCTTACATTTTGGACAAGTTAAAAAAAAAAAAATAAAGAAAAAAAGAACTAAAATTTTGAGAAAATTTTCTATATAGAAATAAAATTTAGGCAAAATTTTCTATAGAAATAAACTTTTTGTTGTTTTTGATTTCATCTTCCTCTGTTGGTTAAGCTACACTTCTAATTTAGTCAATGCATGGTTTTAAGCTGAAATCAAAAACAACAAAATGATTGAAGAATAAACCAACAATAACAAAACAAAACGAATGAAATAAACTTTTGACAAAATTTTCTATAGAAATAAAATTTTCACAAAGTTTTCTATATAGCAAAAAAATGTTGACAAAATTTTCTATATAGAAATAAAATTTTGGCAAAATTTTCTATATAGAAATAAAATTTTGGCAAAATTTTCTATATAGAAATAAAATTTTGACAAAATTTTCTATATAGAAAAAAAAATGTTGACAAATTTTTCTATAGAAATGAAATTTTGACAAAATTTTCTATATAGAATTAAAATTTTGACAAAATTTTCTGAAGAAATAAAATTTTGACAAAATTTTCTATAGAATTTTCTATAAAGAAATACAATTTTGACAAAATTTTTTATGGAAATAAAACTTTTACAAAATTTTCTATAGAAATTAAATTTTTAACAAAATTTTCTATAGAAATAAAATTTTGACAAAATTTTCTATATAAAAATAAAATTTTGAGAAAATTTTCTATAGAAATAAAATTTCGACAAAATTTTCTATAGAAATAAAATTTTGACAAAATTTTCTATAGAAACAAAATTTTGACAAAAATTTTTAAAAAATACAATTTTGACAAAAATGTTTTATAGAAATAAAATTTTGGCAAAATTTTCTATATAGAAATAAAATTTTGACAAAATTTTCTATATAGAAAAAAAATGTTGACAAAATTTTTTATAGAAATAAAATTTTGACAAAATTTTCTATAGAAATAAATTTTGACAAAATTTTCTATGGAAATAAAATTTTTACAAAATGTTCCATATAGAAATACAATTTTGACAAAATTTTCTATGGAAATAAAATTTTTACAATTTTTTTTTATAGAAATAAGATTTTGACAAAATTTTTATATATTGAAATAAAATTTTGAGAAAATTTTCTATGGAAATAAAATTTTCTATAGAAATAAAATTTTGACAAAATTTTCTATAGAAACAAAATGTTGACAAAATTTTTTATAGAAATACAATTTTGACAAAAATGTTTTATAGAAATAAAATTTTGGCAAAATTTTCTATATAGAAATAAAAGTTTGACAAAATTTTCTATATAGAAAAAAAAATGTTGACAAAATTTTTTATAGAAATAAAATTTTGACAAAATTTTCTATACAGAAATAAAATGTTGACAAAATTTTCTATAGAAATAAACTTTTGACAAAACTTTCTATAGAAATAAATTTTGACAAAATTTTCTATGGAAATAAAATTTTTACAAAATGTTCCATATAGTAATAAAATTTTGACAAAATTTTTACAAATTTTTTTTATAGAAATAAGATTTTAACAAAATTTTCTATATTGAAATAAAATTTTGAGAAATTTTTCTATGGAAATAAAATTTTACAAAATGTTCTATGGAAATAAAATTTGTAAAAAATTTTTTAAATGTTAGAAATAAGATTTTGACAAGATTTTCTATATAGATATAAAATTTTGACAAAATTTTCAATTGAAATAAAATTTTGACAAAATTTATTTTATATAAATTAAATATTGACAAAAGTTCTTATAGAAATAAAATATTGTTAAAAAAACTAAACCAATTTCTTTAAAAATTCCCCACAAAAATCCCCAAATTTATGGAAATTCCCCATCAAATCCCCAAGTCCCAACTCAGAAATTTCGTCCCCATTCACGAAAAAATATCCCCAGTTTGGGGGAGAATCCCCAATACTGATAACACTGATCACACTATCACGCTTGGATTCCATCACGAGTAACTTCCCTACGGGAAATTGGTGCAAATTTCCACTAACGCACCTATCACAGGACTGGTACCGGTTATCCAGTTTGTCGCAGTTTTTAAATAGTCATAATTTAATGATTTCCATACTCGCTTCAAATAAAAATCTTATTGGATCTACACAGTTAGTGAAGTAGAATTACCAGAATAACCTATTGTTCAATATATTTCAAAAGTTTTTCATTTCTGGTGCGATTCGGATAACCAAACTGACAGATTCCTAAGAGTTTGTTAGAGACTGGTTCATGAGGACCTGTGTATGGAGTGCTACTACTAAAATGTCCCAGGACGTGTCCTAAAGAACGAGTCCGAGACGTATCCTAAAGTGTAAATTTACCCCGACAATGACAAACCCATGTTAAAGTGACCGATCCCTTCCATACGTCTTGACCAGAACTAGGACTGATCCATGCACACCAGGGACTAGTCCTGTACCGGTCCTGTGATTGATCCATTTCCCGTAGAGTTTATTTACAATAAAATTAACTGTCGCTGGAATAAATCTGTTAGTTGTCAGACGAGCGGTTTAACAATGATGTCAATACATATCAGCCATCCTGTATATCTACCTCGCCAGACTTTAGTTCTTAATTTTTTTAGTAATTATTTTAGTGCTATGATTCTAGAGATTGTAGATCCTTAATTAATTAAATTATTAATAAAATTAATGTTTTTCTTTATAGATTTCTTTGTCAACCACATTGTATTGACAATTGTAGCCATTGAACCAAAGCCTAATGACGATTATAAAGGATATGAAGCCGCTAAGCGGCTGTGGTGGGAACTCCAACGATTGTTGTGCCACAAGTTTGGCCATTAACTGTTGTTCTACAGCGGCCAGTTCAGAGATATCCATAGATGAAACCTCATCGACATCATCAAAAGCAGCCAGAGATTGCTCCACAACCAAAGTGAATAATAATTTAATGTGTAAATATGATAATATTGAGAGAACCTTTGCTCGTTGTTCTGAAATCGATATAGAATTCGAGAATATTCGTTATGCAGTGCAAAAGTTCTCCTTTGCCGATGGCAAATTTGGTGAGTATAATATATGGAAATCAATTTTACAAATAATATGTTAGATTTAAAGTGCTTCCGAAAAAAAGACAATTTTTTTTGACTCAATATTGAACTAAATTGACGAGATGAATCTTTTAAATTGCTGCAAACAACACAAATAGCGATCGTATGTCAAAACGTCCTGAGTTTGTATGGTAAAACCTACACCCAGAAAAAAGTGCCTTCGAAACTAAAGGAAAAAATGTTCATCAATTTAGTTTAGCCATTTTATTTCCATTAAGTTAAATTTGTGTGTGAAATAATAAAATTTACTTGTTTCAGTAAAAAAATCCTAAATTGAAAGCAGTTAGGAATAGTTCATTAACTAGAATAAGGCATGGAATTTTACTAATACTGTTTTCTTCTCTGGGTATAAGAGTTTACTAATGAAGAAGAAAATTTTATTCATTGATAACAAAGCATTCGTAAAAATAAACAAAACCCGAACTAAAACCAAGTTTCCTCAAATTTAGTATAATTTCTTATAAAACGATAACACTGACATCCTTTATTATAGAAAGCTTATCATACACACGAATAACACTTGACATAGAAAAATATTTTAGTTCATTCGTACTAAGAAGTATTCAATACTTTCAAAACTTAAGGAAACACACTTGTTACAATATAGGAAATTTTCCTATATTTCTTTTACATACCTGTAATCGATACCTGTCATCGATGCAACCGATATGTTTGCGCGTGGGTTGTTTTTTTAGTTGGAATCGCGTTGTTATGGTATACGGAGAGATTGTTAAAAAATAATATAATAAATAACAAATAAAATATTTGTTATTTTAAATTAGTGAGAAAAATTATTGAACATAAATAACAAACAATAAGTCTATCAATGTTCTTGATGGTGTATAAAGAAAGAAAACAGCAACAGAATAACAACCCCTCCATTCGTCTTCGTTTTGGAATCTTCAATTACCAGGTAACATTCATACAGTGACGCTAACCTTTTGTGAAAAATACATGGTTTATGATTTGTTATATTTGTAGGTATTGAAATTGTAAAAGGAGGACAAACTCGTTACGCAGCATCTTATTAAAAGTGAAAGGAACAAGAAGAAGAAAATCATTACGTTTTACAGTTGGTAAATTTACATGGACATAGGAAATAGTGGAATAATAAACTAATATTTCAAGGCCAGTCGATGCTGTTAATTCTTAATAAATATATTTAACATATTAATAAAGCATGTCTTTTATTGAAGAAAAAATGCCCATATAAAAAAATAAAACTGTATTTAAAAACGAAGGTAAGCAGCTCTAATTTTGAAGTAAAAGGTTTACCACAAATATGTAAGATTTGTCCAAATGAATGAAAAAAGTTCAATAAAATCATTCCATATATGAATTCAATCCAGTTAATTTTTTCATTCTGTAGTATAGTGGTATATAAATATAGGAAAATGTTAACTAATATATGGAATGCATTCTACCTAATTTCTACGAAAATCACAACGTTCAAACAAATAAAAATGTCTTTGGCGCTATACGAAGTTCAATTTTCTTCACCAGGAGTTCATTTTAACTTAAAGAAGCGGTCACTTTTTTCTGGGTGTAAAAATGTCAAGCTTTACGATAGAGCTGAAATATAAAAGGCAACCCTCGTAAAATATATCTACTCTATACGTGAATACTATAATTTTGATTCAGGCCCTAGTGCTATTAAAGAGATAATTGTGACGCCTAAACATAGGCAAACGCATTTTTGTGCAATAGGACTATTGGTATCTCCCATGAACCGTTAATTTCATTGATTGATTTTTAATGAAATGGAGATAAAATGATGTTGGGATTATTTAGATCTAATTTAGATCTAAAAAAAAGTACGAGACTATATAATTTAATAGAAACATCTTATAAAATTCATTTAATGCGTATTTATACCCTTTATACCTTGTGTACACCCAGAAAAAAGTGACCGCTTCTTTAAGTTAAAATGAACTCCTGGTGAAGAAAATTGAACTTCGTATAGCGCCAAAGACATTTTTATTTGTTTGAACGTTGTGATTTTCGTAGAAATTAGGTAGAATGCATTCCATATATTAGTTAACATTTTCCTATATTTATATACCACTATACTACAGAATGAAAAAAATTAACTGGATTGAATTCATATATGGAATGATTTTATTGAACTTTTTTCATTCATTTGGACAAATCTTACATATTTGTGGTAAACCTTTTACTTCAAAATTAGAGCTGCTTACCTTCGTTTTTAAATACAGTTTTATTTTTTTATATGGGCATTTTTTCTTCAATAAAAGACATGCTTTATTAATATGTTAAATATATTTATTAAGAATTAACAGCATCGACTGGCCTTGAAATATTAGTTTATTATTCCACTATTTCCTATGTCCATGTAAATTTACCAACTGTAAAACGTAATGATTTTCTTCTTCTTGTTCCTTTCACTTTTAATAAGATGCTGCGTAACGAGTTTGTCCTCCTTTAACAATTTCAATACCTACAAATATAACAAATCATAAACCATGTATTTTTCACAAAAGGTTAGCGTCACTGTATGAATGTTACCTGGTAATTGAAGATTCCAAAACGAAGACGAATGGAGGGGTTGTTATTCTGTTGCTGTTTTCTTTCTTTATACACCATCAAGAACATTGATAGACTTATTGTTTGTTATTTATGTTCAATAATTTTTCTCACTAATTTAAAATAACAAATATTTTATTTGTTATTTATTATATTATTTTTTAACAATCTCTCCGTATACCATAACAACGCGATTCCAACTAAAAAAACAACCCACGCGCAAACATATCGGTTGCATCGATGACAGGTATCGATTACAGGTATGTAAAAGAAATATAGGAAAATTTCCTATATTCTAACAAGTGTGTTTCCTTAAGTTTTGAAAGTATTGAATACTTCTTAGTACGAATGAACTAAAATATTTTTCTATGTCAAGTGTTATTCGTGTGTATGATAAGCTTTCTATAATAAAGGATGTCAGTGTTATCGTTTTATAAGAAATTATACTAAATTTGAGGAAACTTGGTTTTAGTTCGGGTTTTGTTTATTTTTACGAATGCTTTGTTATCAGTGAATAAAATTTTCTTCTTCATTAGTAAATTCTTATACCCAGAGAAGAAAACAGTATTAGTAAAATTCCATGCCTTATTCTAGTTAATGAACTATTCCTAACTGCTTTCAATTTAGGATTTTTTTACTGAAACAAGTAAATTTTATTATTTCACACACAAATTTAACTTAATGGAAATAAAATGGCTAAACTAAATTGATGAACATTTTTTCCTTTAGTTTCGAAGGCACTTTTTTCTGGGTGTATAATAAGTTTGTGCATTTGTATGTAACGCCAATAAGGAAAAGTCAGAGACCCATCGTTTAGTATACCGATCGTCTTAGAATTGAATTCTGAGTCGATTTAGCTATGTCCGTCTGTCTGTCTGTTCATGTATTTTTGAGTGCAAAGTACAGGTCGCAGTTTAAGTCCGATCGTCTTAAATTTGGCACAGGGTATTTTCTCGGGACAAAGACAATCGCTATTGAAAAAAATTTGAAAAAAATCGGTTCAGATTTAGATATAGCTGCCATATATATTTATCACTGATGTGGTCATAATTGGCGTGTTTATCAACCGATCTTCTTAAAATTCCGTACATCCGAATAATTTATGAGTCTCGAAATATCTGCCAAATCGGTTCAGATTTAGATATAGCTCCCATATATATCTTTCGCCCGATTTAGACTCAGATGACCACAGAGGTCAACGTTTACTACCGATTTACGTGAAATTTTGCACAGAGAGTAGAATTGACATTCTACCAATGCTTGCTAAATTTGGTTGAAATCGGGTCAGATTTAAATATAGCTCCTATATATATCTTTCGCCCGATTTGTACACATACGACCGTAGAGACTAAATTTTAACACCAATTCACGTAAACCAGAGGGTCAAATTGATATTTTACCAATCCCTGCTAAATTGGGTTGAAATCGGTCCAGATTTAGATATAGATCCCATATATATCTAAAACCCGATTTAAACTCATATGACCGTAGAGGCTAAATTTTAATACCAATTCACGTAAAACAGAGCGTCAAATTGATATTTTACCAATCCCTGCTAAATTGGGTTGAAATCGGTTCAGATTTAGATATAGATCCCATATACACAGTCTCACATAAGTTTACATACCTTTGAGGTTTTTACCTTATAACTAAACATGTTTCTTGTTGTTGTTTATAATCCAGACTAAAAACATCTTCTTGAAAATGGACAAATACTTTGTTTTTCAAATTAATTTACAAAATCTAAAGCATATATATACATATTTTATTATATTTTAATAATTAAAGAAAATACAATTTCTTAAACCGTATGTAAACTTGTGTAAGACTGTGTATATCTTTAGCCCGATTTAAACTCATATGACCATAGAGGCCAAAGTTTTACTCTGATTTATGTGAGGCTATGTTCAATTAATATTAAAGCTATCCATGCAAAATTTGGTTAAAATCGGTTCAGATTTAGATATAGCTTCCACATATATCTTTCACCCGATTTAGATTAATTTATTATAATTTTATTTTTACTTAATTGTGTTTCGTTTCAGGGCGTTAGCCGATTTAAATTTAAAGTCAAGAGATTTTGTAGAAATTTAAAAATCTTTCTCCAAATCGGTTCTGATTTAAATATATGTGTGTGGGAATCTAAACCTTTATATAGCTCCCAACAAATTTGAAGGAATTGAGATGGTATCAAAAATTTAGGTCTACATAGTGGTGAAGGATATATTATACACTGAAAAAAATATTGTCGTGAGGTCAAAGATTTCACGACTTTAAAATACGAATACAAATTTTGCTTAGCATAGAAGACGCATTTCTCTAAAATAAAGTTATTTTCCTTGTCCAAAAGTCGATAAACTTTTCAATGAAGTCGTATTGTCCTTATAATTAAGCGATTTGACTTAAAAATGGGTATCTTAACATGAAAGATAAAATTTATAGGCTAAGGTCAACTTGACTTTAATAATTCAGAAAAATTCTTTAAATTTAATGAAATTGTCTTTAAATTTTTTGTCTTTTTGCATCTTGACTACAAAGCAAAAAATTGTTCAAACATGTTTTTCAAAACTTTATTTTAAAGAAGTTTTTTACTTCAAACATAGCATAATTTCTACTGGAAGTCGAGTCTTAATTTGGAAAATAAAGTTGCCGTTAACTCGTTTTTAAAGGACTTTGATAGCATATGAAGAAAAAAAGCTGAGAAAGCGAAAAATTAAAATTTGCTTCCTAGAAGCAAGTACACAAAACCTACATTTAAAAGAGAATTGTGTCTTAAAAGTATCCTTACTTGTATTCTCCGTTTCTTTGGCTCGGAATCAATACCAAATTTTTTAAAGTAAAGACAAAATCTTTGGAACCGAGTATGGTTTTTTTTCAGTGTAGTCGGCCCCGCCCGCCCGACTTTAGACTTTACTAACTTGTTTTTGTTTATTAAACTGCGTATAAATTTGTTAAAAAAAAAAAAAAAAACAATAAATATATAACGTAGCTATTACTTCTAGTTGTACACATATAATTTTATGAACCTGCTAACATATCGTTTCAGTTACCCTGTGTTGTTTTTTTTTGAAAAACACTGATTTGATTTTAGAGCCAAAAATGGTCTGACGACTTATTAATTATTGTTGTTGTGTTACGATCCTATCAAATTTCAATTTTAAATGTATTATCACTCAGTCCATTCTTATCACCAAAACGTCTACAGACTTTCACGTGTTTCTTAATAAAGACACTAATGAAAGTGATGTGTCCATCATTTAATCACTTTTTGCTTATTTTGTATAAAATTTTATAACTTTTGCTTTCAATAAATAATTTCAATTTCTATTTTTTTTCTATTACTGACATAAGGTTAAATTTTCTTTTATTTCATTACATTGCAGTTACTAAGGAAATACTTCATGGTATAAATGGATCATTTCGTTCTGGTGAACTGACAGCCATAATGGGTCCTTCCGGCTCCGGTAAAAGTACTCTGCTAAATGTTATGACTGGTTTCAGGTAAATATTTAAGTATATTGTCAATTTTCCTTAGGCAATCTCTATTTTTAAAAGGGCCCAATAAGGGATTTATTGAAATAGTTAATCGCTTTAGGTATTTCATAATCTTGCTGGTTCTAGATTATTTTGCATAATAGGAAAAATTGTAAAACAATAAGATCGTGGCCAATCTATTCTAATCGTCTAGGGCTAGGTTAACGTCAATGCTCAATATGTTCAATTCAGTATATAGCGACGGTTCAGTGAATTAGAGATTATTTCTTTCAATTGAAATAGGCTTCGTCTCAAGAAATTGATTTCGTGAACTATTGCACATAAAAGTCAGCAAATGATTATCAACGAGAGACTAGCGATGAATATAAGTAACTTAAGTGAACATCTTGTGTATATTTGTGAGTGAGTGAGTTTGTTGTAAACCATAGTATTATAATTATTAAAAAAGACTTTTTCTTTGCTGATTTCTTTGAATACTGTCTTACATTAACATATTCATTTGTGGTTTTTGCTACATCAAATATTTCTTGGAAAATACAAATAAAATATCAAGTCACGCTGTGACTATAATTATAAATAATTACTTGTGGTTGTCCACAACAAACCATCAATATATTCAACAGTTTTTAGTGTCAATATTTACGATTAATTGACCTGATGGTAATTACAAATAATTCTATTTGAAAATGTATTTTTCCACGTGGGTTTCAAACCATGTCCATGTCTGAAGTTGTGAATTTTGCATTTTTTTATTTCAAAAGTTAAATATTATATTTTCACAGCCAATAATATTTTCATCTTCTGAACAAAATGTTCAATAAAAGCAAGTATGTTCGGCTGGTTCGAATCTTATGGCGTTTTCGTTTCGCAAAAAATATGTTGCCTTGCCTACTTTTTCCCTCAATGTATTTTTCCCAAATGTTAGCGTCATTCCAAAGTTATTGTTAATTAGTAATATTGTGAGGAATACAGGACCCAAAAGCTATGAGAGTATCCCTCATATTTTGAAATCAATTTCGAGAATGTTGCACTTTTTTTCCAATCGAAATCGCCATTAAATACGGACTATCGTGGATCAAATTCTCAAAAATAGGAGACTTTTTTCAACTCTTTACTTTAAAGATTTTTTATACCCTTCACCACTACTGTGGTACAGGGTACACGCAGAGAAGGAATATGATCACCTCAAACATGTTTCAAGAGCAAAATGTTATTTTTGTATGGTAACCATGTAACATGTTTGTCACTAAAATGTTATTTTCTCTCAAATTGCCGAAATCAGATACATGCTTTCCGAGAAAATAACATTGTTGCGAAACCCATGTTACATGGTCACCACCCAAAATTAACATTTTGCACTTAAAACATGTTTGAGGTGATCATATTCCTTCTCTGGGTGTATATAAGTTTGTGCATTTGTTTGGTACGGCAAGAAGGAAAAGTGTGAGACCCATCGTTTAGTATACAGATCGTCTTAGAATTAAATTCTGAGTCGATTTAGCGATGTCCGTCTGTCTGTTTGTCTGTCCGTCCGTCTGTCTGTGTATGGAATTTTGTGTGCAAAGTACAGCTCGCAGTTTAAATCTGATCGTCCTCAAATTTGGCACAGAGGTTTACATTGGCTCAAAGACAATCGCTATTGATTTTGAAAAAAATCGGCTCAGATTTAGATATAGCTGCCATATATATTTATCACCGATCTGGTCATAATTGACGTATTTATAAACGCATTTTCTCAAAATTTCGGGCAGCCAAATATTTTGGGGCTTTCGTAAGATATGCCAAATATCAACCAAATCGGTTCAGATTTAGATATAGCTCCCATATATATCTTTTGTTCGATTTGAACTTATATGGCCTCAAAAGCCAGAGTTTTGCCCTGATTTGCTTCAAATTTTGCACAAGGAGTACGATTAATAGTATTGTTAATTGTGCTGAATTTGGTTGAAATCGGTTCAGATTTAGATATAGCTCCTATATATATCTTTTGTCCGATTTGCACTTATATGGCTTCAAAAGCCTGAGTTTTGCCCTGAGTTGCTTCAAATTTTGCATAAGGAGTACGTTTAATAGCATCGTTAAGTGTGCCAAATTTGGTTAAATCGGTTCAGATTTAGATATACCTCCCATATATATCTTTCGCCCGATTTACACCCATATGATCACGGAGGCCAAAATTATTCTCACATTTACGTTTTTTGCTGAGATAGCAGGATTATTATTATAACTATGCATGTCAAATTTGGTCAATATCGGTTCATATTGAGTTGTAGCTCCCATATATATGTACGCCAGAGTAGGGGAAATATGGTAGAATGTTTCATATTTTAGACTCATTTTCAATGGGAGTTTCTTCCAATTGACTCGATAGTTTCCACAGAGAATACATTTAATATGCTATTTAAGTGTGTCATCTTAATCTAATATGGCCAAAATACCCACATTTTACACAAAATTCTGTGATTATTTCCTTATATCGTAGTCATATTCTACACACTGTAATGCCAAACTTTTCACAGAATGGTCGAATTTTCAATAAAGCTCCAGTTTGTGGAAATATCACCCGAATTGGCCAAATAATATATCACAACCTACAATTGACAACATATCTTGGCGAGATTTGACCAATATTCTTGTAAAATCGCCACTGCTGAGTAGCAAAAATTTTAAATATTACTCAAATTGTCCTATATCTCGAATACATATGTTCTGCTTCATCCCAGGGTGTTAGCCGATTTAATTTTTAATTCTAGCGATTTTGTAGAAGTACAAAAAATTGTCTCCAAATCGTTTCAGATATAAATATTTGTATGTGGGAACATAAATTTTGATAATAACTCCCAACAAATTTGAAGGAGTTGATATGGTAACACAAATTTTGGTCTACATAATGGTGAAGGCCCCGCCCGACTTTAGACTTTACTTACTTGTTTTTACTTAAAACAAAGCATAATTTCTACTTGTAGTCGAGCTCGGATTTGAACATTTAAGTTGTCTGTTTCCTAGACGCAAGTACACAAAACTTAAATTTAAAAGATAATTTGATCTTAAATTTGTCTTTACTTTAATTCCCCGGTTCTTTGGCTCGGAATCAATACCAAAATCTTTAGTGTAAAGACAAAATCTTTGGAACCGGGCATGTTTTTTTTTTCAGTGTGAAGATTTTGTCTCACCTTTACAGCCAAATGTCTGATTTCAACGGATTGAAAGTTCATCGCTCCTTTTATGAACACGAAGAATGTGGAGAAAGGTACCATACTCGTATATAACGGAGGGGTAGTAATGTACTTTGTTTACTCAAAAAGTATTAAAAAAGGACGAAAGTTTTAACTTTCTCAACCCTGATATCATATCTTCTGCACCAATTTAATATTTTGGGTGCAATGAATTCAATGCATGTGGGAGTGGTTTGGTTCATGTCGCAATCTTCCCATACTTAGTGCCTTGCTCACTTGTTCTTAAACACCTGTGGATATTAATGAGGATAATTCATATTGTCATGTAAAGACAAGTCGGAGGGGATTTCAATTGAAAGTAACAACAACAGAAAATACTTTGGCGCGTGTATGACTTGTTTACGTTTCTAAGAATACATTTTGTGTACATACAGTGAGAGTGATAATAAAGAGTACGCATTTTTTTATTACCAAAAATACCTTTATATCTACGATTTTACTGTTATTTAGTTTACCTAAAGAGTACGTTTTTACTTAAGCCTAAAATTAAAAAAATTGAAAACTTAACACTACAAACCTCTTTATTGAAACAAAGTCTTTGTACACTTAATTTTGATGCTTACTGTATATTATTAAAAAAAACACACAATTGTAATTAAACCCGTTCGACAGAAATATCAAAGAGTGAAAATCCACTGGTATCTGTGTTTCAAATAAAACTGGAATTATTGTTCAGATTTGGGTAAACGATGGGAGTTCGAATTTGTAAAAATATCTTTAACGCCATGCGAATTTCAAGATGGGTGCATTTATCTTATGGACAGACTCCACATTGGGCTATCACGAATATAATGTGACATATGTGCTTCCTTTTTAATAAGACAAATTACTCAGTAAGTAACCACCGTGGTGCAATGGTTAGCATGACCGCCTTGCATACACAGGGTCGTGGGTTCGAATCCAATTTCGACCAAACACCAAAACTTTTTGCAGCTGTTGATTATCCCACCTCAGTAATGGTGGTGACATTTCTGAGTGTTTCAAAGCTTCTCTAAGTGGTTTCACTGCAATGTGGAACGCCGTTCGGACTCGGCTATAAAAAGGAGGTCCCTTGTCATTGACCTTAACATAATATAGAATCGGGCAGCACTAAGTGATAAGAGAGAAGTTCACCAATGTGTTATGACAATGGACTGAATAGTCTAAGTGAGCCCCAAATATCGGACTACCACTATACCTAACCTAACACACATTTTTGGCTTTAAAATATCATATATTTTTAAAACGGGGTTAACTTTCGCCCAGTCAATTATATCGAAAGTGAAATTAAGCTCTAATGATATACTTCGGTGTCGATTCCCTTCCCTTACATTTTGTTGGGGATCATTTTCATCAATCTCATAGTTAATATGAAGCGTTCCCTTCTCCGGCGCTATGAATATGGGCCTCATGAAATTAGCTCCAAAACCTAAATGAAGTAGGAACTCAATTTTATAAAAATGTTATTTCTATAGAAAATTGTGTCAAAATTTTATTTCTATAGAAAATTTTGTCAAAATTTTATTTCTATAGAAAATTTTGTCAAAATTTTATTTCTATAGAAAATTTTATCAAAATTTTATTTCTATAGAAAATTTTGTCAAAATTTTTATTTCTATAGAAAATTTTGTCAAAATTTTATTTCTATAGAAAATTTTGTCAAAATTTTATTTCTATAGAAAATTTTGTAGAAATTTTATTTCTATAGAAAACTTTGTCAAATTTTATTTCTATAGAAAATTTTGTCAAAATTTTATTTCTATAGAAAATTTTGTCAAAATTTTATTTCTATAGAAAATATTTATCAAAATTTTATTTCTATAGAAAATTTTGTCAAAATTTTATTTCTATAGAAAATTTTGTCAAAATTTTATTTCTATAGAAAATGTTGTAGAAATTTTATTTCTATAGAAAATTTTGCCAAAATTTTATGTCTATAGAAAATTTTGTCAAAATTTTATTTCTATAGAAAATTTTGTCAAAATTTTAGTTCTATAGAAAATTTTGTCAAAATTTTATTTCTATAGAAAATTTTGTCAAAATTTTATTTCTATAGAAAAATTTGTCGAAATTTTATTTCTATAGAAAAATTTGTCGAAATTTTATTTCTATAGAAAAATTTGTCGAAATTTTATTTCTATAGAAAATTTTTTCAAAATTTTATTTCTATAGAAAATTTTGTCAAAATTTTATTTCTATAGAAATTTTATTTCTATAGAAAAATTTGTCGAAATTTTATTTCTATAGAAAAATTTGTCGAAATTTTATTTCTATAGAAAATTTTTTCAAAATTTTATTTCTATAGAAAATTTTGTCAAAATTTTATTTCTATAGAAATTTTTGTCAAAATTTTATTTCTATAGAAAATTTTGTCAAAATTTTATTTCTATAAAAATTTTGTCAAAATTTTATGTCTATACAAAATTTTGACAAAATTTAATTTCTATAGAAAATACTGTCAAAATTTTATTTCTATAGAAAATTTTGACAAAATTTTATTTCTATAGAAAATTTTGACAAAATGTTATTCCATAGAACATTTTGTCAATATTTTATCTATAGAAAATTTTCGAATATTCCTTTCCAACTAAGGGGTAATTCACATATTTTCTATAGAAAAAAATTTTGACAACATTTTATTTCTATAGAAAATTTGTGAATTCCTCCTTAGTTGGAAAGGAATATTCGACAAAATCTACCAGTTTTGGTAGAATTCTACCAACTGTGGCAGTCGTGCTTCGTTGCCTTTTTTATTGGAAAAACATTGTCATCGATATTCGACAATTCTAAGTAAATTTTTGAACAATCGAAAAAGAATCAAAATATCCTCCAGAGACATCATAAAAAGTCAAATAGTCCATTCAATTTCAAATAAATCGCAAAACTATTTTAATGCACATAAATATTCTCGCCCAAATACCAAAATATCAGTTAGTTTATTTCAATTCCGGCAAATGTAAAATTATTTCGAAAATTTGATAATCTACTATCAAAAGCCTATATCAGAGCAATTTGTACCAGTTTGTACCTCAACATCATAAATATGAAATAGGCCCTGGCCAAATTGGGGCCGATAACCTCTGATATTGTATTGTGGTAGGTTCTAGACTTCCTCGTTTCTCCGCCATGTGTTACAATGCCTGGATTGACAGTTTATTGAGTACAATTAAAGCTGAGATTTTTATTATCAGCAACTAAATGTTTGTTTATTCATTACAATCTTTCAGATGTTTTGGCTGAACAGGAGCTAATAAATATTCCACAAGACTTACTGGCATCGATTGCAAAAGAATGGTGGGTTTAAATGTATGCATGGTCTTTTGATCGGTCGGTCAGTGGCATTTAAACTTGAACTTATTTTGTATGAAATATTTTATTATCAATTTAATGTTCCATATTAAATATGACGTAGAGCTCTCCTTTATGTACATTAGTACACAATAATAACAATAAGAAATATAAACAAATATATGTATATTAAGTATGAACATATTTTTCTCCTTACAGATGTTCTGGTGTAACCGGTAGTATTCGTGTCAATGGCACTACCATATCGAATTCATCACAAAAATTTCGCCAATTATCCTGTTATATACATCAGGATGATATGCTACGTCCCCAATTGACTGTGGGTGAAACAATGATGCTTGCCGCTCATTTAAAATTAGGTTTTAAAATTTCAAAAAAAGAGAAAATTAGATTGGTAAAACATATCTTATCGCTGCTGGGCTTGGAGCATCGTTATAATGTGAAGGCGGGAAAACTTTCGGGTGGTCAAAAGAAACGTTTGGCCATAGCTTTGGAGTTGATAAGTAATCCATCGGTATTATATTTGGATGAGCCCACAACGTAAGTAGAAATATTATTTTGTAATATATTTTATCGTAGGAAATATTTTCATAGATTATGTACAAGTGTTGCCTTTTATATTTGGGGATTGGGCAACCGTAGTGTTGCAATCTCCCAACTGACAGCTCTATCGTAAAGCTTGACATTTTTGAGGTTATACGTACTCAGAACGGTTTTGACATACGATGGCAATTTGTGTTGTTTACACCAACTTGAAATATTCATCTTGCACAAAAAACGGAATTAAATCATGAACATTTTCGTGCGGGTTTTTTACAACTTTCGACGTGGATTAACTCTACAGCAATGCATCGATGAACTTAATTTAATTTTTGGCGATGACCCGTTTTTATTTCACCGAGGTCGCAGTTCATTCCAAGACGAATTTCGTGAAAGTCATACAAAATCAATTGTTGTTTCGTAAACCATTGATGCTGTGCGCCAACTGATATTTGCAAGATCGCCATGTGACCTATCGTGAGATAGAAATTAGTTGGTCAATATTGCATGAAAAATTTGTTCGCTTTGGATCCCACACAATTAAAAAAAAGCCTCGAATCGATTGGTTGAAAGAAATGATCCAAAATTCCAATCGCGGTGCTTCGAAACACAACTATGAAATCGTGACAGGCGATGAATCGCATATGAGCCCGAAAATAAACAGCAGTCGCTTGTATGGATGTTTCGAGATGAGCCAAATCCTACAAAAGTTGCTCACTCACGAAGCACTTCTAAGCAAATGATAGCATGTATTTTCGGAGAAACTGGAAATGTCGTAATCATACCACTAAAACAGTCAATTCTGAGTGATACACAACTATTTGTTTGCCAGTTGTCTTCCAAAAAATGCGGAAAACCGAATACGATGCACTCTTCACCACGGCAATGCTCTCACACATCGGCTCAAACAACAGCATTTTTGGGCAGTGAAAACATCGATTTGATGCGTCATTCGCCGTGTAGACCTCACTTCTCGTACGTGAAAAAATCAAAAGAGAGGTCAACGTGAAGCCCGTGATGCGTTTTTAAAAACAAAAAAAAAAAGATTTTCGATGAGTAATATTTGTTTTTCTCTAATCCCAAAATATAAAAGACAAACCTCGTACAGAAAAAATATAAAACATTTTATGGGAAAAATTGACTACCGCGTGCGACAGTTTAACTAAGTTGTACTCCACTTTTTGATGTTTCCACAATGCCGTAGTCCATAAATTTTACACAAACCTAAGTCCTATGTGGCTACACCCTCAAAAAAATATCGCCTCTGTAACATACACTCCTAAACATATTCTGCTTCAATCATATATATTTTCAGAATTTGTTCAAACAAAAAATTGTCTATACTGTACAAACATATGCATGGTGCACCCAAAGCATATCTTTGTTTTAGGCCTCAAAAGGGTTAATTACTGTTTTGGAAAATTTATTTGCTTGCAGCAAAATATCATAGATATAATTGTGTTGGTATACAAGTAAAAGCAAATGTTTGTAATTTAGTTGAAATTTCACCCTAAATATTTATTTATATTCAAAAATTTCAAAGCTTAGAATAGATCAAGGTACCGAGTATTTGTCAAAAGCTCAGAAGGATTGGTATAAATCGAAAGGAGAACAATACAAAAAGAATACACAATTGCATATACATCCCAACAGAATGGAATGCCCGAGAGGTTTAACAGAAACGTAACGGATAAGTTAAGAGCCATGCTTCTCGAAAGCGGTGTTCCGAAATTTCTTTGGAACGAAGCGGCAATTGCTGCAGTTTACATAATAAACAGGATACCAACTTCGGCTTTAACTGAAATGGTTACACCAGCAGAAAAATGATATGGAACAAAGCCTGATTATGAAAATTTAAAGGTATTTGGTTCAAAAGCATTCGCTTGGATGTCGGATAAATGGCGAAAGAAACTAGATCCTAAAAGCAAGAAAACTGTATTTATTGGCTATGCACCGAATGGATACCGGTTGTGGGACATGGGAAGTAGAAAGGTAATTTTAGCTAGAGATGTTAAATTCGACGAGGGTAGCTTCCCATACCAAAATCTTTCCGATATATCAAATGACATAAAAGTAATTTCGTGCATCCACGAGCAAGAGGGGGAAGAAAGTAGTGATGCTCTGGATGCCGAAGAAGAAGAATCTGAAAACAAAACCCTTCAAGTTGAACCCAGCTCAAATAGTCCAATATCTGATGAAGAAGACAGTCAACACTTATCAGAAGATGAAGACGACCCAAATATACAAAGGACTAATAGCGGAAGAGTCCGTAGACTGCCAACAAGATTCTTAGATTTTATTACTGGACATGAGACAAGTGTCATACAAAACAGTGTTCCAGAAAATTTTCAAGAAATCTTCAATAGAGACGACACTGGAAATTGGTTGCGAGCTATTGATGATGAACTCAATTCTTTGAAAAAGAACCATGTTTGGGAATTCGTTAAAAAACCTGATGGGTCAAAGCTTTTAAAAACATGATGGGTGTTCAAGATCAAAGAAGACAGAAACGGCGATCCTACAAAATACAAAGCAAGGTTAGTAGCGAAGGGAAAGTTGTTAGTTTCGCAATTGGGGCAAAAGTTTCCAAATAGTCAATGCCATGTTTCTGCAGGCATTAATTATTTGGAAACTTTTGCTCCAGTTGCGAAACTAACAACAGTCAGAATTGCTTTAGCTATTGGGAATCATCATTGTTATTACTTTCACCAACTTGATGTTAAAACCGCCTCTTTGTATGGAGATTTGAAGGAAGACATTTACATAGAAATTCCAGAGGGTGTCAAAAGTGATCCGGGACTTGCATGCTAACTAGTAAAATCATTGTATGGGCTAAAGCAAGCTCCCAAATGCTGGAATGAAAAGTTCAACCTATTTCTGCTATCTTTGGGGTTTCAAAGAAATAAGAACGATTATTGCCAATACTTTAAGATTGATAACAAGAAAACGAACGTTATTATTCTTATACTATACGTTGACGATGTATTAGTAGTTGGCAATGATCAAAATGTAATAATGGACTTGAAGAAGCGACTTTCCAAAAATTTCGAAATGTCAGACTAAGGTCCATTGAAACATTTTCTTGGTATGGGATTGGTCTTAGGTGATGGAAACCTAAGTATATCACAAGACACAAGTATTTCCAAAATTTTGAATGGTTGAATGCAACCCAGGGAGCCACCGTGGTGCAATGGTTAGCATGCCCGCCTTGCATACACAAGGTCGTGGGTTCGATTCCTGCTACGACCGAACACCAAAAAGTTTTTCAGCGGTGGATTATCCCACCTCAGTAATGCTGGTGACATTTCTGAGGGTTTCAAAGCTTCTCTAAGTGATTTCACTGGAATGTGGAACGCCGTTCGGACTCGGCTATGAGAAGGAGGTCCCTTGTCATTGAGCTTAACATGGAATCGGGCAGCACTCAGTGATAAGAGAGAAGTTCACCACTGTGGTATCACAATGGACTGAATAGTCTAAGTGAGCCTGATACATTGGGCTGCCACATAACCTAACCTAACCTAACCCAGTAAAATGCCCAACGGAGAAAGGCTTACAGTTTGAAAGAAATGTTTCTAAAAATAACGCAAATGTACCTTATCTTCAATTATTGGAGAGTTTACCTGACAAGCCGTTTTCAAGATAATCCTGAGATCCACTAGCAACACCTTAAACGTGCTCTACGTTATTTGAAAGGAACAATGGGCATGAAACTGAATTTTAATAAAACGTCGGAAGAACCAATAATTGGATATGCAGATGTTGACTGGGCAACAGATTTGTCAGACAGAAAATCTGTAAGCGGTTTTATATTTAAAGTGTATGGCTGCACGGTATCATGGTACAGTAACAAACAGTGGCGACTTCGTTCTCGGAAGCAGAATATATAGCATTAAGCTTAGCTACCACTGAAGCACTATGGATACAAGGCATAATGGAAGATTTGAAGGAACTTTGTGATTATCCTGTAAAGATTTTTGAAGACAATAAACGATGAATTTGGATGGTCAATAATCGTGAAAGCAAAAGAGAAAGACATATTGACATCAATCATCACTTCGTTAGAGACAACATTGCCGAAGGAAAAATAGCTGTAGAGCATATACGATCAGAAGATCAAATTGCTGACTTGTTCACCAAACCATTTGGATACCAACAAATTTGTGAAGTTGAGTCATGCCACCGGAATAATCGACATTCTTGTTTTTGTTTGAAGTTAACTTGTGTAAAAAAAAAAAACAATCGAAACAGGCGTAGAATTGTTTGCTTGAGAAAATATATAAATTTACTTTTCGAGACTGTGAAAAACTTTATCCAAATAAACCCAGCAAAAAAAATTGGAACTTGTTCCACAAACATTTCTTTTAAAGCCCATCCCAGGATCCCCCATCGAGTTTCTTCAACTTCCGATGCAATCCTTTTGGACAAGTCCACAAACATTTCTTCTAAAGCGCATCGTGGGATCCCCCAATGATTTTTTTCCACTTCCGATGCAGTCCTTTTGGACAAGTCCACAAACATTTCTTCTAAAGCGCATCGTGGGATCCCCCAATGATTTTTTTCCACTTCCGATGCAGTCCTTTTGGACAAGTGCACAAACATTTCTTCTAAAGCGCATCTTGGGATCCCCCAATGATTTGTTTCTACTTCTGATGCACTTCTTTTGGAGCAGTATTGGAAAGAACGCAATCAGGGTATTTTAAGTGAAATTTTGGACAATTAAATTAAAAAAAAAAAAATGGAAAACTAATAAAAAAATAGAAAATTAATAAAAAAATAAAAAAATAATAATAATACAAAATAAATTTCATCCCTGCCGGGATTTGATCCTGTGCCGTTTGACTTTTTCGCTTCCATGGAAGTTCTTTTGAGAAGATTTTGCAAATTACGAGAATTTTTATTTTTTTTGTTGAATGGAAAAAATATATTTATACGAAAATATATGCCGAAAATAAAAACGATGCATAACATAAAAAAAATAATTTTTTAGAAAAATATTTGATAAATAATTGCCGATGGTGAGATTCGAACCTGCGTTTCTTATTTTTTCGTTCATACTAATAAAGAACTTCTCGAGAAGCAATTATAATGTTATTCCTTGGTGTCGTAGTACGATCATATCACACACATTTGAATTGACCTTTCGACGCTTTATATTCAATGGCGTTTGTGGCTGAGTGTGCTAAGGTGTTCTGTTATGGTGCCAGCAAACCCAGGTTCAATCCCTGGTCGGAGCGAAAAAGTTTTTCAAATTGCAAAAATTAGATAATAGGAAAATAATAGTGTAATAAAAAATATGGTTGAAAAAAAACGTGAAATTGGTTGAAAAAAATTTCTTTTTTTCGCTTTTTAAATTTCTTCATTCAAATTAACTTCCAGGGCACAACTTCTAAAGTAATGCAAATGATCCAAAAAGGGAGTATTTCCGTCCTATGACAAGCCCGTGTAAAATTCATTGGAGATGATCCTAGTTTGCACTACTTCCGGATCACAGATTGGGGATCCAAACTACTTTTTTGGAAGCTCTTTTTTTGCTGGGAAGTTATAATTTTATTCACTAAAAAAATTGCCTATCCCGTGTCCTTCTATAAGAATTTCGTTATCTTTCTCCGTCGCCGTCTTTATCTTTTTCCTCTATATGTTTGCATCGAGACATATTAACATATATGTATATCCCAAACATGTTATACTCGTTTATGAATTTTATATGCTTGCTCTTAAAAATAATGTGCTAAAAAATTTAAGTTCCAAACATATAATTATTACACCGAAACATATTAAAAACAGTCTTTTTCGTCGGTGTATAGCTTCCATTAATTAACTAAAAATTTTATATTATTCGTTAATAAAAATTAAGTAAAAAAGTAAATAAATAAATTCGTTTAACATTTCTAATTGAAATCTATAGACCTATTTAAAATCTTGAATAATAATATGTTTATATTAATTTTAATTGCATACAAATCCAATAAACTCAGTATATTTTTCTAATGACCATTCTCATGTAGCTCCGTTAGGCTTTAACTGTCAGTTAAAAAAAAAAAAATCAGTTAAGTTCCTGGCATATGAGTATACGTATTAGCAGGATGACAGAATTATCTTTGCTACGGTTGCTAAACTAGAAGCGTTTTCATAAAACTGGAAGTAAATTTACTTTCCAATTACTATACTATCTGAGTGCTATTTTTTGAATATCTCTACCATAATTTTATGTTTATAAAAATGTCATTAAGTATAAAATTATTATTTTGGTTTTGTTATAATGTTTGTGATTCCAATTTGAAATTTGTGATACAAATTAATGCAATGCATAACCAGTTCCACTGTCCCATATTTTAGTATTCTTAATTGTATCATCCTATTTATATATCAAACAATTTTTGCATATACTATTTCCTATTCGCTTCTATTGTCTAAATGTCTATTTACCTAAAACGGTATAAAAATGCGATCTATTTGTCCGATAGCCCATCAAAAGTCGGAATCATATTTGGAATTAACATACCTTAGTTAACACTTTATCAATGGAGTTAAGAATTTGAAAAATATGAATAAATTCATTCGATTTTTAGTCTATTGTGGTTTAATTCTAAAATCATCGGATAAACATTGACTGTAAATCGACATTTCATCCCCAACAAATGTAGACTTATGAATGCAAAGATTCTAACTTCCCTTAGGAATTTTAGTATTGATTCTGAGCCAAAAGTGCGTATTTTTTAAAATAAAGACCTATTCCAGGCTCTAGGCTCTATACATTTAAAATTAGAATACAGATTTCATTCATTGCATTTTTATTCGGTCTTTGTGGTATACTAAAGAAGTGTGCAATTTAAAACACGTATATAAGGCCGTAAGTTCGACCAGGCCGAATCTTATGCACCCTCCACCATGGATTACGTAGAAACTTCTAATAAAGACGGTCATCCACAATTAAATTACTTGGGTTGCGACCGATGGCAAGACATCTTAAAACTTCTTAACAACATCTTCTAAATTGTAAGTTAGTCCATGCCGGATATATAGTAGACAAAAGAAAGGTCGATTAAATATGTATATACTCAGTTCATGACCGGTATATATAGAGAAGAAATAATAGCCGATATGAGCTTTCGTGCGGTAATTAGATTGATTGGTAGATTGGTAGATGGGTAGAATTCTTGATATTTTGGAAGATACTAATAATCTCCAACTATAAAATGCTTCATAAATTTTCTATAGCAATAACATTTTCACAAGATTTTCTACACAATTCAAAATTCTATAGAAATAAAATTTTGACAAAATTTTCTATAGAAATATAAAATTTGACAACATTTTCTATGCAATAAAATTTTGGTAGATTATTTTTGGCTCAAGTGGGAATCGTGATTCTTCTATGATTGGGGATCGGTTTATTAGGGGGCTATATACATAAGCGTAGTAAGGCCTCTGGGGGGAGGGGGGAGGACTTAGCCCTCTCCAGAAAAAAATTAGCCCCTCTAGAATGTGAAAACCTATATATGATTTTCCATTATATATTTCCAGCAAAAAAAATTGGAAGTTTTTCCACAGGCATTTCTTTTAAAGCCCATCCCAGAATCCCCATAGAGTTTTTTCAACAAGTCCACAAACATTTCTTTTAAAGCGCATCGTGGGATCCCCCAATGATTTTTTCCACTTTCGATGCAGTCCTTTTGCACAAGTGCACAAAAATTTCTTCTAAAGCTCATCTTGGGATCCCCCAATGATTTTTTTCTACTTCCGATGCAGTCTCTTGTGGACAAGTATTAGAAAGAACGCAATCACGCTATTTTAAGTGCAAATTTTGGACAATTAAATTTTACAAAAAATAGAAAACTAATAAAAAATAGAAAATTATAAAAAAGAAAAAAAAAAACATAATAATAAAAAAAAAATATTTCATCCCCGCTGGGATTTGAACCTGTGCCGTTTGACTTTTTCGCTTCCATGGAAGTTCTTTTGAGAATTTTTAATATTTTTTGTTGTTTTTTTTTTTTTTTTATTTTTAATGGAAAAAATATATTTATAAGAAAATATATGCCGAAAATAAAAAATAAAAACGATGCATAACATAAAAAAAATATTTTTTTAGAAAAATATTTGGTAAAAAAATTGCCGCTGGTGAGATTTGAACCTGCGTTTCTCATTTTTTCGTTCATACAAATAAAGAACTTCTCGAGAAGCAATTATAATGTTATTCCTTGGTGTCGTATTACTATCATATCACACACATTTGAATTGTCCTTTCGACGCTTTATATTCAATGGCGTTTGTGGCTGAGTGTGCTAAGGTGTTCTGTTATGGTGCCAGCAAACCCAGGTTCAACCCCTGGCCGGAGCGAAAAAGTTTTTTCAAATTGTAAAAAATTAGATAATAGGAAAATAATAGTATAATAAAAAATATGGTTGAAAAAAAAAAGTGAAATTGGTTGAAAATTTTTTTTCTCTTTTTAAATTTCTTCATTCAAATTAACTTCCAGGGCACAACTTCTAATGCAATGCAAAGGACTCAAAAAGGGAGTACTTTCGTCCTATGACAAGCCCATGCAAAATTCATTGGAGATGATCCAAGTTCGCACTACTTCCGGATCACAGATTAGGGATCCAAACTACTTTTTTGGAAGCTCTTTTTTTTGCTGGGATGTTACTGTAGTATAGATAGGGGGCTATAGCCCCCCTGGTTAACAATGTCTAGATACGGCAATGGCTATATATAATATAGATTGATACGGACCAATTTTGGCATGGCCATACACTAGCGAAATGTACCAAATTTCAACAGGATGGGATGAATTTTGCTCCTTCAAGAGGCTCCGGAGGTCAAATATGGGGATCGGTTTATATGGGGGCTATATAATTATATAATTATGAACCGATATGGACCAATTTTTGCGTGGTTGTTAGAGACCATATACCAACATCATGTACCAAATTTCAGCCGGATCGGATGAAATTTGCTTTTCTTTGAGGCTCCACAAGCCAAATCTAGGGATCGGTTTATATGGGGGCTATATATAATTATGGACCGATGTGGACCAATTTTTGCCTGGTTGGTAGACACCACATACCAAGATCATATACCAAATTTCAGCCGGATCGGATGAAATTTGCTTCCCTTTGAGGTTCCGCAAGCCAAATATGGGGATCGGTTTTTATGGGGGCTATATATAATTATGGACCGATGTGGACCAATTTTTGCATGGTTGTTAGAGACCATATACCAACACAATGTGCCAAATTTCAGCCAGATCGGATGAAATATGCTTCTCTTATAGGCTCGTCAAGCCAAATCTGGGGGCCCGTTTATATGGGGGCTATATATAATTATATATAATTATAGACTGATGTGGACCATTTTTTGCATGATTGTTAGAGACCGTATACTAACATCATGTACCAAATTTCAGTCGGATCGGATGAAATATGCTTCTCTTAGAGGCTCCGAAAGACAAATCTGGGGGCCCGTTTATATGGAGGCTATACGTAAAATTGGACCGATATGGCCCATTTGCAATACCATCCGACCTACATCAATAACAACTACTTGTGCCAAGTTTCGAGTCGATAGCTTGTTTTGTTCGGAAGTTAGCGTGATTTCAACAGACGGACAGACGAACATGCTCATATCGACTCAGATTTTCACCACGACCCAGAATATATATAGAGCAATATTTCGCAATATTTCTTAGAGCAATACTTCGATGTTTTACAAACGGAATGAAAAAGTTAATATACCTCCCATCCTATGGTGGAGGGTATAATTAAACCAAAAATTCAAAATAAGTCTTAGCCTATATGTGAAGCTTGTAATTACAAAGAATCAATATTTTAGTTAATTAAAATTATTTCTATAAATTAAATAGGGTTATTTTTGCGTTAAAGAAAATTTGCCTTACTTCTATGCCAAACGGCTTTAACAAAGGGAATTTTAAAGTTCTATGTCCTAAATTTTATGAAAACATGTTAAAGCCAAAATTACGAATTTTCTTTTCATTAAAATTTCTTTTTTCTAAAAAATTTTTTTCTTTTTGCTATACGCTGAGAATATCAAATAAATTTGAATGGATGATTTCAATTAACATATTTCCTTATTTTCAATTAAGCCCATATCTCAATTAAAGTTGAAAAACATCGTGTTATTTTCTAAAAAAAATCAAAACAAAGCAATTTTTGTACACTTAAAAATCCATTATTATTCACCGCTATTTTTGGCTCTTGGTACTATTTTTGGAGAAATAAAATCTGACAAAAGTTATTGAACTTTTCAAGTTATAATGTCAACAAAATTTAATAGAATAGAAGATTTGAAATAAAATTCAAGCCTATCTGGTTGGGTCTGGTTTACCACTGGGTAAAGATCAAACTAAGACTAATCCGGTCATTTGCAATTGAATTAAGATTCTTACACGTGTCCAATAAAAAGCAAATGACGTAGATAAAAATAATTCATATTTCGTTTTTTAACAATTAGATTGTAATTAAAGTGGCATTAAATGTCAGTTTATAGACTCTGTGGTCATAGAGGGCTATTAAAACTTTATTTTTTGGCACGTGTCAGTAGTGCACTGAAATATTGATATTAGACCCTAACCCAAGAATTTGCAAATCAAATGTCTGAAATTCACTTCTTACTGATAATGTAGACATGATATGAAATTTTCATTCCTCGTATTTTGCCGGATTTCTAGAAAAATTCTCAACTCAAACACTTCAAAGTGAAATTAATTCTATTCTCTGATAGACAAAAATTCAACGTAAACAATGTTTTCTTAGTTTCAACATTTTAAAAAATCGTTTTTGTTTTTTATTGTTGGTTTGTACTTCAATCATATTTGTTGGTTTGATCTCAGCTTTAAAACCATTGCGTTGACTGAACTACAAGAGTAAGAGGAAGCACGCTCAAAATAAACCCAGCCAACTGCACTCACATTGATGATGTGACGAGGGCAAAGGAAAAGAGAAATGTTTGTACAAAGATTTATTTAGGCAAATGCCAACTATCATAAACCTTTTTTCGGAGGGTTCGAGTGTAGTTCACTTTGGGTTTAGTGAACTACCCGAATTTATTCTGATAATTGGTTAATAGTTTTGCTGCAAGTAGAGAGTGCTGATGAGGAATGTGGTAATTCCGAAACGTGCGTCCATCCAACCATCTTGCAGTCTATAGGGCTTTGCCCAAATAAACTACTACTCTTGTAGTTTAGTCAACGCAATGGTTTTAAAGCTGAGATCAAAACATTTTAAAAATAAATAAAAAAAATTCTTTGCACTAATGAAATTTGAAAAAAATAAAGTTTATAAACTTAGCTTCAAAATGTTTTTCATTAAAGTAAAGAAAAACATTTTTGATTTAAAGAATTCGACTTTAAAGTAACGGATATGTTTAATCTTTACTCTTAACATAAAAACGCTTCAATTAGAGGCTAAGCCTTATTTTGAGGATTTTGCATCTTTGGCTTAAAGTTCTTTTGAAATTAATGAATTTTTTTTTTCATTTTTTAATAATTTGAATTTCTAAACTGATATTTGTTTGTAAGTGAACAAAATGGAAATTCGATAAATGATTTTTAATTTTATTTATCCTTGATTTAAAGCTAAAATGTCTGTATTTTAAAGAAGCCGCATCTTCGGCCCAGAATCAATACCAAAATCCTTAAGGGAATCTTAAAATCTTTGTCTTAAAATCATAATCTTTCATATCAATAGTTTTCCGTGTAACATAAGTTCATAATTCATTGAGAAACGTGTCGAGAAAATCCCTAATACGAAAATTCTTATCATTCTTAATCATTTAGATGCTGATCACCAACGATCATTAATAAAGACCTTAGGACAATTGTGGTACTTTGAATAATTAAAGAAATTATTTAAAAAAAAAAACTACATTCCTAAGCATTTGAACTTGAACGAATTCCTCTCAAGGGTGGCTAAAGTAATCTGATCCATTGATCTTACTCACGTGCAACAGTTACTAGACTAAGGTTTAAACGTAGAAATTATCCACAATTATCGGTTAATAACTACTTTGTTAAAAAGCAATTAATTTATATAAATATACGCAGGTTGTAGAATTGATTTAATTAAAAGCCGCTACTATAGTAATGAAATTCAAATGAGTGCAATATTCACCCAGAGAAGGGATATAATCAACTCAACCATGTTTCAAGAGCAAAATGTTACTTTTGGACGGGCAACATGTAACTCGTTTGCGGCAACTATGTTATTAAAAAAAAAAAATATATATATATATATATATATATATATATATATATTAGAGGTCTGCATCGAATAACTTTTCACTACATGTATGCAATTCGCTGTCGAATATAGTACATACACTGTCTTTCTCTCAGAGAGCAAGTAGTGAAGTGAAGAGAACGCTTGCTTGTCAAATACCACCAAGTACTTATCCGAAACAATATGTGTTCCGAAAAAAAGGAACAATAAAAATGTAAGTACTTGAGAAAAAGTACAACATGGATTCTCTTCACTTCACGTGGTACCACAAGTATTGCTTAGCTATGTGCGAAGCAAAACTTTCCATTATTATTAATCACAGATATGTATGTATGTCACATATTTCATATATTTATGTATGTCACACACTTACCTTAACGTTTTCCGTTCTTTATATCAATCCGAAAACATATATTATGGAGAGTAACTGTTTTCTTGTATTTCTGAAACTTCACGTGGTACATGGAGTACTCTATGAAGTTTTGTTCTCGCAACATACTCGACGTGATCAATCTGAGTACACTTCAATAAGAGAGAAAGAGGAATATGTGTTTGTTGGTAGTGAAGACATCAGAGAAGCAACAAGAAGTTACTCGTGGCTTTTGATGTTCATTAAAATATGTACCAATTGTTTTGCGACTCTCTCAAATAGATGTAGTCATGTAGCAAATACACGTGTATTCTGCATTATATATATATATATATATATATATATATATATATATATATATATATATATATATATATATATATATATATATATATATATATATATATATATATATATATATATATATATATATATATATATATATATTAGAGGTCTGCACAATTGCATTTGTAAATGCAGAATACACGTATATATATATATATATATATATATATATATATATATATATATATATATATATATATATATATATATATATATATATATATATATATATATATATATATGATTTCGGAAACCATGTATATGTTTTCCGACAAAACAAAAACGTTCCATGCTCACCATTCAAAAATAAAATTTTGCTCTTGAAACATGTTTGAGGTGATCATGCCAAAATTGAACTAAGCGGATGAACCATTTGAGGCGCAATCGCGGTCAACATTTCTTTTTTGCGGGTGAGGATAGGAAATTGCTTCATGCACCTGATACTGCGTCCACATGTGGTGTCTCCGGACTCCGTTCCAGTTAACGATACCTGCTAAAACTTCATTCTACATCACCCCGGGGTATACTTTCCCCGAGGTGGAAACCGCTTTCCCATTACTTCGAGGTGTAGCATGTGGTGCATCATGTCCATCTCTACATAGTCTGCGTCCAGACTCCCGCATTCGTTCATCGCATCGCTACATCCATGTCGGGCTTCTTCTAGGGAAGAACGTATTCTGCATATCTTCACGCAAAGAAAAAAAAAACGTTTGGAAAACGTGTACCGAAAACGTTTTTCGTTTGTTAGAGTTTTTTGAATTCCTTCGAAAATTTTAAACTTTTATCACCAAAAAAATTCGTTTGCTACAAAATTTTTATTTCTTCAAAATAAAAAAAAAATATTTTTGAACCAACTACACACTCCATTTCGTTTAAATCAAGCACTGCTCTTCTCTGACTTTGTGTTAAGTCTTTAATAAGACACGTTTTACAGTTCTTAGTAACAATTTTAATATAGCAGTATGTACACAGAAAAAAATTTCACGAAAATTTTTCCAATTAAAATTTTAATTCAGTTTTAAAAAATATTCAATTAAAAATTTAATTGAATCAACACATTTTTTAATTGAAACAAAAATCAATCACAAAAATTAATAGTATCAATTAATTTTTTAATTGACCTTCAATTAATTTTTTAAATTAATTGAATTCTGTGATTGAAGACATTTCAATTAAAAAATTAATTGGATCAATTAATTTCGTGATTGAATCAGAAAAAAAAAATTTTGTGTGTAATGTTGAACTTGTTTTTGGGAATCTTCCGAAAATATCTGGAATATATGTAAAAAAACTTTTTGGTGTTCGGTCGAAGCAGGGATCGAACCCACGGCCCTTGGCATGCAAGACGGACGTAGCAACTAGAGGTCTGCATCGAATAACTTTTCACTACATGTATGCAATTCGCTGTCGAATATAGTACATACACTGTCTTTCTCTCAGAGCGCAAGTAGTGAAGTGAAGAGAACACTTGCTTGTCAAATACCACCAAGTACTTATCCGAAACAATATGTGTTCCGAAAAAAAGGAACAATAAAAATGTAAGTACTTGAGAAAAAGTACAACATGAATTCTCTTCACTTCACGTGGTACCACAAGTATTGCTCAGTTATGTGCGAAGCAAAACTTTCCATTATTATTAATCATAGATATGTATGTATGTCACATATTTCATATATGTATGTATGTCACACACTTACCTTAACGTTTGCCGTTCTTTATATCAATCCGAAAACATATATTATGGAGAGTAACTGTTTTCTTGTATTTTTGAAACTGCACGTGGTACATGGAGTACTCTATGAAGTTTTGTTCTCGCAACATACTCGACGTAATCACTCTGAGTACACTTCAATAAGAGAGAAAGAGGAATATGTGTTTGTTGGTAGTAAAGACATCAGAGTAGCAACAAGAAGTTACTCGTGGCTTTTGGTGTTCATTAAAATGTGTACCAATTGTTTTGCGACTCTCTCAAATATATGTACTCATTTAGCAAGTACACGTGTACTCTGCATTTACAAATGGAATTGTGCAGACCTCTAGTAGCAACCACTGCTCCACGCTGCCCAACTAAATGTATGTTTCTGTTAAATAATGTTTTTTTAATCGGCTCGTGTGCGCCGCAGGCTATGCTATATAAATATAACTTATGTGGATAATTATCTATTGGTGACAAAAATAGCTGCATAGCTAAGTGGGTAATGTGTTGGCTTACAAAATGCATGGTCCGCGGTTCGATCCGTCCAGGCGAAAGGTAAAATTTACAAAATCGAATAATTTCTTCTACATTGTTTGTATTACAGAAAAAGGTGCTAAGAACTAAAAACCTTGTGGAAGTGAGAAAGATATGAGGGAAAATGCAAATAGCCTTTAAAGGATTATTTTTTTGAGTTAGTCTTTATGAAATTGTTTTTACATCCTGGAAAAGAATAAACGTTTATCACAAATATTATATATACTTTTCTTCCAAATAATCTTCCTTAAAGCAAAAAACAAATGAGAAACGAACTTTGTCTAAAATTTCGTTTGGGAGGAAAGAATGTTTTTTTTTGTGTGTACTTAAAACCTACCAGTGTCTCTCATTCAGTAACATTTTGTTGGCTATGATTCGGGGGGAGATACGACCGATCTCATTATCCACTTTCCTGTGTTGTACCCTCTATCGGCTACATTTGAAAAATGTGTATTCTGCGTGATCGACAAACTCCTCTTCCTCGTATATGCACGTTTTTGAACTGCATTTCCCCATATGGTTCAAATATTTACGAAAGTCTGGTTTAGGTAGTAGTTCGCCTCGCCGTATTTTCTGTCCCATCATACTCGAATATCTGTTATAATTCGATGTGTCCACCTGCCTCTACTTTCGTTTCTCCTGTGTTTTTTCCATTTCTCTATCGTTTCTCGCTGGATGTCTTCTGTCGGGGTTGACGCGCCCGGTTGGTTGGCAAGAAAAATCTTCCTAAGCTCAAATGCCTGAAGGTCTATTGTGACCATTCCCACTATCACTAGTACGGCTTCTCTCGATACTGTGCGATACGCTGATCTAACCCTGAGGGCTGCTCTTCTCTGCACAGAGAGAAGGTTATTGGCTCGGGTTTGTCGTTGTAGTGTCGACGCCCAGATTTCAGATCCATATAGAGGTATGCTGTTTTATTGTCTCCATGAGTACTTTCCTTCTACTTGGGAGTGGTCCTCCATAAATGCCGGTACTCTGTTCGGTTTTCGCGTTGAAACTCCATACAAAACCACAAAATGCGAATAACTAGCGAAATTTTTTTTAGTTTTTTTTTTCGAGTTGTAAAACTGACGTTTATAGCATGGCGCCATTTGCAATGTGAATTAAGAAATAATTTATTTATTAAAACTATATGTGTGGGATCATATTTTTGTTCCAAAAATATACAAAGGATCAAAGGAGTAGCAGATCAATAATAATAAACTCCGCTTTCTATGTGCGAAATAATGGTTTCTATAAAATTTTTTCGAAAGAATGAACATAGTACCGGCCTTAAGGCGGCTCAATCCTGCCGTTATCGCGGCAGTCCTTGTGCTCGCATACTCTATCTGTTTGAAGTACGTTAGTTTTGTGTCTAGTCGCGGTTAACATTTGCATGAAATAATCTTTGAATATTAATTTATACACGGAGAGAAGGAAAAAGATCGTCTCTTAGAGCAAAATTTAATTTTTGGATGGGGAATGTTCCATTTTTTGCTACAAAAATGTTTTTTTTTTCTCGCCAAAAATAAAATGGTTGTCGAAATCAGATACATAATGTCTGCAAAAATAATATAGTTGCGACGAACATGCTACATGTTCACCGTCCAAAAATAACAATTTTCTCTAGGATGTGATCATTTAGATAAAGATTTCATACATTTTTATACCCTCCACCATAGGATGGGGGCTATATTCACTTTGTCATTCCGTTTGTAACACATCGAAATATTGCTCTAAGACCCCATAAAGTATATATATTCTGGGTCGTGGTGAAATTCTGAGTCGATCTGAGCATGTCCGTCCGTCCGTCTGTTGAAATCACGCTAACTTCCGAACGATACAAGCTATCGACTTTAAACTTGGCACAAGTAGTTGTTATTGATGTAGGTCTGATGGTATTGCAAATGGGCCATATCGGTCGACTTTTACGTATAGCCCCCATATAAACGGACCCCCAAATTTGGCTTGCGATTGCTCTAAGAGAAGCAAATTTCATCCGATCCAGCTGAAATTTGGTACATGGTATTAGTATATGGTATCTAACAACCATACAAAAATTGGTCCACATCGGTTCATAATTATATATAGCCCCCATATAAACCGATCCCCCGATTTGGCTTGTGGAGCCTCTAAGAGAAGCAAATTTCATCCGATCAGGCTGAAATTTGGTACATGGTGTTGGTATATGTTCTCTAATGACCATGCAGAAATTGGTCCACATCGGCCCATAATTATATATTGCCCCCATATAAGCCGATCCCCAGATTTGACCTCCGGAGCCTCTTAGAGGAGCAAAATTCATCCGATCCGGTTGAAATTTGGTACGTGGTATTAGTATATGGTCTCTAACAACCATGCAAGAATTGGTCCATATCGGTCCATAATTATATATAGCCCCCATATAAATCGATCCCCAGATTTGTCCTCCGGAGCATCTTGGAGGAGCAAAATTCATCCGATCCGGTTGAAATTTGGAACATGGTGTTAGAATGGGGTCTCTAACAAACACGCAAGAATTGGTCCATATCGGTCCATAATTATATATAGCCCCCATATAAACCGTTCCCCAGATTTCATCTCCGGAGCCTCTTGGAGGAGCAAAATTCATCCGATCCGGTTGAAATTTGCAACGTGGAGTGAGTATAAGGCCGCTAATAACCATGCCAAAATTGGTCCATATCGGTCTATAGTTATATATAGCCGATACCCAATCACACAAAAATTGGTCCATATCGGTTCATAATCATGGTTGCCACTCGAGCCAAAAATAATCTACCAAAATTTTATTTTTATAGAAAACATTGTCAAAATTTTATTTCTATAGAAAATTTTCTCAAAATTTTATTTCTATAGAAAATTTTGTCAAAATTTTATTTCTATAGAAACTTTAAACTTAATTATATACGTATTTAATCGGCCCTTTTGTAGTTTAATATATACCACGTATGGACTATGTGTATGTTGTTATGAAGTTTTAAGATACCTTGCCATCGGCTTCAGTAGAAGTTTCTACGCAATCCATGGTGGAGGGTACATAAGCTTCGGCCTGGCCGAACTTACGGCCGTATATACTTGTTTAATTTTCATATATAGCTCTTAAAAAATAAAAAAATATCTATGTGAACTTGCTAAAAATTTCGTGTCAACTATCGGGAAAATTGTATATAAAAATTTATTAAATTCATTAAACACTATACATTTTTCGTACTTCATTACTAAAATAGAAACAGAATTTAATCTTTTCTAACTCTTGATTGGTAAAGTTAAATTAATGCCTATTAATGAGTGCCCATAAATGAAATGGTGTAAATGAAGGAGATAATTGTAAATTCTAAATTGCTAGTCAATGCATTATAGAAATGTTTAAAACATTTTTTAACGGCTATTTATTTAACTTTGTCCTACAAATTGATGTCTGACTTCTATATGTAATTTACATTAGAGCTTAATTGAGGCTTTTGATTATTTTTATTTTTACTATTTGACGGCATAGGTTGGCGTTCCCTTGACAAGGTTCTAATTGGATGACGACTTTTTTATATCCTCCACAAAATTGATACGAGCAATACTTCTCAACAAGACTATTATCGTAGTCAACAAATCTATGGAAATACTAGTAGCTATCATCACATTGTCTGATTAAAAAAAATTCTTAATTGAATGGAAATATTTATAATTCGATCGGTTGCTGCATATAGGGAACTACATGTATGTAATTAAATTTAATTTGCGATATTAATATCACGAGTTTTTGTTATTGCCCTTTCATATGCGAGATATCGATAATAATAATAGCAACAAGTATGACAGACAATTGAAATTATCCATAAACTTTTAGGTTCATGAAAATTTGAATTATTCATGTAATTTGGAAGCAATTATTCAAAGGATATAAAAGCACCACAACAATCTTCGAATGACTTTGTATTCTGGCGATTAAGTAAAAACAATTAAATTTTTTATATTTCCATTTAACATTGTTTTTTCTAAATTTGTAATACTCGTCTATAAAAAAATACTGGAATACATATTCATTTATATAAAATTTTCTGATTTATCATCAATTTTGAATTAACTTTATTTATATTTATTAGGTATAGGATCTTTGGAATACAGATAACAAGTTTTCAACACCCTCTAAAATAATCGCCTCTGTAACATATACTCTCAAACATATTCTGCTTCAAAAAATTGTTGTACTATGCAAACATATTTTGTTTTATCCTACAACAATAGAAAAAATTACGTTCCATAGTCGTGAACGGACGGTGACAAAATGAAACGGAAACGTTCACAAAAAATCAAAATGGAATATTCACACGGCATTCGTTTTTCTTTAGCCATGAAAAGTCTTAAAATAATCGTTAGACGTTATTATGGCAACTCCGTCGGTGGTACAATATGCTAAGGCACGCTAGCGGAAATCTTTTTATACCCTGCGCCACACTGTGGAACAGGGTATTATAAGTTAGTGCATATGTTTCCAACACCCAGAAGGAGACGAGATAGACACATGGTGTCTTTGGCAAAAATGCTCAGGGTGGGCTCCTGAGCCGATATAGCCATGTCCGTCTGTCCGTGAACACATTTTTGTAATCAAAGTCTAGGTCGCAGTTTTTGTCCAATCGACTTCAAATTTGGCACATGTTCCTAATTTGGGTCAGAATAGAACCCTATTGATTTTGGAAGAAATCGGTCCAGATTTAGATATAGCTCCAATATATATCTTTCGCCCGATATGCACTAATATGGACCCAGCAGCCAGAGTTTTATACCAATTTGCTTGAAATTTTGTACAAACATAACACTTAGTTGTATAGTCAAGTGTGCAAAATTTGATTGAAATCGGTTAAGATTTAGATATAGCTCCCATATATATCTTTCGCCCGATATGGACTTATATGGCCCCAGAATCCAGATTTTTGGCCAAATTTGGTTGAAATTTTGCACTAGGAGTACAATTAGTAATATGTGCTAAATTAGATTGAAATCGGTTCAGATTTAGATATAGCTCTCATATATATCTTTCGCCCGATATGCACTAATATGGACCCAGCAGCCAGAGTTTTGTACCGATTTGCTTGAAAAAAAAAATTTTTTGTACAAACATAACACTTAGTCGTATAGTCAAGTGTGTAAAATTTGATTGAAATCGGTTCAGATTTAGATATAGCTCCCATATATATCTTTCGCCCGATATGGACTAATATGGTCCTAAAAGCCAAAGTTTTGGCCCAATTTGGTTGAAATTTTGCACAGGGAGTAGATTTAGCATTGTAGCTATGCGTGCCAAATTTGGTTGAAATCGTTTCAGATTTAGATATAGCTCCCATATATATCTTTCGCCCGATATGCACTTATATGGACCCAGAAGCCAGAGTTTTATCCCGTTTTGGCCCAATTTGGTTGAAATTTTGCACTAGGAGTACAATTAGTAATATAGTCATGGGTGCCAAATTTGATTGAAATCGGTTCAGATTTAGATATAGCTCCCATACATATGTTTTTCTGATTTCGACAAAAATGGTCAAAATACCAACATTTTCCTTGTTAAATCGCCACTACTTAGTCGAAAAGTTGTAAAAATGACTCTAATTTTCCTAAACTTCTAGTACATATATATCGAGCGATAAATCATAAATAAATTTATATTTTTTTACTAAAATTGTGTTCCACCCTAGTCATTAGCCAACTTAAATTTTGAGTCTATAGATTTTGTAAAAGTCTATCAAATTCTGTCCAAATCGAGTGATATTTAAATGTATGTATTTGGGACAAACCTTTATATATAGCCCCCAACACATTTGACGGATGTGATATGGTATCGAAAATTTAGATCTACAAAGTGGTGCAGGGTATAATATAGTCGGCCCCGCCCGACTTTAGTCATTCCTTACTTGTTTTTTTTTTTAATTTTGTTTATAAAGTCGTAACCATAACGTTTTCAGATCATGAACGCTGGTTGTTGTTTTGACAACGCATGGTGTCATTTTATCGTTGTCTGATTCACTCCGTCTGTTCTCAGTTTGACACTACATGTGTGTTGATTCACTTTCATGAACGAATCCTTTTGAACACGCAGAGAAGAAACATGATTGTCACAATCATATTCGAAGAGCAAAATAATATGATAGGAGCTATTTTTGCGGCGACCATGTAACATTTTAACCTGCAACCATGTTGGCTCAGTGAACATGGTTCTAAGAAAAATGTAATTGTCCTCATCTAAAATGTTATTATATTGATAAAAAGAATTTTGTTTGAATAAAAAGACAATGGTCACGATTTATGGTATTCATTAAAAATGTTTTTCTCCTAGTTAAAAGAACATGGTCACAACCTAAAATGTTTTGATCTTTATGAAAAAACTTTTTTCATCGTCGAAAAAAGGACGCCACTTGAGAAAAGAAAACACAAAATTAACTTTATTTGTTTGTTTTTATTTATTTATAAACTAATTCATTGTTTATTTGTATTTATAATGCCGTTCAAGCAAACATCATATATTTTTACACACTCTATTTTATTTCAACAATAAGTAATTATTCCATATTTACATCGTGCCCATCAAATGTACAAATGCAGACATCATGTAACTGAAAATAAAAATAAATGATACCATATAGCAAAATGCAGAACAAAAAACAGGTACATTTTTTCAATTACACTTTCCTCTTTTGTGTTCACATAAAACCACGTGCCACTTCTGAATAAATAAATTAACACAAAACACAGTAAATCCGTATTCTCCGTCCATTCCAAGAAACAATCAACACACGACTGACGCGCAAAATGAAAATCGTGTGTACCTGCTCAATGTTTTTATAAAATACTTTTCGCTGCAAACATGTTAAAAAATTAAATGGTCACGAAAAAAATGTAAATGGTCTTTATGGCCATGTAATGGTTTTAGACATGTCTATACTTAACCTTAACCTTACTTAACCTTCCCTGTAAAAAGTAAAAAAAATTGAATGGTCAGGTGCATAATTTTCCCGACCATTTAATTGTCTCAAATTCTATCATTTAAATGATAGAACATGTTTGCGGTATTTGAGAGCCATTCAAATGCTTATTGCCACCATACATTTTTCTCCGCTCGAAAATTATTTTTACAAAGACAAAATACATGGTTTTCTCGACAATTGCATACTGTAGATAAGCAATAAATGGATGCGGCAACCATGTCCAAACATGTTTTTTCTGTGCGTGAAATGAGCACGCCGTGCATAATTTTTTCTATGAGTGTAAGTACAATGCTCTGAACAGTCTAAGTAAGTGAGTGTGAATCAATTCGGGCTGCTAACGCTACACTGAAAAAAAATTGTCCTGAGACCAAACATTTCATGTCCTTAAAATGCGAATCCAAATTTTGCTTAGCATAGAAGACGCATTTTTTTCCTTGTCCAAACTTTTCAATTAACCTTCTAATTAATGCCTAAGCCCTTCATTAAATAAGGTAGCTTTTAGTAAAACACACCCTAAAATAAAAAGAAAACTTAGTTGAAACTGTTCAAGAGGCTTTGCGGCATATACAGAATTGTACCGCATAAAATTTTCTTGGTTAGGTTTCTTGCTTTTGTATCGTTAACATTAAATATTTAATCAGCTGGCCAAAAAATTGGGTTAAGCCGATTTGTCCTTACAGTTAAGTAATTCGACCTAAAATTGCGTATCCTAAAATGAAAGAAAATTTTGCTTTGACTAAGGTCAACTTGCCTATAATAATTCTGAAAAATTCTTCAAAATTAATGAAATCGTCTTTAAAATTATTGACTTTTTGCATCTTGACTACAGAGCAAAAAAGCCTTTAAAAATGGGAGATTTTTTCAACATTTAAACTTGATTTTAAAGGACTCTGATAGCACATGAAGAAAAAATCTGAAAAAAACCAACAAATTGAACTTTGTTTCCTAGAATTAGGTACGCAAAACTTAAACTTTAAAGAGATTTGTGTCTTAAATTTTTCCTTACTTCAATTATCCGCTTCTTTGGCTCGAAATCTATACCCAAATCATTAGTGTAAGGACTAAATCTTTGGAACCGGACATGTTTTTTTTTTTTGAGTGAAAGTATATCTTTTTTACGGCCCTAAATAGTTCATTCTTGTTACTAAATATTTGTTTAATGGCAGAAAAATGTTTTAAATATATTATAATTATACAAATAAAAACATATTCTTTGTTTTGAATATTACACCCCACACATTATATGCTTGCACTTAAAAATAATATTCTAAAAATTTAAGTTCCAAACCTATAATTTTTACACCCAAACATATCGACTGCTTCATTTCAAAGTACGCTAAGTCTAAAAAGTGAATTTTACAAAAAACAAGTTCAAAGTTTTGTTTTTGAAATTTCTCAAACCCAGAATAAGATAGAAATTCCCTTATTTTCGGTCTTAAAATCATATTAATTATAGTTTTTTTTTTTACCCAGCAAAAACTCTCATTACCCGGTAATCTTGTAGGTAAGCCTATTTAAAAATTAATAACCACTTATTAATTGGCATCGCTTCGGATTACATTTACATACGCATGTCCTAGGAGGAAAGTACATTACATATTCTTTTTGATTTTTTTATGTAAGTGCTCGATTATGTGAATAATTATATAAACTACAACTGCCTAAAAATTTGAGAATAACAATTCGAAAATTACCGAGAAGTATTTATTTTTGTCATTACAAGTTAGTCATTATAACTCGCCGCAATGTAATGCAACGTGTAATGACAGCTTTACTCCTGGTAATGTCAATTGTAATGAGATGTGGTTACCTAGTTTTTGCTGGGTAGTATTTACGATCTCAAAATAGTAATAATATAACATGGCTAAAAATTACTTAGACCACTTTAACCGAACAAAGCCTTTTTTACCTTTTTACATTGGATTTTTTTTAAACTTTTGTCACAGGCTAAGTACAATATTAATCATAACTTTTGATAGAAGTGTCTACACCCTCACAAAAAATCGCTTCTGTAACATATACTCCCAAACATATTTTGCTTCAAGCATATACATTTTTGGGTATTGCCCAAACATTTATTTGTTTGATCTCTTCCAATATATAATATGTTTGAAAGCATATTGGTCTAAACAATATATGTTTGGGTAGTCTAAGTTCCAAACATTTTGTATTTTTGCATCCAAATTCAATAATGTTGTCTTCCAAAAAACAATATGTTATTATGTGAACATATAATATGTTTGGTAGCATTTTGCACCCAAAAATATTATATGCTTAAAAAAATTTCTCCCAAACAATATTGTGCTCAAAATTTTATTTATTTATTTATTTATATATAAATATATTTACAATCATAATGAATTATGAAAATAAACAGGTAATATAGGTGCTAACAACATAGGTTTTCGATCTGAATGCTCAAAATGTTGTTTCTGCCTAATTGTATATTCCTCCACATCTTTCTCATTCCACGAGATTTTTTAGTTCTTAGCACCTTTTTCTGTAATGCAAACATTGTAGAAGAAATTGTTATATTTTATAATTTTTTTTAATTTTACTTTTTGCCGGACGGGGATTCGAACAGCGGACCACACAGTTTGTAAGGATCAAAGAAGTAGCTGATCAATTGCCCAAGGAAAAATAAAATGTTAATTTTGTAATAACAAGCCACAACCACCAACTTAATTTAATATCGCTCCCTGTTAAATAGCGCTCCAAGCTACTAAACACATATATGTTTATAGGCTATTTCTAAATTAATATATGTTTGCATGCAAGCATATTATATTTACAAACATTTTATGTCCCAAACATAATATGTTCTAACATATTAACATATATGTCCCAAACATGTTATGCTAGTTTATGAACATTATATGCTTGCACTCAAAAATATTGTGTTTAAAAATTTGTGTTCCAAACATATAATGTTTATAGCCAAACATATGAAAAACAGTCTTTTTCAACCGTGTAAACAATTTTGAAAGGATGTAATTCACAAAAATCCGAATAAAATACAACGAACTCCATCAAAACACTCTAAGTCGACTTAGCGTATTCTGGAATGAGGGCATCGATATGAAAAACAGATTTATTTTCAGGTTATTGCATTGTTGATACAAGGGTTTAAAGAACGGGGATTAAAGAACAAAAGTATTAATAATAGAAAATCGATTTATTGTTTTTCAAAGTATTACCCAATAAGATCTAATTTATATTGTTAATTATTATATGAGCTATATGAACAAAGTAGATTATGGAATTAGATTGAGTCATTGAAAAGAAAACGCCAGACGCAAATCTACACGGATGAAAAAGACTGTTTTTCATATGTTTGGCTATAAACATTATATGTTTGGAAAACAAATTTTTAAACACAATATTTTTGAGTGCAAGCATATAATGTTCATAAACTAGCATAACATGTTTGGGACATATATGTTAATATGTTAGAACATATTATGTTTGGGACATAAAATGTTTTTAAATATAATATGCTTGGATGCAAACATATATTAATTTAGAAATAGCGTATAAACATATATGTGTTTAGTAGCTTGGAGCGCTATTTAACAGGGAGCGATATTGAATTAAGTTGGTGGTTGTTGCTTGTTATTACAAAATTAACATTTTATTTTTCCTTGGGCAATTGATCAGCTACTTCTTTGATCCTTACAAACTGTGTGGTCCGCTGTTCGAATCCCCGTCCGGCAAAAGGTAAAATTAAAATAAAACAAGTATATACGGCCGTAAGTTCGGCAAGGCCGAATCTTATGTACCCTCCACCATGGATTGCGTAGGAACTTCTACTAAAGGCTGTCATCCACAATCGAATTACTTGGGTTGCGATAACACTTGCAGATGGCAAAATATCGTAAAACTGTTTAACACTGTCTTCTAAATTGTAAGTTAGCCCATACGGGGTATATATTAAACAAAACAAAGTTAATATACCCCCATCCTATGGTGGAGGGTATAAAAAGGCCGATTAAATACGTATATAATCTAGTTTGACAAAATTTTCTATAGAAATAAAATTTTGACAAAATTTTCTACAGAAATGAAACCTTGACAAAATTTTCTACAGAAATAAATTTTTTACAAAATTTTCTATAGAAATAAAATTTTGACAAACATTTCTATAGAAATAAACTTTTGACAAAACTTTCTATAGAAATGAAATTTTAATAAAACTTTCTATAGTAATAAAATTTGACAAAATTTTCTATGGAAATAAAGATTTGGTAGATTACAAAATTTTCTATAGAAATAAAATTTTGACAAAATTTTCTATGGAAATAAAATTTTGACAAACATTTGTATAGAAATAAACTTTTGACAAAACTTTCTATAGAAATGAAATTTTGACAAAACTTTCTATAGTAATAAAATTTGACAAAATTTTCTATGGAAATAAAGTTTTTGTAGATTATTTTTGGCGATATGGACCAATTTTTGTGTAATAAGTCATCGGCTATATATAACTAAAGACCGATATGGACCAATTTTTACATGGCTGTTAGAGGCCATATATTGACAAAATGTACCAAATTTCAACCGTATCGGATGACTTTTGCTCCTCCAAGAGGTTCCGGACGTCAAATCTAGGGACGGTTTATATGGGAACTATATATAATTATGGACCGATATGGACCAATTTTTGCATGGTTGTTAGAGACCATATACTAACACCATGTACCAAATTTCAACTGGATCGGATGAATTTTGCTCTTCCAAGAGGCTCCGGAGGTCAAATCTGGGGATCGGTTTATATGGGGGCTATATATAATTATGGACCGATATGGACCAATTTTTGCATGGTTATTAGAGGCCGTAAACTAACATCAGGTACCAAATTTCAACCGGATCGGATGAATTTTGCCCCTCCAAGAGGCTCCGGAGGTCAAATCTGGGGATCGGTTTATATGGGGGCTATATATAATTATGGACCGATATGGACCAATTTTTGCATGGTTGTTAAAAACCGTATACTAAGACCACGTACTAAATTTCAACCGGATCGGATGAATTTTGCTCCTCCAAGAGGCTCCGGTGGTCAAATCTGGGGATCGGTTTATATGGGAGCTATATATAATTATGGACCGATATGGACCAATTTTTGCATGGTTGTTAGAGGCCGTATACTAACATCAGGTACCAAATTTCAACCGGATCGGATGAATTTTGCCCCTCCAAAAGTCTCCGGAGGTCAAATCTGGGGATCGGTTTATATGGGGGCTATATATAATTATGGACCGATATGGACCAATTGTTTGCATGGTTGTTAGAGACCATATACTAACATCAGGTACCAAATTTCAATCGGATCGGATGAATTTTGCCCCTCCAAGAGGCTCCGGAGGTCAAATCTGGGGATCGGTTTATATGGGGGCTATATATAATTATGGACCGATATGGACCAATTTTTCCATGGTTGTTAGAGACCGTATACTAAGACCACGTACCATATTTCAACCGGATCGGATGAATTTTGCTGCTCCGGGAGGCTCCCCAAGCCAAATTTGGGGATCGGTTTATATGGGGGCTATACGTAAACGTGGTCCGATATGGCCCATTTTCAATACCATCCGACCTACATCAATAACAACTACTTGTGCCAAGTTTCAAGTCGATAGCTTGTTTCGTTCGGAAGTTAGCGTGATTTCCACAGACGGACGGACAGCCGGACAGACGGACGGACGGACAGACGGACAGACGGACGGACATGCTTAGATCGACTCAGAATTTCACCACGACCCAGAATATATATACTTTATGGGGTCTTAGAGCAATATTTCGATGTGTTACAAACGGAATGACAAAGTTAATATACCCCCATCCTATGGTGGAGGGTATAAAAATCATACAATTGAATAATTTCTTCTACAATGTTTGTATTACAGAAAAAGGTGCTAAGAACTAAAAAATCTCGTGGAAGTGAGAAAGATGTGGGGTAATATACAATTGGGCAGAAACAACATTTTGAGCATTCAGGTCGAAAACCTATGTTGTTAGCACCTATATTACCTGTTTATTTTCATAATTCATTATGATTGTAAATATATAAATAAATAAATAAATAAAATTTTGAGCACAATATTGTTTGGGAGAATTTTTTTAAGCATATAATATTTTAGGGTGCAAAATGCTTCCAAACATATTATATGTTCACATAATAACATATTGTTTTTTGGAAGACAACATTATTGAATTTGGATGCAAAATTACAAAATGTTTGGAAATTGACTACCCAAACATATATTTTTTAGACCAATATGCTTTCAAACATATTATATATTGGAAGAGATCAAACATCTTTGTTACTGCAGTAATGCAATAACACGAAATCTACACCCAGAGAAGGAATATGATCACCTCAAACAGGTTTTAAGAGCAAAATGTTATTTTTGGGTGGTGACCATGTAACATGGTTTTCGCAGCCATGTTATTTTATCGGAAATCATGTATCTGATTTCGGCAAGCAGGTTATATTTGACGAGAAAATAACATTTTAGTGGCGAACATGTTACATGGTCACCATACAAAAATAACATTTTGCTCTTAAAACATGTTTGAGGTGATCATATTCCTTCTCTGCGTGTATTTGTAGAGGCTATTGATGAATTCACCTGATTAAGATCTATACATTTTTGCCTACGTTTCAACCAATTGTCGAAGTACTTTTGCAATTCTGATTAAGATATCTCCAAAACATGCATCAAACGTTTCACAGGTTTCGAGAAACGTTGACCTCGCATTGTCGTGGAGAAGAGGTATCCGTCCCCGGTTTGTGGAAGGCAACTGGCAAACAAATGGTTGTGTACCTCTCAGAATTGACTGTGTTATTCTAGTGGCACGATTTCTACATCCCAACTTGCCTTAATTTTCAGCAGTTTTGTAAAGGAGAAAAAGTCAAGCAGCATTTATCCTTGCAAGGAATTCATCGATGAATTTATAAAGAAATATCCCACTTAAATGCGCTTCTTCTATGCATGAATTTCAACGCTTTCAAAGGAAGCATAAAATACGGATGTGGACAGCATGATATCGTAACTTGCCACATATTTCGTAAGAAGTCATGATAAAATACACAAACAACTCTTTTTTACAGGAGTGCAACCTTGTAAGCGAGAGACGAAGCACCCACTTACCCTTGTGCAACTCAGCTGCGCTAATTTCAACACCACCATTATTTACATATTTTAAGTACGTTGTTCGTCCTATATGCGTAGAATGAAGCGCTGAATTCTGCACTGACAATATAATTAATTTTACTGCTTCTATATTTACAATTATTTTTTTCCTGGGACGTTTAGTTAGCTATCAACTTTTGTTGGATTTTGTTTCGAAGCACCGCGATTGTATTTTTGAAGCATTTCTTTCGACCAATCGAAACGAGCCATTTTCTGAGCGATTGGCAAATTATAAATGTGTATCCAATTAAGAAAAATTGTTGTATCATTAGAAAAGTGTTATAATAACCCCATTAGATCTACATTGTTTGATTGCAACCAGCCCACTTGCGTGCAATAGTGAAGACTATTGTGATTGCACGATATCATTTAGCAGTACTTAGACAATGATAAACATTTCCGTTTTTCTAATCGATTAGAAATTTATTGTTAGAAAAGTTTTTTTTTTATTCATTTGTTTAAATAAATATATGTTTATATCAGATACTGACACAGAAACATTAATAGATGAAAGCATTTCCTTTTTTAATATAAATTTGAATAGATTGTAAACACGTTTCGTGTTAAAATTTCCATCATTACGATTCTACTGACAATTTACACCATTTGGCTTAGTAATCTTAGAGCATATAACGCTAATGATGGATGATATTGTCACGATTAATTTTTTAATATCTTCATTTTATATTGATAGGGTATTGATATATTCAAATTAGTGAGGGGTTGATATATTCAAATCGGGTGGGGAAGCTATCTGACTTAAGTCTGTAGCTATCCCACTGAATTACTCATATTATATTTCGCTGAGAAATAACAACCGGCATTGTTGTGAACGAATTTGTTTAAATTCGTTATCAATAATAAAATCGTTATGATATATACATTGTCAAAATCTAACACAATAGCCTGCCAACGACATCCAAATTGGTTCGCCACATGTTAAACCACGATTTCAACTAATTCCACGCCTTACTGGAAGCAAAAGGAACGATCAGAAAATCTAACATATATTGGAAAACAAGTTAAAGGTCCCAAAGGCTCCAGAATTCACAGCAACATAAAAAAGTACACACACCAAAAAAAAAAAATCTGATTCAACCACGAAATTAATTGATCCAATTAATTTTTGAATTGAAATGTCTTCAATCACAGAAATGATAGTATCAATTAAAAAATTAATTGAAAGTCAATTAAACAATTAATTGATCCAATTAAAAAATTAATTGATACCATTAATTTTTGTGATTGATTTTTGTTTTGTTTCAATTAAAATTTTATTTGGAAAAATTTTCGTGAAATTTTTTTCTCTGTATACTCGAATTGAATTAAAAAAACAGTTCGGAACTGGTTACTCTGTTTTCAGTGTGAAAAATATATAATAATCTTTGCATCCCTCCCTTGAAGTCGTATGTCATAAAACAAAGGCAAATTTGATTTAAAGAAACAATCTTTAAATTGAGGATTAAATATTTAAATATACTGGATTAAATATTTGAATATTAGTCTGATATCAATACAGTCTAGAGTTTATATACGAGCTTATTGGAAATTGAGATAAAAGGAATTGATCCCATTAAGTTATTGAAAAGAAAATGTCAGGTACCAATATACACAAGCCTAATTAAGACTGTATTAATTTCACAAATTTATACGAAGGTTGGGTTTTAAATTTCTGGATTGAGCAACCCTAGTGTTGCAATCCACCAACAGACAGATCCATTGTAAAGCATGAAATTTTTGAGGTTATACGAGAGTTAGGTTAGGTATAGTGGCAGCCCGATATTTCAGGCTCACATACACTATTCAGTACGTTGTGATACCACGGTGGTGAACTCTCTTATCATTGAGTGCTGCCCGATTCTATGTTAAGCTTAATGACAAGGGAACTCCTTTTTATAGCCGAGTCCGAGCGGCGTTCCACATTGCAGTGAAACCACTTAGAGAATCTTTGAAACCCTCAGAAATGTCACCAGAATTACTGATTTGGGATGATCCACCGCTGAAAAACTTGTTGGTGTTTGGTCGAAACTGGGTTTGGATCTACGACCCTGTGTATACAAGGCGGGCATGCTAACCATGGCGCCACGGTGGCTCCCATACGAGGGTTGCCTTTTAAATTTCGGGATTGATCAACCCTAGTGATGCAATCTGCCAACTGACAGATCCATTGCAAAGCATGAACTTTTTGAGGTTATACGTATTCAGAACGTTGTGACTATGTCTGTTGTTTACAGCAAAAGATTAATCTCGTCCAAAACCGTTGATACTGTACGTCAACTGATATTGCAAGATCGTCAAGTGAACTATCGTGAGATTAAGATAACCGTAGATATTAGTGGAACCAGCGTACATTCAATATTGCATGATCAGTGGACCGTCAAAAAAAAAAAAAATTTATTCGCTTTGGAGCCCACTTAAAAAAAGACTTGTGTCGATTGGTCGAAAGAAATGCACCAAAATACGATCGCGGTGTGAATAAAAAGGGGTCTGCTCTTTTGGAGATTGCTGAAAACACTGATTTTATTTTTAATTCTTCTTTCTTACTTGCTATCTTACAAACTATTTCTTAGCCTAGTCCAACACTATTTTCTCTTATAATGCCATAAAACTAACATGATAACGTTTATCCTGGAAATCCCATACCAGCGTTGCCACAATGAATTTTTATTTTAGACTAACATTTTTCCGAAATTGGACCAAAATTCGTATCAGCGGACCATTTGTCCAAATTAAATTAATAGCATTTAATAGTTAAATTTTTCCATAATTTTATCAAATTTTTATTTCAAATTATTTCGATAGAACATTTTGTCAAATTTGTATTTCTATAGAAAATTTTGTCAAAATTATATTTCTATAGAAAATTTTGTCAAAATTTTATTTCTATAGAAACTTTTGTCAAAATTTTATTTCCATAGAAAATTTTGTCAAAATTTTATTTCTACAGGAAAATTTTGTAAAAATTTTATTTCTATAGATAATTTTGTCAAAATTTTATTTCTATAGAAAATTTTGTCAAATTTTTATTTTTATATAAAATTTTTACCAAATTTTCTTCCTGTATAACATTTTTGAATAATTTTGTATCTATACAAATTTTTTTTTTAAGTTTATTTCTGTACAAAATTTTGGCAAAATTTTATTTCTATAGAAAATTTTGACAAAATTTTATTTCTATAGAACATTTTGACAAAATTTTATTGCTATAGAAAATTTTGTCAAAATTTTTATTTCTATAGAAAATTTGGGAGCCACCGTGGTGCAATGGTTAGCATGCCCGCCTTGCATACACAAGGTCGTGGGTTCGATTCCTGCTTCGACCGAACACCAAAAAGTTTTTCAGCGGTGGATTATCCCACCTCAGTAATGCTGGTGACATTCCTGAGGGTTTCAAAACTTCTCTAAGTGGTTTCACTGCAATGTGGATCGCCGTTCGGACTCGGCTATAAAAAGGAGGTCCCTTGTCATTGAGCTTAACATGGAATCGGGCAGCACCCAGTGATAAGAGAGAAGTTCACCAATGTGGTATCACAATGGACTGAATAGTCTAAGTGAGCCTGATACATCGGGCTGCCACCTAACCTTACCTTACCTTACCTTCTATAGAAAATTTTGTCAAAATGTTTATTTCTATAGAAAATTTGTCGAAATTTTATTTCCATAGATAATTTTGTCAAAATTTTATTTCTATAGAAAATTTTGTCGAAATTTTATTCTATAGAAAATTTTGTCAAAATTTTATTTCTATAGAAAATTTTGTCAATTTTTTTCTATAGAACATTTTGACAAAATTGTATTTTTCTATAGAAAATTTTGTCAACATTTTATTTCTATAGAAAATACTGTTAAATTTTATTTCTATAGGAAATTTTGTCAAAATTTTATTTCTATAGAAAATTTTGTAGAAATTTTATTTCTATAGAAAATTTTTTAAAAATTTTATTTCTATATAAAACTTTGTCAAAATTTTATTTATTCTGATAGTTGGTTGATAGTTTTGCTGCAAGTAGAGGATGCTGATGAGGAATGTGGTAATTCCGAAACGTGCGTCCATCCAACCATCTTGCAGTCTATAGGGCTTTGCCCAAATAAATTTGACAAACATTCTTTTCCTCTGTTGGTTAAGCTACACTTGTAGTTTAGTCAATGTATGGTTTTAAGCTGAAAAACAATAACAATGATTAAAGAACAAAACCAACAATAACAAAACAAAAATTTTATTTCTATAGAAAATTTTGACAAAATTTTATTTCTATAGAACATTTTGACAAAATTTTATTGCTATAGAAAATTTTGTCAAAATTTTTATTTCTATAGAAAATTTTGTCAAAATTTTTATTTCTATAGAAAATTTTGTCAAAATTTTATTTCTATAGAAAATTTTGACAACATTTTATTTCTATAGAAAATTTTGACAGCATTTTATTTCTATAGAAAATACTGTCAAAATTTTATTTCTATAGGAAATTTTGTCAAAATTTTATTTCTGTAGAAAATTTTGTAGAAATTTTATTTCTATAGATAATTTTGTACAAATTTTATTTCTATAGAAAATTTTGTACAAATTTTATTTCTATAGAAAACTTTGTTAAAATTTTATTTCTATAGAAAATTTTGTCGAAATTTTATTTCTTTAGAAAATTTTGACAAAATGTTATTTCTATAGAAAATTTTGACAAAATTTTATTTCCATAGAAATTTTTGTCCAAAATTTATTTCTACAGAAAATGTTGTCAAAATTTTATTTCTATAGAAAATTTTTAAAAAATTACCGATTTTGGTCCGATCGGACCACAATGGCAACCCTGTCCCATACATTAAAACTCTAGGTAGCACTACTTATCGTAACATATACACAAAAGACAATACATACACAAATGGAAAAGTACAGTACAGATCGCAACATATGTTTGCTTACGATAGATGATGTTGGAGAAATTCAAACACGGTGCTTCGAAACACGTCTATTACGTGGCAGGTCATGAATCGTGAATTTACGCGTATGAGGCAAACCCAACAAAGCACTTTCAAGAAAATGAAGGTTTGTTAAAAAAAATCTAGACATATCGCAAAAAGTTAATCGGATCCACATCAAATTTGATATGTGATGTCAGTATATAGTTTTTAACAACAGTTCAAAAATATAAACCGATCCCAAAATTTATCTCCTTTAGACTCCTGGAGGAATAAACTTCATTCGATTCGGTGGAAATTTGGTATTTGATGTCGGTATAAGCTTTCTAATAATCATGCAAAAATGCGTCGATATTGGTTCATAATTCTGTATAGCCCCAACAAAGTCCAACCACCATGATATGACTTCATGATCCTCATGGAAGTACAAATTTTATTCGATCCGATTGAAATTACAATTACCATGCGAAAATTCATATCAGTTCATAATTATTTATAGTCTACTCTATATAAACCGAACAAGATCTAAAGAGTCTTATATAGGTATTTAATTTTGAATTGGATCAATTGAATTTGTTTTGCTATCAATTTCAATTAAAAAATAATCTGATCAATTAATTTTGTGATTAAAACCTCATACACATTACACTTTCAAAATCCACTTTAAGTAAATTTCAACTGTCATTTTCCTTATAAAAAAGGTTTTCAAATCCACTTTTAGTAGATTTCGAGCCAAATGGGAATGAGCTATAAAACCAAAAATTATTTTTTTTTTCTACTTAACTGAGCTTTATGAAAATCGTCAGAAATTGCGCTGTTAAAATATTTTTACTTTTGTTTTTAATTATGAAAGTTTTCTCTTTTATTTTCAGCGGTTTGGACAGTTCATCCTGCAGTCAATGTATAGCTTTACTTAAAAAATTAGCCGCTTTGGGTCATACCATTGTCTGTACCATACATCAACCTTCGGCTCTGATATTTGAAATGTTCGATAAATTGTATACAGTAGTCGAGGGTCATTGTATATACCAGGGACCCATTAAAGAGTTAATACCCTTTTTGGCTGATCAAAATCTTCTATGTCCCAGCTATCATAATCCAGCAGATTTTTGTAAGTAAAAAAAAATATATCTAAAACAAACAATGTAAAATAGTTTAGTATTTTTTTTTGTTGTTTTTTAATTTGCATAATCTAAACAATGCCAATCCTATAATTTTATCTCTTTTCAGTGTTGGAAGTGGCTGTTGGTGAACATGAACGTGACTTGGAAAAGCTTATAAATGCGGCCAACAAAAAATATTACGAAGATAGTGATTTAAATCAATTAAATCGTGTAACACGACTAATAACCAAAATGCAAGGTGAGTATACAATAGGGATGTCATGTTTGACAGGGGATTTTTGTGAAAAAGTATTTTTGAAATCTGAAAGCATAACATACTCTAACGGCCATTTTCATGTAGCTCCGTTAGGCTTTAACTGCCAGTTAACAGAAAGTAAATTGCAAATATCTTCTCTCCAGTTAACTTTAACTGAAACATTTTCGTCAGTTAAGTTCCTAACTGCACACAAAAAAATATTTTTCTGATTCAATCACGAAATTAATTGATCCAATTAATTTTTTAATTGAAATGTCTTCAATCACGAAAATGATATTATCAATCACAGTTTTAATTGGGCATAGAAAAAATCCTTGATTAAAAAATTAATTGATGTCATTAGCAATTTTCAATTAATTTTTTAATTGATTCAATTAAAAATTTAATTGATTTTGAATGCAAACCCCAATTAATTGTTTATTTAAAAAGGTAACTATTTTCAACTACTTTCTGAATTGGCTTAGAGTTTTTATTTTGATTAAGAAATGTTCATCACTTTTTTTAACTGACTTAGTCTTCTGAATTTGATTAAAAAGTTAATTCTATCAATTAATTTTTTAATTAAAAATTTTAAAATTTTCAATCATTGACTTAATTAACCTAATGTTTCTATCTTGATTAAAAAGTTAATTGTATCAATTAATTTATTAATTGAAAAAACATTCAACTTCAATTAACTTTTTAATTGGAAATATTCTGGTGATATTTTTTTCTGTGTGGCATATGGAATATATATGCAAGTTTTAACTAAAACAATTTTCGTCAGTTAAGTTCCTAACTGGCATATGGAATATATATGCAAGATGACAGCTTCGTCCATATTACGGTTCAAAAGTTAGTTAGTTAACGGAACACTAACGGAGCTTTATGAAAATGGGGGTAAGGCCAAATCCAAATCGAATGAAAACAATTCTTTCTTTTGGAACAAAACTTTAGACAAACATAATTTCCCTTTTATTAAGAGCAGATAAACCCGAATTTATAATGATGTACATAATTGTCTCTAATATATTTTATGTTCTTAAAAAAACAACTGAGTCAAAAGAAAACTTGGTTTGTCTAGAATTTCGTTCCTCTCATCTCTCTTCTTTGAGTTTATATAAAATCTTGAAATGACATACCTAATAATTGAGTTTTCATCACCTTTGTTTTAAGTCTCTTTGGACTTTCGCCAAATAAAAAATTTAGCTCGCAAAAAAAAAACTATCTTTTTTTTCCACGTAAAAATATAATGAATGGCTGTAAGGCTGCGTCATCCGTAGTTTTGGATTTACCTGGTAGCAATTGAGCCTCATGTTGATTTTGTTTTCTTATGGCAAGCATGAATGGCCTACTATGACTTTTTTAATGTTGACTTTCTTTTTGCAAATTAGTTTCTGTTGTTTTTTCCTTTGCATTGTACGATGGATAATTTGTTTCAAATGCCTCACACTGAAATTATTTTGTAAAATGGAACAGTGGAAGATATTGAAGTATTTGTTGAAAGAGAATAATGAAACAATTGTGTCAACTATGCTAGGCGAGTGTGAATTTATAATACCGAGGAAACGGTTGTCGATGGCATAGGTTAAAGTGGCAGCCCGATTTAGTTTGAGGCTCACTTAGACTATTCGGTCCATTGTGATGTTGATGGCATAGGTACTAAGGGAGTTTTTCTGAAGGACCCAAACACCGTAATTCTGTTCGGTCGGTGATAAGTCCCCGGTGTAACAAAGAAAAACACATTTTTTTGTCAAAATTCGTTTTTATTATTCTACATAGTTCCCTTCAAGATCGCTACAACGATTATAACGACCTTCCAATTTTTTGATACCATTTTGGTAGTACTCCTTCGGTTTTGCCTCAAAATAGGCCTCAGTTTCGGCGATCACCTCTTCATTGCAGCCAAATTTTTTCCCTGCGAGCATCCTTTTGAGGTCTGAGAACAGGAAAAAGTCGCTGGGGGCCAGATCTGGAGAATACGGTGGGTGGGGAAGCAATTCGAAGCCCAATTCATGAATTTGTGCCATCGTTCTCAATGTCTTGTGGAACGGTGCGTTGTCTTGGTGGAACAACACATTTTTCTTCTTCATATGGGGCCGTTTTGCCGCGATTTCGATCTTCAAACGCTCCAATAACGCCATATAATAGTCACTGTTGATGGTTTTTCCCTTCTCAAGATAATCGATAAAAAATTATTCCATACGCATCCCAACAGAGGCCATTACTTTGCCAGCGCACTTTTGAGTCTTTCCACGCTTCGGAGATGGTTCACCGGTCGCTGTCCACTCAGCCGACTGTCGATTGGACTCAGGAGTGTAGTGATGGAGCCTTGTTTCATCCATTGTCACATATCGACGGAAAAACTCGGGTGTATAACTCGTAAACAGCTGCAAACACCGCTCAGAATCTTGAACACGTTGTTGGTTTTGGTCAAATGTGAGCTCGCGCGGCACCCATTTTGCACAGAGCTTCCGCATATCCAAATATTGATGAATGATATGACCAACACGTTCCTTTGATATCTTTAAGATCTCTGCTATCTCGATCAACTTCATTTTACGGTCATTCAAAATCATTTTGTGGATTTTTTTGATGTTTTCGTCGGTAACCACCTCTTTCGGGCGAACATTGCGTTCACCGTCCTCCGTGCTCATTTCACCACGCTTGAATTTTGCATACCAATCAATTATTGTTGATTTCCCTGGGGCAGAGTCCGGAAACTCATTATCAAGCCAAGTTTTTGCTTCCACCATATTTTTTCCCTTCAGAAAACAGTTATTTATCAAAACACGAAATTCCTTTTTTTCCATTCTTTTCACAATAACAAAAGTTGCTTCACAAAAGACGCTCTATCTCACAAACTAATTGACTTACAGACGTCAAATTTTGAGACGAATTATTTGAAGGTTGGTACTATATAAAAACAAGTATATACAGCACTAAGTTCGGCCGGGCCGAATCTTAAATACCCACCACCATGAACCAAATATTAGGGTTTCCTTTGAAATTTCAGGAGGGCTTGAGGACTTGAGGACACTTCCCGAAGATAAATTTAAAGATTTCACCTATGAGGACTATATCAGATTCTGTATTTATAAGAACCATTTTTGTTTGAGTTTTAGAGGAATCATTAACATCTCTTGTAAGTGTGCAAGAAAATTATAAAATAACATCTTGATTTGAAATCTTATATCTGTAGAAGTAAAATCTGAAAATTTTACATTGACTTTCAAGCAATTTTCATGATCAGTACGCCTTCTACACACTCAAGAAGTGAAGTCGGTCTATATGGAGGCATTACCAAATGGACCGATAAAAACTTAATCACATACACGTTTTTGTGAGCCAAAAATACCAGAATATTTACAATTTCAGCAAATCAGATAAAAACTATGGTTTCTAGAAACCCAAGGAGTTAAATCGGGAGATCGTTCTTAGGGGGCTATACTAAAATATGGACCGATACTCACCGTTTTCGGCACACCTCTTTATGAATCGAAAATACTTCTAGATTTCCAATTTCAGGCAAATAGGATAAAAACTTCGGATTCTAGAAGCCCAAGAAGTAAAATCGGGAAATCGGTCTATATGGGGGCTATACCGAAATATGGACCGATACTCACCATTTTCGGCACACCTCTTTATGGCCCTAAAATACCTCTAGATTTCCAATTTCAGACAAATTGGATAAAAACTACGGTTTCTATAAGCCCAAGACCCCAAATCGGGAGGTCGTTTTATATGGGGACCATACCAAAACATGGACCGATACTCACAATTTTTGGTACACGTATTTGTGGTCCTACAATATCTCTAGATTTCCAATTTCAGATAAATTGAATAAAAACAGCGGTTTCTATAAGGTCAAGAAGTAAAATCGGGAGATCGGTCTATATGGGGGCTATACTCAAATATGGGCCGATACTCAACATTTTTGGCACGCGTATTTGTGGTCCTACAATACCTCTAGATTTCCAATTTCAGGTAAATTGAATAAAAACTGCGGTTTCTATAAGCCCATGAAGTAAAATCGGGAGATCGGTCTATATGGGGGCTATACCGAAACATGGACCGATACTCAACATTTTTGGCACACGTATTTGTGGTCATAAAATACCTCTAGATTTCAAATTTCAGGCAAATTGGATAAAAACTACGATTTCTATAAGCCCAAGACCCCAAATCGGGAGGTCGGTTTATATGGGGACTATATCAAAACCTGGACCGATATAGCCCATCTTCGAACTTGACCTGCCTGCAGACAAAAGACGAGTTTGTGCAAAATTTCAGCACGATTGCTTCATTATTGAAGACTGTAGCGTGATTACAACAGACAGACAGACAGACAGACAGACGGACATCGTTATATCGTCTTAGAATTTCTCCCTGATCAAAAATATATACTTTATATAGTCGGAAATCGATATTTCGATGTGTTACAAGCGAATTGACAAACTTATTATACCCCCGTCACCATTCTATGGTGGTGGGTATAATAATATGCATTTAATACTAGCGACGCCATCTATGTGTCAGACCGGGGACTTATCAGCCAACCTGTTACAATGACATTTAAAACTATTGGACAGTTGACTTAAAACTATTGTATGTAATCTCCCAAACATAATATGTTCTAACATATTAAGATATATGTCGCAAACATGTTATGCTAGCTTATGAACATTATATGCTTGCACGTAAAAATGATGTGCTAAAAATTTGACTTCCAAACATATAATTTTTCTACACCCAAAACAGTCTTTTTCGTTAGTGTAGGTAAAAGTGCAATTAACAAAATTGAAGTTCAAAACATATCACAAATTACGAGCTACTTTTTTTCTGTATAGTATAATTCAATGATTTCAAACTACACGGATGAAAAAGACTGTTTTTCATATGTTTGGCTATAAACATTATATGTTTGGAACACAAATTTTTAAACACAATGTTTTTGAGTGCAAGCATATAATGTTCATAAACTAGCATAACATGTTTGGGACATATATGTTAATATGTTAGAACATATTATGTTTGGGACATAAAATGTTTTTAAATATAATATGCTTGGATGCAAACATATATTAATTTAGAAATAGCCTATAAACATATATGTGTTTAGTAGCTTGGAGCGCTATTTAACAGGGAGCGATATTGAATTAAGTTGGTGGTTGTTGCTTGTTATTACAAAATTAACATTTTATTTTTCCTTGGGCAATTGATCAGCTACTTCTTTGATCCTTACAAACTGTGTGGTCCGCTGTTCGAATCCCCGTCCGGCAAAAGGTAAAATTAAAATAAAAAAAAATCATACAATTGAATAATTTCTTCTACAATGTTTGTATTACAGAAAAAGGTGCTAAGAACTAAAAAATCTCGTGGAAGTGAGAAAAATGTGGGGGAATATACAATTGGGCAGAAACAAAATTTTGAGCATTCAGGTCGAAAACCTATGTTGTTAGCACCTATATTACCTGTTTATTTTCATAATTCATTATGATTGTAAATATATAAATAAATAAATAAAATTTTGAGCACAATATTGTTTGGGAGAATTTTTTTATAATATAATATAATATTTTTGGGTGCAAAATGCTTCCAAACATATTATATGTTCACATAATAACATATTGTTTTTTGGAAGACAACATTATTGAATTTGGATGCAAAAATACAAAATGTGTGGAACTTAGACTACCCAAACATATATTGTTTAGACCAATATGCTTTCAAACATGTTATATATTGGAAGAGATCAAACATATAAATGTTTGGGCAATACCCAAAAATGTATATGCTTGAAGCAAAATATGTTTGGGAGTATATGTTACAGAAGCGATTTTTTGTGAGCGTGTATGTAGTCAATTAATGTTTAAAAATAAATCTACTGCAGTATAATTTTTGCACATTCCACCTAACCTTCTAAGGGGTTACCATTAAATTAAAATGGCTTATTTTAAATATTTTATATGTATTGTGAAAACTTTATTAGCTCATGGAATTGCAAACTCTTTTTAAATGGCTTAATGAAATTTCTTAATTATAAGCGTAAAACTATTTTGCGAAAACTTTATTAGCAAACCCTCTAATGTAAGGTCTGCCATTATGTTTTTATATGATACATAGTCCAACAATTTATTTAATAACTTAAATATTTGCAGACTTTTTATTTTTCATTTGTGTTCTTTTTTATTGCAGTTGAAAAAGGTGACTTGGCAAATTGTCATCTTGCCACCGTCAATGACAAAAAACTCTCGAAAAGCTTTAATAGCCCAGTAGATAAAACTCAAAAGTCCACATTTTCAAGCTGTGATTATGCAAAACCTGCCACGGATGACTTGGCCTTAGAGGAAATGAAGGCCCTTAAAACCACGCCTGTTGATGGTCACATGGACATAACCAATGGTCATGCTATCGATGATGAACACCACAATCAAATGGATAAGCAAAAATCATGTAATGATGATGAGCTAACATTTGACACCGAAAAATTTACCAAAGCCTCGTTTCTAATGCAATATCTCTTGCTGTTGAATCGAATATTTTTATGTTCCAGACGTAATAGTGTAAGTACTAAAATTAAAAAAAAAAACAACATTTAGCCTTTTTATTCTCCAAGTTTTAAATATTTCCTCAACACGATGGAGATTTTAATGAATACCTTTTGGTATTCATTTTAATTTTCTGCTTTGATTACAATTTAATTTGTTTACGGTACAGTTCAGCGAAATAATAGGTGTGTTATAATGGAATGCTTTACTACAAAATGTTATAAAATCGCGAGCATTTAACATACAATTATAGTTCACTGGGTATGTAATGGTAACCAAGTACATAATATAATTGGCTTTAGCCCATAAAATACATTAGATGACATAACCTTGTTGTGAGCTTTATATAATTCTAATAAGTTTTCGAAAAAAAAAACGTGACTACTTCTTCACTGTTGACACAATGATCCACAGAGGTCATCTTCATAAATATTTAAATGTTCACAGTTTATAATTAATTCTGGCAAATGGTAATAACATTAACATAAATCTATGTCAAAATTTATTTGAAGTCTTTCAAGACATGTGGAACCATTTACATATAGTATGTTTGTATTATATATTTTAATGGTCATAAATAAAACAAGTATATACGGCCGAAAGTTCGACCAGGCAGAATTTCATGTACCCTCCACCATGTATTGCGTACAAAGTTCTACTAAAAGACTGTCATCTACAATCGAATTACTTGGTCTGTGGCAGTGCTGCCGCTAATGAAAAATTGAGTGAAGTAGATTTTGGAAAAAAGTGGAGTAGATTGAATAAAATTGAAGTAGCATACATTTTTGAAAACAAAACAATAGAATTTATTTTATTATACCCTCCACCATAGGATGGGGGTATATTAACTTTGTCATTCCGTTTGTAACACATCGAAATATTGCTCTAAGGCCCCATAAAGTATATATATTTTGGGTCGTGGTAAAATTCTGTGTCGATCTGAGCATGTCCGTCCGTCTGTTGAAATCACGCTAACTTCCGAACGAAAGAAGCTATCATCTTGAAACTTGGCACAAGTACTTGTTATTGATGTAGGTCGGATGGTATTGCAAATGGGCCATATCGGTCCACTTTTACGTATAGCCCCCATATAAACGAGAAGCAAATTTCATCCGATCCAGCTGAAATTTGGTACATGGTGTAAGTATATGGTCTCTAACAACTATGCAAAAATTGGTCCACATCGGTTAATAATTCAATGATTAAAATCGCTATGTTCATCGTAATTAAAGGAATAGGAAAAACAATTATGTAATATGGGGAAAAATTTTAAGATATGAAGCAGAACAAAAAGTGAAGCAGATTTTTGGAAGAAGGAGTGACGAAGTAAATTTTGTGAAAATGAAGCAAAATACTTCGATTGAAGTAGTAGCGGCAGCACTGGTCTGTGGTAATAGTTGTCGATGGCAAGGTATTTTAAATCTTCTTATGTAACAGGTTGGCTGATAAGTCCCCGGTTTAACAAAGAAAAACCCATTTTTTTTGTCAAAATTCGTTTTTATTATTCAACATAGTTCCCTTCAAGAGCGATACAACGATTATAACGACCTTCCAATGTTTTGATACCATTTTGGTCGTACTCCTTCGGTTTTGCCTCAAAATAGGCCTCAGTTTCCGCGATCACCTCTTCATTGCAGCCAAATTTTTCCCTGCGAGCATCCTTTCGAGGTCTGAGAACAAGAAAAAGTCGCTGGGGGCCAGATCTGGAGAATACGGTGGGTGGGGAAGCAATTCGAAGCCCAATTCATGAATTTTTGCCATCGTTCTCAATGAATTGTGGCACGGTGCGTTGTCTTGGTGGAACAACACTTTTTTCTTCTTCATATGGGGCCGTTTTGCCACGATTTCAACCTTCAAACGCTCCAATAACGCCATATAATAGTCACTGTTGATGGTTTTTCCCTTCTCAAGATAATCGATAAAAATTATTCCATGCGCATCCCAAAAAACAGAGGCCATTACTTTGCCAGCGGACTTTTGAGTCTTTCCACGCTTCGGAGACGGTTCACCGGACGCTGTCCACTCAGCCGACTGTCGATTGGACTCAGGAGTGTAGTGATGGAGCCATGTTTCATCCATTGTCACATATCGACGGAAAAACTCGGGTGTATTACGAGTTAACAGCTGCAAACACTGCTCAGAATCATCAACACGTTGTTGTTTTTGGTCAAATGTGAGCTCGCGCGGCACCCATTTTGCACAGAGCTTCCGCATATCCCAATATTGATGAATGATATGACCAACACGTTCCTTTGATATCTTTATGGCCTCTGCTATCTCGATCAACTTCATTTTACGGTCATTCAAAATCATTTTGTGGATTTTTTTGATGTTTTCGTCGGTAACCACCTCTTTCGGGCGTCCACTGCGTTCACCATCCTCCGTGTTCATTTCACCACGCTTGAATTTTGCATACCAATCAATTATTGTTGATTTCCCTGGGGCAGAGTCCGGAAACTCATTATCAAACCAAGTGTTTGCTTCCACCGTATTTTTCCCTTCAGAAAAGAGTATTTTATCAAAACACGAAATTCCTTTTTTTCCACAATAACAAAAGTTGCTTCACAAAAGACGGTCTATCACACGAACTAATTGACTTACAGACGTCAAATGTTGACACGAATCATTTGAAGGTTGGTACTATATAAAAATAATATGCATTTAATACTAGCGACGCCATCTATGTGTCAGGCCGGGGACTTATCAGCCAACCTGTTAGTGTTTATGTTAAAAAAATGAATGCATAGAGAGAACAATAAGATAATAAAGGAATGTTTCAAATACAATAAAAACACGTTTAGAAAGGAGTTATGTGCAATATTGGATTTAGAAATGCAAAATAATAGATATGAATGTCCTACTATGCTAGATAGATGATGTCTTGAAAATACAGTATCCTCATGCAATATTTATAAAAGAACAAGAAATATGTATAAAGCGAAAATAATAAATACTAGAAATAATTATATAAACCACAAAATAAATGCGAGCGAAATATCAGAAACAAATGTGGAAGGAAGATTTGGTACTAAGAAATGAGAAATGTGCAATAGAGACTGTGATATTTAACCAAATAGAGTATAAGGACAGCAAAATGATAGCGAATAAATTCAACGAGTATTATGTAAATAGTATTCGAATGATAAGATATGAAATAAGGGTGGTTAAAATTTCAAGGGCCGATGTTTAAAAGGCTAAAGTGGCAGCCCAATTAAGATTCAGGCTCACTTAGACTATTCAGTCCATTGTGATACCGATGTTGATTTTGAATAAAACACAAACTGTTTAGGAAATTATTGTAATTTTATTTTATTATGATATATTGGTATTACTCAATTATGTATGGAACAAAATATCGGCCAAATGGGCGCCGCGACCTCGGTGGCACACCTTCATCCGATGGTCCAAATTTTCGATGACGCTGAGGCATAATGGATGTTCTATGCCGTTAATGTGCCGAATTATCTCATCCTTTAGCTCTTAAATTGTTGTTGGCTTATCGACTTACACCTTTTCTTTCAAATAACCCCAAAGAAAAAAGTCCAACGGTGTCAAATCACATGATCTTGGCGGCCAATTGACATCGCCATTACGTGAGATAACACGGCCATTGAATTTGTTGCGCAAAAGAGCCATTGTTTCGTTAGCTGTGTGGCAAGTGGCACCGTCCTGCTGAAACCACATATCGTCCACATCCATATCTTCCAATTCGGGCCATAAAAAGTTCGTTATCATCTCACGATAGCGAACACCATTCACAGTAACTGTCTGACCGGCCTCATTTTGGACAAAAATACGGCCCGATGATGTCGCCAGCCCATAAACCGCACCAAACAGTCACTCTTCGTGGGTGCATTGGTTTTTCGACAATCACTCTTGGATTCTCATTCGCCCAAATGTGGCAATTCTGTTTATTGACGAATCCACTGAGGTGAAAATGTGCCTCATCACTGAAGATGATTTTTTTCGAAAATTGATCATCCACTGTTGCCATTTCTTGGAACCATTCTGCCCATTCACGATGTCCATGGTTCAAATTAAGTAAGTCTGAAATAGAGAAATGTCAAATAAAATTCGGAAAAAAACTTGGCGTTTAGGTGTGGTTCACATTCAACATCGGCCCTTACAATTTAACCACCCTTTATAATAATATAATAATACTTTAAATAAATATAAAAAAGAGGCACATTAAATACTTTAGTACTGGATTGGTTTATTTAGAGGAACCTATAAATAATTATGAACCGATAGTACACAGAAAAAGTAGCTCGTATTTTATAACAAATTTTGAACTTGAATTTAGTTTATCACACTTCTACGCAATTAGTTAAAATTTCAAAAATTTTATGAAAATCTCGTAAAAATGATTATTTTGAATTCTTTTGCAGTTCATACCACAACTTAAAATTTAAACATTTTACTTAAAGTGATATACCCTGATATAGTTTGAAAATACAAAGATTTGGTCAGTTTGTCGTGACAGTAACGAAATTTGTACTTACACATATTACAAAAATGTTTTCATACCAATCAGTTTAATTTTATAAAAATTAATGATTGTTTTTCTTAAATGGTAGTAAAAATGACCATAATTTGACCCTTAAGACAGTTTTACGAGATTTTCATAAAAGTTTTAAAATTAGGACTAACTAGGTAGAAGTGCGATAAACTAAAGCTCAAAACTTGTCATAATTTATGAGCTATTTTTGTTCTGTGTAATAAAGTTTTGCATGGCAGTTAGAGAGTCAAATTTCAACTGACTACCAAACTAGATATAAGTTACATGGCGTTTGAAGTATCTTCCAGGATGAAATTTCGGCTAAAGCACTCGTCGATGAGGTCATTGTCGCTATGAGTCGCTGTTGATGAGGCCATTATTATACCAGCTTCTTTGTCGACAGTCAAGCAGCTATAAAGGCCTTGGGAAATGCAGACATATGGTCTGAGGTAGTCAGCAGCTGTCATAGAGAGCTTAGGGTTCTCACTTATAATTTGTGCTGGGTACCTGGAATGAATAATTTGCCATGGCGTAGTCGTCATTATCTGCAGACTTTGAAATTCCCATGATATTATATCAAACTCACATTTACTGGTATATTACTTTCGGTTTTGGCAAACAAACTGAAGCTTTGAGACGACAATCGTTGCTGCTTTTATAGTGCCTTTCGATACTGGGAATTTCGATATCGCCATGGACATGGTTTGGGTATATTTCGCACAGAGTTGGAGATAATTTTGTGTCACTAAAGAGTCTAGGTTAGGTTAGGTATAGTGGCAGCCCGGCTCACTTAGACTATTCAGTCCATTGAGATACCATAGTGGTGAACTTCTCTCTTATCACTGAGTGCTGCTCGATTCTATGAAACCCTCAGAAATGTCACCAGCATTACTGCGGTGGGATAATCCACCGCTGAAAAACTTTTTGGTGTTTGGTCGAAACTGGGTTTGAACCCACGACCCTGTGTATGCAAGGCGGGCATGCTAACCATTGCACCACGGTGGCTCCTAAAGAGCCTATGGTAGTGATAATGTTGGCAGGGAGTATAGACTTGACTTATAATTTGTAAAAATGCACTTCACAGAAAAGCGTGAATTTGAAATAAAATTAAATACTTATTTGTGTTTCTCATAATGATGAGATTGAATGAAAGGGTACAAAATCTGAGAGCAAATGTTTATTTAAAAGGTATGAAAATCCAAAACCAAAAAGCGATTTAATTTCAAATCGTTTTCTTTCTAAAGGTTGAGTTACATAGCACGCGTTAATCCGTGCATTGATGGAAGGGTTGATATTTTTCAGTTTGAATCACTCTAACAAAACGGTTGCATTCAAAGAGAAAATTCAACTCTTCAATCAACCGACGCATGGTATATAACTCAACCTTAAGAAAAAATTAAAACATATGCCTTGAGTAATTGAAATTCTGGTATTTGCGGCAAATTTTGTGAAAGATTCGGGACACTTCCTGGAGACGAAATTCCGGAGCAATCTAGGCGAATCCCGGCAATCTGGCAAGCCTAATTGTACCACCGGCAGAGAGAATAAAAATACAAGAGGACGAAAAAGTGAAGCGAAACTGCGTCAGTAGTTGGCAAAATTTCTCTAATATCATGCAGTTTTTGTCGGCGCTTCTCTCAAATATCATACAGTTTGCGTCGGCGTCACCCAGTTCAATTCTCTGTCGGCTTTACGAAAAGTAAGGATAATAGAATTTAGAACCTACTTTGTAATAACAAATGTTCTTTTATATAAATCTTTTCATTCTATTAATTTTTTTGACAGACAATTTGAAATTATAACTGCCGATGCCTTTATAAAGGATTTATCAAAACAGCGCCTCGACCGCAACGTTGGTAATACCAAAGCTGCAGGCATTGTGCGACATCTATATGGTTGGCATTTGTTGTTTTTGTAGAAGAGCGCTTTTCGTTCTCTTGTATTTTTATTCTCTCTGCCAACGGTGGAGTTGCCATAACAACGTCTAACGATTATTTTAAGACTTCATGGAAGAAAAATGAGTGCCGTTCATGAAATCGTGAACATTTCGTTTTGATTTTTTGTGAACGTTTCCGTTTCATTTTGTCACCTTCCGTTCACGATTGTGAAACACATTTTTTTCTGTTAGTGAATCAACTTTAAGGTAGACGGATGTTTTGAACTTTGTGAGCGACTTTAAAGAATAAGTTGGAAAAATTTACTACTCCAAAAGGCTCCGGAAGTGAAATCTCGGGATCGGTTTATATTGGAGCTATATATAATTATGAACCGATGTAGACCATTTTTTCAATGCTTGTTAGAGGGTTGTCTCTATCTCACGATAGGTAACATGACGATCTTGCAATATCAGTTAGCGCACAGCATCAATGCTTTCCGGACCAACAATTGATTTGGACGACCTTCAAGAAATTTGTCTTGGAGTGAACTACGAACTCGGTTTACGGAACTACATCGCCAAAAATTGAACTTAGTTCAATGATGCACTGTTGTTGATTTAATCCACGTCGAAATTTGTAAAAAATAATCGCAAGAAAATATTCTCGATTTAATTCCATTTTGTGGGCAAGATGAATCTTCTAAGTTGCTGTTGTATAGTTCTGGATGGAACTAGTTAATTGGAACTAATGATTTTAAGGAACTGGGGAAACTAGTTCCAACTCTTTCGATCTTTTAGTTCCAAAGTTCATTTTCTTTTTGAGCATAATACTGTGCTCTCGTAAAATTTTTTTGCAATCCTAATGGACATTTCTGCCAGAAAAAAACTCCCAATAGGTTTCCATGGCTTGTGAAATGATTTATAGATTTGTTTATTACGCTTTATGAAGACCTTTCTTTAGTTTATAAACTCCCCAGCAAAAAAATTTGGAAGTTCATCCAAAGGCACAACTTTACAAGCACTTCCAGAAGATGCACTCCCAATGATGTTCTTTATTTTAACTACCCAAGAAGTTCTTTTAATTCAATTTTTTATAACTTGTTTTTTTTTCATACTTTAATGGGTAATTTTAACTTTTTTGCTTCAAATAGGTTAAAAACAGACTAAGAATTCATGAAATGGTACAAATCATTTAAATTTTATCGAAAAAAATGCTAAATCCAATCTGAAATAATTGTGCATTTTTGAAAATGTTTCAGGTAAAACGTTTCCGACAAGCGTTAGAATCCATTAAAAATTATTATTTATTTGACAAAATATCACAGAATTTTTTAATTTAAATCCAAAACATTGAATTCGGATCACACCTAAAGAAGTGATGCAAATTCAGTGCAACGGCTGTTGAAAGGTAGGAATTCCGTCCTATGACAAGAAGCGATGAATTTAACACTTTCGGATACAAAAAGAACATTTTCATTACTTTTTTGGCGATGCTTTTTTTGCTGGGTCTAAGCAGAAAATGAGGGGCACTGATATGGGAAACGAAATTGAAAAAGGAACTAGTATCTATTGCGGAACGGAACTAAAAAGAGTGATCACTTAAATGAATTATAATTCAGAACTCTACTGTAAACAAAACAAATAGCACTCGCATATCAAAACGTTCTGAGAACGTATAACCTTAAAAATATCAAACTTTACGATAGAGCTGTCAGTTGTGGGATTGCAACATTAGAGTTGCCCAATCCCGAAATATATATACCAAAAAGTGGACCGATATGGTCCATTTTCGATACCATCTGACCTCAATCAATAACAGTTACTTGTGGCAAGATCGATAGATTGTTTCTTTCGGACATTAGCGTAATTTTAGCAGAAAGATTGACGGACATTGCTACTACGACCTAAAATATTTACCTATAATATACAATGTTAGTATACCTCCCATTTTATGGTGGAGGGTATAAAAAACGTGTTTTAAAATAAAGATTACATAGGCTGTATTATTAAGAACCTCCCATTTAAATATATGTATAAATTTCGTTGATTAAATGTAACACAAATGATAAAAAATTTAAAAAAAAAAATAATAAAGGGTTACAAAATAGAACGAGACACAAATCTATCAACACGTGAACAAAAGTTGGCACTGGTACAACTAAACAAAAGTTGGCACTGGTACAACAAAGTTGGCACTGGTACAACTAAACCACTGAATATATTTCTTCAAAACATTCAAACGTATATCTTTATTTAGTCAAAATTGTGTATGGTTTTAAAAGATGGAGGGGCCTTTCGAGATTTACTCAGAATTTTAATAAGATCAAGGGTATAATATTTAATCAAGAACACCTATTTGTGTTTAACATTTTGTTTTAATTGCAAATACCTATTAATAGAAATGCATATTAATAGAGGAGGTTTATATATTATAATTAATTCCTCAACGCATGAACCAGTTTCTAGAACTACATACATACATCTGTGACAAAGTCCAATAAAAATAAGTTGGGAAATCCATGTGCATAGTAGCAGCAATAAAAAATAAAATTGTTTGTTAAACACAAGCTATAAAAGAATCCCGGCACATATGCATCCATCATCATTATTGACAATTTAGAAAAAAAAAACGAGTCTATAATTAAATATCTCGACTTTGTGCCTAGTTACGGTATTTGAACATGAAATTCGTTCTAACGAATAAAGCATTGATTCTTTCAACTTTATTGCATACATGAATGAATGAGTGAACATTGGTTTAGTAACGATCTTAGAATTAACCTTCACACACTTTATGTCCCCCAAAGCGTGACGGAGTTGTGCTATTGCAATTTTGGTTTACTGGCATGCCATGTCGTGAAACAATGCTGTAACTTTAGTTTAAGCTTCAACTGCAAACTTAGACCACAACATTTGATGAAGTTTATTGATTCTTTAGCAAGCTATACATGTTTTTTTTTATAACAATTTTAAGTGTTATTGAATAATCATCATTTGCTTAACCATAATATACATAATAAATGTACACAAGTACATTTATTATGTTTAGCTTTAGAACTAAGAAATAGCTAATGCCATCCGTTGGGCGCCAGGTTTTGTATGGGGCTTTATTTTACAAGGATTTAAGGCACAGTTGTAGCATAGTGTTTTTAAAGAACCGATATTAATTGTTAGTGTCAAGGAGTGAATCCATAAAAGGGTTATTATGCATGACAATAATAGATCTTGACAAGAAAAGATGCTAAAAATGTATGGTAGACACAGCAAAAAAAACTGCTAAAACAGCAAAATTTCATGTGAAAAGTATTCACAAACAACCTGTAAAACAATGTTAAAAGATCAAGCTTTGTAGTTGCTCAAACATAGAATTTTTATCTAATTAAGGCAAAAAATCAAACGAAATGTTTGCCAATTGCATTTATGAAAAATATAATAGCAGATATGGAATACGATCACCCCAAACCTGTTTCAAGAGTAAAATATTATTTTTGGACGGAGAACATGAGAGAATACTCTTTTCTCGGCAAACACACACTGAAAAAACAGTGAACCCTTTTCCATTGCAAAATGAACTAAACTGTAGTAATATTGACCATGATTTAGCCCTTAAGATTTTTTTCAACTTGTCTAGTTTATAATTCTCTTAAATTTTAGTTCATCTATAACATTGTATTTTAGTTCATTTTTACAACACCATAAGATTTATATACCCCTACCAAGTTAAAAAGTCAGTATTATTTTGTTTTACTTGCTTATTTTGTGGGAAACCCGATAATAAAAATTGGTTAACAGTCTCTTAACAATGTCGACGACTAAACTATAAATAAATCAATCATTTCACAGTACAGAGAAATAAAATAATTAAAGGAACAACAAACGGTCTTACAATTATGAAAATGTTCATACATTAAAATTAAACTTTCTTTAAGCAAAAGTACTTTATTATAAAAATTTATGATGAAAGTTCTTAATACAATGTTTTTTGTGAATAAAAATTATGACCACGTGGAACAGAGAGTAGTTCATTTGAACCCGCTGTTTGGACATTTTGACTTATCCTTTTTTTATTCATCGTAGGTAATTTTTTCACATACCTTGCTGGAAAAAAATGGAAACAATAATGAAGATTGTTAAAAATTAACACCATGTAATGAAATATAATTTTAATTCTTCATTTTAGCTTGTAACTTACCATATTTGGGGGCATTTTATCGAATGGTGTAAGGAATTCAACTTTTCTTTGGAAAACGTATCTCATGAATTGGTACCTGAAACAATTAGAGAAATAATGAAGTATTCTATATAAACTCATAAAACTGTGTTGTTATCGATGTGAAGGATATAATAAAATAAATATTCTAGTGGAAAGAAAGCCAGAGTTTTAATATAAAACTTACCAATTCTCTATTAAATTGTACGCTGAGGGGAAATATAAAAAGTTGTCCAAATTTATTTTGGGCTATTCTGAAATTAAATATTTATTTTTTACATTAAATAAAATTATTAAATAGGTTTCCAAAAAATCTAATGAAAAAAATAATATTATGCATAAAAAAACAAATATTCTGGATAAAAGAAAGTTAAAGAATCCTTACCAATTCACTATTAAATTACAAGCAAAGGAGTACTAACATTTTTTTCAAATTTTTAAGGGGTTATTCTGAAATTAAATATTTGTTTTTTTACATTAAAATATTACATTGGTTTCCAAAAAAAATGATTAAAGAAATACTAAAATAAGGTATTAAAAACCTATAATTTTGATGATAAAAAGGTCATAAAAACGTAAATATTCTAGTTGAAAGAAAGCCAAATTTTAAAAGAAAACTTACCAATTCTCTATTTTCGAACCCATCTGGAGTTGCTCTGAAATTAAATATTGCTTTTACAACAAAGAAAAACATTAAACTGGTTTCCAAAAAAAAAATAATTAACAAATAATAATATACATAAAAAATATTATTTTTAAAAGAAAGCCATATTAAAAAAACAATACTTACCAATTTATGGCTAAACTATACGCTGAGATATAACAAAAATTTTCCAAATTCATCTGGAATTGAATATTAATTTTTTACATTGAATAATAAAAATTTCAATACACTTTCAATTTCAACAATAACTTTTCTCGAAACTACCGATAAAATATTAATAACTTTCATTTAAAAGGTTTAATAAACAAACACCAATATATGTCTCAAAATTCCAAAATATTCCATGCCTTTATATTCCCTTGTTGCATACCTGCTTAAAAGATGCAAAAACCCACGCCAACGCCAACTGTACAACTGAAGCATGCCAAACAAAACCAAGCAAAGCCAAAACATTCCTACAACAACAAAAACACATGTGTCTTTATTGAAAACAACACCTCATCCAGCCAATAAACCATCCAAGAATAGCAAACACACACACAAACCACTAAGTGAACCAAAATAAAAACAACCCCACGCTCATGTATACACAACAAAACTCAAGTAACATCATCTTTACATTAATCACATTCCACTATGCCGATAAAGATCTCTGTACTACTATGCATTAGTTCATCGCGAAACGTTTAACTTAAAATTTGCAAAATTTTCATGAAATGTTATCTACCATTTTTGACGAAAATGTCTATAAATTTAATTACATGTGAACTAAAAATATTTCATTGGGTAATTTTTTACCAACAATTATTAACTATAGGAATTGTCAGTAAGAAATTCCTATCCACTTTCAAGTTCTTTTTTCGTAAAAAAATATTTTCTCATACAAAAAAATCTTATAGTAAATTGCACTTATTATTTAGAAAATACTTTACATTTCACAAGTAGTTTTATAGCATGACAAACGAATTTTTAACTACCAGTTAAGAATTTTCTTAAGGAAATTTCCATCGTATTTTGTAGGCCATGAACTAAACGATTGCTACTTAGAATTTGTAAAATTTCCTTTCGAGTAGTTAATTTTCGTTGAAGATACGAAAAATGAACTAAAATTCTGCAAAAATTCTTGTAATAAATTATTGTAAAAATCTTCTTAAATTTACGAGACACTTTTTTTTCTGGGCATATATTTTTTTTCCTTGTCAAGAGCCTATAAACTTTTCAATGAAATTGTTTTGTTCTTAAGGTGATTATTAAGTTCGCAAATTTTATTATAACTTGATGGGGAATAGCCCAAGCAAATTTTCACATAGTTTGTATTCCTTAAAATGAATTATTAAATGGATTATTAAAGAAAAGTAATCGTGAAAAAATGACGATTTTAGCGGCTACGCTCGAACTTAATACTCTCCTTTATAGTTAAGTGATTCGACTTAAAATTGGGTATCCTAGCATGAAAGAAAATTTTGTTTGACTAAGATCAACTTGGTTTTAATAATTCTGAAAAATTCTTTACAACAAATGAAATCATCTTTAAAGTCAATAAATTGTTTTTTTTTTTTCTATCTTTACTAAAAAGCAAAAAAGCATTTCAAAATATAAGATGGCTTTCAACACTTTATGGCTTTTTTTACTTGAAGCAAAGCACGTTTTCTCTTTCTAGTCAAGTCTGAATTTGGAAATTTAATGTCGTTATCATATTTTTAAAATACTTATATAGCATATGAAGACAAAGTTGAAAAAACTAATAAATTAAACTCTATTTCCTAGAATAAAATACGCAAACCTTAAATTTAAAAGAGAATTGTGTCTTAAATTTGTCCTTACTTCAATTCTGCGCTTAGAGTATTCAGTCCTATGTACACACTCAAAAAAAACTCGCTTCTGTAACATATACCCCAAACACATTTTGCTTCAAGCATATATATTTTCACGATTGGTCCAAACAAAATATTGTTTGTATTGTTCAAACATATTATGTTTCACCTTAGGCATATACTGGTAGGAAAAAATTTTAATGACATTTTCCTTGTGTATATATATTCTTAAGGTGCCAATTGGTTACTTCCATTCTTTTACTTGCCGCATACTCTCTAGGTCTCTCTTTCTAAAAACATATATGCTATTTCTGAATTAATATATGTTTGCATCCAAGCATATTATATTTACAAACATTTTATGTCCCAAATATAATATGTTCTAACATATTAACATATATGTCCCAAACATGTGATGCTAGTTTATGAACATTGTACGCTTGCACTTAAAAATATTGTGTTTAAAAATTTGAGTTCCAAACATATAATTTGTACACCCAAACATATGAAAAACAGTCTTTTTCGTCCTTGTAGTACCACAGTGATGATCAATTATCAATCCGATAACAAATAAACTTTAGCATATGCTCCATGTTGGGCGCTATTTAGATTCACAGAAAAAAAATCACAAAAATATTTCCAACTAATAAGTTGATTGAATTTGGAAATTTTTTCTATTATTTAATAAATTAATACAATTAACATTTTAATCAAGATAGAAGCATTAAGTTAACTAAATCAATGATTGAAAATTTTTAATTAAAAAATTTATGGATACAATTAATTTTTTAATCAATCTCGGAAGACTAAGTCAATTAAAAAAAGTGATGAAGTTTTTTTTTTAATTTTAAATAAAGATGTATTTCAAACAATCAATTTTAATCAAACTTATAACACAAAGTCAGTTAAAAAAGTAATTGAAAATACACACACCAAAATTTCACGAACATTTTTCCAATTAAAATTTTGATTGAGTTTTAAAAAATATTCAATTAAAAATTTAATTGATTCAAAAAAATTTTTAATTGAAACAAAAATCAATCACAAAAATAATAGTATCAATTAATTTTTTAATTGGATCAATTAACTTTTTAATTGACCTTCAATTAATTTTTTAATTGATACTATCGTTTCTGTGATTGAAGACATTTCAATTAAAAATTAATTGGATCAATTAATTTCGTGATTGAATCAGAAAATTTTTTTTTGTGTGTAGTTACGTTTTTATTCAAAAAATTAATTGAGTGTTACAATCAACATCATTTAAACTTTTAATTGAATCAATAGAAATTTGCTAATGAAATCAATTAATTTTTTAAGTATTTTAAAGTAGTTTTTATGCCCAATTCTATCATTTTTGTGATTGTAAACATTTCATTAAAAACTTATTTTGGATTAATTAATTGTTTGGTTTGTTTGTGTGAAAATATCGGCCTCATTTTGGAGATTCGTAGTCTAGCAGATTAATGTGATCGACTTTAGTTTATGCCCCACATTGGGCGCCAGTTTTTTTGGGGTGTGATATTACAATGCAAGACCTTGTTACAATTTAATCTGTTTAGACTTTATATTATGTTCCCAGGCTACTTTGAGTCCTATATATTTTTTTTTTGTTTTTGTTTCAGTTTCTTACGTTTTTTTTAATAAAGTATATACATTGAAACTTTTGTACATTTCTTTCCATATTTTTTTGGCAATTGTTTTTTTTTTTTTTTTTGAGTATGAGTAAATACCCCAATTGGGCTCCAGTTTTAAAATGGAATTCTGCATATCAGGGATTTAAAGCCTTGTTGTAGTATACTATTATTAATAATGATTAATTCGTTATTAAAGTGACTTAAACATTTGACTCACGTTGGGCGCCAGTTTTAAAATGAGGTTAGATAAAAAAGACTGACATTGGGACATAAAGTTCAGTTATAGCATAATATAATAACTACAGATTTTACCCAATATCCCTCCTGTTGGGCATCAGGACAGATATATTTATGATATAAATCTATTTTTTTAATTGTCTTATATTATTTTTTTGTCATGTATACTGATTCAATATATGTTTTTAGATCAATTTCGTTTTTTTATTAATACCGCAATCACTTCTTTATTATTAATTTATGCATGGTCTTCTAAACTTTTCTATATGTCTTTCACTAAAATTTATTATATATATTTTTTTTTATTTGGTATTTCTTTACAGTTTCTACTGCTAGCTCGTTTGGCATCACATGTGGTTATTGGCATTATATTTGGCTATTTGTACATAGATGTTGGCAATAAGGCCAATACAGTATTGGGCAACTATGTCTATCTCTATGGGTCAACTTTGCTTCTGGTCTATACTGGTAAAATGGCTGTGGTTCTAACATGTAAGTTTTTGTCTAGCATTGTCAAACAAAAATTAAAACTTGTTTTTCTAACCCGTTTCTACATACTAGGTCTTTTTATTAAATTTTGTAAAACTTATGTTTGAGAATTTACTTATTTGTGAATTAAAATTAAAACAAAAATGTCAACTGATTGTTTGCATTACTGTAGCCTTGCAGTACCTTATATAGGAAGTTGGGATTCAAATTTCCTTATTCATATTCGGTTTATATAAATTGGAATAGTACACTCAAAAAATTATACTTGGTTCGAGAGATTTTAACCTTCCTTTAAAGATTTTGATATTGATTCCGAGCCAAAGATGTGACTTCTGTAAAATAAATATGACTTCTGTCTAACTTTATTTATCGAATTTTCATTCTCTCGTAAAAAGCTATTCACGTAACATACAAACAAGTGCCTATTTAAAAATCCCAATTTAAACTGATAAATGTTTTCTTACTTAAAAAAAAAATAGATGCAAACTCATAGCCTACCCATAAAAAACTATCACCACATTTTTTCCAATTAAAATTTTAATTGAATTCTAAAAAAATTTTTTTAATTGAAATAAAAATCAATTACAGAAATTAATAGCATTAATTAATTTTTAATTGTATCAATTAATTGTTTAATTGAAATATTTTTTTTTCTGTATATATATTTTTTTTGTTTTCTGTGTATATTTGAAGCGTTTTTATCTTAAATGATTCGGTATTTCAATGAATTTAAGGACGATTTCATTAATTTAAAACTGTTTTTCTTCACTATAACGAAAATAATCCTTATTTAATTGTCCATAATTTTATGAAAAAATAATTTTGAAGCAATGATTATAAACTTTCTTTTCATTTTAAATTATTTTAAAGAATGTTGTCCTTAATATTGTGTAAATTGCGTGTCCTAATATTTAAGGTGCATAATCTTCCATATTATTACAATATATTTTTTAGTGTACAAAGCATACATGCATACAAGTGTTCGTCTATCGACAGTCGCTTATTCTATATTAAATGACTGTATTAAAAAATCAGTACCTAAAATTTCGTTTAAAAAAACGACTGGTACACCTTGGAATTCAAAGCAATTAGCAAAGGCTAAAAACAAAAGAATAAATTATATAGAAAACTTATATAGAAAATTTAGAAAATATTACTGGAAATGCTATTGATTTTGGCGAAATATTGTGTTGCCCGATCTGATTGTAACTTGGAGAATAAAAGATCTTATAAATTGCACATATCAAATGTAAAAAGTGAACTGAAACGAAAACCTAAAAGATTTTATGGATTTATTATCTCCAAACGCAGTGATAGAACTTTTCCTAAGTCACTTAAATTTGGATCTGTTGTCGCAGATGATGATGCTGGAATTACCAATCGATTCGCAGACTTTTTGAATCAACTTACTCAACCAAGCCCTGTGATGAATGTAATTCATATCCTTACTCAATACCGCAATCTTGTCTTATCAATATACAATCAGTGAATATCAATACTGTTTATGAAAATTTGCGATGCCTTAAAAATGATAATATTCCAGGTCCAGATGGTATTCCTGCTTGTTTTGAAACAATGTGCTGATAATCTTTCTCTTCCTCTATGCGAATTCAACAAATTACTTGGTTCAGGAATTTTTCGGACATTATGGAAACAATCCTTTATTATACCATTATTTAATTATTATTTGTAATTATAGAGGTATAGCCAAACTGAATGCTATTCCGAAACTTTTTGAGAAGATTGTGACTGAAGTTCTTTGTTTTCAAATATCACCAATTTTATCTAACTGTCAACATGGCTTTAGAAGATCTAGATCAACGGTAACTAACCTAATAGAGTTTACTTCATTTATAAATGATGGATTCAAAGAACGCAAGCAAACTGATGTTGTCTATACTGACTTTAGTAAAGCAATTGATAAGGTGAATCATAAACTTTTACTACGGAAATGGGAGTTTATGGGTTTCAGTGATATGTTTTGAAAATGGCTTCGCTCTTACTTGACTGGTAGAACACAGAAAGTTAAATTTCGTGATATGCTTTCTAGAGACATTGCTGTATATTCGGGAGTACCACAGAGAAGCCGATTCTTTTCAACCTGTTTATAAATGATTTACCAGAATCAATATTTCGGTGTAACGTTTTAATGTACGCAGATGATGTTGAAATTTTTCATTTTTGTAATGATCATACTGGTCAACTAATTTTACAAGGGGATCTAGACAGATTATTTCAGTGGTGCAAGGTGAATCTGATGGAGCTGAACATATCGAAATGTAAACATAGGTCATTTTTTACTCATGGTTTTATCAAAAGGTGGAGCAAGGAGTTTTCTGATCCGTCTGTAACAAAACTGTTATATATTTTGTTTGTGCGCTGTATACAAGAAAACACACAGAAAACAAATTTGTTGTGCCAACCATTTTTTTTGCCAACCAAATTATTTGGTCCCATCTACTATCACAATATTTGTTAGAGCAATCAATTGTTGTCTGACACAACTATACAGAAAATTGTTTGGATGACTAAATTTTGGGTACAATAACCTAATTGGAAATCACAACCAATAAGGTTTCATTCGTTTGTTAAAAGAATTATCTGTTTTTTCGGAAAGCCAATTATTATAAAATTAAAGAAAACGTCCTTTAAATGATTTCAGATTTTATATTATTTGATTGTATTACAAATTAATATGTCTTATATTGATCATTTACCTCGGCATTTGTGGTTCTTGGTGCACGGTTCTCAAAATATCTTCTTCTTAAGTCATCATTTGATAACAGGTTGGCTGATATGTCCCCGGTCTAACAAAGAAAAGCACATTTTTTTGTCAAAATTTGCTTTTATTATTCAACATAGTTCCCTTCAAGAGCGATACAACGATTATAATGACCTTCCAAGTTTTTGATAACATTTTGGTAGTACTCCTTCGGTTTTGCCTCAGTTTCGGCGATCACCTCTTCATTGCAGCCAAATTTTTTCCCTGCGAGCATCCTTTTGAGGTCTGAGAACAAGAAAAAGTCGTTGGGGGCCAGAACTGGATAATACGGTGGGTGGGGAAGCAATTCGAAGCCCAATTCATGAATTTTTGCCATCGCAGGAAAAAAATTTGGCTGCAATGAAGAGGTGATCGCCGAAACTGAGGCCTATTTTGAGGTAAAACCGAAGGAGTACTACCAAAATGGTATCAAAAAATTGGAAGATCGTTATAATCGTTGTATCGCTCTTAAAGTGAACTATGTTGAATAAAAAAAAAAACGAATTTTGACAAAAAAAGTGTGTTTTTCTTTGTTAGACCGGGGACTTATCAGCCAACCTGTTATATGTAGTCCATAGCAACATATTCTCTTTATAACCATATAATTAGTTAACACAACCAACTTATTGACTGGGCGGACTTTCAGTTGGGTTTGGTGACATATTGGCAAAACAAGTCAGTTATCACAACAGGGTGGAATAAATTGAAATGGTTAGATACTTCAATGTATAAATAACGACCAATATTTGGTCGTGTGTACCAACTTTTGGTCACACCGCCGATATATTGATTATATAAACTATCAAACAAGAGATATAACTAATAATTATTCCACACAATTAAAAATTGTGGGTTTTCACTATCAAACTGGTGTCGTAATCGAATTCCAACCAATCATTTCTCTGGGTGTATGCATCTGTAATTTGGGATCCTGTTTATGTGATACACTCCAATTCAATAGAATCGGTTCAGAAACAATTTCTTTTGTTCCGTCTTCGTAGATATGGATGGAATTCTAGTAACCTTCCTAGTAATGAATACAGGCTGAATATAATCAAACTCCCAACGTTAAAGAGTTGCCGTACAATACTAAATAATAGTTTCTTGTCTAATGTTATTCACGGACGCACGGATTGCGTCTATATTTTGAATCAGATCCTTGTGAATGTTCCTCTGAGGCCGTCACGTAACTATCAGCTTCTGATGTTCTCTTTTACTCGGTCAAACTATGAGAATAATTACCCAATACATCGCCTGTTCTTTCAATTCAATACGAACTTGTTATTACTGGACCTATCTGAAAATCATACTACACTTAAGCGTAAAATAATTATATTTTTAAATGCATAATGTTATTTGTATATATGTATTTATATAAATAGTCTGTAAGGATTATTTAATCTATAGAAAAAAATAAATAAATTGTGTTTACATACTCTTACCTATACTACTTCTAAACATTCTCCTTGGAATGTGTGAACATTTGTGTTTTTTATAGGGTCGTCTAAGGTGTTAAGAAATTTCGCATATAAGATCCAAATTGAGTCTTCTTCCCCAGCCAGGTTTCTAGTGAAGCATATGAAAATGTCTTCAAATGATCTGAAACATGAATAGTTGGGCGTGTATAGATTTGTATCTTGTATTTTATCTTCAATGACTCCAGAGAGTAGGAAAATACAAGAGAACGAAACTGTGAAGTGAAACTGTGTCAGTAGGTGTCAGTCACGAGGAAAGGTTCTCTAATGTCATGCAGTTTTTGTCGACAATAAAATATCATACAGTTTGCGTCGGCGTCACACAATTTTGTTCTCTGTCGGCTTTACAAAACTTAAGAAAAATAGGTTCTATTATTTTTTTGGCAAGCAATTTGAAATTATAATTGATGTCAAAACGCGTTTCGACCGCAACGGCGGTAATATCCAAACACTGCAGGCATTTTGCGACATCTACGCGGTTGACATATGTTTTCTTTGCAGAAGAGACTTTTTGTCCTCTTGTATTTCCTACTCTCCGATGGTGATTGCATACTTTTAGGTGTCACGTTGTCGTTGTAACAGTTTTTTGTGAGTTCCTATTTTTTTCATTGGTACATCAGCTGGTATCCAGACCAAGAAACCCTGCGACAAGGATGGGGTGTATCCAGAGTTATTTGGTGGTGAGTCGAGTTTAGCTGGGAAGGCTAAATGGTGACGCGTTTCATGAGGTCCGTGTTTGCAGATGGGACACAAGTCAGATACGCTGCTAACAATTACTGATAAGTGGGAATTGAGTTGGCTGCACTTGTCTTATCTTTTTGGCTCACTATCACGGTCTGCCACGGGAGGTCATTTTGTTCCGACGGGGGTCGAGCTCCAAGAACAGGATTAATCTTGTAGCTCCTTCAGTATCCTCATGAATTCTTTTCAGACCTATCTGATATGTTGTATGGTTTAGAGGCTCTCTATTATAATGCTCGCGTTCTAGAAGGAATCCTTACATTTCTGGGTGGTGGTTGCTTGTTCCAAAAATGGTGAGATAACAACCCAGCAGTTGAGATAACAATTGTTTTGACAACATGTAATTGTATCATCTTGGTTTTCACATAAAAGTAATCCAGGGGTGAACTTCAGAGACATCCTGTCCCAGCTCTAAGGGCAGCGTTCCGACAGGTCTGTATTTGATGCCACTGTGTGGCGCTGGTCAACAAGGTTTCTTTGTCATCAAGCGACTTGAGGACCTTGTTTCTGCCGCAGTTTACAAATTGCAGTGACAAAATAAAAAAAATTAAATTCAAAGACAAACTTTTGCAACTATAACATTGATTAAAACGAAATATTATTTAATTTTATTTTTTCACAAGCAAAAAAAAAACATTGACTCAAATAAATCTTGTTTATATTCAAATTTGCATTTACTTTCACCATGAATTAAAAAAAAAATGAGTTAATTTTGTTTTTTGTTTAATGTCTTTACAGTTCCTCTGGAAATTGGCATGCTATCGCGGGAACATTTCAATCGTTGGTATAACCTGGGGCCCTACTTTCTGTCTTTGCTGTCATTTGAGGTTCCTTTCCAGGTGAGTGAACAAAAAAATCTCAAAAAAAAATTTTTTGCCTATAAAATTTATAATTATAGACTTTGGTCATAAACTTGGAGAAATTCTCGTAACTTGAAAAAATGCAGACTAAAAAAATCATTGTAATGATATGTTATTAGTCTTTTTTTTTTTAATAAAAATATGGTCATGTTAATTATATATAATGGATGTTTTTGATATTGTTTTTTTTATTTTTTATTATTATACTGTATGAGAGTGGTTATTATACCCACCACCATAGGATGGGGGGTATATTAACTTTGTCATTCCGTTTGTAACACATCGAAATATTGCTCTAAGACCCCATAAAGTATATATATTCTGGGTCGTGGTGAAATTCTGAGTCGATCTGAGCATGTCCGTCCGTCCGTCCGTCCGTCTGTTGAAATCACGCTAACTTCCGAACGAAACAAGCTATCGACTTGAAACTTGGCACAAGTAGTTGTTATTGATGTAGGTCGGATGGTATTGCAAATGGGCCATATCGGTCCACTTTTACGTATAGCCCCCATATAAACGGACCCCAAAATTTGGCTTGCGAGGCCTCTAAGAGAAGCAAATTTCATCCGATCCGGCTGAAATTTGGTACATGGTATCAGTATATGGTCTCTAACAACCATGCAAAAATTGGTCCACATCGGTCCATAATTATATATAGCCCCCATATAAACCGATCCCCCGATTTGGCTTGCGAGGCCTCTAAGAGAAGCAAATTTTATCCGATCCGGCTGAAATTTGGTACATGGTGTAAGTATATGGTCTCTAACAACCATGCATAAATTGGTCCACATCGGTCCATAATTATATATAGCCTCCATATAAACCGATCCCCCGATTTGGCTTGCGAGGCCTCTAAGAGAAGCAAATTTCATCCGATCCGGCTGAAATTTGGTACGTGATGTTAGTATATGGTCTCTAACAACCATGCAAAAATTGGTCCACATCGGTCCATAATTATATATAGCCTCCATATAAACCGATCCCCCGATTTGGCTTGCGAGGCCTCTAAGAGAAGCAAATTTCATCCGATCCGGCTGAAATTTGGTACGTGATGTTAGTATATGGTCTCTAACAACCATGCAAAAATTGGTCCACATCGGTTCATAATTATATATAGCCCCCATATAAACCGATCACCAGATTTGACCTCCGGAACCTCTTGGAAGACCAAAATTCATCTGATTCAGTTGAAATTTGGTACGTGGTTTATATATGGCCTCAAACTCCCATGCAAAAATTGGTCGACATCGGTCCATAATTATATATAGGCCCCATATAAACCGATCACCAGATTTGACCTCCAGAGCCCCTTGGAAGAGCAAAATTCTTCCCATTCGGTTGGAATTTGATACGTGATGTTAGTATCTGGTATCCAACAACCATGCAGGAATTGGTTCCTATCAGTCCATAATTATATATAGCTCCCATATAAACCGATCCCCAGATTTGACCTCCGGTGCCTTTTGGAGAAGCAAAATTCATCCGATCTGCTTGAAATTTGGTGCGTGGTGGTAGTATATGATATTTAACAACCATGCCAAAAGTGGTCCATATTAGTCCATAATCGTACATAGCCCCATATAAACCGATCCCGAGATTTGGTTTTGGAACCTCTTGGAGGAGCAAATTTCATCCGAGTGAGTTGAAATTTGGTACATTGTGCTAGTATATGGTCGTTAACAACCATGCTTAACTAGGTCCATATCGGTCTATAGTTATATATGGCCCTCAAATAAATCGATCCCCAATCACACAAAAATTGGTCCATATCAAGTTTCAATTCTGGCTCTCTACGTACAAAAAGTCCATATCGATTCGTAATTATTTGTAGACTTAACTATACATAACTTTTTTGTCTAATATATACCATGTATGGACTAAATCACAATTTAGAAAACGATGTTAAGAAGTTTTAATATACCACAACCCAAGTAATTCGATTGTGGATGATAGTCTTTCGTAGAAGTTTCTACGCAATCCATGGTGGTGGGTACATAAGATTCGGCCTGGCCGAACTTGCGGCCGTATATACTTGTTTTTAAATTGTTGTCTTTCCACTTGCTGTCAGATTATTGGTTGACTGATATTGCACATTTCAAATTCAAACCTCAGGCCAAGACATATTTAAAGAGGTATTCTCCATTAGCGTAGCTAGACAATTTTCCGAGGGGGAGGGGTGTGATAATATGTGCAATAGCTAGCATGTCCGCCTTGCATAAAAAGGGTCATGGATTCACTACCACTTTCGAGCAAACCATTTTTCAGCGGTGGATTATCCTCTCAGTAATGCTGGTGGCATTTCGGAGTGTTTCAAAGCTTCTCTAAGTGGTTTTACCGCAAAGTGAAACGCCGTCCGCCCTTGTCATTGAGCTAAACATAGAATCGGGCAGCACTCCGTGATAAGAAAGAAATTCACCACTGTGGTATCAAATGGACTGAATTAGACTAATTGAGCTTTATCCAGTCTATTTCTTCAAAGTACATCCTTGCATTAAATATTCTGTGCTCTTCCTATCTAGTCAAATTTATATATTTTTAATTTGAGATATATTAACAATGAGCACACGCCGTAGCTCTCAGCCTATGGGATAAAAGTTATTAAATCCGCCAGTGGTTGACTGTCAACACTGATAAATTAAGATAAAAATCGAAAATACAAAAAAAAAAATGAAATATTGAATTTGTTTTAAATGATGACAGAAAAAGTGTCGATAAGAATGCTCCTCATTATTGATGGTAGGAATCACTTCAATTATTCAAACAAATCGTTACATATTTCCTCATATTTCAAAGCAAAGATTTATAAATTTGCAGTTCCCTTTGCCACTTGTTCAACAAGGTTTAAATTTGACTGGTATTAATTTTTTTGTGAAAGTGGGAATACCTTTCTTAATATGTCTTGCCTGAGGCTTTATTTGCAAGTTTTTCAGTGTTGACTGTCGTCATCGGCATTCTGGCTTTGTTGTTTTGTTTGACAATTAGAAACAAACATTAATTTGTTTACCTATCCAAGTTTTTTTTTTCTAATTTGACTTAGTTTGAGTAGTAAATCAATGTTTACGTCAAAAGCAAGACTTGTTTACAATAGTAGATTTGTATATGCTAATATGTTGATTGTGAAATAGATTAAGTCGATTTTAACTTCATACATACTATTTTTAGATAGTAATACATGAGGTTGAAAATGGCTCTTCTGCAAATGTCAACCATATAGATGTTGCACAATGACCGCAAGGTTTTGGTATCATCGGCGTTGCGGTCGAAGTGTTGCTTTAATAAATTAGTTATAAAAACATCGGCAGTTTCAAAGTGTCTGACAAAAATTTAATAGAATGAAAACATTTTTAAAAAGAACATTTGTTATTACAGAGTATGTTCTAAATCCTATTTTTCTTAGATATTAGATATTAGAGAATTAGAGAAATTTTCCTCATGACTGCCACCTACTGATGCAGTTTCACTTTACAGTTCCGTTATCTTGTATTTCCTACTCTTTGCTATTGTCTAAGAAGATAACCTCTTTCCCATAAGAGGATTTCACTTCTTTTTTTTTTTAGTATCATAAAATTTTTAATAAAAATTTAATTCTAAAAAATTTTAAATTTAAAAATATCTGCTTAGTCTACTTAGGATACAGCGAACTCTGATTTTTGTTTTCTATTGAATATGAGCTCTGCATATAAATGGAATATAGAAGCTATTGTTAACATTTAATGATTTTGTTCAAATTTATGTTTTGACACATGAATTGATATTATTGGATAGACGCCAGGTGACAATAAACAATTTATAGAAATATTGAAATATTGTTTATTTTATTCTTATATTTTATGTGTGTTGTACACAACCAATACGAATGATGTACGTTTTGTACATGGTTGTAATAGACTTATTAGTCTATTTATTATTATAATTTGTATGGTGTTATGAAAGTAAAGTAAAGTAAAGAAAAAAAAGAGCTTTCCAAAAAGTAGTTTGAATCCCCAACGTGTGATCTGGAAGTGGTGCAAATTGGGATCATCCCTAACAAATTTTACATGGACTCATTTGCATTGACTTAGGCATTCATTCACCAATGTGGTATCAAAATGGACTGAATAGTCTAAGTGAGCCTGATACATTGGGCTGCCACCTAACCTAACCTAACCTAGGCATTCATTTGAATGAAGACATTTAAAGGGTTTAAAAATTTTCACAAATTTCACGTTTGATTTTTATCATTTTTTTATTATTTTTATATTTATTGATTTTTTATTTTTTTATTTATTTATTTACTCAGCTAATAGCAGCCGAGACTTTACAAAATATACTTTGAATTATTAATCAAATGTAGTGTAATGGGCCAGTAGGGACCCTTTAGGCCAGTAAGGACCACATCGAGTCAGTAGGGACCCAAAAGTTTAGGTGTTCGAGATGTTGGTCAGTAAGGGCCACGTTGAGTTTATAAGGGCTCCGCGGTTCAAATATAAATAGATGGGTCAGTAGGGACCCCGTTGAGCCAGACAAGGTTTAAAATTGCAGATATTAGAAACAGTAAGGGCGCATCATGTGTTCTGCAATCGGCAATCGGGAGAATAGGGCCGGATCAAATGTATAACAATACCGACTTAAAATGGGTCAGAAAGGACCACCTGGGTCTTTAGGTCAGTAAGGACCACCTCGAGACAGTAGGGACTCCCGCAGTCGGATGAATATAGCAGGATCAAATGTATAGCAATATAGCTGAAAAATTAGAAGGCTCAGCTTGGCTCAGCAACCTTATTGTCCAAATTAAGTATAGTTTCTTTTATGGCAGAAATCGATTCAGATAACACCGAGTTATAGTTTCTACACAAAACGTTAAGTGGATTAAATAATTCATAGTTATGTCTACAAAAGTCAGTCTTTAAGAGTACAAAGTTTCTAGTTAAACGATTAGGAACATTATAGCAAAATTTCGAGGTTAAGTAGTGTGAATCAATATCTCCATTAATAGGTTTAGTGAGAAATATAATACCATGCATAAACCTTCTACGTTCAAGAGAAGGAAGATCAATTAATATAAGACAGCTAGAATAAGGAGGTAAGTCACATAAATTATTCTAGCCAAGCCCTCTGAAAGCAAAAATAAGAAACTGCTTCTGGACAGATTCAATACGATCAACAGCGATAACTTGGTGACCAGACAACACATGCATACTCCAATATCGGTCTAACCAGAGTCGTAAAGAGCCTTTTTGAAAAATAAGGATCAACAAACTCCTTAGACCGTCTCATAATGAAACCAAAAACACCCGTAGCCTTATTTACACATTCCTCAATATGAGGACCAAAGTCAAGCCTGGAATCCAATCATTAAATCTAAGCACATTCTCTAGCTTTGATTTTATTGGTTTCTATGTTATACCAAGCACAACAAGATAAATCTTATAATTTGCAGTGTCGGTCGATATTTGATTTTAACAATTTGAATAAATGTAAATAAATTTAAATATGAAATTATTACATTGCGAATATGGGGAGCCACCGTGGTGCAATGGTTATCATGCCCGCCTTGCATACACAGCGGTTTTTATCCCAGCGGTCGATTATCCCACCTCAGTAATGCTGGTGACATTTTTGAGTGTTTCAAAGCTTTTCTAAGTGGTTTCACTGCAATGTGGAACTCCGTTCTGACTCGGCTATAGAAAAGAGGTCCCTTGTCATTGAGCTTAACATAGAATCGGGCAGTACTCAGTGATAAGAAAGAAGTTCACCACTGTGGTATCATAATGGATTGAATATTCTAAGTGAACTACTATACCTAACGTACATGGCGAATATACAATTTATTGCAAAAAATAAATTGTTCTTTTTTAAACGATGTGTAATTGCTTATGCGTTGTCTTTTTTGCTCTTTCCGGAGGTTGAACCTCAATTAAATTTGTAATTGAAGCTATTAGAAAACAAGTAAGTAAAGCAGAAAGTCGGGCGGGGCCGACTATATCATACCCTAAACCACCCCTACTGAATTAGTTAACATTGTTTGTGGGGTATCAATGGTATAGGTTTGGGGAAAAACCTCATTTCCACATTTAAGAACATACATGGGGATACATGGGCGTTTTATCACAATCTGAACAGAAATGTCTGATATTAGGAGCTATAGCTGATTCTGAACCTACAGATATGTCACTAATATTGAGTCCATTATTAAGATAAAAAAAAATGAAATCGCTCTATTAGTGTGGGTAATAAAGCCAAATTTCTGAAAATAGGATAATAGATTTATGTAAGAGCTACATGTAAGTCTAAATACGATCAGCTCATATATGTACATTTGAAATTTGAGCAACATTGGTTAATAAATAAGAGTGTTATGGGCAAATTTGGGAAAATCGATCAATGCATATATATGGGAGCTATATCTAAATCTGAACCGATTTCGATATTTCCCAGATTTTGTTGATACCATAGAAGGTTACCTTGTGCTAAATTAGAGTAAGATCGGGTACTAAATAAAGATATTATGGTCAGAAATAAATTTGTAAGGGGTAATTTTTTCAAAAACGGGCGATACATATATATGGGAGCTATATCTAAATCTGAACCGATTTGGATTATATTTTGCAAGTTTTGTTGATATTACAAGAGATTACCGTGTTCCTAATTTGAATAAAATCGTTTTATAAATGAGGCCACTACGGCCAAAAATAAGGTTATAAGGGACAAATTTTTGAAAATTGTTATAAGGGACAAAATTTTGAATGAGATATATCTAAATCTGAACCGAGTTGGACGATATTTTGCACATATAGTCAGTACTATAGAACATTATAGTAAGCCAAATTTTCAGTACTATAGAACATTATAGTAAGCCAAATTTAAGATCGATTGATAAATAAGGGTTTTATGGCAAAATTTCTGAAAATCGGGCGATGCATATATATGGGAGCTATAGCTAAATCTGAACCGATTTCGATGATTTCTTGCACATATAGTAAGTACTATAGAAAATTAGATTTGGCCAACTTTGAGTCAGATCGGTTGAGAAATAAGGGACTTATGGTGAAATTTGGGAAAATCGGGCGATACATCTATATTGGAGCTATATCTAATTCTGAACCGATTTCGATGGAATTTGGCACACTTGAAGGGTGGTCTATTGGATTACTTTGTGGCAAATTTGACGCCGATCGGTTAGTAAATGAACGCAATCTGACCCCATTTATCGAAATCGGGCGAGATATATATATATATATATATATATATATATATATATATATATATATATATATATATATATATATATATATATATATATATATATATATATATATATATATATATATATATATATATATATATATATATATATATATATACATATATATGGGAGCTATATCTAAATTTGATACGATTTTTTCCAAATTCAATAGCGTTCGTCCTCGTACCAAAAAACGCAACATACCAATTTTTTTTCAAAATCGGTTAATAACATAATTGCGACCGGAATCCTGCGAACAACAAATACATGGACGGACGGACACCAATCGCTATATCAGGAGGTGATGCTGAGTCGATCGGTATATATTTTATGGGGTCTTAAGCCAATATTTCTGGTAGGCACATTTCTTTTTTTTTTAATTTAAATAATCACATTTATATTACTTCCTCGATTCTCTCACGGGATATATTACCGGTTTAAATTTGCTATACAATTCTTGAATAATTATATAAATCCAAACTTATTTTTATATTACTTATAATTGTCATCATTTCTTTTCAGTGTATTTGCACATCACTTTATTTGGGCATTAGCATATGGTTGACTGATAATGAACAGAGCGATAATTTTCGGGTTATGTACTTTATGCTATTCGGAATACTGGTGACCCTGAGTGCACAAGCTTGGGGATTCTTTGTAGGTGCTACACTACCCACTAAGGTACTTATAGTCGGTTCATCAACTTTGAGACTATCTTTATAATTTTAACTTTTCATATAGCTTGCTGTCTTCCTTGGACCAATATTGGCCGTTCTGTTCTCGGTGTTTGGTTTTTGTACACGCTATATTGACATCACTCCCGTGTTTCGTTGGATGTGGCATATTAGTTATTTCCGAGCAGGTTTCCATGGTGCCGTTAATGCTGTCTATGGCATGGACCGCTCTGCTCTACCATGCCCGGAGAATATTATCTATTGTCATTTTCGTAATCCCAAAGTGTTTTTGGAATTTATAATGATAACCGATGTGAGTGTACTCGATTGTGTGCTGCTTATGGTCGGTGTCATTTGCGTTATGCATCTGTTGACTGTGATCACTTTGTGGCGAAAACTAAATAAACGTTAATGGTGAATATGGCATCACATTATCCTCAAGGATCAGTGTAGTTAAAGCTTTAAACTATCATATAATTTATATTTTTTAGGGTGTATATAAATTATAATCATTGAAAATCATAGAACAGTAGACACGAAAAAAATATTATTATTGCTTCAAACGAGTTTTTTTTGTGCACAGAAAAAAAATTCACGAAAATTTTTCCAATTAAAATCTTAATTGAGTTTTAAAAAAATATTCAATTAAAAATTTAATTGAATCAACAAATTTTTTAATTGAAATAAAAATCAATCACACAAATTAGTACACACAAAAAAATTTTTTTCTGATTCAATCACGAAATTAATTGATCCAATTAATTTTTTAATTGAAATGTCTTCAATCACGAAAATGATAGTATCAATCACAGTTTTAATTGGGCATAGAAAAAAATTCTTGATTAAAAAATTAATTGATTTCATTACCAAATATCAATTAATTTTTTAATTGATTCAATTAAAAATTTAATTGATGTTGATTGCAAAACTCAATTAATTTATTAATTAAAAAAGGTAACTATTTTCAATTACATTCTGAATTGGCTTAGAATTTTTATTTGGATTAACAATTGATTGTTTGAAAAAAAAAAATTAATGAAAAATTTAAAAAAAAATTTCATCGCTTTTTTAACTGACTTAGTCTTCCGAATTTGATTAAAATTTAATTGTATCAATTAACTTTTTAATTAAAAATTTTAAAATTTTCAATCATTGACTTAATTGACTTAATGTTTCTATCTTGATTAAAAAGTTAATTGTACCAATTAATTTATTAATTGAAAAAATTTCAACTTCAATTAACTTTTTAATTGGAAATATTTTGGTGATATTTTTTTCTATGTAGTATCAATTTTTTAATTCGATCAATTAATTTTTTAATTGACTGTCAATTAATTTTTTAATTGATACTATCATTTCTGTGATTGAAGACATTTCAATTAACAAATTAATTGGATCAATTAATTTCGTGATTGAATCAGATTTTTTTTTGTGTGTGTTAACAAAGATGCTCAAAATTTTGATTTTATTCAGTTATTATTTGGTAATCGACATTTATTCAAATTATCATTCTTTTTAATTTTGTATTTTAAGAAGTTGGGATTGTCGTTTGGCCTAACTAAAATGTGTTTGAGGCAAAATTTTGATTTTATTCAGTTATTATTTGGTAATCGACATTTATTCAAATTACCATTCTTTTTAATTTTGTATTTTAAGAAGTTGGGATTGTCGTTTGGCCTAACTAAAATGTGTTTGAGGCAATATTAAAATACGGTCTTTTTAAGTTGTATGTACACTAACAAAGGTGCAATTGGTCACATTATGTATAAGGCTCATATTTATAGTGAACATCAAATCATTCCAAATCCAGTGTTATTAGATATAAGTATTCGTATATGGGATATAAAAAACAAGACGAATATATCTTAGATTTTAGACAAGTTTCGTAAAAGTTTTAAATATAAGAATAATACGTAATTGTCACTTCCTTTAATAGAGTTGGTATAATGTTTTTTTTTTTTGAATATGTATATGTCCATGAAGAAAATATTTTAAGTCGCAACAAAAAAAAAAAACATAATTGATTCAATTAAAAATTAGCAAAAAATAGAAATAAGAAACATTTAACCCTTTCACTACCGACGTCCACATAGAAGGACATTCGAAAAAGACACCAAATTCTATTTTCCCACTTAGTTTCGATTTTTTTCTCGATGTTATTTTAAAGTAGAGGCTTTAATCTAAATAAGCTATAAATATTTTCCATATTGGTGAGCACTAAAATACTTTTTTTAGAAACTTATTTAACAATAAACGAAAAATACGAAAATTTGAGACAATTTTTCTACTGTATGTTTCTAGTAAATGGACATTCATACAAAATCTATAGCTGATACTTTTTCGGGTTCTTTTTTGTATTTTATCTCACACTTTGGAAGATATTTTCGTAAGGCCAATTGGTCACAAATTAAGACTCAAATATTCATAACAAGCTCATATAGCCCTTGAAGTAATTGAAACAGATTCTCAAAATGACAATTTTTGTTCTACATGCTGTTAGTACAAGTAAAAACAGAAGAAACATTAAAGCTTTTAATATTAGGTTTATTTCGGTAGTGAAAGGGTTAATTGAAGTATTTTTGTAGTGGTTAAAAAGTAGAATGCGCTTCAGTTATTTAATTAAAAATTTTCAAATCAAACTGAGACCGGTATTATTTCGATATAGATGGAGCTTCATCTATTTCTTTTTATTAATTGAACCAGTGAAACAATTGGATTTTTCGTATATAATTTATACAAAACGATAAAGATTTTATGTAATTGAATCGATTAGGTTTTTAACTAAACTTGTTTCAAATTTTTATTTTTTTTATTATGGTTTCATAATATATTTGACCTTAGCTCTGGTACCAATTTTACTTCATTATCAATCACTTTTTTTATTATTTTCTTCCTTTTTATCATTTTGAGTTTTGTAGCTACTGATTGATTAGTGTTTCTTTTGCTTTCTGATATTCGCTAGAGCAGAATAAGAATAAAATGTTGAAATGACAATACTTTCCAAATTGATATATTTACATTTGTAAATAGTGCAAGAGCTAGGGTTAAAATTGTTGCTATATAGTCGACTATTTGTTTTTATATATTTTGGGTATTACTTTTTTATCAAAAAGGTTCTCAACAACAAAGTATTAGTTACGACGAAAAAAGAAGAAATTAATTATTTTTAATTATTCTATGTTAAAACCCATTAATTGAGTAAAACATTTTAGCTGAATTTTAATTCTAAACCTGTTGATTTGGCATTTTTAAAATAATAGATACCCAGCAAAAAAGCAGCAATGTTTTACTCTATTTTTATTTCTATGGAAAGACATTTTGAAAAATACTTGCAAATATTTTATCGCAAACTTTATGTCTGCCAAGAAATGTATCGGTAAACTTTTCAAATATTTTTTGGAAATTTCCATTATTTTATTTAACTACACTCAAAAAAAGTGAACTCTCTATTTCACTAAAGCCAATTTAACTTTATTTTAGTTCAATTATGTTTGGAGAAAGTTTCCTTTACTCTAAAAATTTTTTGTTTACGTTAGTTAAATTAACTAAAACCGAGGAAAAAATATACTCAAATGAAGCATACAGATTAACTAAATTCGTGTCTTCCACAAAATAGTTCAGAATTTCTTTAAATTGGTAAATTTTACCAAAAAGTCGTCCATCATGAACTTCGTATGTCACTAAAGACATTCTTGCAATTTTGAACTCCAAGTTTTTCCTTCAAACTACAAAATTTTCTTTAACAAGTGAAAAACTTAGTTATGTCTAATAAATTTTCTTGAATTTGTTGAAAAATATTTACTTATTTTTATGACATCGGCGTGATGCCAACGTTTGTTATACCGTTTAGTTAAAATTTTCTACAAATATTCAAAATTTTCTAAAATTAACCGAAAGTTTTCTTCCTGGTGGGTCACTGTTTTTTCAGTGTATGTTTCGTATCCACTAATATTCAGATATTGCGAAAACTGCGTAAAAAAAAAACAACTTTTTGTGAAGTAAAAAATAAGTCCATCTCTAGAAGAGCATTTTTGGGTGTACTTTTATAGTAATGACTTAAGCCTAGTACTAAGATCACGTTTTCGCACGAAAAACTGTTATACTCCATATAAAAAGCTGTTATACTTCCATATAAATTTTTTGTTTTGAGTATTTTCAGACAAATATTTATATAACCCCGGATTTTTCGCACGCAAAAGGCATATTATTTCGCATAACTAAGTTTACATCACTGGGTTTGAAACCCTATTTACAGAGATAGATGAAGATATTCGTTTTTCGCAGAAACGAACTTAGTACTAAGCACACGCAGAGAAGGAATATGATCATCTCAACCATGTTTCGAGGGCAAAAGTGGTGTTTTCTCGGCAAACATATACATGGTTGCCGAAGTCAGACATACGCTTTTTTAGAAAATAACATGGTTGCCGCAAACATGTTACATGTTCTCCGTCCAAAAATAACATTTTGCTCTCGAAACATAGTTGAGGTGATCATATTCCTTCTCTGGGTGCATTAGGAAGAAGGGTAATAATAATAAGGTGAGGTTTATATAACAACACTGTTTGTATAAGTGAGACTATTTCATTTTTATTGAAGAATTATTAGGTTGCTATATTGACGACAAGATAAAATTTTTGAAACTAATCTGGGTTTTTGTGAGCGACATTCTTCCTCTCTAACTTGCTACATAGGCTGTAGGGTAACAAAGAAAAAAAAACATAATTTATCATTATTTAAATCATTTAATTTTTGTAAGTTTGGTATACCAAAAATTAGTTTATAGTTTAGCATTTTTTAAGATCATATTAAAAATCTCAAACATCAACTCATCTTGCCAAATCTTAAAAAAAAAATTGTAATATCTGTCAAAGAGAATATATTTTCTAATGTTACGTCATTCACATTTGGCTTGAAATCTACAAAGAGCGGATTTGAAATCCCTTTTTATAAGCCAAATGACAGTTGAGATCCAGTTGAAGTTGATTTTCGAAGTGTAATGCGAATCAGATATTAATTAAATTACACCTCTAAAATCCACTTTAACTCGATTTTAACTGCCAGTTACCTTTTAAAAAAGGGATTTAAAATCTCTATTTAGTAGATTTCGAACTAGGGCTGTCATTCAGGATAAATCGCGTCTAGAAATCACGGGATTTTCGGGACGGAAATATTTGGAAATTCCGAATCGCGGGATTTTTAAAAATCAATTCCGAATGACAGCCCTATTTCGAACATAATGTAAATAAATTGGCTATAAGAGCTTTTTAAACAATAAAATGGTGGTGAAACTTGTTGTAATTTGGGTAGCAAAACTTTATTCACAATCGAATAACATTTATTGCTACACAATATGTATTAGATATATGTATTAGCTGGTGAAAAATATTTTCAGATATCAAATACACAAAAATAGAGTTGCCCTATTTTCACAAGTATACACTTTATTGAAAGGTTCAAACCGCCATTGATGCTGAGTAGATGTAGATTTATTCTGTGGTATTTGTTTTTCTGATTTTATTCGAAATTAATTTCCTTATATTTAGGTTATAAGAGATATTTTTTATTTTTTTATTTTTATAATTTATGGATTGTATAGTTTTTAAATTAATCTTATTGTCCCAATTAAAACAACAGTATAATGTTATTTGATATTTTGTTTATTTTACAAAAAATGGTAATAAAGTTACAACTATTTGAAAATTGATATACAGTATTTTATTTTTCTCTGTAAGAATTTTTAGTTCAAACTAGTAAATAAAGCAACCAGATTGGATCCAAAAGCTAAAACCTATAGATTCGTAAAACATATGTAAGAAGGGTCTTGTTCGGTAATGCATCATTTATATTTATTTATATCATGAGTAATAACGGTATCAGCATTTCTACTAGAACAACAGTTGCCCATGCTTGATTGATGTGCAGTTTGTTTACATTTTCGAATGAATTCGATAACAGTTTAAATGATATGAATGATTTGAAGGAGGATTAATTTATTGTCTGGTTGCCCGGATGTTATCGAAATCTTCTTCCAAACTCCACATTTCTTTTGTTTATTCTTCTTAACAGGTTGGCTGATAAGTCCCCGGTCTGACACATAGATGGCGTCGCTAGTATTAAATGCATATTATTTTTGTATAGTACCAACCTTCAAATGATTCGTGTCAAAATTTGACGTCTGTAAGTTAATTAGTTTGTGAGATAGAGCGTCTTTTGTGAAGCAACTTTTGTTATTATGAAAAAAATGGAAAAAAAGGAATTTCATGTTTTGATAAAATACTGTTTTCTGAAGGGAAAAAATACGGTGGAAACAAAAACTTGGCTTGATAATGTGTTTCCGGACTCTGCCCCAGGGAAATCAACAATAATTGATTGGTATGCAAAATTCAAGCGTGGTGAAATGAGCACGGATGACGGTGAACGCAGTGGACGCCCGAAAGAGGTGGTTACCGACGAAAACATCAAAAAAATCCACAAAATGATTTTGAGTGACCGTAAAATGAAGTTGATCAAGATATCAGAGGCCTTAAAGATATCAAAGGAACGTGTTGGTCATATCATTCATCAATATTTGGATATGCGGAAGCTCTGTGCAAAATGGATGCCGCGCGAGCTCACATTTGACCAAAAACAACAACGTGTTGGTGATTCTGAGCGGTGTTTGCAGCTGTTAACTCGTAAAACACACGAGTTTTTCCGTCGATATGTGACAATGGATGAAACATGGCTCCATCACTACACTCCTGAGACCAATCGACTGTCGGCTGAGTGGACAGCGACCGGTGAACCGTCTCCGAAGCGTAGAAAGACTCAAAAGTCCGCTGGCAAAGTAATGGCCTCTGTTTTTTGGTATGCGCATGGAATAATTTTTATCGATTATCTTGAGAAGGGAAAAACCATCAACAGTGACTATTATATGGCGTTATTGGAGCGTTTGAAGGTCGAAATCGCTGCAAAACGGCCCCATATGAAGAAGAAAAAAGTGTTGTTCCACCAAGACAACGCACCGTGCCACAAGTCATTGAAAACGATGGCAAAAATTCATGAATTGGGACGAATTACTTCCCCACCCACCGTATTCTCCAGATCTGGCCCCCAGTGACTTTTTCTTGTTCTCAGACCTCAAAAGGATGCTCGCAGGGAAAAAAATTTGGCTGCAATGAAGAGATGATCGCCGAAACTGAGGCCTATTTTGAGGCAAAACCGAAGAAGTACTACCAAAATGGTATCAAAACATTGGAAGGTCGTTATAATCGTTGTATCGCTCTTGAAGGGAACTATGTTGAATAATAAAAACGAATTTAGACAAAAAAAATGTGTTTTTCTTTGTTAGACCGGGGACTTATCAGCCAACCTGTTATGTGGTTAACTTCCTATTTATTTGCCACTTGTATCGTCAGGCAACAACAATGTCTAGTGGTTAATTAAAATTTTTGATAAGTGATGGCAACACTATTCCATTTTTCGCATACTTGTTTACATGTATTTCTTATGGGAAGACAAAAACCCTAGACGGACTACCAACTAAAGGCGTTTCGCCAAATTAAAATCCGTCTCGGTTTTTGGTCTTCCCATAAGAAATGTACGTAAACAAGTTTTCGCCTATCGTTATGGTTATATTTACCCACAAAGAGGATTACTTACAACCAGAGCAAAATGTTATTTTTGGATGAGGAACATGTAACATGTTTGTCACTATTAACAAAATCTTTTGGTAAAACCTACTCTACTTAATCTACTGCCGATATGAGCAGTAGGATATGTTTCTGTTCAAAACTGCTGCATATCGTTTATACAGTTCTTAATTTCCATATATTCAAAAGAATTTAAAAGCTAAATTCTAGCCATATTTAATTCTCAAAGAAATATTCACTATCTAATTTATATCTAAGTTATTATTATTATTATTATCTGCTATTCCACTGAAGTTCGGTTATATATTCCTACTTGATATTCAAGTCACAAGGCCATTTCTAAAACTCGAATTTAGTGCAATGACAAAGACATAGTAGAATACGAATCCCACCCTATTTTGAAGACAAACAAAGCTTGAAATAAATAAAGTAGAATTTTATGTCACATTAGGATATTCTAAAAATAGAAATCTATAGTTGATTAGGTCCAATCGAACGAGTTTGGATGATTATCTGTAGAAATTGGATTATTTAATTCAAAATCCAAAACTTTGTAGTATGTGAAAAACAGTCTCCCAACAGTCGGACTGCGACTATGGAAAAAGTGGACCCAATGAACTATCCCTAACCTAACCCGTTGAAAATCTTTTGAGTAAAATCAAATTTTTTGAGTAATTATCCGAGTTAAGCATTTATGCATGTGGTGGTAAAATTCTGATGACCTCGGTAATTGGAGGATGTTAATTAACCGCTTTAAACATGGTATAAGTTAAGCGTGGAATAAATAAGTGTCCCACTGTATACGAGGGCAGTTCGGAAACTTCTTAGTCTAGCACAAAAAGCGCGGTATAAACAGAAAAAAGTTAAGTGTTTTGGAAACTTCCATCTCTGTTATGAATACATGCTAAATTTTGTTTCGATCTGGCAACTCCTTCATATAGAAACAGGTGTTAAAAAAAGACGCATCCGCAATTTTCCTACAATGGAAAAATTGGAAATGCCTGCTGTCATTAAATATTTACATCAAAAGGTTTATTGGGACATGAAATTCATAATGATATGGTGAATGTGTTCGGTGAAAGTGCTCCTTCATATGCAACAGTAAAAAATTGGGTTGCTGAATTTAAACGTGGTCGTACAAGCATTGAAGATGAACCACGTAGTGGACGTCTAAAAACAGCAACAACAACAAAAATTGTAGCCAAAGTGCATGATATGGTATTAAATGATCGACGAATAAAAGTGCGTGAAATTGCCAATATCATGGGCATCTCAAATGATCGAGTCCATTTAATTTTCCATGAAGAACTACAGATGAAAAAGCTTTCTGCAAGATGGGTGCCGCATTTGTTAACAGTCGATCAAAAACACATAAGAATGAACATTTCTCAAGCTTGTTTGGATCGTTTTAAGCGAAATAAAATGGATTTTAAGCATCGTTTCATAACTGTTGATGAGACATGGATCCGCCACTATACTCCAGAGACAAAAGAACAACACAAACAATGGACTGAAGCTGGAGAAAGTACCCCAAAGAAGGCAAAAACAATTCAATCGGCTGGTAAGGTTATGGCAACGGTTTTTTGGGACTTCAAAGGTATTTTATTGATTGACTATCTGCATAAGGGTAAAACAATAAATTCAGAATACTATTGCAACCTTTTGGATCAATTAAATGTACAAATTCGAGAAAAACGTCCTGGCTTACAACACAAAAAAATAATTTTTCATCAAGACAACGCACAAGAGTGTTTTAACAATGGCTAAAATCTACGAATTAAAGTACGAGTTGCTTGACCACCCACTTTATTCTCCTGATTTAGCTCCCAGTGACTTTTACTTGTTCCTAAATCTAAAAAAAAATCCTTGCTGGCAAGCGTTTTACCTCAAATGAAGATGCAATTACAGTTGTAAACCACTATTTTGAAGACATTGAGGTAACCTATTTTAATCAAGGGATAGAATTGCTAGAAAAGCGTTGGACTAAGTGTATTGAATTTTGGAAAATAAAAATATTTTTGAAAAACTAACTATTCTCTTTCATTGATGGGCTAAGAAGTTTCCGAACCGCCCTCGTATCAAGGGCTACTTATAGATCTAGTAACCACATTTCATGAATAGACTAATTTATGCCGGCTCAGCCGTCTGCCGCCACCTCCGGAGGCAAACATTTTGCCTCCGACGACAAAAATGGTTCGGTCGGCTTTATTCTCTAGTTGGAAAAATGACGGCGTATTGCATATCACAATACATACCCTTGAAAATCAATGAAGTGTTTTTAGGCGCTGATTAAATATAATTCCATGTGCCTCAGGTCACAATAGTGAAGAGCTGGTACAAATATTTAAAAGTCGATAGCATGCTTTTAGGCGCTAGTAAATACAATGACTAGAATATCTTTCTGATTTTGTTGTGTCATCGTTGTACAGTTATGTACAATGGTCATTTGTAATATGTAACATCAATTTCCAATTTTGGCAGAAAATCTATGGTCAAAGATTTGTTTTTTTTCGGTTCGTTTTCCCAACATTTTAAGGCGAATGAAAGTTATTTCAGCTTAGATCTACCATTAGCAAGACACACAGTGCGTATGCGTATTTTTAAAAGATTATCATACGCCACTGATTCCGATAGTTTTGAGGTTTGAAATATTTCCAATTTATGTTTTGTTTCCACCGGAACCGAAAACCAGGTTATATTCACCATTACCTTTAATTGAATTAATTAATGTGTTGAAAGTTTTCCAAATAAGTTTATACAATATTTTTTTAAAACTACATAACAAAGTTGTTCATAATTTTATAGGCTACATTTCTTCCCTCGACTGTTTCGTAAAACTATTCAAAAGTTCAAGAACTGTAGTCGGAAAACGAAAAAAATCGGCGATAAAAGCGGTAATTTTTCGACAATTTTGCGATTTTGAGCATAAAGATGAAAATTTTCCAAACTAATATATTCAGCATTTTTGTTGGCCAAAAAAGCTATGGCCATATGAAAATTGCAAAAAGTGCTCAAAATCGAATTTGGCGACAAAACGTTTGAGGCTCATAAAAGACGAACGGCAACCAATCTAGCAAAATTACTTTTCCTCTCTAATCGAGTATTTTCGACTGGGATAAGTGATTTTTTGTTTCGATTTTTTGTGTTGCACTGTGTGTACTGTGACCTGAAGTACTGTTCGCTTCGGCGTACTTTAGTGTTCGACTATATGAGCCATTTTTTCCATCAAATAATACCTCTCGAGTATATTTTATTTAAGTTGAACATTAATATTAACTTTCATAAGTAATTGCTTAATTAGGGCGTATTCTAGTGAAAATGGTTCATTAAAATGTAGATAAAATGACAAAGAATATTAGTTCTACTTGAAAGTATTTGTATTCCATTGGCTACGATATTTGTCACAGAGGAAATAAATCTCAAAATAAATAGTAAGAGTTTGATATGCAAATTAGCGTCACAAATAAATGTTCAAAGTACTGACACATTGCAATTTTTTGGTGTTCTGGTGTTCAATTATGAGTGTTATTCAGATGAAATTGTGTAAATAAGGATTCATAAAATTTTAACCAAAATTAATTTTAAAATAATTATTTAATTATTATTGCGTTTCAACAATTAATGTTCTCAACCGATATGGGAGATATTACAGAAATTTTGTAGTTTTGAGAGGTGTGTCAAATTACGCGATACATTTGATGTGATTTTTTTTTTTTCAAAAATAACAAAAATTTATAAAACTTTATTCTGAATTTTAATTATGTACCATGCGATCAACAAATAAATGGATAAACGGACGGTTATCCGACGAAGTAGGGGATTGATCGTCTACAACCGTGCATCGAGCCAAAAAACGAGCCGGACTATCGACTTGCAAGAAGGTAGTGACTCCAAATCGCGATGATAAACAAAATACGACGGCCAAAGCGCGATCCCGGAGGCTGTACACGACGATGCTGACGAAGTTTAACTGCGTGGTAATGGACGACGAAACCTACGTCAAAGCCGACTACAAGCAGCTTCCGGGACAGGAGTTTTATACGGCAAAAGGAAGGGGAAAGGTAGCAGATATTTTCAAGCACATAAAACTGTCAAAGTTCGCAAAGAAATATCTGGTTTGGCAAGCCATCTGTACCTGTGGCTTGAAAAGCAGCATTTTCATAGCTTCCGGGACTGTCAACCAAGAAATTTACGTGAAAGAGTGTTTGAATAAACGCCTGCTGCCTTTCCTGAAGAAACACGGTTGTTCCGTACTGTTTTGGCCGGATTTGGCATCTTTCCATTACGGTAAAAAGGCCATGGCGTACCACGCCGCCAACAACGTGCAGGTGGTTCCCAAGAACCCTCCCAACACGCCAGAGCTCCGCCCAATTGAGAAATACTGGGCTATTGTCAAGCGAAACCTAAAGAAGACCAAAGAAACAGCTAAGGACGAGCAGCAGTTCAAGGCAAACTGGATTTCTGCGGCGAAGAAGGTGGACAAGGTGGCTGTACAAAATCTGATGGCAGGTGTCAAGCGTGAGGCCCGGCAATTCGGATTTGGAAAAGCGAAAGCCTAACTGCATATTTTCCTGAATTTTATACTAATTGAACTTGAAAAAGAAATTTAATTTGATTTTTTAAATAAACGATTTCACCGATTTACACGCGTTTTCCCTTGACCAAATTTTGACCGTATCACCCTTTAATAAACATACCTGGTATATCTCATTATCTAAACTAAACGATGATAAAATGATCCTGAAAATCGGATAAAAAATCCTGGGAAATCGGTCCAAATAAATCGGAAGAATTGCGAATTCAATACGCCAATCAGGATATTGCTCTATAAGGAACTATAACAAACTGAACCTATGTGAATGATCATTAGTACACTTTGTTTTGAGACCTAAAAACGCCAGGTACTGATTTTTGACTAAATCGAGAAAAAAAGTGTCTTATAACTTATAATACGAAGATTGGTGTACATTAATACTATACATTCAAATCTCTCACAAGTGAGCACAACCACGGTCGTATAGGTTTAGTCGATATTTGGTAGGTGTCCACTTATGAGAAGTTAATTTTATTGTGATAATATAGCAAACGCCTTACGAAAATTGTCCACATCTGAGAGGTGTCCGTTTTTTGGATTGTCTTAGTTTGGGAGGTTTCACTGTATTAGATTAATTATATTATATATTTCTTCACTTTATCAATTGTCCCATTAATTACTGCCCCACAAGCACATGAAACAATTTGAGAATAACTACAATTTTTAGACCACCTACGTTTGAGATATCTATGCGTCAAAAGTAGGCTACATAGTTGTACCCAAGGAAGAGAAGATAAACTGATATGTACTCTATTGCTGAGAGCGGTTAGTGTTGCCAACGATCAATTGTTCGATGGCGTTTTTTTTCGGGGAAAAGTATTACTGACAATGCACAAGATTTTCACTATGAATTTATAAAAAATAATGCCGAAAGAATTTACTCGTTCGAGCATAATTTTAATAACACGCGTTCAATGACATTTTTCCATTATTCTATTAAATATTTTCATTCTGAAGCATGCACTGGTAGAAAAAAGGCGGTACGTGGCCATAACCATTTGGTGCCTGCGATGGGACATAGACTTTAGAGAATAACTTTGCATGAAAAAATGATGAGCTATATGTATGTATTTTATTAATTAAATACTTTAAAGGGAAAAGTCGTTTAAACTAAAATGAATTAATAAATTGTATCAAACTCAATACCGGTTTGGTTTTATTTGTTTATACATTAATACCTTTATGGTATAAATATTAATACCGCTTAAGTATTATTTTCAATACCATATTGGTATTTTCATAATACCCTTTCATGCTTTGTATACCGCCTGTACCGTTCGGTATTGATATTGTACCATACGGAGTTGGCTAACTATCAATAACGTACGGTATCGATTTGAGCCCGTATGGTAATAATTTTTCTATGGGTGTGGACAATCTATATTCACAAAATCACTGGCAACTCATTTCGTTTAACCAATCAGTAGTAAATTCTATTTCGGGATCCCGAAATTTTATTAACAAATGAGTAAATTAAAAAGCCATTTCCAATTGCTATCACATTTAACGAACACTTAGTCCAACTGAACAACATGAAGAAAAGAAAAACAAAAAATTATGATAAAAATAAATTAAAAAGCAATTTCATATTGCTATCTAACTCAGTAAACAATTTTAAGGATTTTGATTAGATTACTCGTATGTATATTTTCGTACTCTTGTGTTAATCCTATGGTACTTCATCGTTTTAAGTAACTTCTTAAAAATATCAAAGCATCCAAATTTTTGTCAGATAAACGCGACGGACATTTTATCATTGCTTTTTATTTTATGTGGCAAGACTTACATTACACATGAACTCATTGTTAAAAGGAGGACCTTATCGTTTACTACGATTTTTGATGAAATTGTGCTTTTTATAGTATACCTCATGTATAATAAATTGTTACTCAATGTGTACCATAAATGTTTATTAACTCAATTTGTCGGGTATAAAATCTAAGGGCCGTTTGCACTTAATGGCGACTCGAATTTATTAATAAATAATGCTAAAAAGTCACAAATTTAACAAATTGGATTCAGTTTTCGGGATCCCGAAAAATCCCGGGATTCAAAATAAAAAATCCCGGGATTTCGGGACGGGATTTATTCCGGGTGACAACCCTACTAAAGACTAATAGTCACGATAACCATCTACAACGAATTGGTACATTCAGTATTACCGTTGTACAACTTTAGTCGAATACACAAAGCTTCAAGAAGCTATGCATCCATTAGTCTCAAATTTATACTAGTAATATTTAGTTGATTACTTACAAATATTTTTTATTGAAGGTTTTTGTTAATAGTTTTCCTTCATATAAATCAACCATTTTTGCATACATTTTTTCTCTTATAAAATATATACTCTAGTTATAAGGCTGAGCCAAATCTGGGCAATTTTGTAGTTCATAAGTTGAAATGTATTTCTTTTCTATTCAATAAAGTTTTGTGTTATTTTCTATAGCCGCTATGCAAATGAATGGGATCTCCAATATAAATGGGTTACACAAGACCAAGCGTCCATTTGACGTTGATTGTAACTAGCTTTTATCCATTCAAATAAATCGCCTTCGCCGTCACGCATAAACAAGGAAGCAGAGTATGAAAAGCTAAAGCTGGTGACGACTTTTTTTATGAGAATACGACTTTTTCAAATATCCAATGGTAACACTGGGTACTTTATTTGACATACACACACATTCACACACTCTTCGTCACATTGTTGATTGCAAAAAAGTCCATTGGTGATAAGAAAATCGTCGACCATAGTAGTGGTCTGCCATCAACACGATTTTCTACGAAGGAATACAAATACAACAGATGATCGAGGAAAATTAACAAAATCAATTCTCATTCAAAGAGCAAGTTCTCTTATACTCTTTTGATATCAAATGAGTATTTAATCAACACCAGATTTTTTTTTTGGTTTTGTTGTAAGGAAATAAAAACAACAAACAGAAAAATGAAATTGATTAAGCGACAATGGTATGTGACCACACTTTAAGTAGTCTTCAGTTTGCCTTTGGCACTCGGAGTATTTGGACGTGTTTGTAGCCAAAGGGGTAGTTAGTTGCATGACGTGCATAAAATAAAAAAAAAAAAAAACAAAACACAAAAGGATCGTGATATCGGCCACGATCTAATTATCCAAGCGATAGTGAATAATCCACAGTAGTTAGTGAAATAAAATATGGTTGCTGTGTGTGAATAAAAGCCAAAAAAAAACATAAAAATTAAAAGTTCTTAACTACTTAATGAAATATAATACCCCCATAAAAATAAAAAAAATAATACAAACGATCCTTATCTCAGACCTCTGGTTGGTTAATCGAACAAAAACAAAATTGCAATCAAATTGAATTTAATCAGATCATAAAACCTATTCACTGTGAAATGGTGAATATTTAAAAGAAATCGAAATTGTTTCATTTTGGTTGGTGTGACATGCCTGAAAGACAAAACGATTAAAAATAGAAAACAAGAATAAGGTGAATATTTAAAAATCTAAAAATGAAAAAAAAAAAATAAGAACACAAATAAAAAAATCAAGCGGTTATTGACATGGAAACAGTAGACAAAATAGAAATGTTGTATTGTTTTGCAAATAAATTAAATATTTTGCACGAGAAAAATGAAATAAATTAATTTTATATACCATAAACCACGATCCTGTATGATTTCAAAAATTTTAAAAATATATTTGAAATATAATTAACATGTGCAAAAATCACTATTGAAAGAATTAATTTATTTGTCCACATTTTTACAAAAAAATAGAGCAATTAAACAAATTATCATATTTAACAGTCGGTTCTATTATCAGCATAATTATTGAAATCACCAGGAAATTCTGAAATGACTTTCTTGACCAAACCAAAGAGACGGAAATCTCCCATTATACTTATCGACCAAAGTAAGTATGTACATAACCATAACGATAGGTGGTAGGCGAAATATTTTTCCGCGACGAATAAATACAATAGGCATGTCGACTTATAGTAATTAACATAGACGGGATTTTAATTTGATGACACGCCGCTAGCCGTTAAGGTATTCTGCTTCCCAAAATACGCGACGCCTATCGACTATCGCTTTGGTTATGTTTTCATACTTCAGCAGTAGGACTAGTACACTGAAAAAACAGTGAACCCACCAGGAAGAATACATTTAGTTAATTTTAATATTTTTAGAAAATTTTAACTAAACAGTATTAAAAACGCTGACATCACGCCAGTATCACAAAAATTAGTAAATAGTTTTCGACAAATTCAAGAAAATTTATTAGACATAATTTTTTTTTATCACTTAACCCTTCTGTGCGTGATGAGGTCCCGCTGGACCTTTTTGATTTTTGTTCATACATAACTTTATCTTTTATATGAATTTCAGCTTGATGGTTTATGACTTCTTGTACTGAAGTGTTTTAAGTTGAAAACTTAAAATTTTTATGTGATTGAATCATTAAATCGGTTTTTATAGGTATTTGAAAAAGTTTAGTGCGATTCTGCGTGATGAGGTCCAATGGGACCTGTTACTAATTACATTAGTGGTTTTAGCACAGTTTAAAAAGCAGTGTAAAGATATTGCGATTTTCGTATTTGGAACAATTAATAACACTAACATCCTTTCAGAAAATACCGTTATTTGGAAGAATTTGTCATTTTTGAAGTTTCCATTGGTTTCGTTGCTTGGTAGTACATAATTTTATGTCTTCCGTTGATATATCCAATATAGTGAGAGTAAAAGTGCAAAAAAAGTTATTTGAACTTCATGGAAATCGTGGTCGAAATAAGTTTTTATATTTATATACATTTTCCTAGACCTATCGGCTCCTGGAATTTGGCAAAATGTGCCTCAATTTGGACCAAGTTTGAAACAACCACTGTGCACATAATACTGCGAGCAAAACGAACGCCACTAAAAAAAATCGTATTGTTTTTCCTTCAAAAATCCAGTTTGTTAAGAACATTCAACTACAAAAACAATATATTGTTGCTTGGTACGTATAAGGATACTTATAGGTACCACGCCTGCGTCCATCATCAGGGCCACTAGTATACTAATCAAAAATTTTAACATTATCTGTATCCTATTAAAAATTAAATAAAACTCTATATTTACAACCAAATGTTTATATATGCAATTTGTGCATTATAGAAGAGTCCACCTACAGTAAATGATCGAAAAATATCGTTGGGATAACCTCTCTACCATCCTTTTTTTTATTGTAGGTCCCACGGGACCTCATCACGCTGGTATCGCTTCCAGTGTTATCACATACACAAGGGTTAAAAAAAAACTTGTAGTTTGAAAGAAAAAATTGGACTTCAAAATTGCCAGAATATCTTTAGTGACATACGAAGTTCATGATGGATGCATTTGTAGTAAAATTTACAAATTTAAAGCAATAATGAACTATTTTGTGAGAAGTACGAATTTAGTAAAACTTTTTACTTCACAAAATTTTCCGGTTTTTTAGTTCATTTAACTAACGTACGCAAAAAATTATTAGAGTAAACGAAACTTTCTCCATATGTAATAATTCCATGAACTAAAACAAAGTTAAATTGGCTTTAGTGAAATAGAGAGTTCACTTTTTTTTTGAGTGTATAAGTACATACATATTTGATCACTGAAAAAAAAAACATTCCCGCTTCGAAAGATGTTTTCTTTACACTAATGGATTTGGTATTGATTCCGAGCCAAAGAAGAGGAGAATTGAAGTAAGGGTAGCTTTAAGGCACAATTTCTTTTAAATTTGAGTTTTTCGTACTAGATTCTAGGAAACATTCTGTGAAACATTATTCGATTTTTCAACTTTTTACCTTCAAAAGCGTATTAACGACAACTTAAGCTTCCAAATCCTGTCTCGACTTCAAGTAGAAATTATGCTATGTTTCTAGTAAAAAAGTATTTAAAATAAAATATAGAAAAATATCTCCAGAAAAAAATATCGCGAAAATGTTTCTAATTAAAATTTTAATTGAGTTTTCAAAAATATTCAATTAAAAATTTAATTCATTCATTAAATTTTTTAATTGAAACAAAAACCAATTACATACATTTGTTCTTTCAATATTGGATCAATGAATTTTTAATTGACTTTGATGATTGATACTATCATTTCTGTGATTGAAGACATTTCAATTAAAAATTAATTTGATCAATTCATTTTGTTATTGAAGACAAAAAAATATTTTTTGTGTGTTTTTGGAAGTTTTTTTTTTTTTGCTTTCAAACAAAACTTAAATACGAATTCATTAATTCGAAGAATTTTTCATAATTAGTAAATTTGAAATTCTCATTTCATTTCTAAGTCGAATCACTTAACTATAAGTACAAAACGACTATGTTAGGTTGGGTGTCTTTTGTATAATGTAAAAAAAATTTATATCAGTGATATGGGTTTTCAACCCGAAGCAAAAGTTGTATTTTTTAAGGACATAAAATCTTTAGCCTCATGACAATATTTTTCTCAGTGTAGATAGAAAAGTGCAGAGGAATATTTATTCGTAAATATAGATATATATAATGGAAAAATTAACAATGTAAAATCGTATAGAAATAAATCTTACAAAGGCAGAACCAAACAAAAAAAAAGTGCGGAAAAGCACGCTGGCTTCACACAAAAAAATTTCACGAAAAAATTTCCAATTTCCAAACAAAAAAAGTGCGGAAAAGCACACTGGCTTCACACAAAAAAATTTCACGAAAAAATTTCCAATTAAAATTTTAATTGAGTTTTAAAAAATATTCAATTAAAAATTTAATTGATTCAACAAATTTTTTAATTGAAACAAAAATCAATCACAAAAATAATAGTATCAATTAATTTTTTAATTGGATCAATTAATTTTTTAATTGACTGTCAATTAATTGTTTAATTGATACTATCATTTCTGTGATTGAAGACATTTCAATTAAAAAATTAAATGGATCAATTAATTTCGTGATTGAATCTGAAAAAAAAATTTTTTGTGTGTTTGTATTCATGAAAAACCTTAATAGGCATGAACAAGTCGGGACTAAGGCCCAGCATTGTTCGCCGGGAATATTTAATCCTATAGTGCTATATTATAGTCTAGTTAGTAATTCAGCAATCAAATCACCCGACGATTTAAGAAACATTTAAGACATTATTTATTACATAATTATTCTGTAATACAGATACTGATGTTCTAAGTGCCATATTGCATCTATTGTCTTTACATAAAAATCCAAACAGTCTCGCACACCACAAAGTTCAAGATAAACATCGTGGTAGGAAAAAGAGCATGGACCCAGTGCGATATTGCACTGAAAAAAATATTGTCGTAAGGTCAAAGATTTCATATCTTTAAAAAACGAATGCAAATTTTGCTTAGCATAGAATATAAAGTTTTTCCTTGTCCAAAAATCGATAAACTTTTCAATGAAGTCGTATTGTCCTTATAATTAAGTGATTTGACTTAAAAATGCGTATCATAACATGAAAGAAAAAATGTGTGGGCTAAGTTCAACTTGACTTTAATAATTCAGAAAAAATCTTTAAATTTAATGACATTGTCTTTAGATTTGTTGTCTTTTTGCATCTTGACTACAAAGCAAAAAATCGTTTAATGACATGTTTTTCAACACTTTATTTTAAAGTCGTTTTTTACTTCAAACATAGCATAATTCCTACTGGAAGTCGAGTCTTAATTTAGAAAATAAGGTTGTCGTTAACTCGTTTTTAAAGGACTTTGATAGCATATGAAGAAAAAAAGACGAAAAAATAATATTTGCTCCCTAGAAGCAAGTACACAAAACCCAAATTTAAAAGACAATTGTGTCTTAAATTTATCCCTACATGTATTCTCCGCTTCTTGGGCTCGGAATCAATACCAACATTTTTAAAGTATAGACAAAATCTTTGGAACCGGGCATGCTTTTTTTCAGTGTGAGAAGAATACCAAAATCTTCCAGCCAGAGTGGACTACACTCGGGCGAAGGATTCTAGAAATGTGGGAATATGGAAGAAATGGTTAAATATATTTATGGCATGTCCTGTCATCGTAAACTATCTTCCGGATAGCACGGTTTATTAAAAGGAAACCGGTTTAATAGTGGCCAATTCTGTCGTCGACTGTACACCCAGAAAAAAGTGCCTTTGAAACTAAAGGAAAAAATTTTCATCAATATAGTTTATCCATTTTATTTACATTAAGGTAAATTTTTGTGAAAAATAATAAAATTTACTCGTTTCAGTAAAAAAATCCTAAACTGTAAGCAGTTAGGAATAGTTCATTAACTAGAATAAGGCATGGAATTTTACTCATACTATTTTCTTCGCTGGGTATAAGAATTTACTACTGAACAAGAAAATTTTATTCACCGATAACAAAGCGTTCGTAAAAATAAACAAAAACCGAACTAAAACCAAGTTTCCTCAAAATTAGTAAAATTTCTTATAAAATGATAATTGCGACTTCCTTTATAATAGAAAGTTTTTCATACATATGAACAACACTTGGCATAGAAAAATATTTTAGTTCATTCGTACTAAGAATTATGCAATCCTTTCAAAACTTAAGGAAACACACTTGTTAGAATATAGGAAATTTTCCTAAATTTCTATTGTCTACCTGTAATCGATACCTGTCATCGTAATCGATGTGTTTGCGCGTGGGTGTAATCGATATATTTGCGCGTCGGTTGTTTTTTAGTTGGAATCGCGTTGTTTCGGAGAGATTGTTAAAAAATAATATGGTAAAATAATATAATAAATAACAAATAAAATATATAAAATATTTGTTATTTTAAATTAGTGAGAAAAATTTTCGTTTTTTTTAAATAAATCTATCAATGTTCGTGATAGTGTATAAAGAAAGAAAACACCAGCAGAATAACAACCCTTTCATTTGTCTTCATTTTGGAATCTTCAATTATCAGGTAATATTCAGTGACGCTAACCTTTTGCAACAAAAATGTTTTATGATTTTTTATATTTGTAGGTATTGAAATTGTAAAAGGAGGACAAAATCGTTAGGCAGCAACTTATTAAAAGTGAAAAGTACAAGAAGAAGAAAAAGTGCGTTTTACAGTTGATAATATCACACGGAAATTGGAAATAGTGGAATAATAAACTAATATTTCAAAGAAATTCGATGCTGTTGTTTCTTAATAAATATATTCAATATATTAATAAAACATGTCTTTTATTGAAGATAAAATTTCTTATAGAAATAAATAAAATTGTATTTAAAAACGAAGGTAAGCAGTTCTAATTATGAAGTAAAAGTTTTACCACAAATGTGTAAGATTTGTCGAAATGAATGAAAACATTTCAATAAAATCATTCCATATATGAATTCAAATTAGTTAAATTTTTTCATTCTGTAGTATAGTGGTATATAAATATAGGAAAATGTTAACTAATATATGGAATGCATTATTCCTAATTTCTACGAAAATCACATCGTTCAAACAAATAAAAATGTCTTTGGCGCTATACGAAGTTCAACTTTCTTCACAATAAGTTCATTTTAACTTAAAGAAGGGGTCACTTTTTTCTGGGTGTATAATTAAATCACAGCAAGCAAATACAAACCATTTTACTTTGTCTTACATATCAAAGCAATTGATACCTTTGCTTGGCACGTTTTAACAAGTCTGTACGATATTTTCTATGAGGGTAATCATAATCTAATCTTTTTTTCTACCAGCCAATAATATTCATTTGATCTACATCTGCTTTATAACATTTTTGATAATTCAATAACTCCCGAAATGTGTTTACAAATTTAATTATAGATCTTGTTTGCCTTTGATCCAATAATCGCTGCAAACTTACCTGGGCAATAACCCAAGTGTATGTATTTATTTGAAGTTGATTTGTCCTCATTGAAAGCACTATCAATTTACATAAACTTGTGCCTGACTGATAAGGAAAGTTTGTTTGTATGTAAAACATTCATACATTATTTTTTTAATAAAATTCAATAAACATAGTGGATATAATAGGGGGGAACTATCTTAAAAATAGATTCATTGCGAACAATGTGCATTGCAATATTTTACAGACCTTATGGTGATTTCGATTGATAAAAAATATGTTGCATATTTTACTCCTTACCCCCATAAATCGAAAATTTTTGTTCGATTGGAAAATACAGTGCAGCCTACCCAAAATGTGCACGTTCGATTGACGGGAAGTTACTCATTGCAAGAGCAAAAGTGTAACCCGTTTTACACCGTAGCTGGTCTACGGTGCAGACGGTTACACTTTCAATCAGATGTTGAAGACGCTTTTATTCTCCGACCTAAATAATAGCGTTGTTGAAAATGCAAAAGAAAGTGCGTGTATTGTAGTTGCTGTTCAATTTCTTCAACACAGCTGATTAATTTACCAAGAAGAAGCATATCAATTGTTTAGTGCCGCGACAATTAAATATTTTTAATATAATAGCAAAATGTAAAAAGCAAATGCGTTTTTTGGCCAACACCATTGTAGATGCGCTATTGGAGAGAAGTTCTTCTGATGACGATGAAGAAATTACAACATCATTGCTTGGATGAAATGACCAACGGCGAGTTAAAAACTTTGTTGAGGATGTAATTAATTTGTACTCTGAAGTAGAAGATCATTAAAAATATATAAAATCAAAAGTTCTAAACAAATTTCCTTAGTTCAAGAAAAATTTGCGTGTTAGGGTGGGTACTATGTTCGGTTTTCGAGTTGAAAATCACTATATTTTGGCGATTACTTTTCCTGAAATAATCAAAATTATAAATGAAAACAAACATATTCCTGTAAAGTCTTCCCGAAATCTAGATGTACAAGAAACTCCGAACCAATTGAGTTAATTTATCTACTTTATATTGAAATGTTTTAATAAAGTAACCCCGAAAATTTCAATGCGAAAAGCGAACATAGCACTGACCTTTAGTCGAGATTCCAATAATTAAGTTCGAGTTTAGCCGCTAAAAACTAAGCCAGTAAAAAAGGCATAAAATTATATATATTTGTTGCAAATTTTATTATAACTTGCCCAAAGCAAAATTTCACAAAGTTTGTATTCCCTAAAGTGGATTAATTAAGAAAAGTAATCGTGAAAAATGGCGATTTTAGCGGCTAAAGGTGAGTACTATGTTCGGGTTTTTCACCAAAACACTAAACTAAAAGTACAAAAATATGTATGAAGACGATTATATTTTGATCAAGTCTTACCAAATAATGGAAGGAAATGATCCAAGGAATTGATTGCAAATAATTTTATATTTCTATATTAATTAATTAAAAAAAGTAACCGTGAAAGCAAGCTGGTTTTCAGCTTGAAAACTGAACATAGTACTCAGCTTAAACTCGAACTTAATACCCGCCTATAGTTAATAATACCCGAAATATCAGTGTTGCACCTTTTTTGTTCGTTTTCACACGCAAACGGTGTTGTCATTGCAAGGGGTTTCGGCAACACTGTGGTAACACCATAAAATGTTGTACCATTTGTATGCAACACTTTTTTCCCCAAACGAAATCACCATTAGAAAACATACAATGTATGAATAGGTAAGTACACAAAAAAAAAGTGAACCCGCCATGAAAGAAAATGTTGGTTTATTTTAGAAAATTTTAACTAAAATAGTTTTTAATTTGTAATATCTTACAAATAAGTTAATACTTTTTGTCAAATTGAGGAAAATTTATTAAAAATAATAATGTTTTTATGTTGATTAAGAAAATTTCATACGTTGAAGGAAAAAAAATAGATTCAATAATTGTTAAAATGTTTTTAGCACTATACGAAGTTCAAAACAGGTACAATTTTAGTAACATTTTCTCCTTTGATAGACTTATGAACTCAATTTAAGCAAACTTCTCCCATTTTAGAAAAATATGAAATATTTTATTATACCCCGCCACACTGTGGAACAGGGTATTATAAGTTAGTGCATATGTTTGTAACACCCAAAAGGAGACGAGATAGACACATGGTGTCTTTGGCAATAATGCTCAGGGTGGGTCCCTGAATCGATATAACCATGTCCGTCCGTCCATCCGTCCGTCCATCCGTCCGTCCGTATGTCTGTGAACACATTTTTGTGATCAAAGTCTAGGTCGCAATTTAACTCCAATCGCCTTCAAATTTGGCACATGTTCTTAATTTGGGTCAGAATAGAACCCTATTGATTTTGGAAGAAATCGGTTCAGATTTAGATATAGCTCCCATATTTCGCCCGATATGCACTAATATGGACCCAGCAGCCAGAGTTTTATACCGATTTGCTTGAAATTGTTTACAAACATAACACTTAGTCGTATAGTCAAGTGTGCAAAATTTGATTGAAATCTGTTCAGATTTAGATATAGCTCCCATATATATCTTTCGCCCGATATGGACTTATATGGCCCCAGAAGCCAGATTTTTGGCCGAATTTGGTTGAAATTTTGCACTAGGAGTACAATTAGTAGTATAGTCAAGTGAGCAAAATTTGATTGAAATCGGTTCAGATTTAGATATAGCTCCCATATATATCTTTCGCCCGATATGGACTAATATGGTTCTAATAGCCAGAGTTTTGGCCCAATTTGGTTGAAATTTTGCACAGGTAGTAGATTTAGCATTGTAGCTATGCGTGCCAAATTTGATTGAAATCGGTTCAGATGTAGATATAGCTCCCATATATAGCTTTCGCCCGATTTACACTCATATGACCCCAGAGGCCAATTTTTAACTCCGATTTAGTTGAAATTTTGCACAGGAAGTAGAATTAGCATTGTAGCTATACGTGCCAAATTTGGTTGAAATCGGTTCAGATTTAGATATAGCTCGTATATATATGTTTTTCTAATTTCGACAAAAATGGTCAAAATACCAACGTTTTCCTTGTAAAATCGCCTCTGCTTAATCAAAAAGTTGTAAAAATGACTCTAATTTTCCTAAACTGCTAATACATATATATCGAGCGATAAATCATAAATAAACTTTTGCGAAGTTTCCTTAAAATTGCTTCAGATTTAAATGTTTCCCATATATTTTTACTAACATTGTGTTCCACCCTAGTGCATTAGCCGACTTAATTTTTGAGTCTATAGATTTCGTAGAAGTCTATCAAATTCTGTCCAGATCGAGTGATATTTAAATGTATGTATTTGGGACAAACCTTTATATATAGCCCCCAATACATTTGACGGATGTGATATGGTATCGAAAATTTAGATCTACAAAGTGGTGCAGGGTATAATATAGTCGGCCCCACCCGACTTTAGACTTTCCTTACTTGTTTTTTATTAAAATTGTGTACTACATTTGTATACCCCTTTTTTCTTAGTTTTAGTTCACGTTATTAAAGTAAAACAAAAAATTCGTCAAATAAGGAACATTTGCTCACATTTAACTAAAATCAACTTCATCTTCATGAACAAAAAAAAAATTTCAGTTGGAATTGGCGTCCTCTTTTTGGAGTGTATATTTAGGGGGCTGTTAGAGTTCAGGCCAGTCAGGGTTATATCATATATATGAACGTTAGTAGATTGCAAAACAAAATCTGTGGAGATTTGCTGATTTAATAAAATTTAATAATAAAATGTTATACTGTAATATACACAGATTTTTTTCTGATTCAATAATTTTATAAATCCAATTAATTTTTCAATAGAAATCGTTTCAATCACGAAAACGATAGTATAAATTACAGTATTAATTAAGGATAAATAATAGGCTTGATTTCAAAATTAATTGATTTCGGCACTTTCAATTATTTTTTTAAATGCTTAATAAATTATTTATTGTGTTTTTATTTTTTTTTTATAATTATATAACATGTATATTAAATAATTTTTTGTTATTTTATAAGATTTTAGTCTTTCTTATGAAATTTCCGATTATTTTGCGCCAATGAGTATTATGTATACAGTAACTAATTATTTTCGAGTAAAAGTAATTATATTTTTATTATGCCATGGTCACACTGGGAAAATATTTGACAGAAATCAAAGAAGAATCCGTCGCCACAGCCAAACCAGCTAACATGTTTAGCTCATATTGAATATATAACATCATGGTAGGATTATTTTCCAAAACCGGTATCCAGATATTCGGAAAATGATTCTGGAAAAATGTTTGACATTCATTTTGGTAAAATATTTGCCTAGTGTGACCAAAGCCTTAGGAAATATCTATTAAAAAATATGTTCCAATAAAAGTATAATTACTTAAATTTTTTCATTACTCTTAATTAAAATTGCAAATTTTCAATTTTAAAATTTTCAATTGGAAATATTTGAAAATGATTATATTTTGTGTGTAGGAAAAAGAAAAAGAAAGTTCTCTTTGTAGGTTGATCCTATTGAATTTTTCTTAGCATTGCATCAGGTGGCCCCACTCAAGGCCAGGCTGTATTACATATCAGACTGAATTACATTAGCATGTTGATATGATAATCACACTCAACTGTTGGGTCTAAATTTTCCTCAATGAAAATCTGCTGTCATGAACCTCATTTTGATGAGGTTCATATATGAATTGTATTTTCACTAGGGATGCCATTGGAGACAGATTGTTTATTATATTAAATAAAACAAAGTTTAAGGAAAATCAAACTGCATTACAAATAAATTAATTTATTTTATATACGATTGTTTTTAATATACGATACATATTTGACGTAGAAAAACGTGAAATTTTTTTCTAAACCGAAATACCGACAATTGTCACATTAATTATATACAGTTAAACCTCCCAAAAGTGGACACCCATGGTCGCCTACATGTCGGCCATGTTTTATTGGTTAATTTTAATGTAATGTTTTCCTTTAGTACTCGATGCAAACTTCGTATGAGCTAGCAGAACATCTCATCAGTGGAAATCGCTTCGGTGTTGCCAGATTGAATTTTGATAAAGTGACGTTCTCGATTCACAATAGTAATTTATTGTGATTGATATGTCGAATGATATGAAATTACAAGTGTTAAAGTGTAATAAATGTTCACAGCAGAAAATATATATTACTATATATAACTTAAAAATTTAAGATTTCATCAAATCCATCTGAAACTCTGCGATTGTGTTTGAACAACGGATGCCAGTATTGAACATGATTGCACATTTCCTGGATAAACGAGTACTACTCTGTTTTCTTTTAATCCGCCGCCGTGATGCAATAGCATTTCCACCTTGCATACAAAGCATTGCGGGTTCCATCCTAGTTTCGACCAAATACCAAAATGTTTTAATGTTTATAAAACATTTTAACCCTTATACTACGCTGGGTATTAGGTCGTATTTTTCATCACCGAATTTCTTACTTTTGGATTATAATTAAAAGTTCTGACTACTCAGCATGAATTGAGCATATGTTACCAATTAATGCACTGAGTGATAAAATTGTTAATTATATTCGAACAGTAAGATATGCGGTGTTGAAAAATACGATATGGGTCATCAAATGACCCCAACGTAGTATAAGGGTTAAAGTTCATAAAAAGGAGATCCCTTGTCATTGCGATAAACACAGAATACGGCAGCATTCAGTAATAAGAGAAGTTCATAATGGGCTGAATAGCCTAATTGAGTCTTAAATATCAGGCTTCCACTATACCTCACCAAGTCCGTCACGGCTTGGGTACACGGTTGCCACAGTTGGTAGAATTCTACCAAACATGGTAAATTTTTACTGCTTGGTAGATTTCTTGATGTTTTGGTAGATTTTATAAATTATTCCACTCAAAATTTGTATCGAAATAAAATATTTAAAAAAATTTCTCTAGGAATAAAATTTTGACAAAATTTTCTATAGTAATAAAGTTTTGACAAAATTTTCTATAGAAAAAAAAATTTTTATAGAAGTAAAATTTTGACAAAATTTTCTATAGAAATAAAATTTTGACAAAATTTTCTATAGAACAAAAATGTACAAAATTTTCTTTAGAAATAAAATTTTGACAAAACTTTCAATAGAAATAAAATTTTAACAAAATTTTCTGTAGAAATAAAATGTTGACAAAATTTTCTATAGAAACAAAATTTTGATAAAATTTTCTATAGAAATAAAATTTTGACAAAATTTTCTATAGTAATAGAATTTTGACAAAATTTTCTATAGAACCAAAATTTTTACAAAATTTTATATAGAAATAAAATTTGGACAAAATTTCTATAGAAAAAAAAATTTGACAAAATTTTCGATAGAAATAAAATTTTGACAAAAATTTTTTATAGGAATAAAATTTTGACAAAATATTCTATAGAAATAACATTTTGACAAAATTTTCTAAAGTAATACAGTTTTGACAAAATTTTCTATAGAAATACAATTTTGACAAAGTTTTCTATAGAAATAGAGTTTTGACAAAGTTTTCTATAGAAATAGAATTTTGACAAAATTTTCTATAGAAATAAAATTTTGACAAAATTTTCTATAGATATAAAATTTGGACAAAATTTTCTATAGATATAAAATTTGGACAAAATTTTATGTAGAAATAAAATTTGGACAAAATTTCTATAGAAAAAAAATTGACAAAATTTTCGATAAAAATAAAATTTTGACAAAATTTTCTATAGAAATAAAATTTTGACAAAATTTTCTATAGATATACCATTTTAACATAATTTTCTATAGGACTAAAATTTTGTATCGAAATAAAATTTTAACAAAACTTTTTATATGAATAAAATTTTGACAAAATTTTCTATAGAAATAAAATTTTGACAAAATTTGCTATAGAAATAAATTTTGACAAAATTTTCTATAGAAATAAAATTTTGACAAAATTTTCTATAGAAATAAAATTTGGACAAAATTTTCTATAGAAACAAAATTTTATATGGAAATAAAATTTGGACAACATTTCTATAGAAAAAAAAATTGACAAAATTTTCTATAGAAATAAAATTTAGACAAAATTTTCTATAGAAACAAAATTTTATATAGAAATAAAATTTGGACAAAATTTCTATAGAACAAAAAAATTGACAAAATTTTCGATAGAAATAAAATTTTGACAAAATTTTTTATAGGAATAAAATTTTGACAAAAATCTTCTATAGAAATACAATTTTGACAAAATTTTCTATGGAAATAAAATTTTGACAAAATTTTCTATAGAAATAAAATTTTGACAAAATTTTCTATAGAAATAAAATTTTGACAAAATTTTCTATAGAAATAAACATTTTTTTGTTGTTTGATAGTTGACATTTAAACTGTTAATTATATTTGTTTACACGCTCACAAAAAATCGCTTCTGTAACATATACTCCCAAACATATTTTGCTTCAAGCATATACATTTTTGGGTATTGTCCAAACATTTATATGTTTGATCTCTTCCAATAGATAATATGTTTGAAAGCATATTGGTCTAAACAATATATGTTTGGGTAGTCTAAGTACCAAACATTTTGTATTTTTGCATTCAAATTCAATAATGTTGTCTTCCAAAAAACAATATGTTATTATGTGAACATATAATATGTTTGGAAGCATTTTGCACCCAAAAATATTATATGCTTAAAAAAAATTCTCCCAAAAAATATTGTGCTCAAAATTTTTTTTATTTATTTATATATTTACAATCATAATGAATTATGAAAATAAACAGGTAATATAGGTGCTAACAACATAGGTTTTCGACCTGAATGCTCAAAATTTTGTTTCTGCCCAATTGTATATTCCCCCACATCTTTCTCACTTCCACGAGATTTTTTAGTTCTTAGCACCTTTTTCTGTAATACAAACATTGTAGAAGAAATTATTCAATTGTATGATTTTTTTTATTTTAATTTTACCTTTTGCCGGACGGGGATTCGAACAGCGGACCACACAGTTTGTAAGGATCAAAGAAGTAGCTGATCAATTGCCCAAGGAAAAATAAAATGTTAATTTTGTAATAACAAGCAACAACCACCAACTTAATTCAATATCGCTCCCTGTTAAATAGCGCTCCAAGCTACTAAACACATATATGTTTATAGGCTATTTCTAAATTAATATATGTTTGCATCCAAGCATATTATATTTACAAACATTTTATGTCCCAAACATAATATGTTCTAACATATTAACATATTGTCCCAAACATGTTATGCTAGTTTATGAACATTATATGCTTGCACTCAAAAATATTGTGTTTAAAAATTTGTGTTCCAAACATATAATGTTTATAGCCAAACATATGAAAAACAGTCTTTTTCATCCGTGTAGTTCGGCTTGAGCTCATATGCGAATAAGTTCATTGTTCTTTACTAGAGGTCTGCATCGAATAACTTTTCACTACATGTATGCAATTCGCTGTCGAATATAGTATATACACTGTCTTTCTCTCAGAGCGCAAGTAGTGAAGTGAAGAGAACACTTGCTTGTCAAATACCACCAAGTACTTATCCGAAACAATATGTGTTCCGAAAAAAAGGAACAATAAAAATGTAAGTACTTGAGAAAAAGTACAAGATGGATTCTCTTTACTTCACGTGGTACCACAAGTATTTCTCAGTGATGTGCGAAGCAAAACTTTCCATTATTATTAATCATAGATATGTATGTATATCACATATTTCATATATTTATGTATGTCACACACTTACCTTAACGTTTGCCGTTCTTTATAATAAACCAAAACATATATTATGGAGATTAACTGTTTTTTTGTATTTCTGAAACTGCACTTGGTACATGGAGTACTCTATGAAGTTTTGTTCTCGCAACATACTCGAGGTGATCACTCTGAGTACACTTCAATAAGAGAGAAAGAGGAATATGTGTTTGTTGGTAGTGAACATAGAGAAGACATCAGAGTAGCAACAAGAAGTTACTCGTGGCTTTTGGTGTTCATCAAAATGTGTACCAATAGTTTTGCGACTCTTTCAAATAGATGTACTCATGTAGCAAGTACACGTGTACTCTGCATTTACAACTGGAATTGTGCAGACCTCTATTCTTTACTTCTATAAAAAATTCCCTGATGACGAGCAACGGAGATGTTTCGAAATATTGGATAATTTTAAATAAAAATACAACTCAACAAAAACAACATCTGTTTTTATTCATATGAGCTCAAGCCGAACTAAACAAATCTAATAAAATTTTTACAAAATTGTATATAGAAATAAAATTTTGACAAAATTTTCTATAGAAAAAAATTGACAAAATTTTCTATAGAAATAAAATTTTGACAAAATTTTCAATAGAAATAAAATTTTGACAAAATTTTCTATAGAAATAACATTTTGAAAAAATTTTCTATAGGACTAAAATTTTGACAATATTTTTTATGGAAATAAAATATTGGAATTTGAAAAAATCTTCTATATGAAAAAAGTTTTAAGAAATTTTTATATAGAATTTTGGAAAAATTTTCATAGAAATAAAATTTTGACAAAATTTTCTATAGAAATAACATTTGCTGATTTAATAAAATTTAATATTAAAATTCTATACTGTAATATACACAGATTTTTTTTTTTTCTGATTCAATATTTTATATAGAAAACAATTTTGACAAAATTTTCTATAGAAAATTAATAATAATATCTATAGAAATAAAACTTTCAGAGTGTCAATGCTTGAGAGGATTGACTGTATGTAGTATTATTCAGTTAGTAAAGGGATTGCATCCAACTACCTCAAAGTACAAAATACAAAATTTCGGAAATCGTAATTTTGTTACTATTAAAAATACCCTGGTATTTTGGATAAACCGTTTGTCATCCCTAAGTAGTACCACCATGTTTGCTTTATATTCATATTCAATTGAAATGCATCTGTTCATCATACTTAGCTCATGATTTTTTATAGTATTCGAGTTTGTTGGTAAATAGATCTGGATGCATCTGTCCGTCCATCCAACCATCAATTGCTTGAGTTCATCATCATCATCATTATTATTATCATTATTGTTGTATCATCTTACAATGGCGCATTTTAATTGTACTCCTTTGCTGGGGTATTAAGCAAATTATCATCATTGTTAAATATGGCTATATGAACCATAAGATGGTGATGGTGGTATAATAGGTTTGCCATTTCGTTTGTAACACATCGACATATCGATTTCCGTCTATATAAAGTATATATAGCGAAATCAAACGTGGACACTCAGAATACGGGGCACATGTTTCATGTTTACCGTCCAAAAATAACATTTTGCTCTTGAAACATGTTTGGGGTGATCATATTCCTTCTCTGGGTGTTAGGTCCATAAATATTGAATATGGTGCGTTTCAGCCCGTGTTATGGTGTAGCCCTCCTTTAGATATATCTCTTGATATGTCTATTATATTTTATGGTGGCAACGGCCGAACTTATTTCACTATATATTTGTTTTCTTTTTATAAGGCCTTCCATACAGGTGCGATCATATCTCGCTATGCTAAAAAAGGGAATGCAAATGCAAATCGAACACATCCTGAAATGGGCTTATAAATAACTCAGAGTGTAGTGATATTATTCGAAGGGCAAAATAAAGTGCACTATTTCTAACGATATAATCTAAAAACAGTTTTTATTTTATTTATCATTTTGTAAAAAAAGTAGATAGATATATTTTTTTAATATTTTAGAAAATATACGATATATTGGAATTAATAATAGTATAATAACAAATCTTGATTTTTCTCTGGGTGCATATTCTCATATTCTGTATTTTCATTGTTCCCATTAATTATTCGATCAGGAAATAAAATCACTTGTAAGGTCATTCAGCAGCTTTTATGTAAGATTAATGATTATAAAGTAAAATGTAATCGTATTAATGCAATAATGTAAATTTATCTAAGTTCTTTCCGCACTCAGTTATCAACATCTTTATTTGGGTTAATTATAAGTAGCTTCTAATTAATTATTTGAGACTTTTCACACTTAAATAAAACTTGAACAATAATAATAATGAAAACTCAATAAAAGAAATAAATTTCTTAAAACATTGTTACTTATTGGAAACTCAATTGGAAAATCCCATATTGTCTTGTCAGCAGAGATGGTCTGTATCAAACTTTTTAGGTTTGCGATTGTCGCAAAGTTGTAAACGTCACAAACGCGTCGTAAATGTAGAAAAAGTAACAAAAGTCGCAAACTCAAAATACTTTAGTCGCGTCAGTTAGGCAGCGAATTCGATGATATCCAAGACGATGGTATGTGCGAAGAAGTTTCAATTCTTAGGAATGTTTACAATAGGGATGCCAGACGTGTTCTTTTAAAGAGCACATGTGCTCTTTTTTACAAAACAAAATAGGCCAAAAGAGCACGCAAAAGTGCTCTATTTTTAGTTAAGTACTCTTTGTATGCATCACAACAAATATTACTCCAACGCGATTCAATAAATGGTAAAAGTAAACACTATGACATTTTCCTACGCCGTTATTTTCTAAATAAATAGTGTTTTACTTTATATATCAGAGTCGAAGAAGAGCACGCCGATGCTGCTTCTTCACTTTGTAGTCTGTACTAAATGTAAACAAACTTCTTTCAATAACATTTTTCACAAAAACACCAAACAAATGACTTACAAAGTATTGTAAGAAAATTAGCTTGAGTTGAAAGTGGTTTATTTTATGTATATCTTATGAACCTTTTTTATGTTTAAATGAATTATTATGGAATTAAATGTTCTTATTTTATTTGAAAAAGTGTGCTCTTTTTTTCGTAAGTGCTGTTTTTATAAACTGAATGTGCTCTTTTTGCCTCTTCAAAATCTGGCATCCCTACACAAAAAAAAAATCTGATTCAATCACGAAATTAATTGATCCAATTAATTTTTAATTGAAATGTCTTCAATCACAGAAATGATAGTATTAATTAAATATTAATTGAAGGTCAATTAAAAAATTAATTGATACTATTAATTTTCGTGCTTGACTTTTGTTTCAATTAAAAAATTTGTTTTCTTTTTCTTTTTATGACCACTTAGTTTTAATAGATTTTTGTTTATTTTAATGGGCTGTTTTGGTCAATATATATAAATGCAAATAAAACAAGTTTATTTCATCTTTTTTCTCGACGTTTCGTCGGCTTTTTTCCGACCTTTTCCAGAGAATTTTTTTATTTGAAATATCTGTAGAGGAAAATTCTATTTAGATTTCAGTAATTGTGGATTTTAGATCTTACTTACAATTGTTTTACATTTGTTTCATTTATAAATTATTAAAACTGGACATCACAAACAATAATAATAACTAAATAAATAAATAAAATGTAAATATTGCAGCAAAACTTTAAATCTATATCACAGAACTATGTATGTTTACTCTTTAAATTATTGCAATGGAATACTGTAAGTTGGTGTTATCTTTGTCTTCCTTAGTGTTCATTGACGTCTCTATTCTCTGTTGAATGCGTAGGCTCTCCAGTGTATAACGTTTGTTCTCATTTCTCTCTCTGTCGAGAATTTTAACAGCTTTGAAGTCTATGCTATGGCCACTCTCTTTTATGTGTTGTGCTAAAGCTGTGCTTTCTCTATGTTTGTTGATGTCGGCTTCATGTTCTGCCATTCGTATTTTCAATTGTCTTCTTGTTGTACCCACATAGTGCATGTTGCATGTCTCCCTTTCGTTTCCATTGCATGTTAGTTCGTACACAACGTTGTCTAATTGCATTTTGTCTGTTCTGTTTGTTTTTGTTGTAAATAATCGTTGCAGTGTATCGTTTGATTTGTATGCTATTGTTGTTGTTTCTTCCTCTATTGATCTCAACCAAGTTTTGCATTCCGTCAATTTGGGGATAAATGGGACACTGAAAAAAATGTTTGAGTTCTCCATTTGTATTTTTTCTTTGTGAGTTTTTGGATGATGAGTTTTGTTGATTAGTGAGTTGATTAGATGTACTGGAAAACTATTTTGTCGAAGAATATTTTTAATTTTTAAAATATTTTGACTTTTGAATCTGTCATCACTCAGGTACATTACTTTCTGTATAAAATTTGTTGTTTGTTGATTCAATTAAATTTTTAATAGAATATTTTTTAAAACTCAATTAAAATTTTAATTGGAAAATTTTTCGCGAAATTTTTTTCTGTGTAGTTCACAACTTTCGGTTTTAGGCAATAGTGAAAATGTGGGGTTTCAAGTAAACCATATTGGGCTTAATGTAAAAAAAACTTTTCTTGGCATAAAGGAATAATATTTAGATTATACTGTCATTGAGCTAAACATATAATTGGGCAGCACTAAGCGATAAGAGAGAAGTTCACCACTGTGGTATCAGAATGGACTGAATAGTCTAAGTGAGCCTGAAATATTGGGCTGCCAGTATACCTAACATAACCTAGATTAACTAAAATTTTATATCTGCAAAGATAAATATTGATTTTGTACGAGAAGATGTTACATCTTTAATTTAAATTTTTTTCTTTAAATTAAGATAAAATTTTTTACTTTGAAGAATTATAATTTCGATATTAAAACTAAGATTTATCTGTTCGCCAATTAATGTATGGATTATATTATTGATAAACCCAAACAGAATTAAAAAAAAAAAAAACGATATATAAAAATACATGCCAACTTTTTTTGAGTGTACCCAAGTTGTATACTACTTGCAGCTAAATTAAATGGCGAAAATTTTTTCTCAGACCCAGGAGTTTACAGTAGCTAAACAATCTGCAAGTAGCGATAGAATTATTACGACACTTATGTCCCATTAAACACGTACGGTTCAAAGTCCGTTTGTTTGTTACTCATAGTTAATAACAAAAATGATTACACTGAAAACTAATTGCTACGATTCGCAGATGAAGTCATTAAATAACTTGGTGTAAAGATAAATTTGAATTTAATGTTCAATTTTGATTCAAATTCGGAAACCGTTCGGAGTTCTAAAACAATTAACAAAAAATACTGGATAAATTTTGCCAATTATATTGAATTGCATGTTGTTGGACATAAATTTGCAGAATATATAAGGAATTTTGAAATAGCAAAGTCTTACTATTTTTTGCTTATAGTAGTATTATTGAAAAACTATGTCCGCTCAATTTCATAAATTTTGTAAATTTGTTTTTAGAAATTTCTCAAAGAAAACAAAATTACCCTAATAACTTTTATTATCCGCCATTCTAATAGATACCAGTTTTCCTTTATCACACCTGGTTAAGCAACTTCATATACTTAAACATATAATTAAATCTTATCAACAAAACAAAATCATAATGAATACATACATACATAGAAATGTTTGCCTCCTAGCGTGAATCTAACCTAAATATAAATCTAGACACAGTGATACATAACAAAACAAGGGGAGATCCTACAACCCATTACATACTACATAGTATATTAGGCAATGTAATGCATTGGAGAATTGATATAAAACATATGGCAATGACCGACCAAATGAACAAACCTATGAATATCCATAAATGCGTAAAACTACGTCGAAACCAATTGGTTGCAGCCACCCAAACAAACAGAGGGGTGGGTGGTGCACACAGCTACACGATTTTGTTGAGGTAGTCTGACTGAGGTATATAAACAACAGAGATACGGTAAGGCGAGTCGCTAGTTTGGGCATGATAAACGATAAAAAACAAAACAAAGAAGAAACATAAATAGAAGAATGTATTTTTGAGATACTCGTACTTCGTACTTATTTCAAAAAACTCTCTCTGTATAAACTCACTAATACATATGTGTATCACACACATGGAAATACTGCCAACAATAAACATTGATAAGAAGAAACAGATGATTCACTCGCATTCTCAGCTGGTATAGCTTGTCTATGAAAACAAAGAAATGCATTTGAGCAGCAGACAGATAGTAAACTCTCTTGCATTTTGAGAAAACGGGTTTGTAGTGTTGCCAATTACTTGGACATTTTTGACAAACGAGATATGCTTTTGGCACTAAAACAATTTCTTTAAAAGCAAACACAAGAGATCATAAACTATTGTTACATAGGTTGTCATAAATTTTTGTTTATTTGCTATTGAAGGAAATGCAGTGAAACCTCTGAAAAGTAAACACCCACGGTCGCCTAAATTTTTAATTTAAAAAATTAGTTTGTCTAAAATTTCATTTCGGAAGGAAATGTTAATTCTTTGTTGGTGAGTGCTGCCCGATTCTATGTGCAGCTCTCCAATAAATCTTTTGACAAGTTTTTATAAAAAAAAACAAGTATGACCGTAAGTTCGGCCGGGCCAAATCTTATGTACATGGATTGCGTAAAAACTTCTACGAAAGATTGTCATCCACAATCGTATTACTTGGGTTGTGGTAATACTTACCGATGGTAAGGTATCTTAAAACTTCTTAACATCGTCTTCTAAATTGTAAGTTAGTCCATACGTGGTATATATTAGACAAAAAGGTATGTATAGGTAAGTCTACAAATAATGGCGAATCGATATGGACTTTTGCACTGTACTTAGAGAGCCAGAATTGAAATATGGGGATCGCTTATATGGTGGCTACATACAATTATGAACTTGATATGGACCAATTTTTGTGTGATTGGGGATTTATCTGAGTGCTATATATAAGTTTAGACCGATATGGACCTAGTTAGGCATCGTTGTTAACGGCCATATACTAGCACCATGACCAAATTTCAACTGACTCGAATGAAATTTGCTCCTCCAAGAGGCTTCAAAACCAAATCTCGGGATCTTGGGTTTATATGGGGGTCTATATATAATTATGGACTGATATGGACCAATACCTGCATGGTTGTTAGAGACCATATATTAACACCACGTACCAAATTTCAATTGAATCAGATGAACAGGTTGGCTGATAAGTCCGCTGTCTAACAAAGAAAAACACATTTTTTTTGTCAAAATTCGTTTTTATTATTCAACATAGTTCCCTTCAAGAGCGATACAACGATTTTAACGACCTTCCAATTTTTTGATACCATTTTGGTAGTACTCCTTCGGTTTTGCCTCAAAATAGGCCTCAGTTTCGGCGATCACCTCTTCATTGCACCCAAATTTTTTCCCTGCGGGCATCCTTTTGAGGCCAGATCTGGAGAATACGGTGGGTGGGGAAGCAATTCGAAGCCCAATTCATGAATTTTTGCCATCGTTCTTGTGGCATGGTGCGTTGTCTTGGTGGAATAACACTTTTTTTCTTCTTCATATGGGGCCGTTTTCGGCCTTCAAACGCTCCAATAACGCCATATAATAGTCACTGTTGATGGTTTTCCCTTCTCAAGATAATCGATAAAAATTATTCCATGCGCATCCCAAAAAACAGAGGCCAGCGGACTTTTGAGTCTTTCCACGCTTCGGAGACGGTTCACCGGTCGCTGTCCACTCAGCCGACTGTCGAATGGACTCAGGAGTGTAGTGATGGAGCCATGTTTCATCCATTGTAACATATCGACGGAAAAACTCGGGTGTATTACGAGTTAACAGCTGCAAACACCGCTCAGAATCATCAACACGTTGTTGTTTTTGGTCAAATGTGAGCTCGCGCAGCACTCATTTTGCACAGAGCTTCCGCATATTCAAATATTGATGAATGATATGACCAACACGTTCCTTTGATATCTTTAAGGCCTCTGCTATCTCGATCAACTTCATTTTACTGTCGTTCAAAATCATTTTGTGGATTTTTTTGAAGTTTTCGTCGGTAACCACCTCTTTCGGGCGTCCACTGCGTTCACCGTCCTCCGTGCTCATTTCACCACGCTTGAATTTTGCATACCAATCAGTTATTGTTGATTTCCCTGGGGCAGAGTCCGGAAACTCATTATCAAGCAAAGTATTTTTTCCCTTCAGAAAACAGTATTTTATCAAAACACGAAATTCCTTTTTTTCCATTTTTTTCACAATAACAAAAGTTGCTTCACAAAAGACGCTCTATCTCACAAGCTAATTGACTTACAGATGTCAAATTTTGACACGAATCATTTGAAGGTTGGTACTATATAAAAATAATATGCATTTAATACTAGCGACGCCATCTATGTGTCAGACCGGGGACTTATCAGCCAATCTGTTATAATTATGGACCGATGTGGAGCAATTTTTGCACGGTTGTTAGAGACCATGTACCAAATTTCAGCCGGATCGGATGAAATTTGCTTCTCTTAGAGCCTCCTCAAGCCAAATCGGGGGATCGGCTTATATGGGGGCTACATAGAGTTATGGGCCGATGTGGACCAATTTACGAACACCATGTACCAAATTTCAGCCGGATCGGAAGAAATTTGCTTCTCTTCGAGGATCCGAGGAGCCAAATCTGGGGGTCCGTTTGTATGGGGACTATACGTAAAAGTGAACCGATATGACCCATTTGCAATACTATCCGACCTACATCAATAACAGCTACTTGTGCCAAGTTTCAAGTCGATAGCTTGTTTCGTTCGGAAGTTAGCGTGCTTTCAGCAGACGGACGGACATGCTTAGATCGACTCAGAATTTCACCACGACCCAGAGTATATTTAATTTATGGGGTCTTAGAGCAATATTTCGATGTGTTACAAACGGAGTGACAAAGTCAGTATACCCCCCTTCCTATGGTGTAGGGTATAAACATAAAGAAAATCAAAAATAATTTAAAATTAAAAAATACATATATATTTTTTTGTGGGCTGCATTAAGATCGAAACTGAATGCATGGCATAGAAGTTTTGACCCAAAAACATTTTCTTCTTCTTCCTAATAAAACATCACCCTACGCCATTGACTCTCAATGAAATAATATGTAAACCGAAATTAAAGAACAAAACAAAAAACTGGATATTTTGCTCTTTTTATTATTCTTGCTTTTGTATCTCTCCCTTAGTATCTCTCAGTACAATGTTAATGTTTACGAATGGTGTGGGCAATACATGAAGCAATATTTTTTGGTATTTGTAATTTCTTCATACATTTTGCTTTGTATATTCCCATGTAATCAACAATAAAATAATTTATCTCTCTCTCTCTCTCTCTTTTTCCTTTCTAGAGGTTTATACTTCCTTTGTAACCAATCGAAGCAACGAATACCAATTTTCTTGGTGATCAGTCGTCAGTTGTTCCCTTTCATTGTTGCTGGCACTTGTGTGTGCGCGCAGTGGAAATTTCAATCGGATTTACATCGAATATCTGACGTATCCACAGTTCAAGTCGTTGTCGTTCATCGTAGTCGAGTTCATCAACAAAGGAATCCATCCATGAGAGACGGTGGAAATCATTCATCCATTCCATGCATATGCCCACATTCATGACTCTGACTGCATATATGGTACTAAGATGATGAGTGTTTTGTGTGGGATCTACACAAAGAACTCCAGATAATGAATCCTTTCGATGAGTGTGGTTTTACGTCTGAGTATCATGAATGTGTTTATTTCCTTCTACTTCAATTAAACGCAATTAATTACAAAGTGCGGTATATATAAATAAATACAAAACAAAAAAAAAACAATGTGCAATTAATTGCTGAAAATATTAATAAAAAGCAAAATTAGTGAACAAAGTGATCTTCCCCTTCCCAAAGTAATCCGTAGAGAAATTAACAACGCAACAAACAAAACAAAAAAAAAAAGAAAATTCCAAAGAAAATGGCTGAATCTATCCAACTTCAAAATACAACTCCATTGTCTTCCTTGGGCCAGACCCCCATCAAACCGGTCGACAATGAAGATGGTGACGTCATTACTTTAAATATACTAAACACCATGGAACAGCAACATCACCACCATCATGAGGCCATAGCTACGAGTAGCAGCAATGCAACATTACCTCCATCAAATTCACTAACAACAGGTGCTGCAGCTGCACTACGACCCACCACACCTAGCCGTTTTTCCAAACGTCTATTCTCTCGTAAACCTGAAGGTTTACATTTAAATATTTCGAAGAAAAAATTAGAAGAAACTTCATGTACTACCACCCCCATGCTAAATGCTACACCTCCCTATGGTGATGATCCAAGGACACCACCCAACACAACCTCTACAATTTTTCCGTATGAAGAAAATCGTATGGTGAAACAAATCAATATTGGATTTGAAAATATTCGTTATTCCAAAAGACTGGGATTTTTTAGAAGAGGTAAGTTTATGATATGTGGTAACTAACATACACTAAAAATGGTTTGCTTAGATCCAAAGAATGTGACCTTCCCTTAAGGAAGCACAGAAAAGAATACTTCAACATTTTAATTGAATTGTAAAAACTGTTCAATTAAAACTTTAATGCGTTCAACAAATTTTTTAATTGAAACAACAACCAATCACAAAAATTAATAGTACCAATTAATTTTTTTAATTGGATCGATTAAATTTTTAATTGACAGTGGTGATTAATATGATTTCTGTAATTGAAGATCTTTCAATTAAAAATTAATTGGATCAACTAATTTCGTGATTGAATACAAAAAATATTTTTTTCTATGTAGTTACGGTTCCGAGCAAAGATGCGAAGCATATGTATCATAAAAATCCACACCAAAATTTTGCATTGTAATAGGAGCCAAAACGTCGGCCTTATGACATTTCAACTTAATATTTGGAAAAGTCGACTTTTAGGTTAAAGTGACAGCCCGATTTGATTCAGGCTCACTTAGACTATTCAATCCATTGTGATACCCCATTAACTAAAAGTACCTATTACATATAGACATATATAGTGTCTATCAGACTGCGACCCGTTTTAGCAGATATCAGGAGTGATATCTGACGTCTTGAGAACACTAACATATCAAGTGTGCGGTTTTAGTTTAAATGGGGTCATATTTGCTTGGTGTCGTTACAACCCTTGCAATTCTCCCATCGGACATTTGTCATCGTATACCAAGAGATTCTAGTTCCACTGGAATATGTAAGGTAGTACCTAGCCTTGCTAACTTCACAGTTCCCCGGTATGTTCCTGTGGCCAGGGATCCATATTAGGTGAATATTGTACTGCTCAACCATCTCGTTGAGAGATTTGCGGCAGTCGATGGCCGTTTTTGTTGGAATATTACTTCTTAGCCAATTCTTTATTTAACAGGTTGGCTGATAAGTCCCCGGTCTAACAAAGAAAAACACATTTTTTTTGTCAAAATTCGTTTTTATTATTCAACATAGTTCCCTTCAAGAGCGATACAACGATTATAACGACCTTCCAATTTTTTGATACCATTTTGGTAGTACTCCTTCGGGTTTGCCTCAAAATGGGCCTCAGTTTCGGCGATCACCTCTTCATTGCAGCCAAATTTTTTCTCTGCGAGCATCCTTTTGAGGTCTGAGAACAAGAAAAAGTCGCTGGGGGCCAGATCTGGAGAATACGGTGGTGGGGAAGCAATTCGAAGATCAATTCATGAATTTTTGCCATCGTTCTCAATGACTTGTGGCACGGTGCGTTGTCTTGGTGGAACAACACTTTTCTTCATAATATGGGGCCGTTTTGCCGCGATTTCGACCTTCAAACGCTCCAATAACGCCATATAATAGTCACTGTTGATGGTTTTTCCCTTCTCAAGGTAATCGATAAAAATTATTCCATGCGCATCCCAAAAAACAGAGGCCAGTACTTTGCCAGCGGACTTTTGAGTCTTTCCACGCTTCGGAGACGGTTCAACGGTCGCTGTCCACTCTGCCGACTGTCGATTGGACTCAGGAGTGTAGTGATGGAGCCATGTTTCATCCATTGTCACATATCGACGGAAAAACTCGGGTGTATTACGAGTTAACAGCTGCAAACACCGCTCAGAATCATCAACACGTTGTTGTTTTTGGTCAAATGTGAGCTCGCGCTGCACCCATTGTGCACAGGGCTTCCGCATATCCAAATATTGATGAATGATAAGTCCAACAGGTTCCTTTGATATCTTTAAGGCCTCTGCTATCTCGATCAAATTCATTTTACGGTCATTCAACATCATTTTGTGGATTTTTTTAATGTTTTCGTCGGTAGCCACCTCTTTCTGGCGTCCACTGCGTTCACCGTCCTCCGTGCTCATTTCACCACGCTTGAATTTTGCATACCAATCAATTATTGTTGATTTCCCTGGGGCAGAGTCCGGAAACTCATTATCAAGCCAAGTTTTTGCTTCCACCGTATTTTACCCTTCAGAAAATAGTATTTTATCAAAACACGAAATTCTTTTTTTCCATTTTTTTTTTCACAATAACAAAAGTTGCTTCACAAAAGACGCTCTATCTCACAAACTAATTGACTTACAGACGTTAAATTTTGACAGGAATCATTTGAAGGTTGGTACTATATAAATATAATATGCATTTAATACTAGCGACGCCATCTATGTGTCATACCGGGGACTTTTCAGCCATTGCCTGTTTGCAAGTAGAAAAGTCGGCTTTTGTTCTTGCGACTTTTTTCAGCATACAAGTTCGATTCGTCGATTTTGGTAACAATAAAAATGTGATTCTAACATCGGTTTTGAAGATCTTCGACTTTTGTATCGCTATACAAAATATGATGATGAAAACATTGTCGAGAACCCATAAAAATTGTCAAAGTTTTTTTTTTTTTTTGCATACCGAGTGTAATTAATTGGCCTCATTTTTATGTTTATGATTAAAATAACAATGATAATTTTTTTGTTTTCATAAAAAAAGTAACAAAAACAAATACAAATCCCCAAATGACAACGAATTTCCATTACGGGTAGTAGTACTGAGTGGACGTCTTATTATTATGATCTTCAACAGTCAACACCACAATGATAACGATATCGTCAAGTAATCCATCCGTTTGTATGTCTGTTCCGTCCATCCGTCTACCGTAATTTTGCAAACTCAACAAAATCGACAAAACACGTATTAATTTTTTTTTATTAAATTGTTGCTGTGCTCCTTTGTTTATGTAAATTTCATTATTGTTTAAATACAAGCTGTATTTTTTTTGTTTGTTTCTTTCTTTATTAAACATTTGAATGAACATTGCCATCAAGTGGTGGCGAGCGAGCCACCATGACCACGACTAAGATCAGTGGCATTCATTAAGGAAATTAAATTCCACTGTGCTATCCCTAGTTAAATAATGAGGAAAAATGTTCTATCTTTTGGTTTATTACACTAGGCGTCAAAATACAATATTTTCAGGAAAGGATGACCTTGGGTTTGCTATAAAAATTTTACTACTTAATTTTTTTATATTACTACAAATCCATTGTGTTCCATGGATCAGACCACTATCAACCCGGTCGACAATGAAAATAGTGAATATTGTAAACGCCATGGAACAGCAAAATCACCTTCATCATGAGAGCATAGAGAGAAGAGAGAAGTTCACCACTGTGGCATCACAAAGGACTGAATAGTCTAAGTGAGTCTGAAATATCGGGCTGCCATTATATCTAACCTAACCTAAGTGTGCCAGCAATGGAATATCACACCCATCAAACTCACTACAGTTGGTGGAGTTCTCTCTTGTTAATTGGATCAATGTTTAGCTCAATGACAATAGACCTCCTTTTTATTGCCGGGTTCGAACATCGTTTCACAATACATTGAAATTTAGAGAAGCTTTGAAATACTCAGCTGAAAATCTTTTTGGTGTTGTAACAGTTTTTTTTTTATGATTTCATTCATTTTTTGTTCTATGCTTTGGTACATCCTCAAGAAACTCGACGCGACTCTATGTCCTGAGGGATCTAGTGAAGAGTTGTGTTGGTTTAGCTGGGCAAGCATAAAGGTGACGCGTGTCATGTGGCCCATGGTTGCAGATGGTAGGATAGGTAGGAATTGAGATGGCCGCACTTGCCTGAACTACCCTGATCTATCGTGGGATGTCTCTTTCCTCCGGTGCTATGGGTGGCGGTCGAGTTCCGAGAACAGGATTAACATTGTAGCTTCCCAAAGCTTCAGCTAAATTATCCTCATGAATGCTGTTCAGACCCAGATCAAGAAACTCTGTGTCCAGAGTGATCATGTGAAGAGTTGGGTTAGTTTAGCTGGGCAAGCATAAAAGTGACGCGTGTCATGAGGCCCATGGTTGCAGATGGTAGGACAGGTAGGAATTGAGGTGGCCGCAATTGCCTGAACTACCCTGATCTGTCGTGGGATGTCTCTTTCCTCCGCGCTATAGGTGGCGGTCGAGTTCCGAGATCAGAATTAACAAGCTTTAGCTACATTATCCTCATGAATCCTGTTCAGACCTGTCTGTATGCTGCCCGGTCTAGAAGTTTTCTTTTGTAGCGCTGAATCTCGCGACCTAGAAGGTGAAGATCAACCCTTACATTTTTGGGTGGAGGTTGCCTATCCACAAGATGTTGATTTGGATCGTTACTGCAATAACATCCCCGTAGATACTACTTTGCAAAAATGCAATTGTGTTTTCCCACAAGGATGATCTTGGTCTCCACGTCTAGGATGATCCAGGGGTGTACTACGGAGACATCCTGTCGCAGACTCTAGCATTAAAACGCCTGCGTACTTCTGCCGTCCATGCAGTGAATAGTTTGGTTGAGGATTTGGTGGCGGATATCCTCAAATTTCCAATTCAGGAGGAGGTGGAATAGAAGATAAGTAGAGGTTGAACAGTGCCCGAGATATCACCCCACCTTGGGGAACTCCTCCCTCTTTCACTCAACGGGGTCTCGGCTTTTTATCCCTGAATTCCTGATACGACTATCGACCGCACAGATAATTAATAAGCCAACGTTTGGATCCTGCCGGTAGGGATGTGTTCTTGATGTCGTCGGCATGGTTGACCGTATCGAATGCTTCGATAGGTCAAGCGCCACGCCTAAATGGTATACAAAGCTTTTGTGCTAGACCCCACGGAATCCATGTTGATGGTTGTCAGCAGGAAAATTCTCCACACGGCTCGGGAGGTATAGTGCCTAAAGTATCTTGGCTACTGGGAGAGAAGGAACTGAGGAAGAGAAGGGAGAATAGGGTAGTGATTAGCATACTCGTCACAATATGATGGAAGACTTTGTAAAAATCAAAATTTTCTATAGAAATAAAATTTTGACAAAATTTTCTATAGAAATAAAATTTTGACAAATTTTCCATAGAAATAAAATTTTGAAAAAAATTGTCTATAGAAATAAAATTTGACAAAATTTTATAAAAAAGAATATAAAAAAGAGAGTTGACTTTTTAGCATTCCTTACGAGACGGGAACCTCGTTTCTCCCCTACTTTTAAGTATCTTAAAATAGAATGCAAGGGGATTTAATTAAGGATCGTAATCAGAATGGAAAATTCGATTTTTCCACTTTCGAATATTCGAAATTAGGAATAAGTCGACATTCAACATGTAACAGGTTGGCTGATAAGTCCCCGGTATAACAAAGAAAAACACATTTTTTTTTCAAAATTCGTTTCTATTATTCAACATAGTTCCCTTCAAGAGCGATACAACGATTATATCGACCTTCCAATTTTTTGATACCATTTTGGTAGTACTCCTTCGGTTTTGCCTCAAAATAGGCCTCAGTTTCGGCGATCACCTCTTCATTGCAGCCAAATTTTTTCCTTGCGAGCATCCTTTTGAGGTCTGAGAACAAGAAAAAGTCGCTGGGGCCAGATCTGGAGAATACGGTGGGTGGGGAAGCAATTCGAAACCCAATTCATGAATTTTTGCCATCGTTCTCAATGACTTGTGGCACGGTGCGTTGTCTTGGTGGAACAACACTTTTTTCTTCTTCATATGGGGCCGTTTTGCAGCGATTTCGACCTTCAAACGCTCCAGTAACGCCAAAAGACGCTCTATCTCACAAACTAATTGACTTACAGACGTCTAATTTTGACACGAATTGGTACTATATCAAAATAATGCATTTAATACTAGCGACGCCATCTCTGTGTCAGAACGGGGACTTACAACCTGTTACTATTATTGAAAAGTCGATTTAGTTTTTTCGACTTTTTAATTAATTTTCAGCATAAAAAGATCAACGTCAGTTTCAATTCAAATTTTATTTCTTGATATTTTCGTTAAAGTGAACTAGACGATTTTTGATAGTGACCACACTATCAAAAATCAACTATACAATTTTGACTAACATTAATGTTCGTTTAGTCGATTTTACAAAATTTTCTAAAATATCAAACAACACTGAAAAAAAAGCATGTGCAAGATTTTTTTACACTAATGATTTTGGTATTGATTCCGAGCTAAAGAAGATGAGAAGTGGTGTAAGGATACATTTAAGACACAATTTTCTATTAAATTTGAGTTTTGGGTACTTGATTCTAGGAAACATATTTTAATTTATTCGTTTTTCGCCTTTTTTTCTTCATGTACAGTCAAAGTCATTTAAAAACGTGTTAATGACAACTTAGATAAATGAAATAAAGTGTTAAAAGACATCTTCTATTTTTAAAATGTCAACAAATTTAAAGGCGATTTCATTAATTTTGAAGATTTTTCTGAATTATTAAAGACAAGTTGGCCTTATACTATGATCACACTGGACAAATATTTGACAGAAATCGAAAAAGAATCCGTCGCTACAGCGAAACCACAAAACCACCCATATTCAGCTATTTGGAAAATGGTTCTGGAAAAATATTTGCATATTGTGACCATAGCCTTAGTCATACAAAATGTTATTTCACATGATGACACTCAGTCTTAAGTCGAATTACTTAACTATAAGAATTTTGTCTTTTGAATTCGACTTCATTAAAAAGTTTATCGACATTTGGACAAGAAAAAAACTTTATGTCAGAGATATGCGTCTTCTATACTAAGCAAAATTCGCATTCGTATTTTGGCCGCACGACAATATTTTATTCAGTGTGCACATAGTCGAATTTGAAGATAATAAAAAGTGGGCTTCGACTGTTTTTTGGGCAAAAAATCGATTAGCGGATTTCCGACTTTTGTAGTCCTATATTGAAATACCCCCCGATTTTGAATAGGGTTTTTTTCTAACGGAAACGTTCATTAAAATTATGAAATGTTTCGTTAAGTATTAGGAAAATCATTATAATCACGGCATATTTCATAACTGAAACTTTTCATTAAAGCAAAGAAAATGTTCATAAAAATTATGACATATTTCTTTAATAGAATAATCTTTCACAGAAAAAAATATCACCAAAATATTCCCAATTAAAAAGGTGATTGATAAAACTTTTTTTTGATTATTATTTTTGGTCCGTTTATTAGTTTCAAAATTTTCCCATCTAATTAAGCTATTAGACCTAAGGTTGTTTTCCGCAAATAAAAAGACTTTTTTTATTGCATTGTTCCCAACGTTTCGACAATTTTTGTTGTCTTCTTCAGGGGAGTTCGTAATATTATTTTAACTTAAGTTACATTGAATTACAGTATACACAAAACATATAAAACAACATAATATAAGACATAAATTAAAACTAATATCAACAACACTTACAGTGTTGTAATCCTTAGGTCTGATAGCTTAATTAGATGGGAAAATTTTGAAAACTTTTTCAATTAAAAAATTAATTGATACTATAAATGTTTTTTTTTTTTTTTTTGGATCAGGAAGTGGTGCAAAATTGACGCAGAAGCGATGAATTTAACATGGGCTTGTCATAGGACAGAAGTCCTCCATTTCAACAGCCGTTGCACTGAATTTGCATCACTTCTTTAGGTGTAATACGAATTCAATGATTTGGATTTAAATTAAAAAAAATTGTGATATTTTGTCAAATAAATAATTTTTATAATTTTTTATAATTTTTAATGGATTCTAACGCTTGTCGGAAACGTTTGACCTTAAATATTTTCAAAAATGCACAATTTTTTCAGATTGGATTTAGCATTTTTTCGACAAAATTTAAATGATTTGTACCATTTTATGAATTCTTACTCTGTTTTTAAAATATTTTTGAAACAAAAAAAGTTAAAATTATCCATTAAATGTATGAACAAACCAAGTTATAAAAACTTGAATTAAAAGAACTTCCTGGGTAGTTAAAGTAAAGAACATCATTGCACTCTCATAAAAAATCGCTTCTGTAACATATACTCCCAAACATATTTTGCTTCAAGCATATACATTTTTGGGTATTGCCCAAACATTTTATATGTTTGATCTCTTCCAATATATAATATGTTTGAAAGCATATTGGTCTAAACAATATATGTTTGGGTAGTCTAAGTTCCAAACATTTTGTATTTTTGCATCCAAATTCAATAATGTTGTCTTCCAAAAAACAATATGTTATTTTGTGAACATATAATATGTTTGGAAGCATTTTGCACCCAAAAATATTATATGCTTAAAAAATTTTCCCAAACAATATTGTGCTCAAAATTTTATTTATTTATTTATATATTTACAATCATAATGAATTATGAAAATAAACAGGTAATATAGGTGCTAACAACATAGGTTTTCGACCTGAATGCTCAAAATTTTGTTTCTGCCCAATTGTATATTCCCCGACATCTTTCTCACTTCCACGAGATTTTTTAGTACTTAGCACCTTTTTCTGTAATACAAACATTGTAGAAGAAATTATTCAATTTTATGATTTTTTTTATTTTAATTTTACCTTTTGCCGGACGGGGATTCGAACAGCGGACCACACAGTTTGTAAGGATCAAAGAAGTAGCTGATCAATTGCCCAAGGAAAAATAAAATGTTAATTTTGTAATAACAAGCAACAACCACCAACTTAATTCAATATCGCTCCCTGTTAAATAGCGCTCCAAGCTACTAAACACATATATGTTTATAGGCAATTTCTAAATTAATATATGTTTGCATCCAAGCATATTATATTTACAAACATTTTGTGTCCCAAACATAATATGTTCTAACATATTAACATATATGTCCCAAACATGTTATGCTAGTTTATGAACATTATATGCTTGCACTCAAAAATATTGTGTTTAAAAATTTGTGTTCCAAACATATAATGTTTATAGCCAAACATATGAAAAACAGTCTTTTTCATCCGTGTGGGAGTGCATCTTCTGGAAGTGCTTTTAAAGTTGTGCCTCCTTTGGAAGAACTTCCAAATTTTTTTGCTGGGTATATTTTGATGCTCAATTAAAACTGTGATTGATACTATCATTTTCGTGATTGAAGACATTTCAATTAAAAAATGAATGGGATCAATTAATTTTCAATTCAATTGAATCTGAAAAAAAAATTTGCGTGTTATAAGAACAATATTTTTCATAATAAAAATTTTACAATAAGGCAAGGAAAATGTTCATTAAGACAACGAAATTTAATTATTTAAATATGAGAATAGTTTTATATAATTTGAGGAAAATAAAAAGTCAATTTTTCGATAGACAAAATACATGATTTCTGGTGACCATTATGTAAAATGCGCGTTTATATGTATTTTACTCTCCGTGTCTGCCAACAAAAAGTAGATCCAAGCACATGCGATTTTCATCAGAGTTGTACTTAATTTATTTAACTCTAACTTCCCATCCATTTTTCCTATACCATATATCCGTCTAGGCTGTTTCTTCCCTTTCTGATTCATGTGGTGAAAACCTCGAAAATATATTTCCGTAATAAACAAAAAATCCGTTAAATTTCCAACTATCGCTTGATAGCATGAATGAATGGTTGAATGGTACACGCCACTAAAACAAGAGCTAGTGGGCGGACTAAATAATTTTAGTTAATTTGTTTAAAGCTTTAACGTTCTGTTAGATAAGAAAATGCTAAATAGAATGATTAGTATAACAAATATTTCCATGATACTCATTCATGAATTGGATGAGTAGTGAATGGAGAAAAAATCCCAAGAGAAATTTGTAATTATCATGACGTAAGTTATAGGATTATACCCAAAGAAATTTGTTAGTAGACACAGCAAAAAAATCTGATAAAATAGGAAAAAGTGGTTTGATAAAGAAAAAAGTAGTCACTGTTTAGTGAAAAAAAAAAAAACCAAAACATGTTAGTTTGGCTGAATCACATCAGACAACATATCTTCATTTTTGAAATAGTCTTTACTTTATTTTATAAAATAGGTCAAATCCAAAATCTACTTACTTATATTTCTATTCGAAATAATCTTAATTCATTGCTAGTATATATACTAACCACTTTCGATATTAGGTACTTAAAAATTTGTGTTCAAAAAAATCTTATCAGCAATTAGTAATGCATATTTAAAGAGGCCAGTGGCTGTGTTTTCGCTAATTCAGAATAAAAAGCCCATTTTAAAGTCTTATCAATTCATTCAAAAAGAATTTTTTTGAAATATGTTCATGATATCACTATGATTTCCAGAATAGTCATATGCCAAACTAGTACATGATCTGTTTGCAGAAAATGAGTTGAAATTTCCTATTATAAAACACGGCTATTATTTATAAGTTAGCTTATGAATGGCAATTTTCTTGGTTAATATTCAACCCTTTTCATTGGCAACAAACCGATACAATGGTAATGGGCCATTGACCAACGGGCAAGACTTTTATTGGTCTCGATAATCTAAATTATTGATATACTTTGTCGCGAAAGAGATTAGATTTATTTGGATGGGATTAAAGAATTTTTATGATTCTATGAACACCTGTTGTCTTAAAGGGTTTACTAGACAAGTCACATAGGATTAAACCATTGCTCATTAGAAGTCACGTGTTTATGTCAAATTCCAAAAATATATATATTTTCTTCTATAGAAAATTTCATCAAAATATTATTATGTTTATAATAAATTTCGTTAAATTTTAACTTTTAAAGGGTGATACGGTCAAAATTTGGTCAAGGGAAAACGCGTGTAAATCGGTGAAATCGTTTATTTAAAAAACCAAATTAAATTTCTTTTTCAAGTTCAATTAGTATAAAATTCAGGAAAAATATTCAGTTAGGCTTTCGCTTTTCCAAATCCGAATTGCCGGGCCTCACGCTTGACACCTGCCATCAGATTTTGTACAGCCACCTTGTCCACCTTCTTCGCCGCAGAAAGCCAGTTTGCCTTGAACTGCTGCTCGTCCTTAGCAGTTTTTTGGTCTTCTTTAGGTTCCGCTTGACAATAGCCCAGTATTTCTCAATTGGGCGGAGCTCTGGCGTGTTGGGAGGGTTCTTGTCCTTGGGAACCACCTGCACGTTGTTGGCGGCGTACCACTCCATGGCCTTTTTACCGTAATGGCAAGATGCCAAATCCGGCCAAAACAGTACGGAACAACCGTGTTTCTTCCGGAAACGCAGCAGACGTTTATTCAAACACTCTTTCACGTAAATTTCTTGGTTGACAGTCCCGGAAGCTATGAAAATGCTGCTTTTCAAGCCACAGGTACAGATGGCTTGCCAAACCAGATATTTCTTTGCGAACTTTGACAGTTTTATGTGCTTGAAAATATCTGCTACCTTTCCCCTTCCTTTTGCCGTATAAAACTCCTGTCCCGGAAGCTGCTTGTAGTCGGCTTTGACGTAGGTTTCGTCGTCCATTACCACGCAGTCAAACTTCGTCAGCATCGTCGTGTACAGCCTCCGGGATCGCGCTTTGGCCGTCGTATTTTGTTTATCATCGCGATTTGGAGTCACTACCTTCTTGTAAGTCCATAGTCCGGCTCGTTTTTTGGCTCGATGCACGGTTGTAGACGATACACCCAGCTTATTTGCGGCATCTCGGAGAGAGAGGTTAGGGTTTCGCTTGAAACTACCGGCAACTCTCTTTGTCGTCTCAAAATTTTGATACGCTGCTCCAAAATCGAAATAGGAGCAACATTCTACACACACACACCTTCAAAATGAGGGGTGTTCAGGTTTTTTAAATGCAAAATTGAAAGAAAAACGTCAAGTTTATATTGAGCAAATTTTGACCTATCACCTTTTACATAATTTTCCCGACCATATAATGGTCTCAAATTCTATCATTTAAATAATAGAACATGTTTGCGGCATTTGAGAACCATTTAAATGCTTATTGCCAACATATATTTTTTCCGAAAATTTCTCGAAAATTTTTTTACAAGTACAAAATATATGGTGTTCGCGACAATTACATGCTCTATATAAGCATTAAATGGATGCGGCAACCATGTCCAAACATGTTTTTTCTGTGCGTGTAGATGGATCGGATTTAAATCAAATATTTGTTATTATAACTGTTTGCCCTTTAATCCATTGGAAAATGCAGGGACAGTCGATTCTTGTAAGAGCCTCTTAAAACGAATTTTTCACAAGAAAATTGTTCGCTTTGAACAGTTACATACACCCATAGAAAAAATCATGAACGGCGTGATTATTTCAAAAAGATCCGTTCATGAAAGTGAATCAATACACATTTGGTGTCAAACGGAGAACAGATGGCGTCAATCTGACAACGATAAAATGACAACTTGCGTTTTCAAAACAACAACCAGCGTTCATGATTTGAAAACGTAATGGCTACTAATTTATAAAAAAAAATAAATTAGCTAACAGTCGCCTTAGAGCATTGTACCTCCGATGGAGTTGTCATAAGAACGTCTAATCAATATTTTAAGCCGTTCATATGAAATCGTGAACGCCCGTGAATATTCCTTTTTGATTATTCCATTTTGTTACCGTCCGTTCACAATTTCGGAACGTATTTTTTTCTATTTGTGTAGTCACTTGGTGGTATGTAGGGCCTATAAAGTCGATATATAAGATCCTTCCAACCAAGTTTTCGGAGATTTTGGCGAGACACTATCGAAATAAAACATCTGATGTTGTGCTGATGGAACTTAATTCCTCTCCTACTGTCCGAAGATGGAAGCTTCTGGACGTCTGTTACATTTACGTAAAAAATTATTTTCTTCATTCGTTGCTATAGGCAAGATGAGTATGGTGGAAAGTCATTCTTTACCATGGACACCTTTAAAAATACAGTCAATCGTTGTGTGTTGAGGGAAACTCCTCAAGATTACAACATTTTATCGTCACCAGACCAAAACAAGTTCATTAAGGAGAAACGAGTACCGAAACTAAAGATTTCTTTCCCTTTAAGGAAGCAACTTTAATAAGAAAACTTCGTTTGTCTAAAATTTCGTTTTGAGGAAAATATTTTTTTGGCGTTCAAATGGTCTAACAGAACAGTTTCTACACACAAAAAAATATTTTTCTGATTCAATCACGAAATTAATTGATCCAATTAATTTTTTAATTGAAATGTCTTCAATCACAGAAATGATAGTATCAATTAAAAAATTAATTGACAGTCAATTAAAAAATTAATTGATCCAATTAAAAAATTAATTGATACTATTCATATCTGTGATTGATTTTTATTTCAATTAAAAATTTGTTGATTCAGTGAAATTTTTAATTGAATATTTTTCAAAACTCAATTAAGATTTTAATTGGAAAAATGTTCGTGAAATTTTTTTCTGTGTAGTTAAGAGTTTCGTCCGTGTGGTCGCAGCTAATAGTAGATAATTCCCTGTTAATCCAAACAAGCAACACCTGGAGAAGGAACTGTAAAATTTTTCAAAATCATATTCCCCCATGTTCTGACATTCGGAGATGCAAATCACAAAAGTTTCGTTTGGCTATAATTTCTTAACCGTGAAACTTATAAACTTAAAAATTGGTAATATAGTTCTCTTTAATGAGAAGCTAAAATTACAATTGAATTGGAGTTCAAGAGTATCTCGATTTTTTTTCGTTATGGGAAAAATAAATTTTTGCGATTAGCGATTCCGAATATCGGTACATGGGAGATTACTTTTGTCATAGGGAACTTTGTCGCAAACATGTTAGGTTAGGTTAGGAATAGTGGCAGTCCATTATTTCAGGTTCACTTAGATTATTCAGTCTATTGTGATATCAAAATGGTGAACTATGTTATTATCTCGGAAATTGTGTACCTGATTGATGTTAGGCAAGAAAGCAATATTTTTGCTACAAAAATGTTCCGTATTCTCCTTGAAAAAATTGTATTATGCTCTTGAAACATGTTTGATGTGATCAAAATGTTCTCTGCGTGTGAACGTCAATCCCTACTAAGTCGTTTTCGCCGACTATGCGTTTGAACACAATCATTTTCGATTGACGTCGTCATAGTCATCCACCCTCCGTAGCCAGTCACGAACTGCTTCAGAAATGGGTCTATTTTATTTTTATTTTCATTATGTAATTGTATTTTCTTGCGATTCAGGAGCGATAGACATGAAATCCTTCCATGAAATTCTCATGGACCGAATTTCCATCTGGTTTTGTTATGTGGCACCCATACATCGAGTTTCTTTTCGTATTTAACCTTATTTAAATGGTTCCAAATCTTTTGTTGTGCAAATATTTAACTCTTGGGCAATCAAAATAGTCCTTAGGGTCGAACTGCATAATGTCCATGACTTTTTTGATATTTTGGCCCTTCCAGTGCACGGTGCAGCACCATAAACGCTATTTAAATTTTTATCCACCTGGCTTGTTAAGAGCAACTATAAAATATAGCGTTTTTTTTCTAACACCATCTAGTGAAACCTAATTGATCTTATTGAAAATATAATTAATTTCGTTTTTACTACATCGATATTATAAATATTAATTCCAATAAAAACATGTCTATGAAACCCTGTTTGTCTATGAAACCCTAAACATGCAGAAACCTAATTTATCAAAAAAAAAAACACTACATTAAAAATTAATCTATAAAAGCTTTGAACATTTTTAAATAGCCACATTAATCATAATTTTAAAACATTAAGAAATTAAATACAAAAAAAAATAATTCTTTCCTCCGAAACGAAATTTTTGACCATGAAATTTACTTTTATTGGTAAAAGTGTCTCCTTAAAGGGAAAAATGTGGCGCTAGCAGTCAGGGGAAAATTCCCATCAACAGTTAGAGATATTATACAGAGAGCCCTCCGGATGACTGAGAAAGAAAGATAATGGTATTGGGGTAAATCCTGCAAAGACAGAACTAGTCATGTACTGCAAGGATCGCAAAACTCCCACGGTTAGGCCCATTTCCTTAGGGGGTATTGATATTCCCTTTAGTGAGTGTGCAAAATACCTTGGCGTTATTTTGGACAGGAAGCTGAACTTTAAGGTTAATATTGAAGAAAGGGCTAGGAAAGCAACGGTAGCTTTATACTCGTGCAAAAAGGCAATAGGGAAAAAGTAGGGACTAAAACCAAAAATTGTGCATTGGCTATACACGGAAGTGGTTAGACCTATAATGCTATATGGTGATGTAGTCTGGTGGCCGGCACTTCACCAGCCGACAAGTTTAGACAAAGTTCAGCGTATGGCGTGCTTTTGTATCTCAGGTGCATTCAGCAAGACAGGAACAAATTCCCTTAATGTCATACTGCATCTATTGCCTTTAGACATTTTGGCCAAACAGTCAGCTGCAACATCGGCTGTGCGGTTGCGCGAGGTATCGCTGTGGTCGGAAAAAAGTTACGGTCACAGTTCCGTCCTCAAAATAATGCCAGATGTGCCTAACGTAGTGGATTACACTTTGGCGAGACCACTTTTCGACAAAAAATTAGAGACTCTAATTCCCAACATTGAGGCGTGGTGTACACGGACCCCGGGGAATAAAAGATATATAGATTTCTACACTGATGGCTCCAAATTGGATGGACAAGTGGGTTTCGAAGTATACTCTAAAGATCTGGAACTTCGAATAGCGAAAAGTTTACCTGATCACTGTATTGTTTTTCAGGCTGAAATATTAGCAATAAGAGAAGTGGTGAATTGGCTGAGAAGTAATGCTCCAAGCAATATTGGCATTAATATGTACTCAGACAGTCAACCTGTAATAAAATCCTTGGACTCTGTGTCCCTCAACTCGAAAACGGCAATCGACTGTCGCAAATCTCTCAATGAGACGGCTGAGCAGCACAATATTCACCTAATATGGGTGCCTGGCCATAGGAACATACCGGGGAACTGCGAAGCAGATGAGCTAGCAAGGCTAGGAACTACCTTACATATTCCAGGGGAACTAGAATCTGTTGGTATGCCTCTGGCTACCTGCAAGCTCTTACTGCGTGAGAAGGCTGTCATGATGGCAAATGTTCGATGGGAGAATTGTAGGGGTTGTAACCAAGCAAATATGGTCCCATTTAAACTTAAACCGCACTCTAGATATGCTAGTGTTCTCGAGACGCCAGATATCACTCCTGATATCTGCTATAACGGGTCGCTGCCTGATAGGCGATTTTGCAAAAACTATTGGCGCGAAGTATAATGACTATTGTATGAGCTGTCATGATGCGGAGGAAATGGAATCAACTAAACACCTCTTGTGTGAGTGTCCTGCATTTTGTGTAAAGCGTAAGCAAATTTTAGGGACATATAGCTTCAGATTATTGGCGGACCTGGAAAACGTTAACTTAAGCAGTCTGCTAATGTTTTTTGAACAATCTGGTTGGTTCAAAAGAAGAAAATAATCGAGAAGGTTCAGCGGTAAAAACTAGAAGTGCCCATATGTAATAGGTACTTTTAGTTAATGTGGTATCACAATGGACTGAATAGACTAAGTGAGCCTGAATCTTAATCGGGCTGCCACTTTAACCTAACCTAACCTAAAGGCAAAAAACTTCTTTGTGTATGGTAAGGGTGGTCGCGTTCGTTCTCAAGGGACTTAGTTCAGCCTATGGGAAATAACTGTAACTGTTCGTTAGTTTTAAATTTCGTTTCCCGGAAGGAAATTATTTTTTTGGATGTAGCACTAACAAAAAAAAAAAAAAAAATAACAAAATACAAACAACAAGTCAAGCAATAATTTATTAAAGTCTTCCACTATACTACGTAATACATATGTTTTTGGAAAAATACTATTTTCTTTCAACGATCGATCATATAGCACTTACAAAAAAAGTAAAACAGAATACACAACAAGCCCAAAAATTATTAATTTATTAAAGTCCTTTCATTAATTCCTCAAATGAATTTTAGCCAATATGATTTTTGGAAAATTTTCATTTTTTTTTTTTTTGATTTTCCTTCAACGATCGGTCACATGGTTTCGTGAAAACGTTAAAAAAAATTAAAGAAGCATGATTGTTTTACTTTACGATTAAATCATCACACCTGCTTGAAAATTATGATTAGTTGCCTTTTCAATAGTTCTATAAACGGACTAATCGTGGAGCTTATGATGTGACAGATATCCGTCAACAGCTGTATTGCTACTTACGCTGTTATCTGGAACCGGCGTTTGAAACTTTTTCTACAAAATTCTTTATCGTCCAGACAATAACAAAGTAGCCTTGAAATATAAATGACTTGTGGAAAATATATGTATTTAGTTTGAATGGAAATTATATCCAAACTAGTTTAGTTTTTTTTATGCATTTCATCGTGAAGCAAGTTCTGTAAAACTCTAATAGCTACGGGTATGGTAAAAGAAATTTATGAGGTAGCCTTAAGTCATTAAGTGACTTTCAAGATCTCAGTAAAATAGCAAAACATATTAGTCTTGTTCCTCTACTTTACTCGTAGTAAATGTAAGGGAACACGACTTTTATAGTGTGAATAGATTGGTAGCAGTTGCTACCAATCCAACCGCTATTATAAAACTGCTATGAATCATTATTAGCCAATCGATTATAATAACTGATTACGTTAATTGTGGTTACTTTAATTTTTCATATCTAAACATTTTAAGAGATAAAATATTAAACTTCTAGACAAGCAGTATGACGACATAACGATGGCCCAAAATATTCAATGTCAGGGCAACTTAACCAAAGTAACCAAAAAATAAACTAATAAAGAATCTAGATGTTAGGAAAAAGTTTATATTCAAGTACCCATTGGAACGCAAAGTAGAAATGCCTTCACAGAAAAAAAAATATTTTTTATTTCGTCTGTTGAAATCAAGCTAACTTCCGAACGAAACAGTCTATCGACCTGAAATTTGGCACAAGTAAACACAAGAAAAAATTCTGATTCAATCATGAAATTAATTGATCCAATTAATTTTTTAATTGAAATTTCTTCAATCAAAATTATAGTATCAATCACAGTGTTAATTGGTTAAGAAAAAATATTTGATTAAAAATTAATTGATTTGATTTGAAAATATCAATTAATTTTTAATTTATTCAATTAAAAAGTTAATTGATTTGATTTCAAAAAAAAATTAACTTTTTAATTGATTCAATTCAAAATTTAATTGATGTTGATTACAAAAATCAATTAATTTTTTTAATGATTCAATCAAAAATTTAATTGATGTCGACTCGAAAACCCAATAAGTTTTTTCCAATAGATTCAATTAATTATTTTGTTATTATTAAATCAGTTGAACAATTATTTGAGTTTTGCAATCAACATCGCTTACATTTTTAAATTAAATTGTTAATTGGAGCAATTATTTGTTTAGTAAAAAGGGCGAATTTTCCTCATTTTGTTAATTAACTGTGTGTTCTTAGTTTGATTAAAAAATGATTGTATCAATAATTTTTTTTATTAAAAATTTAAAAAAAAAATCAATAATTTTTTTAACAAACTTAATCTTCCGACTTTGATTAGAAAGTTAATTGTATGAATTACATTTTTAATTAAATATTTAAAAATGTTCAATCATTGACGACCTATTTGACTTAATGTTTCTAGTTTGATTAAAGGTTAATTGTATCAATTAATTTTTTTAATTGAAAAAGTTGTCACCTTCAATTAACCGTTTACCACCATTTTCATGAAGCTCCGTTAGTGCTACATTAGCTAACGAACTTTTAAACCGTTCTATGTTCATATCTGTCATCTTGCGTAAATATTCCATATGCCAGTTAGGAACTTAACTGCTGAAAAATTTTCTGTTAATGTTAACCGGAGAAAAGATATTTCCATTTTTCTTTCTGTTAACTGGCAGTTAAAGCCAAACGGAGTTACAAGAAAATGGCCGTTAAGGAAATATTTGGGTGATATTTTTTCTGTGTAGTGGTTACTGATGTACTAGGTCGGATAGCATTGCACTCATAGATAAAATCATGCACGACGTGCTCATTTCAAAACGATTCGTTCATGAAAGTGAATCGACACACATGTGGTGTCAAACTGAGAACAGGCGGTGTCAATCTGACAACGATAAAATGACACCATGCGTTGTTAAAACAACAACCAGCGTTCATGATCGGAAAACGTTATGATTACGAATTTATAAACAAAATAAAAAAAGATTTCCGCGTACGCCTTAGCACATTGCACCACCGGAGAGTTATCATAATAACGTCTAACGATTATTTTAAGACTTTTCATGGCCAAAGAAATCGTGAACGCCCGTGGACGAAATTGTGAACAACCTGTTTTGATTTTTTGTGAACGTTTCCGTTTCATTTTGTCACCGTTCCTTCACGACTGTGGACGTAATTGTTTCTATTAGTGTATAGCCCCCAAATAAACCGATCCCAAGATTTGGCTTTAGCGGAGGCTCTTGAAATTTGGTACGTGGTGTTTGTCTACAGTCTCTAACAACCATATCGGTCTCTAACAACCAATTATGAACCGATCCCCAGATATCGGTTCATAAATATATAAGCTGTTAAGCGGATTTCACAAAAATAAATAAATATTTATCGACAAATCCAAGAAAAGTCATTAGACATAATTATTTTTTCTCACTTGTTTAAAAAATTTTCGATGTTTTAAGGATTAATTGGAGTTCAAAATTGGAAACATGTTTTTATTTTCATACGAAGATCGAGATGTGCTCTTTATTGGTAAAATTTACAGATTTTAAGAAATTCTGCACTACTCGTGAGAGACACGAAATTACACGAAAAATTTTTTGGCCGAAGCTCAAGCCGATTTTCGGCAAAAAACCAATAATCGGCCGAAGCCGATTATTTTTCACAAATTTGTAATTAAAGAAATTTGGTGTGTTTTAGTTCAATATTAGAATATTTTTTCAACAAAAGCATAAATACAACAATAAAAAAGGTAATTCAGTTCAGTAGTTTGATATTATAATGGCAAAAAATGTTTTTTTACGTTTTATTTGCAATTTCGTAAGCTGGTACGCACCTCTAATGAAAATAATAGGGTTGTCAAAAGCATATTTTGGCAGCAAACATTTAACTTATTACAATCATTGTGTGCGTAAAAGTTTTAAAAGGTCTGTAAATACACACACAAAAATAACTGCAAATAAATATTAACAACTTTATTTGTATGTAAAATCTGCTGATGCTCAACAAATTTGTCTACTGAATATGAGACATTTGTTGTTGAAATGTGTTTGTAGATGCTTGACAGAGGAAATAATAGAAATATTCTGAATTTTCAACAAATTGTTTTGTTGCGAAAATAGTTGATTGCTATCGATATGAAAACAAAAACAAAAAATACAAGACTGGTTATGCGCACATCGCTGAGAACATGTACGAAAGCTAAAAGAAGTATGCGAAGAATACCGTTAGAACAAAATGAGTAATAGCACATGCACGTGTATGATAGCAAGCAAAGAGCTCATTCATCAGAGAATACAGAATAGCATTTATAAATGTCTGTGAAAAATTTATATTTTTCAATTTTGTAGTTTCTTAAATGTGTTTGTTGTATGAGATAATTAATAAAACCATATTAACATCAGGATTAGAGTTATTACAATTCTAATTAACTAGAATATATATCACTGGGCAAAAAGTTGTCAAAATGCTTGCTAGACCCTGGACTACTCAAATTTAAAATCATCATACATTTACAAAACTGAGTATAGGATTTTCGACACAAAAATGTTACATGTTCCCCGTCCAAAAATAGCATTTTGATCATATTACTTCTCTGTGTGTACTTATCTCCAAAATTGTTCCGGTGCAATAATTCTGTCAATTTCAATTTATTTTTTTGTCAATACACCAATAAATTTGTTACAGTCATTGATAGACTCCAACAAACCACATATAAATTTTTTCGTTCAAATTCAAAAATATTTGTTAAGGATTAAACGTAACGTTCAACAACAAATATTTTGTTCTGTTGGATGCTCAACAAATTACTTACAAATTATGTTATTGAGAACACAAATTATTTGTTGCCTTCTGATGGTAACGATTGCTAACAACTTTTTTGTAATAATGGTTATTAAAAATACAAATTATTTTGTTGCAGGAAAATTAACAAATTTTGTTATTGGTTTTCCAACAAAAGTGATTGGTTCTCAAACTTATTTTTATCTGTGTAATAAACAATTTATTTGAGGAATATTTGGAACATATATTAAAAATTTTTAAAAGCGATTAGCTGGTTTAAAATTTGTGTACACAGCCCTGTTCTTTTGTTTTGTTGTAAATAAAGTTTTGCTACCGAAAATTTCGCTAGAGATGCATACCGGCCTTTTGCAAAAATAATAGAAGAGGAAGTTGGGAAATAGCAAAAATATTCTTTCGAATAAAACATTCATACATTTCGATAAAAACATTCTTTCGAATAAGAAGAATTTAATATCAGAAAATGACATAAGTATTATCTCTAGTATCCATTTCTCAAAATTTACCATTTGCCAGTTTTTCACGAAAAACAATTGCAAATAAAATTAATAAACATTTATGTATTGCGCACAGTAAATACAATATTTGGTATGATGACGGCAATTCTTCCTTATTCCCCTTCTTTTGTTGTTGCTGGTTAATTAAGGAAAATTAATTTGTTATTTCAACAAAAATTCGTACACACTTTTTATATATGTATATTTCTTGCTTTACCTGAATAATCCTTGTTAATTTGCATCAATCATTCGATACCGATTAAATTCATAGTGACCAATAATAAAATGTTAACTCATGCTAAATCATCATAAAAAAGCTGTCAGACAAATTACATAGAATTAACTGAATATATAGCCATATTAAATTTGTTTTCTACATAGATCTTTGCACTTCATGCGATATAAACCCATTAACGTAGATTATATTATCAAGTATTAAAGGTCGCTTATAACGGAAATAATTATAGTAGCGGTTAATCTTAAATTGTTGAGGTAAATTTAGTTGAACACAAATGTCATAAAGGCCTCTTTTTAAATTGAGTCAATCATTAACCCAATTCCATAAGAAAATTGCTTCAATTAAATAATTAATAATATAAGTCAAATTCAAATAAATTATTATCAAATTTATCAAAGTTACATTAAATAAAATTTTGAAATTTTCGAAATCATTTGGATCAACCCTAGGACCGTTACAGGGCTAGACCCTATTGTGTCTGGACCAGTCTCAGTGCTGGTCAAAACGTATGGAAGGGACCGGTCACTTAAACATGGGTTTTCCATTGACTATTGAATCCCCAATCTGTGATCCGGAATTAGTACATGGGCTTGTCATAGGGCGGAAGTACTCGCTTTTTGGATCCTTTGCATTGCTTTAGAAGTTGTGCCCTGGAAGTTAATTTGAATGAAGAAATTTAAAAAGCAAAAAAAAACAAATTTTTTCAACCAATTTCACTTTTTTTCATCCATATGTTTTATTACACAATTATTTTCCTATTATATAATTTTTACAATTTGAAAAACTTTTTCGCTCCGACCAGGGGTTGAACCTGGGTTTGCTGGCACCATAACAGAACGTCTTAGCACACTCAGCCACAAACGCCATTGAACATAAAGCGTCGAAAGGTCAATTCAAATGTTTGTGATATGATCGTAATACGACACCAAGGAATAACATTCTAATTGCTTCTCGAGATGTTCTTTATTAGTATGAACGAAAAAATAAGAAACCCAGGTTCAAATCTCACCAGCGGCAATTTATTTTATCAAATATTTGTCTAAAAAATTATTTTTTTTTGTCATGCGTCGTTTTTATTTTTTATTTTCGGCATATATTTTCGAATAAATATATTTTTTCCATAAAAAATCAACAAAAAAATTAAAAATTCTCGTAATTTGCAAAACCTTCTCAAAAGAACTTCCATGGAAGCGAAAAAGTCCAACGGCATAGGTTCAAATCCCAGCGGGGATGAAATTAATTTTTTTTATTATTATTTTTTACTTTTTTATTTTTTTAGTTTTTTTATTAGTTTTCTATTTTTTTGTAAAATTTAATTGTACAAAATTTGCCCTTAAAATAGCCTGATTACGTTCTTTCTAATACTTGTCCACAAGGACTGCATCCGAAGTAGAAAAACTCATTGGGGGATCCCAATATGCGCTTTAGAAGAAATGTTTGTGCACTTGTCCAAAAGGACTGCATCGGAAGTGGAAAAAAAATATTGGGGGATCCCACGATGCGCTTTAGAAGAAATGTTTGTGGACTTGTCCAAAAGGACTGCATCGGAAGTTGAAAAACCTCGGTGGGGGATTCTGGGATGGGCTTTAAAAGAAATGTTTGTGGAACAACTTTCATTGCTGGGTAGGTAAATTTACCTAGAGTCCTACACCCAGAAAAAAGTGACCCCTTCTTTAAGTTAAAATGAACTTACTGTGAAGAAAGTTGAACTTCGTATAGCGCCAAAGACATTTTTATTTGTTTGGACGATGTGATTTTCGTAGAAATTAGGTATAATGCATTCCATATATTAGTTAACATTTCCTATATTTATTTACCACTATGCTACAGAATGAAAAAATTTAACTGATTTGAATTCATATATGGAATGAGTTTATTGAAATTTTTTCATTCATTTGGACAAATCTTACATATTTGTGGTAAAACTTTTACTTCATAATTAGAACTGCTTACCTTCGTTTTTAAATACAATTTTATTTATTTATATAAGCAATTTTATCTTCAATAAAAGACATGTTTTATTAATATATTATTATTAATATTATTAATAATATATTAATAAAATAATATATATTAATATATTATTTTATTAATATATTAAGAATCAACAGCATCGACTGGCCTTGAAATATTAGTTTATTGTTCCACTATTTCCAATTTCCATGTAATGTCATCAACTGCAAAACGCATTTTTTCTTCTTCTTGTACCTTTCACTTTTAATAAGTTGCTGCGTAACGATTTTGTCCTCCTTTTACAATTTCAATACCTACAAATATAAAAAATCATAAACCATTTTTGTTACAAAAGGTTAGCGTCACTGAATATTACTTGATAATTGAAGATTCCAAAATGAAGACAAATGAAAGGGTTTTTATTCTGCTGGTGTTTTCTTTCTTTATACACCATCACGAACATTGATAGATTTATTTTCAAAAAAACGAACATTTTTCTCACTAATTTAAAATAATAAATCTTTTATATATTTTATTTGTTACTTATTATATTATTTTACCATATTATTTTTTAACAATCTCTCCGTATACCACAACAACGCGATTCCAACTAAAAAACAACCCACGCGCAAACATATCGATTACACCCACGCGCAAACACATCGATTACGATGACAGGTATCGATTACAGGTAGACAATAGAATATAGGAAATTGTTAGAATATAGGAAATTTTCCTATATTCTAACAAGTGTGTTTCCTTAAGTTTTGAAAGGATTGCATACTTCTTAGTACGAATGAACTAAAATATTTTTCTATGCCAAGTGTTGTTCGTATGTATGAAAAACTTTCTATTATAAAGGAAGTCGCAATTATCATTTTATAAGAAATTTTACTAATTTTGAGGAAACTTGGTTTTAGTTCGGATTTTGTTTATTTTTACGAATGCTTTGTTATCGGTGAATAAAATTTTCTTGTTCAGTAGTAAATTCTTATACCCAGCGAAGAAAACAGTATTAGTAAAATTCCATGCCTTATTCTAGTTAATGATCTATTCCTAACTGCTTACAGTTTAGGATTGTTTTACTGAAACGAGTAAATTTTATTATTTCTCACAAAAATTTACCTTAATGGAAATAAAATGGATAAACTATATTGATGAAGAATTTTTCCTTTAGTTTCGAAGGCACTTTTTTCTGGGTGTAAATGGAATGAGTCCTAAATTTTATTTAGGATTTGTTCACGTTAAAAGTGAACGTGATACCCTAAAAAATATTTAAATTGAAATCCCTACACTAATAAGAAAAATCCCATAGAATTCTTCGTTATCGATTGGATACGTACAAATGTCATTACACTAAAATGTCGTGAGTTTTCGCCGTAAATCACATCAGAATTGCGATTTCCGCTTAGGTTTAGAGGCTCTCTGTGTAATTCCATTAATACCTTTCTACTGGTAAGACTTGATCTCGCTGAATAAATCCAAAATTGTAACACCAATCCTAATTCACCTGGTTTTCCTTCTTTCATTTTTGGTCATATGGTCATTGGGATCATATTATCATTGTTTTCTTGGAGAAACATCAAAACCATCAGTACATCAAAACTCTTTCCGTGTGCTCTACATTCTCCATCGGTAAATCTCCATCTTTCAATCTGGTTGCAGTCTCAGACACAAACAGGACTCATTCCAAAGGACATGTCCTGGGACAGTGTAGTAGAAATAACCTATAGACAAATCTTCATGGACCATTCAGGGACCTGCTCTTAAGAACTTGTTTCATTTTAAACATCCGAATCGCACCAGAAAGGAAAATCGTTTAAAATATGTTGAATAATGGCTAACTATAATAATTGTTTCTCAGTAAATATAAATTATATGAAAAATTAGAAATTTTAATTAACTGGAGCGTCAGTGCCAGTTCTGTGCGTCAATTTGCACCAATTTCCCGTAGGTTATTAATTAAGAATTTTTGGTAAATGGATCCAGATATCTTTTGACCAGATGGACGTACCTCACTTGACTTACACTTCTTACATCGGTTAAAGGTTAATGAGTCAATTTTCTTTTGGTAAGAAAGCAGCATTTGAATCATAGGAAAATAAATATTTTTTCCTTGAGCACACATACTTTTGCTATTTTATTGTTTATATTTACAACTTTTTTTATAAATGCATTGTTTCTGTTATCACCACATTAGGAGTAAACAAATTGCATTATATATTACAGCGGTATGCACTCGAAAAAATTATTACAAACTCACAAAAATATTTACCTAATATTAAAGAGTACGAAAAATAAATTTTAGAATATTCAATTTAGAAAACATTAAGAACAAATTCCTTTAAAGTAATGAAATTTCGATTAAAATAAAATTTATATATATATATATATATATATATATATATATATATATATATATATATATATATATATATATATATATATATATATATATATATATATATATATATATATATATATATATATATATATATATATATATATATATATATATATATATATATATATATATATATATATATATATATATATATATATATATATATATATATATATATATATATATATATATATATATATATATATATATATATATATATATATATATATATATATATATATATATATTTTTTTTTTTTTTTTTAAATTTAGAGCACAAATTTCGGAGATTTTCGTCCCTCCGTTAAAGTTAAATGTCCTTTAACTAAAGCAAGTTTTGTTTAAAATAAAGAAAGACATTTTTGATTTAAAGAAATCATCCTTAAATTAGCTGAAATATTGATTCTTTTAATATAAGAAACTTTTCAAATATAGACTATATTTTGAGGATTTAGCATCTTTGGTTTAATGTTTTTTTTAATTAAGAAAACATTTTTTACTTTGAAGTATTAGCTATGATTTGGATTTTTAAACTGGCATTTGTTTGTCAGTTAATACACTAATAGAAAAAATTGCGTTTCACAATCGTGAACGGACGTTGTCAAAATGAAACGGAAACGTTCACAAAAAATCAAAACGGAATGTTCACGATTTCGTCCACGGGCGTTCACGATTTCATGAACGCCATTCGTTTTTCTTTGGTCATGAAATGTCTTAAAATAATCGTTAGACGTTGTTATGTCAACTCCGCCGTTGGTGCAATGTGCTAAGGCGACTGTTAACGTGTATCGTGCAGGCAACACAGGTTCGAGTCACGGTAGGGGAAATCTTTTTTTTAATTTTTTTGTTTATAAATTCGTAACCATAACGTTTTCTGATCATGAACGCTGGTTGTTGTTTTGAAAACTTATGGTGTCATTTTTACGTTGTCAGATTGTCCCCATCTGTTCTCAGTTTGACAACACATGTGTGTTGATTAACTTTCATGAACGGATCGTTTCAAAATGACCACGCCGTTCATGATTTTTTCTATGGGTGTAGCTTTATAAATATACCCAGAAAATAGAATGAAAATTCGATAAATTAGATCTATTGATCCTAGAGCCAGATCGGTCGCTAAAAATGTCTTTATTAGAAAGAAGCTGGATCTTTGTCTCGAATTTAATACCAAAATCCTCAAGGGAAGGTCAACATCTTTGGATCCAAGTAAACTTTTTTTTGAGTGCAGTAACTGCTCTAAAAATCTAAATTGTATCATAACATTTTTTTTTCGAAAATTTATATCAAAATCGATAAAAAAAACTTATTGTTAAGCGAGTTTTCATAGAAAAATTACGACTGTGGTATACATATATCAAAAACCTGATCTCGATTTTTTAACATTTGATATCCAACGAATTTTTGTTTGCAAATCCTATATCAAAGAAAATTAAAGATAATCACACAGAAAAAAACGGTGAATCCACCAGGAAAGAAAATTTTTGTTAATACTATAAGAAAAAAATAACTAAAATGTATTAGAAACGCAGATGCCAATCCAATTTCACGACACTATGTACATAAATAATTTCAGAAAAATTCAAGAAAATTTATTAGACAAAATTCCAGCAAAAAAAGCTTCGCAAAAAAATGTAGTGAACATGTTCTTTTTGGATCCGGAAGTGATGCAAATTTGGCGCAGAAGCGATGAATTTAATACGGGCTTGTCATAGGACGGATGTCCACCATTTCAAATGCCGTTGCACTGAATTTACTTTAGATGTTTTGGATGTAAATTAAACAATTTTGCATTAATTTGCCAGATAAATAATTTTTATAATTTTTTTTATGATTTTTAAAGCTTTGTACAGCTTTTCTGAAACGTTTGAATTTAAATATTAAAAAAAATTGGCAATTTTTCTAGAATTGATTTAGCATTTTTTCGAAATAATTTTAATAATTTGTACCATTTTGTTAATCCTTATTCTCTTTTTAACCTATTTGATACAAAAAAAGTTAAAATTTCCTTTCAAAAATATGAAAACCCCGAGTTACAAAAAATTTAATTAAAAGAATTTCCTGAGTAGTTAAAATAAAGAACATCTTTGGGAGGACATTTTTGGAAGTACTTTTAAAGTTGTGCCTTTAGAAGCATTTCCAATTTTTTTTTGCTGGGTTATCAAAGAAAATTTCGTAGTTTGAAGGAACACATTGGAGTTCAAAATTGCAAAAATGCCTTTAGTGCCATACAATGTTTAAGATGGGCTCCTTATTGGTAAAATTTAAGAAATTCTGAACTATTTTGTGGGAGATACGAATTTAGTTAGGTTAGGTTACGTTAGGTGGTAGCCCGATGTATCAGGCTCACTTACACTATTCAGTCCATTGTGATACCACATTGTTGAACTTCTCTCTTATCACTAAGTGCTGCCCGATTCCATGTTAAGGGAGCCACCGTGGTGCAATGGTTAGCATGCCCGCCTTGCATACACAAGGTCGTGGGTTCGATTCCTGCTTCGACCGAACACCAAAAAGTTTTTCAGCGGTGGACTATCCCACCTCAGTAATGCTGGTGACATTTCTGAGGGTTTCAAAGCTTCTCTAAGTGGTTTCACTGCAATGTGGAACGCCGTTCGGACTCGGCTATAAAAAGGAGGTCCCTTGTCATTGAGCTTAACGAATTTAGTTAATCTTTATGCTTCGGTTGTATATAAAATTTTCCTCTGCTTTAAATAAATTAACTAAAGTGCGCAACAAATTATTAAAGTTATGGAAACTTTCTTAAAACGTAATAATTCCGTGAACTAAAATATAATTAAATCGGCTTTAGTGAAATATAGGGCTCACTTTGTTTTGTGCGAAATTTCATCGATAAGTTGATTCACCTTGTATCGAAAATTTACAACAATCGCCTTGTTAAATTTTTTGTAAACATTTATTTTCTTTTTTATATTTATTCTGAGTGTCATTATCTGTAAATGCAATTGTTTATTTATTTTCTTATATTCCTATTACCCAATAATCGTCACAATGTAATTGACCCTAAAGCACAATCCCCTCACTCTCTTGGCACATGCTGCCAAACTATTATGAAACATATCGCTTTCTGATGAATTTGAAACAAAGTACATTTGCGGTCTCATTTTGAGTTCACAGTGAACTCTGAGTAGGAATGGAAATCCCTTTGCTGTTATTCTGGGTACTCGTGCACTGACTTTGACACATATATCTGAGTACGTTGACACATTGGTAAGATAAATATTACACAGAAAAAAAAATATTGTTGATAATGCAATAAATCATACGAAACTAAGATAAATAGCCAACATATTTTTCAATAAAAATATAGAAATATTATTATTTTTAAATTTAAATAAATTATAGTATTTACATATGAAGTTCGAATTTTATTATATTCTATAGAAAATTTATTATATTGGTATTATAAGGGTAAATATAATATTTTGTCTTTATTAATTTGATCTATTTTTAACATTTTATTATAATTTATTTAGCTTAGTTTCTTCTACGTTGTTTTTTTAAAGGAGGTTATTTTTAAATCATTATAATTTAATTGATGTCATGTAATTTAATATATTGTAATTTAATTTAGCTTAGTTAATAAATAAAATAAATAACTTGTTATAATTTTTTTACATTTTAGATAGCAAATGGGGAGAATTAAATATATTAAAATTATATTTTCCAGTTTTTTTTACCATTACATTTTACCACTACACTTTGAACATTTTTTCTGCGTGTTAACTATCTTTGTCAAAACAGTGTGTCATGTCCATGAGTAAGCATTTTTTTACGTTTGATAAAACTATATTTATTTGATTATGAAAGGAAAATTGGTAACTGAATATTAGGTAGTTTTTTATACCCTCCACCATAGGATGGGGGTATATTAACTTTGTCATTCCGTTTGTAACACATCGAAATATTGCTCTAAGACCCCATAAAGTATATATATTCTGGGTCGTGGTGAAATTCTGAGTCGATCTGAGCATGTCCGGCCGACCGTCCGTCCGTCTGTTGAAATCACGCTAACTTCCGAACGAAACAAGCTATCGACTTGAAACTTGGCACAAGTAGTTGTTATTGATGTAGGTCGGATGGTATTGCAAATGGGCCATATCGATCCATTTTTACGTATAGCCCCCATATAAACGGACCCCAAAATTTGGCTTGCCGATCCTCTAAGAGAAGCAAATTTCATCCTTTCCGGCTGAAATTTTGTACATGGTAGTAGTATATGGTCTCTAACAACCATGCAAAAATTGTTTCACATCGGTCCATAATTATATATAGCCCCCATATAAACCGATCCCCCGATTTGTCTTACGGAGCCTCTAAGAGAAGCAAATTTCATTCGATCCGGCTGAAAGTAGGTACATGGTGTCAGCACATGGTCTCTAATGACCATGCATAAATTGATCCACATCGATCCATATTTATATATAGCCCCCATATAAATCGATCACCAGATTTGACCCCCGGAGCCTCTTGGAAGACCAAAATTTATCTGATTCAGTTGAAATTTTGTACGTGGTGTTAATCAGGGCTGTGGAGCCGGAGTCGGAGTCTGAAGATTTTGCTGGAGTCGGAGTCGTTAAAATTTTGCTCGACCCCGACTCCGGCTACACCAAATTTTTTAAAACACTTCACATTTTTGTAACTAAGCAAGTTTTTACGCAAATTAGTTTCCATTGCGTTATTCATTCGATCAATGTACATCATGATTGTAAATGAAAATCAACTTCCAATTACGGCTATCTTTTTATGTTTCCTAGAATCTTAGACTAGCAGATGGGCTGGATCGATCCATTTTAATGCCCATATCAATTTATTTGAAATATTTCGAACAATCGAAATTATTTTTTTTTAATTTTATTTTAAGGCCATATACATATGTGGAATATTGACAGAACATTTTTTCAAAGTTGTTTTTTATAGAAAATTTTATCAAAATGTTATTTCTATAAAAAGTTTTGTCAAAATTTTATTTCTATAAAAAATTTATTCAAAATTTTATTTCTATAGAAAATTGAGCCAAAATTTTGTTTCTATATAATATTTTGCAAAATTTTATTTCTATAGAAAATTTTGCAAACTATTTTTTCAAAATTTTATTTCTATTGATAATTTTATTTCTATAAAAATTTAAGTCAAAATTTTATTTGTATAGAAAATGTTGCCAAAATTTTATAGTAATATATTTTTTTATTAGAAAATTTGGTCAACATTTTATTTCTATAGAAAATTTTGTCAAAATTTTATTTCTATAGAAAATTTAGTCAAAATTTTATTTCTATAGAAAATTTAGTCGAAATTTTGTTTCTGTAAAATATTTTGCAGAATTTTATTTACTACCCAAAAATTTTTCTAAAATCTCGGGCGAATGAATCTTTCCACAGCCTTTAGTATAGATCTGGCTGAGAGAGATAACTCAATTTTGGGCTCTTTATTATATATATGGGGGCTATAATTATATAGCCCCCATATAAACCGATCCCAAGATTTGCCCTCCGGAGCCCCTTAGAAGAGCAAAATCCATCCGTTACGGTTGAAATTTGGTGTCAAAAAGATTTACGATACCACAACCCAATTAATTCGATTGTGGATGACAGTCTTTCGTAGAAGTTTCTACGCAATCCATGGTGGAGGGTACATAAGATTCGGCCTGGCCGAACTTACGGCCGTATATACTTGTTTCTTGTTGATTCTATTTTTATCAATACTGCAGACCTTTTAAAATATTTACATTGATTGCAACTGAGTCATTGAAAATGCAAATGAACCATTGAAAAGAAAATACCAAGTTATATATTTCAATACTAACGAAAGTACATTTTCCATAAGGAAAATAAAACTTTTTAAAAATATATATTTTTTTATTTTTTTTCGAACTATGTTAACATATAGCTTTGGATATTTTTTTGTGTGTTAATTATCTTTGTCAAAAGTGTGTTATAATTTCATGACCATGAATAAACTTTTTTTTAAGTTTGATAAAACTATATTTATTTGATTAGAGGAGAAAAATTACTAACTACTCGTAAATATTAGGTAGCTATTTTTTTTTATTCTATTGCAGGCCTTGTATAATATTTACATTTATTTCAATAAAAATGTAATTAAATTGTATATATTTGTTTTGTTTTTTATTTACAGAAACCAAAGACATTCTTCATGGCATCACTGGATTTTTTAAAGCTGGTGAATTGAGTGCTATTGTAGGACCCTCAGGTGCTGGGAAAAGTACCTGTTTGAATATACTTTCAGGATATACGTAATGTAACCTTCACATTATGAGAATGAAACATAAATTCATAAATTGCATTTATTTCTCGTTTTTCTTCCCTTCCTTCCGAAATTTGACCTGGTGACAATATAGAACCTTTGGCTATAGCGGTGATGTAACTGTGAATGATGAACTACGTGATATTAAAGCCTTTAAACAAAATGTTGCATTTATAACCCAGGATACTAGTCTACAGCCCTATTTGACCGTCAAGGAGGCCATGCATTTTTCGGCAAATTTAAAAATAGGCGCACATATGAGTAAAAATGCCAAAAGGGAAAGGGTATGGAGAAGTTGATTTTATTGATGGGTAATATAATAATTAAAATTTTTTTCGAAATTTAGGTTAAAAAAATCCTGGAAGCTATTGGCATGTATGAAAATCGTCATACCAGAACGGGTAAACTGTCTGGAGGACAAAAGAAGAGATTATCAATTGCTTTGGAATTGGTCAACAATCCACCTGTGTTAATTCTAGACGAGCCTACAAGGTAACTATAATACAAGATTGTATAAAAAATTGAATTAAAACAACGCAGTACAAATGAAACCATTACTAACGGATGAATTTGAAGATTTTGATTACCATAGTTACGGTATGGTCACACTGGGCAAATATTTGACAGAGAAACCAGCAAACATTTTTAGCTCATATTGGATACATTACATCACTATACGAGTATTTCAAAAAAACTGTATCCAGATATTTCGAAAGTCCTCCTGGAAAAAAGTTTGACACTAGTTTTGAGCAAATATTTGCTTAGTGTGACCATGCAATAATACGCAATTCACAAGCCTCTCTTGAACGAATTTTTCACCAGCAAAATTATTCGCCATGGCAATCACTTGGAGTCAGGTCCGGACTAGAAGGTGAATGCGTAAGAACTTCCCAACCAAATGTCCGGTAGTTCGAGCGAATAACTATTACAGGATAAAAAAACTGGGTTTTTTTCGCAAAACTGTCTCTTTTTTCCAAAGCCGATGGGTGGTGTTTTTTGGAAACACCAAACACCGTCTTGAAAACACCGGTTCTACCGGTTACAAAGAAATCAGTCTAAGAAGATAAACCGCTCCAACTGTTTTGAGCACTCTAATCACTATCGATATCCATGGTCTGGGTATGTTCAATTTCTCTCTTATTGGCCAAAGTGGCATCGTTTCTACCAGTTCACCGGAAGCGAGCTTTTCAACAAAACCGAAATCGGTGTAAGAAAATAAACCGGTCCACTGGTTTTGATCACTATCGCTATGTATTGCCTGCTGGTATTCTGATGGAATGCAATTCATCTGCTATTGGCCAAAGTGACAGCTTCTGGGTGTTGTTCTTGCGTTCTTCGAACGGCGCCTTTGTTGACAATACAGTTCTAAGTTAAGAGTTGTATTGGCTGTTACAGCAAACGAACCACAAATTGAATAGCGTATTCAGCCGCCTGGCTTGCGTTTTCGCCTTTATCGAAGAAAAACTGTAGAATATAGCATATTTTCTTGTTGCTAGTGTCCATCTTCTAACTTAAATCATCCAATCACAAAACTGACAAACAAAATATTTTTCTTCAACGCATCGAACGTATGCAAGGCTAGATATAGATAAATAACGCCATCTATCGGAAAAATAATACATTTTTTTACTACAAGATGTAATATTAGATGTAAGAATATTTCGAAAACACAAAACCATCAAAAATCTTCAAAAAAATATACACTCAAAAAAATGTTTACTTGGATCCAAAGATTTTAACCTTCCCTTAAGGATTTTGGTATTGATTCCGAGCCAGACATTTTTTAGCGATCTATCTGGCTTTAAATCTAGGATCAATAAAATTAAAATTAGGATATATGTAGATCACATTTTTCGAATTTTCGTTCTCTTTTCGTTGTATATTAATAAAGCTATTCTTCAAAATAAAAAATGTTTTCTAAATTCAAAAAAAAAAAAAAAAAAAACTTTAAACCAAAGATGCTAAATCCTCAAAATAAGTGTTAGCCTGTTTTTGAAGCGATTTTATCTTAAATCTAGAGATTCAATATTTCAGTTAATTCAGTTAAGGACGGTTTCTTTAAATAAAAAAGAGGTTTCTTTATATTAAAGAAAATTTGCCTTAGTTCAAAGACATACGGCTTTAACGGAGGGCAAAATTTGTATCCTAAATTTATTAAAACAAAAATTTAAAGCAAAGATTATAACCTTTATTTGAATTAAAATTTCATTATTTTAAAAAAGTTTGTCCTTAATATTTTGTAAACGCCTCCCAAAATTTAGGTTACGAAATCTTTAATATCGCGTAAATATTTTTAGTGTAAAAAATCAATCTTTGACAAAATCAAATAAATTTTTTTAATGATTTTCTTACATAATAATTTACATTTTTTTAGCGGTCTAGATAGTTCTACCTCCAATCAGTGTATATCCCTGCTCAAGAAATTAGCTTTGGAAGGACGTACTGTGATATGTACCATACATCAGCCAAGTGCTTTGACATTTGAAATGTTTGATCATTTATATGCCATAGCCGGAGGAAGTTGCATATATTCGGGCGGTACGCAGAATTTGGTACCATTTTTAGCCGATGTTGGTTTAGAATGTCCTGAGTCATACAATCCTGCCGATTATTGTAAGTGAATGAAAAAATATATATTTATTTAAAACCGCTTAATAAGCCTATATGTTCCCATTGCAGTAATGGAGATAGCCACCGATGATTATGGTCCACAAAATGATAAATTAATAGACAGAATTGAAAATGGACGAAATAATAGCTATCGACAGACAAAGGCTGCCAGAGCTAAACAATTGGAGGCAATGCAAAAAATAGGTAAATATTTTAGAAAAAATATTTTAAAAAAAAGGGATAAAGTTTAACCCCCCATCTACAAAAAAAAATAAATAAAATAAACTTTAAACTTACTATTGCCATATAAATTCGTTTCATAAACTGCCAATAAATTATTTTGTATATGAGCACAAGTTTCCAAAAAAATTAATCAGTATTTTTTTCTACAATTTAATATCTATTGCCGGTTCATTTAACTAATTCATTAATTCCTAATTAAATATTACTTTTATTATTATTAATAGATTTTTATTTAACACAATTTTATATTTATAATTTTTATAAGTGTGTTTTTGGATAAAATAATAACGAAATTAAGTTTAAAATTAATTTTCAATTCAAACATGATTTTAATACAAAAAAAAAAATATTTTAGAAAAATATTTAAATAAAAATCAAAGGAAAAACTTGTAAGATTCCATTAAAAGAATATTTGATTAAACCAGCATTTTTTTGTATTTTAATATCTAACGCCGATTCAATGAACTTATTAATTATTCCTAATTAAATATTATTTTGATTATTAATTTTTAATGGAGTTTTATTTAACACAATTTTATCGATAATTTTTCTGAGTGTTTTTGGATAAAATAATAACGAATTTAAATTTTCAATTCAAACATAATTTTAATTAAAAAAAAAATTATTAATTGCCAATTCTTCATTAAATTTTGTATAATTGAATTTTATTGAAATAATTATTTTTTCTCGAGTATTTTTTCAATTACGAAATTGTTATCGATGCTTCTTTTGTGCATTCTCTATTGCAGACAAAATGATGGCTTCCGGTCTTATCACTCCCGTCACTGCTCCCGTACTCTCAACACCTATGACACAAACCAACAATTCAAATGGCCAATATGTAAATGGTCCCACCTCAGCTTCCGCCCATCCTTATCATTACCATCAACATCATCAGACTACCAACTATATCAGTCACCACAAACCATTGACACCCATAAAAGAAATGGCTTCTCGAATAGGAGATAGTCATGGTATTCTTAGTGACAATACTAACGCAAAGGAAGATGGAGTCTCCACTGCCGAAAATGGATGTTGTCCATCGCATACTCAATCGAAAGGCTTATGCAAAAGTGAAAATATATATGCCACACCATTCTATCGCCAATTGGGAATACTACTTCTAAGGACATTTTTAATACTGTGGCGTGACAAATCGTTGACCCTTATGAGATTCATTATACACCTGGTCACGGCATTGTTGATAGGATTTCTATACTATGGCATTGGTAATGAAGCAGAGAATGCCTTGAATAATTTCCGTTATTGTTTCTATTCGATTATGTTCATAATGTATTCGGCTTTCTCATCGATTTTAGTAAAATGTAAGTATTTCGCTGAATTAAAAAACTATTTTAATCTCCGATTAAAAATTATATTGACCCGATAAAAAATAACACATTGAGAACCCGACATTTCCATTTCTCAATAGGATCATGAAGTATTCACCCGTCTGTATTGTAATCACGCTATAGTCTTCAATAATGTAATCACGTTATATCGTTAATAATGTAATAACGCCTTATCATTCATTAATGTAATTACGATAGCTTTTCATAGTGTAAAAACCTATTGCATTCTGTTATGGAGCTGTCGCACTGAAGGGAGATTTGTCTTACTTATACTACGTTCGCACTAGACACGAAATCTCGCTATTAAGAACCAAAATCTCTTTACAAATCTAAAGTGTTCGGATTGGCAAAATAACGAGATTTCCTAGATTTGAGGATTTAACAGCTATTTGTAAATATATCAATACAAACACAAGCCCGTATGTGGAGACGCACACACACATTCATCTACAAGGAAAATTGGGCATGGGTTGCAAAAAGCGCATTTTTAGTACTAAAACCACAGTTGTACAAGACAGTATAGGGGATTTTGAAAGTGATTTTGTTGAAATCCTCTACAGCCAGCTGATATTTGCCTTTTGCAAATCTACTGAGATCTAGGAGGATTTCGTGTCTAGTGCGAACGTAGAATTAGGGATACAAATCTCAAAGATTAATTCTTAAATTAAATGCAAAATTTTAAAAAATAATTAAAATTTTTTTATTTCAAACACTTTTGTTTATAATACTGTGTAAATTGCGTGCCCTAAAAATTAATTTGCATAATCACTCATATCAGGTCAATATTCTTTCAGTGCATTCAAATTACTAAATGGACCATATCGATCTAAAGGGCCGATTTGTCGTCAGTTTTAAGATCAGATAAGTTTGTGAATTTGTATATAAAGCCAAGAAATAGCAGTCTGAAACCCATCGTTTAGTATACCGATCGTCCTATAATTAAATTCTGAGTCGATTTACACCCAGAGAAGGAATATGTTCACCTCAAACATGTTTTAAGAGCAAAATGTTATTTTTGGGTGGTGACCATGTAACATGGTTTTCGCAACCATGTTGTTTCCTCGGAAATCATGTATCTGATTTCGGCAAGCAGGTTATATTTGACGAGAAAATAACATTTTAGTGACAAACATGTTACATGGTCACCATACAAAATTAACATTTTGCTCTTGAAATATGTTTGAGGTGATCATATTCCTTCTCTGCGTGTAGCGATGTCCGTCTGTCACCGATATGCTTATTATTGGCGGGTTTATACTCGGATCTTCTTCAAATTCCGTATACCCGTATATTTTAATAATCTCGGACATCTTTGAAAATATCAGTCAAATCGGCCCAGATTTAGATATTGCTCCCATATACATATTTCGTCCGATTTAGTTTCATAGGACCACCAGACAGAGTCCAAATTTTCATTTCGATTTGCTTAAAATTTCGCACTGAGATTATATTTAGTTTTAGTTTTGTGTACCAAATTTAGTTCAAAGTGGTTAAGATTAAGGATATATGGTAGTTCCCTTATGTATACGCCTGATTTTGGGAAATATGGTAGAAAATTTCATAGTTTACACCCATAGTTTACAACAGGATTTTACATAGGGAAAAGATTTAAGACTCTATCTGTGTCGAATTTAACCAAAATCGATTCAGCTTTAGATAAAGTGCTATTTATTCCTCCGAGTTAGGCAAAAATGGCCTAACATCAGCGAAGATTTCCGCAGACTTTCAAAAGATTGTAGATATGTGTCAGGCTTGTGTAAATATCGTTCGATGTGGAACAATATTATCACAAACAAACAAAAATTATGTTTTCCATGCATATGTTTTTTTTTCTAAACTGTGTTACGTTCCAGAGCATTTCGCTTTAGAGAGAGAAGTATATAAAATTTTCTCCAAATCGCTTCAGATTTAAATCGTCCTACTGAAAACATGAGTTTTAGATATGAACAATTCGCCGTAAATTTAGATGCCCGATACAAAACTTTTTCGCATCAAAGAATGCTTTTCGAATTTATTCTAAAAATATTAGATGAAGTTCACGTTTAGAAGATGAATTAAAAGAAATATTTGTTTTTTAAACTTCGTTTGTGGTTTCAACGATTTTGGCCTCAAATGTTTACAATTCTGTGTTTTGTTGTTGTTTTTTATTGCAGCTTAAAACCATACATTGACTAAACTACAAGTGTAGCTTAACCAACAGAGGAAAAGAATGTTTGTCAAATTTATTTGGGCAAAGCCCTATAGACTGCAAGATGGTTGGATGGACGCACGTTTCGGAATTACCACATTCCTCATCAGCATCCTCTACTTGCAGCAAAACTATCAACCAATTATCAGAATAAATTCAGGCAGTTTATTAAACCCAACAATGAACCACACTTGAACCTTCCGAAAAAAGGTTTTTGTTGGGTTTAATAAACTGCCTGAATTTATTCTGATAATTGGTTGATAGTTTTGCTGCAAGTAGAGGATGCTGATGAGGAATGTGGTAATTCCGAAACGTGCGTCCATCCAACCATCTTGCAGTCTATAGGGCTTTGCCCAAATAAATTTGACAAACATTCTTTTCCTCTGTTGGTTAAGCTACACTTGTAGTTTAGTCAATGTATGGTTTTAAGCTGCAATAAAAAACAACAACAATGCTTAAAGAACAAAACCAACAATAACAAAACAAAACAATTCTGTGTTTTGTCAAAAGCCTTTGGCAACACAGAGTTTTCGGAAGATATGCGTCGTTCAGATTATAAGTTTTTCCGGACGTCTGTGTTTGTAAATAATCTTACAGTGTGGCCAATCGATACGAATTCTCACCGATGACTAAATAATCGGTAAATGTGTTATCGATCCCATAAACATGCAGCAGTATCGATTATGCCTTCGGGCTTGACTTATAATGTGACCAATATATGGGGATATGTTCGATAAATTTTTAGTCTGGGCGGCGCATTGTTTTTTTATACCCTCCACCATAGGATGGGGGTATATTAACTTTGACATTCCGTTTGTAACACATCGAAATATTGCTCTAAGACCCCCTAAAGTATATATATTCTGGGTCGTGGTGAAATTCTGAGTCGATCTAAGCATGTCCGTCCGTCCGTCCGTCTGTTGAAATCACGCTAACTTCCGAACGAAACCAGCTATCGACTTGAAACTTGGCACAAGTAGTTGTTATTGATGTAGGTCGGATGGTATTGAAAATGGGCCATATCGGTCCACTTTTACGTATAGCCAGGGCTGTGGAGTCGGAGTCGGAGTCTTGGAGTCGGAGTCTGAAGATTTGGCTGGAGTCGGAGTCGGAGTCGTAAAAATTTTGCTCGACTCCGACTCCGGCTAAACCAAATTTTTTAAAACACTTCACATTTTTGTAACTAAAAAAGTTTTTACGCAAATTAGTTTCCAATGCGTTATGCATTCGATCAATGTACACCACGATTGGAAATAAAAATCAACTTCCAATTACGGCATTTTATGTTTCCTAGAATGTTAGACTAGCAAATGGGCTGGATCGATCCATTTTAATCCCCATATCAATGTATTTGAAATAATTCGAACAATAATTCGAATTTATTGTTTTTAATTTTATTTTAAGGCTATATACCTACACACATATGACAGAAAAAATTGTCAAAGCTGTTTTTTATAGAAAATTTTGTCACTTTTGTATTTAATGGAATGTTTTGTCAAAATTTAATTTCTATAAAAAATTATTCGAAATATTATTACTATAGAAAATTTTTTTCCTATAGAAAATTAAGTCAACATTTATTTCTATAGAAAATAAAAAATAAAACAAGTATATACAGCAGTATGTTCGTCCGGGCCAAATCATAAATACCCACCACCATGAATCAAATATACTAATTTCCTTAGAAAATTTCATGGGGGTTTGATGACAGATCAGTTTAACCAGTTCGCATCCCGAAAATAAATGCAAAGATTTTACCTATCAGATTCCGGATTTATAAGAACTATTTTTGTTTGAGTTTTAAAGGAATCATAAACATATCCTGTAAATGTGCAAGAAAATTAAGAAAAAATACCTTGATTTGAAATCTAAAATCTGTAGTACACCAACTGTTTTATGATTACGAGAAGTAATATCTGGCAAATTTACATTTATGGTAAATGCTCCTTCTGTACCCTCAATATCTGAAATCGGTCTATATGGAGGCCTTACCAGCGTTGCAACAACGAATTTTTATTTTGGATCAAATTTTTCCAAAATTCGTACCAGGGGACCAGTTTTCTAATTTAAATTAAAATAATTTAAAAGTTACAATTTTTCTAAAATTTTTCTTCGAAAGAAAATTTTTTCAAAATTTTATTTCTATATAAAATGTTGACCTCATTCTATTTCTATCGAAAATTTTGTCCATGTTTTATTTCTATAGAAAATTTGGTCCAAATTTTATTTCAATAGATTTCATTTTAGCCAAAATTTAATTTCTATAGAAAATGTAGCCAAAGTTTAATTCTATTGAAAATTTAGCCAAAATTTAATTTCTGTAAAAAATTTAGCCAAAATTTTATTTCTATTACATATTTAGCAGAAATTTGTACAAAATTTTTGCATAATATTGTATCCCAAAATTTTTAAGAAGCTTATTTCTATAAAAAATTTTGTTAAAATTTTATTTCTATGAAAAATTTGTTAAAATTTTATTTCTATGAAAATTTTGTTAAAATTTTATTTCTATAGAAATTTTTGTCCAAATGTTATTTCTGCAGAAAAATTCCATTTGGTCTGACCATCGGACCAACTTCAATAATTTTTTGGGTCTATTTTGGTCAATCGGACTAATGGGGCTACGCCAAAAACATGGAAGGATACGTACAGTATTCAGCACATCTATTGTAGTTCTAGAATATAGACCCCAAAACGGAGGGCCGGTTTATAAGGGGACTATATCAAAAACTGGACCGATACACAATATATTCGGCACACCTCTTAATGGTCCTAGAATACCTCCAAATTTCAAATTTCAGGCAAATTGGATAAAAACTACGGATTGTAGAAGTCCAAGAAGTAAACTCGTAACATCGGTCTAAAAGGGGGCTATATCAAAACTTCGTCCGATAGTGACCATCTTCGGCACGCCTTGTAATGGTCCTATAATACCTCTAGATTTCCAACTTCAGACAAATTGGATAAAAACTACGGATTCTAGAAGCTCAAGAAATAAAATCGGGAGTTCTGTCTATATGGGAGCTATATTAAAACATGGTCCGATAATCACCATTTTCAGCACTCCTCCTTATAGCCCTAGAATACCTCTAGGTTTCCAATTTCTGGCAAATTGGATAAAAACTACGGTTTATATAAGCCCAAGACCCCAAATCGGGCGATCGGTTGATAAGGGAGCTATATCAAAACCTGGACCGATCTAGCTCATCTTCGACATGACAAACTTATTATACCCCTGTCACCATTCTATGGTGGTGGGTATAAAAATATTTTTATGTAGAAAATTTTGTCAAAAATTTATTTCTATAGAAAATTTAGCCAAAATATTGCTTCTATAGAAAATTGTGCAAAATTTTATTTACACAAAAAATTTTCCAAAATTTCTATTAATAATTTTTTCAAATTTTTTCCATAGAAAATTGTGCCAAAATTTTGTTACTATAGATTTTTTTTATACAAAATTTATACAACATTTTATGTCGATAGAAAATTTAGTCAACATTTTATTTTTATAGAAAATGTAGTCTAAATTTTCTTTCTATAGAAAATTTTGCAGCATTTTATTTCTTTAGAAAATTTTGTAAAATTTTATTTACTACACAAAAAATTTTCCAAAAATTTCTATTGATATTTTTTTCAAAATTTTATTTCTATAGAAAATTTTGTCAAAATTTGTTTACTATAGTCTTTTTATAGAAAATTTGGTAAAAATTTATTTGTATAGAAAATTTTCTCAAACATTCATTTATATAGAGAATTTAGTTCAAATTTTGTTTCCATAGAAAATTTTGCAAACTTTTATTTACTACACAAAAATTTTTCCAAAATTTCTATTTATTTTTTTTTCAAAATTTTATTTCTATAAAACAATTTGTCAAAATTTTATTTATGTAGCAAATTTTCTCAAATTTTTTTCTTACTGATACTCACTGCTAAGTCGAAAACTGGTAAAAGTGACTCAAATTTTGCTATATAAAAAATTATGAATGTTTCCCAAATATTGCACGAGATTTTGTAGAAGTCTGATTTCAGATTTTATCAAAATGTTGATCTAAATACAAAGTTGTGCAGAGTATGTTACAATCGGCCCGCCCGACTTTAGACTTTCTTTGCATTTTTATTTTTTGCTATAATTGTGTTACGTCCCATAACGTTAGATTTAAATTTTAGGTACAGAGATTTTCTAGAAGTATATACAATTTTGTCTAAATCGATTCAGATTCAAATTCATGCATATGGGAATATAACCCTTTATAATAATTTTCGTCCACAAATACATATACTGTCGGTATCTTCTCATATTATGTAGGGTATTTATATCATTATTTTATTTATTAAACATTGCCCTAAATTTGAAATAAAGAGTTTAATTGGTATAAATGCGAAATTAAGACCTTTTTTTGCACACATAAATAAATACGATACTTTATATCGATCCATATATATACCCCATATATATCCCCTCAATAGAACTACAAATTAGTGGTACTAAAATGAGATTTAGTTATATTACCCGGAGTCGACTCCGGAGTCGGAGTCGGAGTCGAGCTGATGAAAAATGCTGGAGTCGGAGTCGGAGTCGGAGTCGAGCAAAATCGGCTCGACTCCACAGCCCTGCTCCCAACACGCCAGAGCTCCGCCCAATTGAGAAATACTGGACTATTGTCAAGCGGAACCTAAAGAAGACCAAAAAAACTGCTAAGGACGAGCAGCAGTTCAAGGCAAACTGGCTTTCTGCGGCGAAGAAGGTGGACAAGGTGGCTGTACAAAATCTGATGGCAGGTGTCAAGCGTGAGGCCCGGCAATTCGGATTTGGAAAAGCGAAAGCCTAACTGAATATTTTTCCTGAATTTTATACTAATTGAACTTGAAAAAGAAATTTAATTAGATTTTTTAAATAAACGATTTCACCGATTTACACGCGTTTTCCCTTGACCAAATTTTGACCGTATCACCCTTTATTTCCTAGAATAAAATACACAAACCGCTTCTTTGGCTCAAAATCTATACCAAAATAATTAAAGACAAAATTTTTGGAACCGAGTATGATTTTTTTAGTAAAGGTGGCACCCGATATTCCACGCTCACTACGACTATCCAGTTCAATGTGATACCACAGTGATGATCAATTACCAATCCGATAACAAATAAACTTTAGCATATGATCCATGTTGGGCGCTAGTTAGATTCACAGAAAAAATATCACCAAAATATTTTCAACTAATAAGTTGATTGAAGTTGGAAATTTTTTCTATTATTAAATAACAGAAAAAAACGTTCTGAGAACGTATAACCTTAAAAATGTCAAACTTTACGATAGAGCTGTTAGTTGGTAGATTGCAACACTACGGTTGTCCAATCCATCAATAACAATTACTTGTGGCAAGATCGATAGATATAAAAAATTAATAAAGAGTTACAAAATAGAACGAGACACAAAAGTACGAACACGTGAAAAGCTTCAAAGTTGGCACTGGTACAACTAAACCATTAAATATATTTCTTCAAAACATTCAAACTTATATTTTTATTCCGTCAAAATAATACAATTAACATTTTAATCAAGATAGAAGCATATGTTAAAGTTAATTAAGTCAATAATTGAAAGTTTTTACATTTTTAATTAAAAAATTAATTGATACAATTAATTTTTTAATTAAACTCGGAAGACTAACCCCCATTTTCATAAAGCTCCGTTAGTGTTCCGTTAACTAACCAACTTTTAAACCGTATTATGGACGAAGCTGTCATACTGTCTTTATATTCCATAGGCCAGTTAGGAACTTAACTGACGAAAAAATTTCAGTTAAAGTTAACCGGAGAGAAGATATTTGCCATTTACTTTCTGTTAACTGGCAGTTAAAGCCTAACGGAGCTACATGAAAATGGCCGTAAGTCAGTTAAAAAAAGTAATGAATTTTTGTTTTAAGTTTTAAATAAAAATGTATTTCAAACAATCAATTTTAATCAAACACAAAGTCAGTTAAAAAAGTAATTGAAAACAATTACGTTTTTAATTCAAAAAATTAATTGAGTTTTACAATCTAATGAAATCAATTAATTTTTTAATCAAGTATTTTTTATGCCTTATTCTATCATTTTTGTGATTGCAAACATTTCAATTAAAAACTTATTTTGGATCAATTAATTTCGTGACAAATGCAGCGAATCGTTAAAACTTACGATGATATGATGATCAATGATTGCTTTGTTATCAGTAAATGGGTAATACACTGAAAGAAGAATTTTTTCTCAAGAACGAAATTTCTGACAAACAATGTTATCTTTTGTTCGTAAGAAATTTTCGTTAAAAGCAATCAAGATAGTTAGAAGCAACGGTTGTTAAATCGTTTGTTATAAATTCCGGTTATTTTGCTCTAAAAAAAATTTATGGAGGGGGTCATTTCGTTTGTGTAAAATTTTGTTCTAGAGCAAAGTTTGTTTGTTTGCGTGAAAATATCGGCCTCATTTCGGACATTCATAATATAGCAGACTAATGTGATCGACTTTAGTTTATGCCCCACATTGGGCGCCAGTTTTTTGGGGCGTGATATCATAATGCAAGACCTTGTTAGAATTTAATATGTTTAGACTTTATATTATGTTCCCAGGCTACTGTGAGTCCTATATATTTATTGTTTTTGTTCCAGTTTCTTTCCATAATTTTTTTTTGTAATTGTTGTTTTTGAGTATGAGAAAAGACCCCATTTGGGCTCCAGTTTTAAAATGGAATTCTGCACATTAAAGCCTTGTTGTAGTATAATATTATGAATGATTAATTCGTTATTAAAGTGACTTAAACATTTGACCCACGTTGGGCGCCAGTTTTAAAATGAGGTTAGATAAAAAAGACTGCCATTGGTACGTAAAGTTCAGTTATGGCATAATATAATAACTACATATTTTACTCAATATTCCTCCTGTTGGGCATCAAGACAGATATATTTATGATATAAATCTATTTTTTTTAATAGTCTTATATTATTTTTTTTTCATGTATACTGATTCAATATATGTTTTTAGATCAATTTCGTTTTTTTATTAACCGCAATCACTTCTTTATTATTAATTTATGCATGGTCTTCTAAACTTTTCTATATGTCTTTCACCGAAATTTATTATGTATTCTTTTTTTATTTGGTATTTCTTTACAGTTTCTACTGCTAGCTCGTTTGGCATCACATGTGGTTATTGGCATTATATTTGGCTATTTGTACATAGATGTTGGCAATAAGGCCAATACAGTATTGGGCAACTATGTCTATCTCTATGGGTCAACTTTGCTTCTGGTCTATACTGGTAAAATGGCTGTGGTTCTAACATGTAAGTTTTTGTCTAGCATTGTCAAACAAAAATTAAAACTTGTTTTTCTAACCCGTTTCTACATACTAGGTCTTTTTATTAAATTTTGTAAAACTTATGTTTGAGAATTTACTTATTTGTAAATTAAAATTAAAGCAAAAATGTCAACTGATTGTTTGCATTACTGTAGCCTTGCAGTACCTTATATAGGAAGTTGGGATTCAAATTTCCTTATTCATATTCGCTTTATATAAATTGGAATAGTACACTCAAAAAAACAGTGTACTTGGTTCGAGAGATTTTAACCTTCCTTTAAAGATTTTGATATTGATTCCGAGCCAAAGATGTGACTTATGTAAAATAAATATATTTTTGGGGGGACCTGTCTAACTTTATTTATCGAATTTTCATTCTCACGTACAAGCAAGTGCCTTTTTTAGAATCCAAATTAAACTAATAAGTGTTTTCTTACCTAAAAAAAAAAATAGATGCAAACTCATAACCTACCCATAAAAAACTATCACCCCATTTTTTCCAATTAAAATTCTAATTGAATTCTAAAAAATTTTCCATTAAAAATTTAATTGGCTCGAACAATTTTTTAATTGAAATAAAAATCAGCTACAGAAATTAATAGCATCAATTAAAATTTTAATTTGATCAATTAATTGTTTAATTGAAATATTTTTTTCTGTATATATTTTTTTTTTGTTTTCTGTGTATATTTGAAGCGTTTTTATCTTAAATGATTCGGTATTTCAATGAATTTAAGTACGATTTCATTAATTTAAAACTGTTTTTCTTTACTATAACGAAAATTGTCCTTATTAAATTGTCCATAATTTTATGAAAAAATAATTTTGAAGCAATGATTATAAACTTTCTTTTCATTTTAAATTATTTTAAAGAATTTTGTCCTTAATATTGTGTAAATTGCGTATCCTAATATTTAAGGTGCATAATCTTCCATATTAGGACAATATATTTTTTAGTGTACAAAGCATACATGCATACAAGTGTTCGTCTATCGACAGTCGCTTATTCTATATTAAATGACTGTATTAAAAAATCAGTCCCTAAAATTTCGTTTAAAAAAACGACTGGTCCACCTTGGAATTCAAAGCAATTAGCAAAGGCTAAAAACAAAAGAGTATAGAAAATAGAAAACTTATATAGAAAATTTAGAAAATATTACTGGAAATGCTATTGATTTTGCCGAAATATTGTGTTGCCCAATCTGATTTTAACTTAGAGAATAAAAAATCTTATAAATTGAACATATGAAATGTAAAAAGTGAACTGAAACGAAACCCTAAAAGATTTTATGGATTTATTAACTCCAAACGCAGTGATAGAACTTTTCCTAAGTCACTTAAATTTAAACATCTGTTGTCGCAGATGATGATGCTGGAATTACTAATCTATTCGCAGACTTTTTTGAATCAACTTACTCAACGAAGCCCTAAGATGAATGTAATTCATATCGTTACTCAATACCGCAATCTTGTCTTATCAATATACAATCAGTGAATATCAATACTGTTTACAATGACAATATTCCAGGTCCAGATGGTATTACTGCTTGTGTTTTGAAACAATGTGCTGAAAATCTTTCTCTTCCTCTATGCGAATAATTCAACAAATCACTTAGTTCAGAAATTTTTCCGTCATTATTACACCATTATTTAATTATTATTTGTAATTATAGAGGTATAGCTAAACTGAATGCTATTCCGAAACTTTTTGAGAAGATTGTGACTGAAGTTCTTTGTTTTCAAATATCACCAATTTTATCTAACTGTCAACATGGCTTTAGAAGATCTAGATCAACGGTAACTAACCTAATAGAGTTTACTTCATTTATAAATGATGGATTATAATTGATGCCAAAACAGCGCTTCGACCGCAACGCCGGTAATATCCAAACACTGCAGGCATTTTGCGACATCTACGCAGTTGACATATGTTTTCTTTGCAGAAGAGACTTTTTTGTCCTCTTGTATTTCCTACTCACCGATGGCGAATGCATACTTTCAGGTGGCACGTTGTCATTGCAACAGTTTTTTCATTGGTACATCAGCTGGTATCCAGACCAAGAAACCCTGCTACAAGGATGGGGTGTATACAGAGTAATTTGGTGGTGAGTCGAGTTTAGGTGGGAAGGCTAAATGGTGACGCGTTTCATGAGATCCGTGATTGCAGATGGGGCACAAGTCAGATACGCTGCTAACAATTACTGATAAGTGGGAATTGAGTTGGCTGCACTTGTCTTATCTTTTTGGCTCACTATCATGATCTGTCGCGGGAGGTCATTTTGTTCCGACGGCGGTCGAGCTCCAAGAACAGGATTAACCTTGTAGCTCCTTCAGTATCCTCATGAATTCTGTAGTATCCTCATGAATTCTTTTCAGACCTATATGATATGTTGTCTGGTTTAGAGGCTCTTTATTCTAATGCTCGCGTTCTAGAAGATGAAGATCAATCCTTACATTTCTGGGTGGTGGATGCTTGTTCCAAAGATGGTGAGATAATAACCCAGCAGTTGAGATAACAATTGTTTTGACAACATGTAATTGTGTTCAAAGAACGCAAGCAAACTGATGTTGTCTATACTGACTTTAGTAAAGCAATTGATAAGGTGAATCATAAACTTTTACTACGGAAATGGGAGTTTATGGGTTTCAGTGATATGTTTTGAAAATGGCTTCGCTCTTACTTGTCTGGTAGAACACATAAAGTTAAATTTCGTGATATGCTTTCTAGAGACATTGCTGCATATTCGGGAGTACCACAGGGAAGCCGATTCTTTTCAACCTGTTTGATTTACCAGAATCAATATTTCGGTGTAACGTTTTAATGTACGCAGATGATGTTGAAAATTTTTATTTTTTTTAATGATCATACTGGTCAAATTATTTTACAAGGGGATCTAGACAGATTATTTCAGGGGTGCAAGGTGAATCTGATGGAGCTGAACATATCGAAATGTAAACATATGTCATTTTTTAGAATAAAACTTTTGCACTCATTGTCTTGAACTATCGTGAACTTGAGTTTGTCAATTCTATACTAGACCTTGGAGTCACATTGGACCCACGATTGGATTTTCGACGATATATTTCATTAACTATTAACAAAGCATATGGAACTCATGGTTTTATCAAAAGGTGGAGCAAGGTGTTCTCTAATCCGTCTGTAACAAAACTGTTATATATTTTGTTTGTGCGCTGTATACTAGAATATGCATCTGTAATTTGGGATCCTGTTTATGTGATACACTCCAATTCAATAGAATCCTAGTTATGACTACAGGTTGAATATAATCAAACTCCCAACGAAAGAGTCGCCGTACAATGCCAAATATTAGTTTCTTGTCTAAAGTTATTCACGGACGCCCGGATTGCGTCCATATCAGGGTTGCCATTTTGGTCCAAAAAATTATTAAATCTTAAATTTGTTCCGATGGTCGGACCAAATGGAATATGGTAGATTTTGGTCCATTTTCGTCAAATCGTTAATTTGTCCAAATTTTTAAATTTTGACAAAATTTTCTGTAGAAATAAAATGTTGACAAAAATTTCTATAGAAATAAAATTTTAACAAAATTTTCTATAGAAATACAATTTTGCAGAAATAAAATTTAAAAAAATTTGTATAGATACAAAATTATGCAAAAATTTTGTATAGGAAGAAATTTAAAAAAATATATATAGAGAAATAAAATTTTTCGATAACTTTCTATAGAAATAAAAGTCTGACAAAATATTCTATAGAAAGGGAATTTTGACAAAATTTCCTTAAGAAATTAAATTTTGACAAAATGTTGTGTAGAAATAAAATTTTAACAAAATTTTCTACAGAAATAAAATTTTGACAAAATTTTCTATAGAAATAAAATTTTGACAAAATTTTCTATAGAAATAAAATTTTGACAAAATTTTCTATAGAAATAAAATTTTGACAAAATTTTCTATAGAAATAAAATTTTGACAAAATTTTCTATAGAAATAAAATTTTGACAAAATTTTCTATAGAAATAAAATTTTGACAAAATTTTATATAGAAATAAAATTTTGACAAAATTGTATATAGAAATAAAATTTCGACAAAATTTTCTATAGAAAAAAATTTTCACAAAATTTTCTGCAGATATAAAATTTTGACAAAATTTTCTATAGAATTAAAATTTTGACAAAATTTTTTATAGAAATAAAATGTTGACAAAATTTTCTACAGAAATAAAATTTTGACAAAATTTCCTTAAGATATTAAATTTTAACAAAATTTTCTGTAGAAATAAAATTTTGACAAAATTTCCTAAAGAAATAAAATTTTGACAAAATTTTATGCAGAAATAAAATGTTGACAAAATTTTCTATAGAAATAAAATTTTGACAACATTTTCTATAGAAATAAAATTTTGACAAAATTTTCTATAGAAATAAAATTTTGACAACATTTTCTATAGAAATAAAATTTTGACAAAATTTTTTGTAGAAATAAGATTTTGGCAAAACTTTCTGTAGACATAAATTTTGACAAAATTTTCTGTAGAAATAAAATTTTGACAAAATTTTCTATAGAAAAATATTCTATTGAAGTAAAATTTTGGAAAAATTTTAACTTTTAAATTATATTAATTTAATTTGGAAAAATGGGCCGCTGGTACGAATTTTGGTCCAATTTTGGAAAAATATTAGTCCAAAATAAAAATTCATTGTGGCAACGCTGGTCTATATTTCGAATCGAATCCTTGTGAATGTTCCTCTGAGGCCGTCACGGAACTATCAGTTGCTGAATATCCCTTTTAAATAAATAAATAAATAAATAAATTATGAGAATAATGACCCAATACATCGTCTGTTCTTCCAATTCAATAAGTACTTCTTCTTACTGGACCTATCTGAAAATCATACTACACTTAAGCGTAAAATAATTCTATTTTTAAATGCATAATGTTATTTGTAAATATGTATTTATATAAATAGTCTGTAAGGATTATTTAATCTATAGAAAAAAAAATAAATAAATTGTGTTTACATATGTTTCTAGTGTAGCATATGCAAATGTCTTCAAATGAACTGAAATATGACTAGTTGGGCGTGTATAGATTTGTATCTTGTATTTTATCTTCAATGACTCCAGAGAGTTAGAAAATACAAGAGAACGAAAAAATATCATACAGTTTGATTCGGCGTCACACAATTCTGTTCTCTGTCGGCTTTACGAAACTTAAGAAAAATAGGATTCTATTAATTTTTTTGGGCAGGCAATTTGAAATAATAATTGACGATGCCGAAACAGCCCTTCGACCGCAACGCCGGTAATATCCAAACACTGCAGGCATTATGCGACATCTATGCGGTTGCCATATGTTTTCTTTGCAGAAGAGACTTTTTTGTCCTATTGTAAAGGGTGGTTAAATTGAAAGGGCCGATGTTGAATGTGAACCACACCTAAACGCCAAGTTTTTCCCGAATTTTATTTGACATTTCTCTATTTCAGACTTACTCAATTTGAACCATGAAGAGATACACAATCCAACAACGTGTTAAATGGTTCCAAGAAATGGCAACAGTGGATGATCAATTTTCGAAGAAAATCATCTTCAGTGATGAGGCACATTTTCACCTCAGTGGATTCGTCAATAAACAGAATTGCCGCATTTGGACGAATGAGAATCCAAGAGTGATTGTCCAATGCACCCACAAAGAGTGACTGTTTGGTGCGGTTTATGGGCTGGCGGCATCATCGGGCCGTATTTTTTTCCAAAATGAGGCCAGTCAGGCAGTTACTGTGAATGGTGTTCGCTATCGTGAGATGATAACGAACTTTTTATGGCCCGAATTGGAAGATATGGATGTGGACGATATGTGGTTTCAGCAGGACGGTGCCACTTGCCACACAGCTAACGAAACAATGGCTCTTTTGCGCAACAAATTCAATGGCCGTGTTATCTCACGTAATGGCGATGGCAATTGGCCGCCAAGATCATGTGATTTGACACCGTTGGACTTTTTTCTTTGGGGTTTTTTGAAAGACAAAGTGTACGTCGATAAGCCAGCAACAATTCAAGAACTAAAGGATGAGATAATTCGGCACATTAACGGCATAGAACCTCCATTATGCCTCAGCGTCATCGAAAATTTGGACCATCGGATGGAGGTGTGCCACCGAGGTCGCGGCGCCCATTTGGCCGATATTTTGTTCCATACATAATTGAGTAATACCAATATATCATAATAAAATAAAATTACAATAATTTCCTAAATAGTTTGTGTTTTATTCAAAATCAACATCGGCCCATGAAATTTTAACCACCCCTTATTTCCTACTCTCCAATGGTGATTGCATACTTTTAGGTGTCACGTTGTCGTTGTAACAGTTTTTTGTGAGTTCCTATTTTTTTCATTGGTGCATCAGCTGGTATCCAGACCAAGAAACCCTGCGACAAGGATGGGGTGTATCCAGGGTTATTTGGTGGTGAGTCGAGTTTAGCTGGGAAGGCTAAATGGTGACGCGTTTCATGAGGTCCGTGTTTGCAAATGGGACACAAGTCAGATACGCTGCTAACAATTACTGATAAGTGGGAATTGAGTTGGCTGCACTTGTCTTATCTTTTTGGCTCACTACCATGATCTGCCGCGGGAGGTCATTTTGTTCCGACGGCGGTCGAGCTCCAAGAACAGGATTAACCTTGTAGCTCCTTCAGTATCCTCATGAATTCTGTAGTATCCTCATGAATTCTTTTCAGACTTATGTGATATGTTGTCTGGTTTAGAGGCTCTCTATTATAATGCTCGCGTTCTAGAAGATGAAGATCAATCCTTACATTTCTGGGTGGTGGTTGCTTGTTCCAAAGATGGTGAGATAACAACCCAGCAGTTGAGATAACAATTGTTTTGACAACATGTAATTGTATCTTGGTTTTCACATAAAAGTAATCCAGGGGTGAACTTCAGAGACATCCTGTCCCAGCTCTATGGGCATCGTTCTGACAGGTCTGTATTTTATGCCACTTTGTGGCGTTGGTCAACAAGGTTTCTTTGTCCTCAAGCGACTTGAGAACCTTGTTTCTGCAGCGGTTTACAAATTGCAGTGACAAAATAAAAAAAAATGAAATTCAGAGACAAACTTTTGCAACTATAACGTTCATTTTTGCTGATCTCTAATAATAGTGATTAAAACGAAATATTATTTAATTTTATTTTTTCACAAGCAAAAAAAAAAAAAAACATTGACTCAAATAAATCTTGTTTATATTCAACTTTGCATTTACTTTCACCATGAATTAAAAAAATGAGTTAATTTTGTTTTTTGTTTAATGTCTTTACAGTTCCTCTTGAAATTGGCATGCTATCGCGGGAACATTTCAATCGTTGGTATAACCTGGGGCCGTATTTTCTGTCTTTGCTGTCATTTGAGGTTCCTTTCCAGGTGAGTGAACAAACAAAATCTCAAAAAAAAAACAAAACAAAAAAAATATTTTTCCTTTTATAGTCATTCTTCTTTGGTTCAAAAAAAGCCTATAAAATTTATAATTATAGACTTTGGTCATAAACTTGGAGAAATTCTCGTAACTTGAAAAAATGCAGACTAAAAAAAATCATTGTAATGATATATTATTAGTCTTTGTTTAATAAAATATGGTCATGTTAATTATATATATAATGTATGTTTTTGATATTGTTTTTTTATTATACTGTATGAGAGTGGTTATTTTTAAATTGTTGTCTTTCCACTTGCTGTCAGATTATTGGTTGACTGATATTGCACATTTCAAATTCAAACCTCAGGCCAAGAAATATTTAAAGAAGTATTCTCCATTAGCGTAGCTAGACAATTTTCCGAGGGGGAGGGGTGTGATAATATGTGCAATAGCTAGCATGTCCGCCTTGCATAAAAAGGGTCATGGATTCACTACCACTTTCGAGCAAACCATTTTTCAGCGGTGGATTATCCTCTCAGTAATGCTGGTGGCATTTCGGAGTGTTTCAAAGCTTCTCTAAGTGGTTTTACCGCAAAGTGAAACGCCGTCCGCCCTTGTCATTGAGCTAAACATAGAATCGGGCAGCACTCCGTGATAAGAAACAAATTCACCACTGTGGTATCAAATGGACTGAATTAGACTAATTGAGCTTTATCCAGTCTATTTCTTCAAAGTACATCCTTGCATTAAATATTCTGTGCTCTTCCTATCTAGTCAAATTTATATATTTTTAATTTGAGATATATTAACAATGAGCACACGTCGTAGCTCTCAGCCTATGGGATAAAAGTTATTAAATCCGCCAGTGGTTGACAGTCAACACTGATAAATTAAGATAAAAATCGAAAATACAAAAAAAAAAAAAATGAAATATTGAATTTGTTTTAAATGATGACAGAAAAAGTGTCGATAAGAATGCTCCTCATTATTGATGGTAGGAATCACTTCAATTATTCAAACAAATCGTTACATATTTCCTCATATTTCAAAGCAAGTATTGATAAATTTGCAGTTCCCTTTATCACTTGTTCAGCAACGTTTCAATTTGACTGGTATTAATTTTTTTTTGTGAAAGTGGGAATACCTTTCTTAATATGTCTTGCCTGAGGCTTTATTTGCAAGTTTTTCAGTGTTGACTGTCGTCATCGGCATTCTGGCTTTGTTGTTTTGTTTGACAATTAGAAACAAACATTAATTTGTTTACCTATCCAAGTTTTTTTTCTAATTTGACTTAGTTTGAGTAGTAAATCAATGTTTACGTCAAAAGCAAGACTTGTTTACAATAGTAGATTTGTATATGCTAATATGTTGATTGTGAAATAGATTAAGTCGATTTTAAACTCCATTATTTTTAGATTGTAATACAGGAGGATAAAAATGTTAACCGTATAGGCTGTCGAAGTGTTGCTTTAATAAATTAGTTATAAAAACATCGGCAGTTTCAAATTGTCTGCCAAAAATTTAATAGAATGAAAACATTTATAAAAAGAACATTTGTTATTACAGAGTATGTTCTAAATCCTATTTTTCTTAGATATTAGATATTAGAGAATTAGAGAAATTTTCCTCATGACTGCCACCTACTGATGCAGTTTCGCTTTACAGTTCTGTTCTCTTGTATTTCCTACTCTTTGCTATTGTCTAAGTAGATAACCTCTTTCCCATAAGAGGATTTCACTTCTTCTTTTTTAGTATCAAAAAATTTTTAATAAAAATTTGACTTTTTTCTATTATTAAAGTTTATAAAAACTGAATTTAGGATAAAGTGAAAATATTCAAATTTAAATATTAAATTTGAAAAATTGTAAATTTAAAAATATCTGTTTAGTCTATTTAGGATACAGCGAACTCTGATTTTTGTTTTCTATTGAATATGAGCTCTGCATATAAATGGAATATAGAAGCTATTGTTAACATTTAATGATTTTGTTCAAATTTATGTTTTGACACATGAATTAATATTATTGGATAGACGCCAGGTGATATAAAAGGCTTCTTTATTTGACAAATATTTTTAATAAACAATTTATAGAAATATTTAAATATTGTTTATTTTATTTGTGTTGTACACAACCAATACGTTTTATCTATTACTACAATATATTTATTTATTAGCCTATTAATTCTTATAATTTGTATGGTATTATGAAAATAATGAGCAAACAAAAAGAGCTTCCCAAAAAGTAATTTGGATTCTCAGCATTTGATCTGGAAGTAGTGCAAATTGGGATCATCTCTAATGAATTTTACATGGGATTATCACAGGACAAAGCAACTCCGCTTTCAGATCATTTGCATTGCGTTTGATGTTATGCCTTAGGCATTCATTTGAATGAAGAAATTTAAAGGATTTAAAAATTTTCACAAATTTCGCATTTGATTTTTATCAATTTTTATACCCTGCGCCACACTGTGGAACAGGGTATTATAAGTTAGTGCATATGTTTGCAACACCCAGAAGGAGACGAGATAGACACATGGTGTCTTTGGCAAAAATGCTCAGGGTGGGCTCCTGAGTCGATATAGCCATGTCCGTCTGTCCGTGAACACATTTTTGTAATCAAAGTCTAGGTCGCAGTTTTAGTCCAATCGACTTCAAATTTGGCACAAGTATGTGTTTTGGCTCAGAATAGATACCTATTGATTTTGGAAGAAATCGGTTCAGATTTATATACAGCTCCCATATATATTTTTTGCCCGATATGGACTTATATGGCCCCAGAAGCCAGAGTTTTACCCTAATTTGCTTAAAATTTTGCACAAGAAGAACAATTAGTACTATAGTCAAGTGTGCCCAATTTTATTGAAATCGGTTCAGATTTAGATATAGCTCCCATATATATCTTTCGCCCGATTTGTACTCATATGACCACAGTGGCCAATCTTTTACTCCGATTTAATTGAAATTTTGCACAGGGAGTAGAATTAGCATTGTAGCTATGCGTGCCAAATTTGGTTGAACTCGGTTCAGATTTAGATATAGCTCCCATATATAGCTTTCGCCCGATTTACACTCATATGACCACAGAGGCCAATTTTTTGCTCCGATTTAGTTGAAATTTTGCACAGGGAGTAGAATTAGCATTGTAGCCATACGTGTCAAATTTGATTGAAATCGGTTCAGATTTAGATATATCTCCCATATATAGCTTTCGCCCGATTTACACTCATATGACCACAGAGGCCAATTTTTAACTCCGATTTAGTTGAAATTTTGCCCAGGGAGTAGAATTAGCATTGTAGCTATGCGTGCCAAATGGTTGAAATCGGTTCAGATTTAGATATAGCTCCCATCTATATGTTTTTCTGATTTCGATAAAATTTTTCAAAATACCAACATTTTCCTTGTAAAATCGCCACTGCTTAAAGTTGTAAAAATGACTCTAATTTTTCTAAACTTCTAATACATATATATCGAGCGATAAATCATAAATAAACTTTTGCCAAGTTTCCTTATAATTGCTTCAGATTTAAATGTTTCCCATATTTGTTTACTACCATTGTGGTCCACCCAAGTGCATTAGCCGACTTAAATTTGAGTCTATAGATTTTTGTGCTAGGCTAAGAAGTTTCCGAACTGCCCTCGTATTTACTAATTCAGCAGGTGTGGTTTAGGGTATGATATAGACGGCTCCGCCCGACTTTCTACTTTACTAATTTCGAATATGGAGAGCCACCGTGGTGCAATAGTTAGTATGCCCGCCTTGCCTACACAGCGTCGTGGGTTCAAACCCAGTTTCGACCAAACACCAAAAAGATTTTCAGCGGTGGATTATCCCACCTCAGTAATGCTGGTGACATTTCTGAGTGTTTCAAAGCTTCTCTAAGTGGTTTCACTACAATGTGGAACTCCGTTCGGACTCGGCTATAAATATAAATAATACAATATAAAGGAGGTCCCTTCTCACTGTGGTATCATAATGGATTGAATAGTCTAAGTGAGCCACTATACCTAACCTTGCCTAACCTACATTGCGTATATACAATTTATTGCAAAAAAAAAATAAATAGCTCTTTTTTAAACGATGTGTAATTGCTTATGCGTTGTATTTTTTACTCTTTCCAGAGGTTGAACCTCAATTAAATTTGTAATTGAAGCTATTAGAAAATGAATTAAAAATGCCGAAATAATCACAATTATTCTTTTATTTATATTTAATTGAAATAATCAAATATATATTACTTCCTGGATTCTCTCACGGGATGTATTACCGGTTTGAATTTGCTATATAATTCTTGAATAATTATATAAATCCAAACTTATTTTTATATTACTTATAATTGTCATCATTTCTTTTCAGTGTATTTGCACATCACTTTATTTGGGCATTAGCATATGGTTGACTGATAATGAACAGAGCGATAATTTTCGGGTTATGTACTTTATGCTATTCGGAATATTGGTGACCCTGAGTGCACAAGCTTGGGGATTCTTTGTAGGTGCTACACTACCCACTAAGGTACTTATAATCGGTTTATCAACTTTGAGATTATCATTATAATTTAAACTTTTCATATAGCTTGCTGTCTTCCTTGGACCAATATTGGCCGTTCTGTTCTCGGTGTTTGGTTTTTGTACACGCTACATTGACATCACTCCCGTGTTTCGTTGGATGTGGCACATTAGTTATTTCCGAGCAGGTTTCCATGGTGCCGTTAATGCTGTCTATGGCATGGACCGCTCTGCTCTACCATGCCCGGAGAATATTATCTATTGTCATTTTCGTAATCCCAAAGTGTTTTTGGAATTTATAATGATAACCGATGTGAGTGTACTCGATTGTGTACTGCTTATGGTCGGTGTCATTTGCGTTATGCATCTGTTGACTGTGATCACTTTGTGGCGAAAACTAAATAAACGTTAATGGTGAATATGGCATCACATTATCATCAAGGATCAGTGTAGTTAAAGCTTTAAACTATCATATAATTTATATTTTTTAGCGTGTATATAAATTATAATCATTGAAAATCATAGAACAGTAGACACGAAAAAATATTATTATTGCTTCAAACGAGTTTTTTTTTGTGCACAGAAAAAAAAAATTCACGAAAATTTTTCCAATTAAAATCTTAATTGAGTTTTAAAAAATATTCAATTAAAAATTTAATTGAATCAACAAATTTTTTAATTGAAATTAAAATCAATCACACAAATTAATAGTATCAATTAATTTTTTAATTGACTGTCAATTAATTTGTTAATTGATACTATCATTTCTGTGATTGAAGACATTTCAATTAAAAAATTAATTGGATCAATTAATTTCGTGATTGAATCAGAAAAATTTTTTTTGTATGTTAACAAAGATGCTCAAAATTTTGATTTTATTCAGTTATTATTTGGTAATCGACATTTATTCAAATTATCATTCTTTTTAATTTTGTATTTTAAGAAGTTGGGATTGTCGTTTGGCCTAACTAAAATGTGTTTGAGGCAATATTAAAATACGGTCTTTTTAAGTTGTATGTACACTAACACAGGTGCAATTGATCACATTATGTATAAGGCTCATATTTATAGTGAACATCAAATCATTCCAAATCCAGTGTTATTAGATATAAGTATTCGTATATGGGATATAAAAAAAAAGACGAATATATTTTAGATTTTAGACAAGTTTCGTAAAAGTTTTAAATATAAGAATAATACGTAATTGACACTTCCTTTAAGAGAGCTGGTATAATGTTATATGTCCATGAAGAAAATATTTAAAAACAATAATTGATTCAATTAAAAATTAGCAAAAAATAGAAATAAAAACCATTTAACCCTTCCACTACCGACGTCCACATAGAAGGACATTCGAAAAAGACACCAAATTCTATTTTCCCACTTAGTTTTGATTTATTTCTCGATGTTATTTTAAAGTAGAGGCTTTAATCTAAATAAGCTATAAATATTTTCCATATTGGTGAGCACTAAAATACATTTTTATAAACTTATTTAACAATAAACGAAAAATACGAAAATTTGAGACAATTTTTCTACTGTATGTTTCTAGTAGATGGACATTCATACAAAATCTATAGCTGATACTTTTTCGGATTCTTTTTTGTATTTTTTCTCACACTTTGAGAAATATTATAGGGCAAATAGCGCTTATTTTCGTAAGGCCAATTGGTCACAATTTAAGACTCAAGTTTTCATAACAAGCTCATATAGCTTTTGAAGTAATTGAGGCAGATTCTCAAAATGACAATTTTTGTTCTACATGCTGTTAGTACAAGTAAAAACCGAAGAAAAATTAAAGCTTTTAATATTAGGTTTATTTCGGTAGTGAAAGGGTTAATTGAAGTATTTTTGTAGTGGTTAAAAAGTAGAATGCGCTTCAGTTATTTAATTACAAATTTTAATGGTATTATTTCGATATATGTTAGATGGAGCCTCATCTATTCATTTTTATTAATTGAACCAGTGAAACAATTGGATTTTTCGTATATAATTTATACAAAACGATAAAGATTTTATGTAATTGAATCGATTAGGTTTTTAACTAAACTTGTTTCAAATTCTTATTTTTTTTTTATTATGGTTTCATAATAGATTTGACCTTAGCTCTGGTACCGATTTTACTGCATTATCAATCACTTTTTTTATTATTTTCTTCCTTTTTATCATTTTTAGTTTTGTAGCTATTGATTGATTAGTGTTTCTTTCAATAAAATGTTGAAATGACAATACTTTCCAAATTGATATATTTACATTTGTAAATAGTGCAAGAGCTAGGGTTAAAATTGTTGCTATATAATCACCTATTTGTTTTTATATATGTTGGGTATTATTTTTTTTTATCAAAAAAGTTTCACAAAAACCAAGTATTAGTTACGACGAAAAAAGAAGAAATTAATTATTTTTAATTATTCTATGTTAAAACCCATTAATTGAGTAAAACATTGTAGCTAAATTTTAATTCAAAACCTGTTGATTTGGCATTTTTACAATAATAGATACTCAGCAAAAAATCTTAGACAAAAAAGCAATGAAAATGTTGTTTTGGATTCGAAAGTGGTGAAAAATTGGCTCAGAAAGGATGAATTAGCATCACATCTGAAGAACATGACTTCGGCCCTATGACAAACTAAATATTCATCGCTTCTGAGCCAATTTCTCACCACCTTGCCTAAGATTTTTTTCTGGGTGTCTATTATTTTGAAAATGCCAAATCAACAGGTTGTGAATTCAGCAGCAATGTTTTACTCTATTTTTATTTCTATGGAAAGACGTTTTGAAAAATACTTGCAAAAATATTTTATCGCAAACTTCATGTCTGCCAAGAAATGTATCGGTAAACTTTTCAAATATTTTTTGGAAATTTCCATTATTTTATTTAACTACACTCAAAAAAAGTAAACTCTCTATTTCACTAAAGCCAATTTAACTTTGTTTTAGTTCATAGAATTATTATGTTTGGAGAAAGTTTCCTTTACTCTAATAATTTTTTGTTTACGTTAGTTAAATTAACTAAAACCGAGGAAAAAAATATACTCAAATGAAGCATACAGAATAACTAAATTCGTGTCTTCCACAAAATAGTTCAGAATTTCTTTAAATTGGCAAATTTTACCAAAAAGTCGTCCATCATGAACTTCGTATGTCACTAAAGACATTCTTGCAATTTTGAACTCCAAGTTTTTCCTTCAAACTACAAAATTTTCCTTAAAAAAGTGAAAAAACTTAGTTATGTCAAATAAATTTTCTTGAATTTGTTGAAAAATATTTACTTATTTTTATGACATCGGCGTGATGCCAACGTTTGTAATACCGTTTAGTTAAAATTTTCTACAAATATTCAAAATTTTCTAAAATTAACCGAAAGTTTTCTTCCTGGTGGGTTCACTGTTTTTTCAGTGTATGTTTCGTATCCACTAATATTCAGATATTGCACTGAAAAAACAGTGAACCCACCAGGAAAGAAAATTTTAGTTAGTTTTAGAAAAAATATATTAATTTTAGAAAATTTTAACTAAACTGTATTAGAAACGCAGATGTCACGCCGATTTCACAAAACTAAGTAAATAATTTTCGATAAATTCAAGAAAATTTATTAGACATAATTCATTTTTTTCACTTGTTAAAGAAAATTGCGAAATTTGAAGGAAAAAATTGGAGTTAAAAATTGCAAAAATGTCTTTAGTACCATGCGAAGTTCATGATGGGCTCATTGCTGGTAAAATTTACAAATTTTAAGAAATTCTGAACTATTTTGTGGGAGTCCCGAATTTAGTTAATCTTTATGCTTCGTTTGTGTATAATTTTTTCCTTTATTTTAGTTATTTTAACTAACGTACGCAAAAAATTATTAACGTCATAGAAACTTTCTTAAAACGTAAAAATCCCATGAACTTAAATTAAATTAAATCAGCTTTAGTGAAATATAAGGTTCACTTTTTTTTTGAGTGTGGGAAAACTGCGTAAAAAACTTTTGCTGAAGTAAAAAATAAGTCGATCTCTAGAAGAGCATTTTTGCGTGTACTTTTATAGTAATGACTTAAGCCTAGTACTAAGATCACGTTTTCGCACCAAAAACTGTTATACTCGATATAAAAAACTGTTATACTTCCATATAAATTTTTTGTTTTGAGTATTTTCAGACACATATTCATATAAAACCCCAGATATTAGTTTTTCGCAGAAACGAACTTAGTACTAAGCATTAGGAAGAACTTCCGATTTTTTTTGTTGGGTAATAATAATAAGGTAATGTTTATATAACAAAACTGTTTGTATAAGTGAGACTATTTTATTTTCATTGAAGAACTATTAAGTTGCTATATTGACGACAAGATTAAATTCTTGAAACTAATCTGGGTTTTTGTGAGCGACATTCTTCCACTCTAACTTGCTACATAGGCTGTAGGGTAACAAAGAAAAAAACATAATTTATCATTATTTAAATCCTTTAATTTTTGTAAGTTTGGTATACCAAAAATTAGTGTATAGTTTAGCATTTTTTTTAAATCATATTAAAAATCTCAAACATCAACTCATCTTGCCAAATCTTAAAAAAAAATTGTAATATCTGTCAAAGAGAATATATTTTCTAATGTTCATTCACATTAGGCTCGACATTTACACGGAGCGGATTTGAAATCCCTTTTTAAAAGGCAAATGACAGTTGAGATCTAGTTGAAGTTGATTTTCGAAGTGTAATGCGAATCAGATATTAATTAAATTACATTTCTAAAATCCACTTTAAGTAGATTTCAACTGCCAGTTGCCTTTTAAAAAAGGGATTTAAAATCTACATTTAGTAGATTTCGAACTAGGGCTGTCATTCAGGATAAATCGCGTCTAGAAATCCCGGGATTTTCGGGACGGGATTAATCCCGGGATTCAATATTTGGAAATCGCGAGATTTTTAAAAATCAATTCCGAATGACAGCCCTATTTCGAACATAATGTGGATGAATTGGCTATAAGAGCTTTTTTAAACAATAAAGTGGTGGTGAAACTTGTTGTAATTTGGGTAGCAAAACTTTATTCACAATCGAATAAAATTTATTGCTATACAATATGTGTTAGATATATGTATTAGCTGCTGAAAAATATTTTCAGACGTCAAATACACAAAAATAGAGTTGCCCTATTTTCGCAAGTATACACTTTATTGAAAGGTTCAAACCGCCACTGATGCTGAGTAGATATAGATTTATTCTGTGGTATTTGTTTTTCTGATTTTATTCGAAATTAATTTCCTTATATTTAGGTTATAAGAGATATTTTTTATTTTTTTATTTTTATAATTTATGGATTGTATAGTTTTTAAATTAATATTATTGTCCCAATTAAAACAACAGTATAATGTTATTTGATATTTTGTTTATATTACAAAAAAATGGTAATAAAGTTACAATTATTTGAAAATTGATATACAGTATTTTATTTTACTCTGTAAGAATTTTTGGTTCAAACTAGTAAATAAAGCAACCAGATTGGGATCCAGCTAAAACCTATAGATTCCTAAAACACATGTAAGAAGGGTCTTGTTCGGTAATGCTTCATTTATATACAGTGAGTAATAACGGCATCAGCATTTCTACTAGAACAACAGTTGCCTATGCTTGATTGATGTGTAGTTTGTTTACATTTTTGAATGAATTCGATAACAGTTTAAATGATATGAATGATTTGAAGGAGGATTAATTTATTGTCTGGTTGCCCGGATGTAATCGAAATCTTCTTTCAAACTCCACATTTCTTTTGTTTATTCTTCTTAAAGGTTGGCTGATAAGTCCCCGGTCTGACACATAGATGGCGTCGCTAGTATTAAATGCATATTATTTTTGTATAGTACTAACCTTCAAATGATTCGTGTCAAAATTTGACGACTGTAAGTCAATTAGTTTGTGAGATAGAGCGTCTTTTGTGAAGCAACTTTTGTTATTGTGAAAAAATGGAAAAAAATGTTTTGATAAAATTCTGTTTTCTGAAGGGGAAAAAATACGGTGGAAGCAAAAACTTGGCTTGGTAATGAGTTTCCGGACTCTGCCCCAGGGAAATCAACAATAATTGATTGGTATGCAAAATTCAAGCGTGGTGAAATGAGCACGGATGACGGTGAACGCAGTGGACGCCCGAAAGAGGTGGTCACCGACGAAAACATCAAAAAATCCACAAAATGATTTTGAGTGACCGTAAAATGAAGTTGATCGAGATAGCAGAGGCCTTAAAGATATCAAAGGAACGTGTTGGTCATATCATTCATCAATATTTGGATATGCGGAAGCTCTGTGCAAAATGGATGCCGCGCGAGCAGCTCACATTTGATCAAAAACAACAAGGTGTTGATGATTCTGAGCGATGTTTGCAGCTGTTAACTCGTAAAACACCCGAGTGATATGTGACAATGGATGAAACATGGCTCCATCACTAAACTCCTGAGTCCAATCGACTGTCAGCTGAGTGGACAGCGACCGGTGAACCGTCTCCGAAGCGTAGAAAGACTCAAAAGTCCGCTGGCAAAGTAATGGCCTCTGTTTTTTGGAATGCGCATGGAATAATTTTTATCGATTATCTTCAGAAGGGAAAAACCATCAACAGTGACTATTATATGGCGTTATTGGAGCGTTTGAAGGTGGAAATCGCGGCAAAACGGCCCCATATGAAGAAGAAAAAAGTGTTGATCCACCAAGACAACGCACCGTGCCACAAGTCATTGAAAACGATGGCAAAAATTCATGAATTGGGACGAATTACTTCCCCACCCACCGTATTCTCCAGATCTGGCCCCCAGCGACTTTTTCTTGTTCTCAGACCTCAAAAGGATGCTCGCAGGGAAAAAAATTTGGCTGCAATGAAGAGGTGATCGCCGAAACTGAGGCCTATTTTGAGGCAAAACCGAAGAAGTACTACCAAAATGGTATCAAAAAATTGGAAGGTCGTTATAATCGTTGTATCGCTCTTGAAGAGAATGTTGAATAATAAAAAATTTTTTATTATTCAACATGAAATATAAAAAAATTTAGAAAAAAAAATGTGTTTTTCTTTGTTAGACCGGGGACTTATCAGCCAACCTGTTATGTGGGTAACTTCCTATTTATTTGCCCCTTGTATCGTCAGACAACAACAATGTCTAGTGGTGAATTAAAATTTTTGATAAGTGATGGCAACACTATTCCATTTTTCGCATACTTGTTTACATGCATTTCTTATGGGAAGACAAAAACCCTAGACGGAATACCAGCTAAAGGCGTTTCGCCAAATTAAAATCCGTCTCGGTTTTTAGTCTTCCCATAAGAAATTCCCGTAAACAAGTGTTCGCGTATGGCTATGGTTATATTTACACACAAAGAGAATTACTTCCACCCAGAGCAAAATGTTATTTTTGGACTAGGAACATGTAGCATGTTTGTCACTATTAACAAAATCTTTTGGTAAAACCTACTCTACTTAATCTACTGCCGATATGAGCAGTAGGATATGTTTCTGTTCAAAACTGCTGCATATCGTTTATACAGTTCCTAATTTCCATATATTCAAAAGAATTTAAAAGCTAAATTCTAGCCATATTTAATTCTCAAAGAAATATTCACTATCTAATTTATATCTAAGTTATTATTATTATCTGTTATTCCACTGAAGTTCGTTTATACATTCCTACTTGATATTCAATTCACAAGGCCATTTCTAAAACTCGAATTTAGTGCAATGACAAAAACATAGTAGAATACAAATCCCACCCTATTTTGAAGACAAACAAAGCTTGAAATAAATAAAGTAGAATTTTATGTCACATTAGGATATTCTAAAAATAGAAATCTATAATTGATTAGGTCCAATCGAACGCGTTTGGATGATTATCTGTAGAAATTGGATAGAAATCTATAATTGATTAGGTCCAATCGAACGCGTTTGGATGATTATCTGTAGAAATTGGATTATTTAATTCTGAAAAACCAAAATCCAAAACTTTGTAGTATGTGAAAAACAGTCTCCCAACACTCGGACTCGGCTATGGAAAAGGAAAAGGAGGAGGTGAACTATCCCTAACCTAACCTGTTGAAAATTTTCAAATTGTTTGAGTAATTATCCGAGTGAAGCATTTTATCGAGTTAAGCATTTATGCATGTGGGGGTAAAATTCTGATGACCTCGGTAATTGGAGGATGTTAATTAACCGCTTTAAACATGGTATAAGTTAAGCGTGGAATAAATAAGTGTCCCACTGTATACGAGGGCAGTTCGGAAACTTCGTAGCCTAGCACAAAAAGCGCGGTATAAACAGAAAAAAGTTAAGTGTTTTGGAAACTTCCATCTCTGTTATGAATACATGCTAAATTTTGTTTCGATCTGGCAACTCCTTCATATAGAAACAGGTGTTAAAAAAAGACGCATCCGCAATTTTCTTACAATGGAAAAATTGGAAATGCGTGCTGTCATTAAATATTTACATAAAAAGGTTTATCGGGACAAGAATTCATAATGATATGGTGAATGCAGTAGGTGGGAGTGCTCCTTCATATGCAACAGTAAAAAATTGGGTTACTGAATTTAAACGTGGTCGTACAAGATGAGCCACGTAGTGGACGTCCAAAAACACCAACAACAACAGAAATTGTAGCCAAAGTGCATGATATGGTATTAAATGATCGACGAATAAAAGTGCGTGAAATTGCCAATATCATGGGCATCTCAAATGATTGAGTCCATTTAATTCTGCATGAAGAACTACAGATGAAAAAGCTTTCTGCAAGATGGGTGCCGCATTTGTTAACAGTCGATCAAAAACGCATTAGAATGAACATTTCTCAAGCTTGTTTGGATCGTTTTAAGCGAAATAAAATGGATTATAAGCGTCGTTTCATAACTGTTGATGAGACATGGATCCTATATGTTACTCCAGAGACAAAAGAACAATACAAACAATGGACTGAAGCTGGAGGAAGTACCCCAAAGAAGGCAAAACAATTCAATCGGTTGGTAAGGTTATGGCAACGGTTTTTTGGGACTTCAAAGGTATTTTATTGATTGACTATCTGCATAAGGGTAAAACAATAAATTCAGAGTACTATTGCAACCTTTTGAATCAATTAAATGTACAAATTCGAGAAAAACGTCCTGGCTTACAACACAAAAAAATAATTTTTCATCAAGACAACGCACAAGAGTGTTTTAACAATGGCTAAAATCAACGAATTAAAGTACGAGTTGCTTGACTACCCACCTTATTCTCCTGATTTAGCTCCCAGTGACTTTTACTTGTTCCCAAATCTAAAAAAATTCCTTGCTGGCAAGCGTTTTACCTCAAATGAAGATGCAATTACAGTTGTAAACCACTATTTTGAAGACCTTGATGAAAACTATTTTAATCAAGGGATAGAATTGCTAGAAAAGCGTTGGACTTAGGGCCAGTTTCTCAATGTCTTGTTATTATTTATCGTGTCGATAAAACAGCTGATCCCATACAAAAAATTTACTAACCGGAGGTCTATCCACCGGTTAAAATTAATCGGAGGATAAGAAACTGGCCATAAGTGTATTGAATTTTGAAAAATAAAAATATTTTTGAAAAAATATTCTCTTTCATTGATGGGCTAAGAAGTTTCCGAACCATCCTCGTATCAAGGGCTACCTATAGATCTAGTAACCACATTTCATGAATAGACTAATTTATACCGGCTTAGCCGTCAAGCCGCCACCCCCGGAGGCAAAAATTTTGTGGCAGCCGCCGACTTATTTATTCTCTACTTGGAAAAATTACGGCGTATTGCATATCACAACACATACCCTTGAAAATCAATGAAGTGTTTTTAGGCGCTGATTAAATATAATACCATGTGCTTCAGGTCACAATAGTGAAGAGCTGGTACAAATATTAAAAATTCGATAGCATGCTTCTAGGCGCTAGTAAATACAATGACTAGAATATCATTCTGTTTTTGTTGTTTCATCGTTGTACAGTTATGTACAATGGTCATTTGTAATATGTAACATCAATTTCCAATTTTGGCAGAAAATCTATGGTCAAAGATTTGGTTTTTTCGGTTCGTTTTCCCAAAATTTTACGGTTTATGAAAGTTATTTCAGCTTAGATCTACCATTAGCAAGACACACAGTGCGTATGCGTATTTTTTAAAAGATTATCATACGCCACTGATTCTGCTAGTTTTGAGGTTTGAAATGTTTTCAATTTATGTTTTGTTTCCACCGGAACCGAAAACCAGGTTATGTTCACTATTACCTTCAATTGAATTAATTAATTAATCAATGTGTTGAATGTTTTCCAAATATTTTTAAAAGTTGTTCATACTTTTATAGGCTACATTTCTTCCCTCGACTGTTTCGTAAAATATTCAAAAGTTCAAGAACTATAGTCGGAAAATGAAAAAATCGGCGATAAAAGCGGTAATTTTTCAACATTTTTGCGATTTTGAGCATGAAGATGAACATTTTCCAAACTAATATATTCAGCATTTTTGTTGGCCAAGTCAAGAGCTACGAATTCACAGCGTTCTTCGAGCTATGGCCATATGAAAATTGCAAAAAGTGCTCAAAATCGAATTTGGCGAAAAAACGTTTGAGGCTCATAAAAGACGAACGGCAACCAATCTAGCAAAATCCAGAAATTACTTTTCCTCTCTAATCGAGTATTTTCGACTGGGATAAGTGATTTTTTGTTTCGATTTTTTGTGTTGCACTGTGTTGTGACCTGAAGTACTGTTCGCTTCGGCGAACTTTAATGTTCGACTATATGAGCCATTTTTTCTATCAAATAATATCTCTCGATCAACAAATATCAAATAATACCATGCGATCAACAAAACTAAACTAAACGATGATAAAAATGATCCTGAAAATCGGATAAAAAATCCTGGGAAATCGGTGCAAAAAAATCGGAAGAATATTGCGAATTCAATACGCCAATTGGGATATTGATCTCTAAGGAACTATAACAAACTGAACCGATGTGAATCATCATTAGTACACTTTGTTTTGAGACCTAAAAACGCCAGATACTGATTTTTGACTAAATCGAGAAAAAAGAGTGTCTGTCTAACTTATAATACGGCAAACGAATCTACCGATACGATATTATTTCCCAATTTAACCACTAACTGGTCAAATCTAGAGATTGGTGTACATTAATCCTATACATTTAAACTCACAAGTGAGCACACTTACGATCGTATTTGGGAGGTGTTTATTGTGATAATATAGCAAACGCCTTACGAAAATTGTCCACATCTGAGAGGTGTCCGTTTTTTGGATTGTCTTAGTTTGGGAGATATCTATGCGTCAAAAGTAGGCTATATAGTCAGGGCTGCCAATAAAATTTCAAGAATAATCGTCACTTTTTTCCGAAAAAATCGTCATAATCGTCACTTCCATTTTAAAAATCGTAAAAAATCTGCAATGTTAATAATATTAAAACCAAACTAATTTTTTGGTAAAAAACATAAATATTTATTTGATATAAAGAACAGAAAATTAACACAACTATGCATTTCAACAACAAAATCATAATAAATTCAGTCTTGTATAAAAATAAAATTTAAAAAAACATTTTTATGCAATGCTATAAAATTCAAAAAATAATAAATTTTTTTTTAATATATAGTTTTACTTCAGCAAGTTTTTTATTTAAAAATAAAAATAAAGATCTTTAATATTTACATATGTGTTGCCCGATTTTCCAAAATTTGACAATTTGCAAAAATTTTATTAAAAATTAAATTTTGCAAAATTTTCTTAGAAATAAAATTTTGCAAAAATGTTCATGGAAATACATTTTTGCAAGAATTTACTATAGAAAAATTTTTCTACAGATATAAAGGCTTGAAAAAGTTTTCTATAGAATAAAATTTTGACAAAATTCTCTATAGAAATAAAATATTGACTAAATTTTTTATTGAAATACAATTTTGACAAAATATTCTATAGAAATACAATTTTAACAAAATTTTCTATAGAAATAAAATTTTGACAAAATTATCTATAAAAATAAAATTTTGCCGAAAGTTTCTATAGAAATAAAATTTTGAAAAAATTTTCTATAGAAACAAAATTTTGCCGAAATTTTCTATAGAAATAAAATGTTGACAACTTTTTCTGTAGAAATAAAATTTTAACAAAATTTTCTATAGAAATAAAATTTTAACAAAATTTTCCATAAAAATAAAATTTTGACAAAATTTTCTATTGAAATAAAATTTTGACAACTTTTTCTATAGAAATAAAATTTTAACAAAATTTTTTATAAATTCCATATAAAACATTTCTTTCGAGTAAAACTTAATTTATATATATACTACCCACAAAAATTTGATCAACAACTTCAAGATATTTTTGTAATTTGGTAGATTTTTGATAGCATTTTCTTCAAATTTTGGTGGATTATTTTTGGCACGAGTGGCAACCGTGATACTAACACTGTAGATGTAAAGAGAGGTATAGCTCCTACATGTATGAAATCTCTAGCAAAAACTTGCAATTTCTCTATCTGACTATTGTCAAGTGTATTCTCTTTTTTGGTGGCTCTAAATGTGAAAACGAACTGCTTCTAGCCCAAATTTTTGGGGCAAAAATCGGAAATCGGCATTTGTTATATTTTGAGTAAAAAATCGTCAAAATGCCGATAAGTCGGCAAAATTGGCAGCGCTGGTTGTACCCATAGACCTTATAATACATAGATGATCCACTATTCTCTTTAAAAAAAATGTGTAAGTTCCAAAAATTAATTTTCTGACATTTCGTTTTGATTTTTTCGTAAAGAGTCAGTCCCAAATATTAATTTTCGGGCATTTTCGGGCTATGGTTGTACCCATAGACCTTATAATACATAGATGATCCACTATTCTCTTTAAAAAAATGTGTCAGTTCCAAAAATTAATTTTCTGACATTTCGTTTTGATTTTTTCGTAAAGAGTCAGTCCCAAATATTAATTTTCGTGCATTTGCTTTTGTGTTGTTCGTAAAGAGCAATACTGCTCAAAATTAAATTTCGTATTTTCGCAGTTTTGGTCACAATTTTTTGTTCAAATATGAACTCTTAATATATTAATTTATTTATAAATCCTCTGGTGCATCATAAACTGTCTAATTTTGTGTAAAATTGACAAACTACAAAAAGGAAAACGAAAGAGACTGTAAGCGTGCTCTTATTTTTCTCGTTTGAGCCATGGGTGTCAAACTATGTTCGACAGTTCCGAAGATTAAGAATAAACGAGAAAAATAAGAGCACGCTTACAATCTCTTTCGTTTTCCTTTTTGTAGTTTGCCAATTTTACACAAAATTAGACAGTTTATGATGCACCAGAGGATTTATAAATAAATTAATATATTAAAAGTTCATATTTGAACAAAAAATTGTGACCAAAACTGTGAAATTTAATTTTGAGCAGTATTGCTCTTTACGAACAACACAAAAGCAAATGCACGAAAATTAATATTTGGGACTGACTCTTTACGAAAAAATCAAAACGAAATGTCAGAAAATTAATTTTTGGAACTGACACATTTTTTTTAAAGAGAATAGTGGATCATCTATGTATTATAAGGTCTATGGTTGTACCCAAGGAAGAGAATATAAACTGATATGTAATCTATTGCTGAGAACGGTTAGGGTTGCCAACGATCAATTGTTCGAGTTTTTTCGGGGAAAAGTATTACTGACAATGCGCACGATTATCACGATGAATTTATAAGAAATAATGCCGAAATAATTTACTCGTTCGAGAATAATTTTAATAACACGCTTTCAATGACATTTTTCCATTATTCTATTAAATATTTTCATTCTGAAGCATGCACTGGTAGAAAAAAATTTAAGGATTTTGATTAGATTATGTATATTTTCGTACTCTTGTGTTAATCCGTTGGTACTTCATCGTTTTAAGTAACTTCTTTTAAAAATATCAAGGCATCCAAAATTTTTATCAGATAAACGCGATCTTGTCATATTGTAGACGGACATTTCACCATTGCTTTTCATTTTATGTGGCAAGACTTCCATTACACATGAACTCATTGTTCAGAGGAGGATCTTATCGTTTACTACGATTTTTGATGAAATTTTGCTTTTTATAGTATACCTCATGTATAATAAATTGTTATTCAAGGTGTACCATAAATGTTTATTAACTCAATTTGTCGGGTATAAAATCTAAGGGCCGTTTGCCATGAATGGCGACTCCAATTTATTAATAAATAATGCTAAAAAGTCACAAATTTAACAAATTGGAATTAGTTTTTCGGGATCCCGAAAAATCCCGGGATTTCGGGACGAGATTTATCACGGATGACAACCCTACTAAAGACTAATAGTCACGATAACCATCTACAACGAATTGGTACATTCAGTATTACCGTTGTATGACTTTAGTCGAATACACAAAGCTTGAAGAAGCAATGCATCCATTTGTCTCAAATATATACTACACGCACAGAAAAACTATGTGTGGACATGTTTGGCGCATCCATTTAATGCTTATCTAGAGCATGTAATTGCCGCCAAACCCATGTATTTTGTCTTTGTAAAAATAGTTTTCGAGCGGAGAAAAATGTATGGTGGCAATAAGCATTCGAATGGTTCTCAAATACCGCAAACATGTTCTATCATTTAAATGATAGAATTTGAGACCATTAAATGGTCGGGGAAATCGTGTACCTGACCATTCAATTTTTTTTACTTTTTTAGAGGGAAAAAGTATTTTTATAGGTTAAGTTGTGACATGTCTAGAACCATTACATGGCCATAAAGACATTTTACATTTTTTTGTGACCATTTCATTTTTTAACTTTTTTGCAGCGAAAAGAATTTATAAAAACATTGAGCAGGAACACACGATTTCCATTTTGCGCGTCAGTCGTGTGTTGATTGTTTCTTGGAATGGACGGAGAATACGGATTTACTGTTTTGTGTTAATTTATTTATTCAGAAGTGGCACGTGGTTTCATGTGAAGACAAAAAAGGAAAGTGCAATTGAAAAAATGTACCTGTTTTTTGTTCTGCATTTTGCTATATGGTATCATTTATTTTTATTTGTAGTTACATGATGTCTGCGTTTGTACATTTGACGGGCACGCACTAAATATGGAATGATTACTTATTGTTGAAATTGAAATAAAATAGAGTGTGTAAAAATTTATGATGTTTGCTTGAACGTCATTATAAATACAAATAAACAATGAATCAGTTTATAAATAAATAAAAAAAAACAAATAAATAAAGTTAATTTTGTGTTTTTTTTTCTCAAGTGGCGTCCTTTTTTCGACGATGAAAAAAGTTTTTTCATAAAGATCAAAACATTTTAGGTTGTGACCATGTTCTTTTAACTAGGAGAAAAACATTTTGAATGAATACCATAAAATTTTAAATCGTGACCATTGCCTTTTCATTCAAACAAAATTCTTTTCATCAATATAATAACATTTTAGATGAGGACAATTATATTTTTCTTAGAACCATGTTCACTGAGCCAACATGGTTGCAGGCGAAAATGTTACATGGTCGCCGCAAAAATAGCTCCTATCATATTATTTTGCTCTTCAAATATGATTGTGACAATCATGTTTCTTCTCTGTGTATAGTAATATTTAATTATTTACTTACAAATATTTTTTATTGAAGGTTTTTTTAATAGTTTTCCTTCATATAAATGAACCATTTTTCCTCATATAAATATATACTCTACGTATAAGGCTGAGCCAAATATGTGCAATTTTGTAGTTCATAAGTTGGAATGTATTTCTTTTCTATTCAATAAAGTGCTATGTTATTTTCTATAGAAGCTATGCAAATGAATGGGATCTCCAATATAAATGGGTTAAACAAGACCAAGCTTCCATTTGACGTTGAGAATGAAAAGCTAAAGCTGTTGACGACTTTTTTTTATGAAAATACGACTTTTTCAAATATCCAATGGTAACACTGGGTACTTTGTTTGACATACAAAAAATGCAAAAAAGTCCATTGGTGATAAGAAAATCGTCGACCATAGTAGTGGTCTACCATCAACACGATTTTCTACGAAGGAATACAAATACAACAGATGATCGAGGAAAATTAACAAAATCAATTCTCATTCAAAGAGCAAGTTCTCTTATACTCTTTTGATATCAAATGAGCATTTAATCAACACCAGATTTTTTTTTTTTTGGTTTTGTTGTAAGGAAATAAAAACAACAAACAGAAAAATGAAATTGATTAAGCGACAATGGTATGTGACCACACTTTAAGTAGTCTTCAGTTTGCCTTTGGCACTCGGAGTATTTGGACGTGTTTGTAGCCAAAGGGGTAGTTAGTTGCATGACGTGCATAAAATAAAAAAAACACAACACAAAAGGATCGTGATATCGGCCACGATCTAATTATCCAAGCGATAGTGAATAATCCACAGTAGTTAGTGAAATAAAATATGGTTGCTGTGTGTGAATAAAAGCCAAAAAAAAAAAACATAAAAATTAAAAGTTCTTAACTACTTAATGAAATATAATACCCCCATAAAAATAAAAAAGAAATAATACAAACGATCCTTATCTCAGACCTCTGGTTGGTTAATCGAACAAAAACAAAATTGCAATCAAATTGAATTTAATCAGATCATAAAACCTATTCACTGTGAAATGGTGAATATTTAAAAGAAATCGAAATTGTTTCATTTTGGTTGGTGTGACATGCCTGAAAGACAAAACGATTAAAAATAGAAAACAAGAATAAGGTGAATATTTAAAAATCTAAAAATGAAAAAAAAAAAATAAGAACACAAATAAAAAAATCAAGCGGTTATTGACATGGAAACAGTAGACAAAATAGAAATGTTGTATTGTTTTGCAAATAAATTAAATATTTTGCACGAGAAAAATGAAATAAAATAAATGTTATATACCATAAACCACGATCCTGCATGATTTCAAAAATTTTAAAAATATATTTGAAATATAATTAACATCTGCAAAAAGCACTATTGAAAGAATTAATTTATTTGTCCACATTTTTACAAAAAAATAGAGCAATTAAATAAATTATCATATTTAACAGTCGGTTCTATTATCAGCATAATTATTGAAATCACCAGGAAATTCTGAAATGTCTTTTTGTGACCAAACCAAAGAGACGGAAATCTCCCATTATACTTATCGACCAAAATAAGTATGTACATAACCATAACGATAGGTGGTAGGCGAAATATTTTTCCGTGACGAATAAATACAATAGGCATGTCGACTTATAGTAATTAACATAGACGGGATTTTAATTTGATGACACGCCGCTAGCCGTTAAGGTATTCTGCTTCCCAAAATACGCGACGCCTATCGACTATCGCTTTGGTTATGTTTTCATACTTCAGCAGTAGGACTAGTTACACTGAAAAAACAGTGAACCCACCAGGAAGAAAACATTTAGTTAATTTTAATATTTTTAGAAAATTTTAACTAAACAGTATTAAAAACGCTGACATCACGCCAATATCACAAAAATTAGTAAATATTTTTCGACAAATTCAAGAAAATTTATTAGACATAATTTTTTTATCACTTAAAAAAAACCTTGTAGTTTGAAAGAAAAAAATGGAGTTCAGAATTGCCAGAATATCTTTAGTGACATACGAAGTTCATGATGGATGCATTTGTAGTAAAATTTACAAATTTAAAGCAATAATGAACTATTTTGTGAGAAGTACGAATTTAGTAAAACTTTTTACTTCACAAAATTTTCCCGTTTTTTAGTTCATTTAACTAACGTACGCAAAAAATTATTAGAGTAAACGAAACTTTCTCCATATGTAATAATTCCATGAACAAAAACAAAGTTAAATTGGTTTTAGTGAAATAGAGAGTTCACTTTTTTTTTTGAGTGTATAAGTACATACATATTTGATCACCGAAAAAAAAAACATTCCCGCTTCGAAAGATGTTTTCTTTACACTAGGTTAGGTTAGGTTAGGAGGCAGCCTGATGTATCAGGCTCACTTAGACTATTCAGTCCATTGTGATACCACATTGGTGAACTTCTCTCTTATCACTGAGTGCTGCCCGATTCCATGTTAAGCTCAATGACAAGGGACCTCCTTTTTATAGCCGAGTCCGAGCGACGTTCCACATTGCAGTGAAACCACTTAGAGAAGCTTTGAAACCCTCAGAAATGTCACCAGCATTACTGAGGTGGGATAATCCACCTCTGAAAAACTGTTTGGTGTTCGGTCGAAGCAGGAATCGAACCCACGACCTTGAGTATGCAAGGCGGGCATGCTAACCATTGCACCACGGTGGCTCCACGGTGAATTTGGTATTGAATCCGAGCCAAAGAAACGGATAATTGAAGTAAGGGTAGCTTTAAGGCACAATTTCTTTTATATTTGAGTTTTTCGTACTAGATTCTAGGAAACAATATTTAATTTATTCGATTTTTCAACCTTTTGCCTTCAAAAGCGTATTAATGGCAACTTAAGCTTCCAAATCCAGTCTCGACTTCAAGTAGAAATTATGCTATGTTTCAAGTAAAAACGTATTTAAAATAAAGTATTGAAAAACATCTCAAGAAAAAAATAATGCGAAAATATTTCGAATAAAAATGTTAATTGAGTTTTCAAAAATATTCAATTAAAAATTTAATTCATTCATTAAATTTTTTAATTGAAACAATAATGAATTACATAAATTTGTTGTTTCAATATTGGATCAATCAATTTTTTAATTGACTTTGGTGATTGATACTATCATTCCTGTGATTGAAGACATTTCAATTAAAAATTAATTTGATCAATTAATTTTGTTATTCAAGACAAAAAAATATTTTTTGTGTGTTTTTGGAAGTTTTTTTTTTTTGCTTTCAAACAAAACTTAAATACGAATTCATTAATTCGAAGAATTTTTCATAATTAGTAAATTTGAAATTCTCATTTCATTTCTAAGTCGAATCACTTAACTATAAGTACAAAACGACTATGTTCGGTTGGGTCGTCTTTTGTATAATATAAAAAAATTTATATCAGTGATGTGCGTTTTCAACCCGAAGCAAAAATTGTATTTTTTAAGGACATAAAATCTTTAGCCTCATGACAATATTTTTCTCAGTGTAGAAAGAAAAGTGCAGAGGAATATTTATTCGTAAATATATATATATATATATATATATATATATATATATATATATATATATATATATATATATATATATATATATATATATATATATATATATATATATATATATATATATATATATATATATATATATATATATATATATATATATATATATATATATAATGGAAAAATGGACAATGAAAAATCGTATAGAAATAAATCTCACAAAGGCTGAACCAAAGAAACAAAAAGTGTTCGGAAAAGCACACTGGCTTTGTATTCATGAAAAACCTTAATAGGCATGAACAAGTCGGGACTAAGACCCAGAATTGTTCGCCGGGAATATTTAATCCTATAGTGATATTATAGTCTAGTTAGTAATTCAGCAATCAAATCACCCGACGATTTAAGAAACATTTAAGACATTATTTATTGCATAATTATTGTAATGCAGATACTGATGTTCTAAGTGTCATATTGCATCTATTGCCTTTACAAAAAAAAAAAAAACAAACAGCATACACCAAGTATGCTCAAGATAAAGATCGTGGTAGGAAAAAGAGCATGGACCCAGGGCGATATTGAGAAGAATGCCAAAATCTTCCAGCCAGAGTGGACTATACTCGGGCGAAGCATTCTAGAAATGTGGGAATATGGAAGAAATCGTTGAATATATTTATGGCATGTCCTGTCATCGTACAGCTATCTTCCGGATAGCTATCTTCCAAATAGCACGGTTTATTAAAAGAAACCTGGTTTAATATTAGCCAATTCTGTCGTCGACAGTATAATTAAATCACAGCAAGCAAATACAAACCATTATACTTTGTCTTACATATCAAAGCAATTGATACCTTTGCTTGGCACGTTTTAACAAGTCTGTACGATATTTTCTATTAGGGTAATCATAATCTAATCTTTTTTTCTACCAGCCAATAATATTCATTTGATCTACATCTGCTTTATAACATTTATGATAATTCAATAACTCCCGAAATATTGACATAAAATATTAGCCATGTGTTTACAAATTTAATTATAGATCTTGTTTGTTTGATCCAATAATCGCTGCAAACTTACCTGAGCAATAACCCAAGTGTCTGTATTTATTTGAAGTTGATTTGTCCTCATTGAAAGCACTATCAATTTACATAAACTTGTGCCTGACTGATAAGGAAAGTTTGTTTGTATGTAAAACATTCATACATATTTTTAGTTATTTATTTAATAAAATTCAATAAACATAGTGGATATAATAGGGTGGATCTATCTTAAAAATAGATTCATTGCAAACAATGCACATTGCATTATTTTTCAGACCTTATGGTGATTGCGATTGGGAAAAAATATGTTGCATATTTTACTCCTTACCCCCATAAATCGAAAATTTTTGTACGATTGGAAAATTCAGTGCAGCCTACCCAAAATGTGCACGTTCGATTGACGGGAAGTAACCCATTGCAAGAGCAAAAGTGTAACCCATTTTACACCGTAGCTGGTCTACGGTGCAGATGGTTACACTTTCAATCAGATGTCGAAGACGCTTTTATTCTCCGACCTAAATAATAGCGTTGTTGAAAATGCAAAAGAAAGTGCGTGATGCGTGTATTGTGGTTGGTGTTCAATTTCTTCAACACAGCTGATTAATTTACCAAGAAGAAGCATATCAATTGTTTAGTGCCGCGACAACAAAATTCGATATTAAATATTTGTAATATAATAGCAAAATGCAAAAAGCAAGTGCGTTTTTTGGCCAACACCATTGTAGATGCGCTATTGGAGAGAAGTTCTTCTGACGACGATGAAGAAGTTACAACATCATTGCTTGGACGAAATGACCAACGGCGAGTTCTAAACTTTGTTGAGGATGTAATTAATTTGTACTCTGAAGTAGAAGATCATTAAAAATATATAAAATCAAAAGTTCTAAACGATTTTCCTTAGTTCAAGAAAAATTTGCGTGTTAGGGTGGGTACTATGTTCGGTTTTCGAGTTGAAAATCACTATATTTTGGCGATTACTTTTCCTGAAATAATCAAAATTATAAATGAAAACAAACATATTCCTGTAAAGTCTTCCCGAAATCTAGATGAACAAGAAACTGCGAACCAATTGAGTTAATTTATCTACATTATATTGAAATGTTTTAATAAAGTAACCCCGAAAATTTCAATGCGAAAAGCGAACATAGCACTGACCTTTAGTTGAGATTCCAATAATAAGGTGGGTGGGTATTAAGTTCGAGTTTAGCCGCTAAAATCGCTAAAGTGAAAACTAAGCCAGTAAAAAAGGCATAAAATTATATATATTTGTTGCAAATTTTATTATAACTTGCTTTGGGAATAGCCCAAAGCAAAATTTCACAAAGTTTGTATTCCTTAAAGTGGAATAATTAAGAAAAGTAATCGTGAAAAATGGCGATTTTAGCGGCTAAAGGTGAGTACTATGTTCGGGTTTTTCACCAAAACACTAAACTAAAAGTACAAAAATATGTATGAAGACGATTATATTTTGATCAAGTCTTACCAAATAATGGAAGAAAATGATCCATGGAATTGATTGCAAATAATTTTATATTTCTATATTAATTAATTAAAAAAAGTAACCGTGAAAGTAAGCTGGTTTTCAGCTTGAAAACTGAACATAGTACTCAGCTTAAACTCGAACTTAATACCCGCCTATAGTTAATAATACCCGAAATATTTCCGCCAAATTTCTTTTGTTTTGATTTTATATCAGTGTTGCACCTTTTTTGTTCGTTTTCACACGCAAACGGTGTTGTCATTGCAAGGGGTTTCGGCAACACTGTGGTAACACCATAAAATGTTGTACCATTTGGATGCAACACTTTTTTCCCCAAACGAAATCACCATTAGAAAACATACAATGTATGAATAGGTAAGTACACCAAAAAAAAAAGTGAACCCGCCATGAAAGAAAATGTTGGTTTATTTTAGAAAATTTTAACTAAAATAGTTTTTAATTTGTAATATCTTACAAATAAGTTAATACTTTTTGTCAAATTGAGGAAAATTTATTAAAAATAATAATGTTTCTCTGTTGATTAAGAAAATTTCATATGTTGAAGGAAAAAAAATGGATTCAATAATTGTTAAAATGTCTTTAGCACTATACGAAGCTCAAAACATGTACAATTTTAGTAACATTTTCTCCTTTGATAGACTTATGAACTCAATTTAAGCAAACTTCTGCCATTTTAGAAAAATATGAATTATTTTATTATACCCTGCGCCACACTGTGGAACAGAGTATTATAAGTTAGTGCATATGTTTGTACCACCCAAAAGGAGACGAGATAGACACATGGTGTCTTTGGCAATAATGCTCAGGGTGGATCCCTGAGTCGATATAACCATGTCCGTCCGTCCATCCGTCCGTCCGTCCATCCGTCCGTCCATCCGTCCGTCCGTCTGTCTGTGAACACATTTTTGTGATCAAAGTCTAGGTCGCAATTTAAGTCCAATCGCCTTCAAATTTGGGTCAGAATAGAACCCTATTGATTTTGGAAGAAATCGGTTCAGATTTAGATATAGCTCCCATATATATCTTTCGCCCGATATGCACTAATATGGACCCAGCAGCCAGAGTTTTATACCGATTTGCTTGAAATTTTGTACAAACATAACACTTGGTCGTATAGTCAAGTGTGCAAAATTTGATTGAAATCTGTTCAGATTTAGATATAGCTCCCATATATATCTTTCGCCCGATATGGACTTATATAGCCCCAGAAGCCAGATTTTTGGCCGAATTTGGTTGAAATTTTGCACTAGGAGTACAATTAGTAGTATAGTCAAGTGTGCAAAATTTGATTGAAATCGGTTCAGATTTAGATATAGCTTCCATATATATTTTTCGCCCGATATGGACTTATATGGCCCCAGAAGCCAGAGTTTTGGCCCAATTTGGTTTAAAATTTTGCACTAAGAGTACAATTAGTAATATAGTCATGTGCGCCAAATTTGATTGAAATCGGTTCAGATTTAGATATAGCTCCCATATATATCTTTCGCCCGATATGGACTTATTTGGCCCCAGAAGCCAGATTTTTGGCCGAATTTGGTTGAAATTTTGCACTAGGAGTACAAATAGTAGTATAGTCAAGTGAGCAAAATTTGTAGTAGATTTAGCATTGTAGCTATGCGTACCAAATTTGATTGAAATCGGTTCAGATTTAGATATAGCTCCCATATATAGCTTTCGCCCGATTTACACTCATATGACCCCAGAGGCCAATTTTTAACTCCGATTTAGTTGAAATTTTGCACAGGAAGTAGAATTAGCATTGTAGCTATGCGTGCCAAATTTAGTTGAAATCGGTTTAGATTTAGATATAGCTCCTATATATATGTTTTTCTGATTTCGACAAAAATGGTCAAAATACCAAAGTTTTCCTTGTAAAATCGCCTCTGCTTAATCGAAAAGTTGTAAAACTGACTCTAATTTTCCTAAACTGCTAATACATATATATCGAGCGATAAATCATAAATAAACTTTTGCGAAGTTTCCTTAAAATTGCTTCAGATTTAAATGTTTCCCATATATTTTTACTAACATTGTGTTCCACCCTAGTGCATTAGCCGACTTAATTTTTGAGTCTATAGATTTTGTAGAAGTCTATCAAATTCTGTCCAGTTCGAGTGATATTTAAATGTATGTATTTGGGACAAACCTTTATACATAGCCCCCAACACATTTGACGGATGTGATATGGTATCGAAAATTTAGATCTACAAAGTGGTGCAAGGTATAATATAGTCGGCCCCGCCCGACTTTAGACTTTCCTTACTTGTTTTTTATTAAAATTGTGTACTATATATGTATACCCCTTTTTTCTTATTTTTAGTTCACGTTATTAAAGTAAAACAAAAAATTCGTCAAATAAGGAACATTTGCTCACATTTAACTAAAATCAACTTCATCTTAATGAACAAAAAACAAGTTTCAGTTGGAATTGGCGTCCTCTTTTTGGAGTGTATATTTAGGGGGGAGTTCAGGCCAGTCAGGGTTATATCATATATATGAACGTTAGTAGATTGCAAAACAAAATCTGTGGAGATTTGATGATTTAATAAAATTTAATAATAAAATGGTATACTGTAATATACACAGATTTTTTTTTCTGATTCAATAATTTTATAAATCCAATTAATTTTTCAATAGAAATCGTTTCAATCACGAAAACGATAGTATAAATTACAGTATTAATTAAGGATAAATAACAGGTTTGATTTCAAAATTAATTGATTTCGGCACTTTCAATTATTTTTTTAAATGCTTAATAAATTATTTATTGTGTTTTTATTTTTTTTTTTATAATTATATAACATGTATATTAAATAATTTTTTGTTATTTTATAAGATTTTAGTCTTTCTTATCAAATTTCCGATTTTTTTGCGCCAATGAGTATTATGTATACAGTAACTAATTATTTCTGAGTAAAAGTAATTATATTTTTATTATGCCATGGTCACACTGGGAAAATATTTGACAGAAATCAAAGAAGAATCCGTCGCCACAGCCATCGCAGCTAACATGTTTAGCTCATATTGAATATATAACATCATGGTAGGATTATTTTCCAAAACCAGATCCAGATATTCGGAAAATGATTCTGGAAAAATGTTTGACACTCATTTTGGTAAAATATTTGCCTAGTGTGACCAAAGCCTTAGGAAATATATATATAAAAATATTTTCCAATAAAAGTATAATTACTTACATTTTTTCATTACTCTTAATTAAAAACGTACAAATTTTCAATTTTAAAATTTTCAATTGGAAATATTTGAAAATGATTATATTTTGTGTGTAGGAAAAAGAAAGTTCTCTTTGTAGGTCGACCCTATTGAACTTTTCTTAGCATTGCATCAGGTGGCCCCTCTCAAGGCCAGGCTGTATTACATATCAGACTGAATTACATTAGCATGTTGATATGATAATCACACTCCACTGTTGGGTCTAAATTTCCTCAATGAAAATCTGCTGTCATGAACCTCATTTTGATGAGGTTCATATATGAATTGTATTTTCACTAGGGATGCCATTGGAGACAGATTGTTTATTATATTAAATAAAACAAAGTTTAAGGGAAATCAAACTGCATTACAAATAAATTAATTTATTTTATATAAGATTGTTTTTAATATACGATATATATTTGACGAATAAAAACGTGAAATTTTTTTCTAAACCGAAATACCGAAAATTGTCACATTAATTACATATGTGAAACCTCCCAAAAGTGGACACCCATGGTCGCCTACATGTCGGCCATGTTTTATTGGTTAATTTTAATGTAATGTTTTCCTTTAGTACTCGATGCAAACTTTGTATGAGCTACCAGAACATCTCATCTGTGCAAATCGCTTCGGTGTTGCCAGATTGAATTTTGATAAAGTGACGTTCTCGATTCACAATAGTAATTTATTGTGATTGATATTTCGAATGGTATGAAATTACAAGTGTTAAAGTGTAAATAAATGTTCATAGCAGAAAATATATATTACTATATATGATCTCTTCATAACTTAAAAATTTAAGATTTCATCAAATCCATCCGAAACTCTGCGATTGTGTTTAAACAGCTGATGCCAGTGTTGAACATGATTGTACATTTCCTGAATAAACGAGTATTCTGTTTTCTTTTAGTCTGCCACCGTGATGCAATAGCATTTCCACCTTACATACAAAGCATTACGGGTTCCATCCCAGTTTCGACCAAACACCAAAATGTTTTAATGTTTATAAAACGTTTTAAAGTTCATAAAAAGGAGATCCCTTGTCATTGAGATAAACATAGAATACGGCAGCACTCAGTGATAAGAGAAGTTCACAATGGACTGAATAGCCTAATTGAGTCTTAAATATCAGGCTTCCACTATACCTCACCATGTCCGTCACGGCTTGGGTACACGGTTGCCACAGTTGGTAGAATTTTACCAAACATGGTAAATTTTTTACTGCTTGGAATAAAATTTTGACAACATTTTATATAGTAATAAAGTTTTGACAAAATTTTCTATAGAAATAAAATTTTGACAAAATTTTCTATAGAAATAAAATCTTGACAAAATTTTCTATAGAAATAAAATTTTGACAAAAGTTTCTATAGTAATAAAATTTCGACAAAATTTTCTATAGAAATAAAGTTTTGTAAAATTTTGACAAAATTTTCCTACCAAGTCCGTCACGGCTTGGGTACACGCTTGCCACAGTTGGTAGAATTCGACCAAACATGGTAAATTTTTTACTGCTTGGTAGATTTCTTGATGTTTTGATTTTATAAATTATTCCTCTCAAAATTTCTATCGAAATAAAATATTTACAAAATTTTCCCTAGGAATAAAATTTTGACAAAATTTTCTATAGAAATAAAATTTTGACAAAATCTTCTATAGAAATAAAATTTTGACAAAATTTTCTATAGAAATAAAATTTTGACAAAATTTTCTATAGAAATAAAATTTTGACAAAATTTTCTATAGTAATAAAATTTTGACAAAATTTTCTATAGTAATAAAATTTTGACAAAATTTTCTATAGAAATAAAATTTTAACAAAATTTTCTATAGAAAAAAAAATTGACAAAATTTTCTATAGAAATAAAATTTTGACAAAATTTTCTATAGAAATAAAATTTTGACCAAATTTTCTATAGAAATAAAATTTTGACAAAATGTTCTATAGAAATAAATTTTGACAAAATGCTCAATAGAAATAAAATTTTGACAAAATTTTCTATAGAAATAAAATTTGGACAAAATTTTCTATAGAAAAAAAAATTGACAAAATTTTCTATAGAAATAAAATTTTGACAAAATTTTCAATAGAAATAAAATTTTGACAAAATTTTCAATAGAAATAAAATTTTGACAAAATTTTCTATATAAATAAAATTTTGACAAAATTTTCTATAGAAATAAAATGTTGACAAAATTTTCTATAGAAATAAAATGTTGACAAAATTTTCTATAGAAATAAAATTTTTACAAAATTTTCTATAGAAATACCATTTTGACATAATTTTCTATAGGACTAAAATTTTCTATCGAAATAAAATTTTAACAAAACTGTTTATAGGAATAAAATTTTGACAAAATTTTCTTAGGAATAAAATTTTAACAAAATTTTCTATAGAAATAAAATTTTAACAAAATTTTCTATAGAAATAAAATTTTAACAAAATTTTCTATAGAAATAAAATTTTTACAAAATTTTATATAGAAATAAAATTTGGACAATATTTTTACAAAATTTTATATAAAAATAAAATTTGACAAAATTTTCTATAGAAATAAAATTTTGACAAAATTTTCTATAGAAATAAAATTTTGACTAAAATTTTCACAAATTTTTCTATATGGCTAAAATTTTGACAAAATTTTCTATGAAAATAATATTTTGGAATTTGAAAAAATCTTCTATTCTATTCTATTCTATTCTATCTTGAGAAATTTTTCTATAGAAAAAAATGTTGACAAAATTTTCTATAGAAAATTAATAATAATATCCATAGAAATAAAATTTTCAGAAAGTCAACGCTTGAGAGGGTTGATTGTATGTAGTATTATTCAGTTTGTAAAGGGATTGCATCCAACTACCTCAAAGTACAAAATACAAAATTTCGGAAATCGTAATTTTGTTACTATTAAAAATACCCTGGTATTTTGGATAAACCGTTTGTCATCCCTAAGTAGTACCACCATGTTGGCTTTATATTCATATACAATTGAAATGCATCAGTTCATCATACTTAGCTCATGATTTTATATAGTATTCCAGTTTGTTGGTAAATAGATCTGGATGCATCTGTCCGTCCATCCAACCATCAATTGCTTGAGTTCATCATCATCATCATCATTATTATTATCACTATTGTTGTATCATCTTACAATGGCGCATTTTAATTGTACTCCTTTGCTGGGGTATTAAGCAAATTATCATCATTGTTAAATATGGCTATATGAACCATAAGATGGTGATGGTGGTATAATAAGTTTGCCATTTCGTTTGTAACACATCGACATATCGATTTCCGTCTATATAAAGTATATATAGTGAAATCGCTCAAACGTGGACACTCAGAATACGGGGCACATGTTTCATGTTTACCGTCCAAAAATAACATTTTGCTCTTGAAACATGTTTGAGGTGATCATATTCCTTCTCTGGGTGTGAGGTCCATAAATATTGAATATGGTGCGTTTCGGTCCGTGTTATGGTGTAGACCTCCTTTAGATCTATCTCTTGATATGTCTATTATATTTTATGGTGGGTATTTAAGGTTCGCACCGGTCGAACTTATTTCACTATATATTTCTTTTCTTTTTATAAGGCCTTCCATACAGGTGCGATCATATCTCGCTATGCTAAAAAAGGGAATGCAAATGCAAATCGAACACATCCTGAAATGGGCTTACAAATAACTCAGAGTGTAGTGGTATTATTCGAAGGGCAAAATAAAGTGCACTATTTCTAACGATATTATCGAAAAACAGTTTTTATTTTATTTATCATTTTGTAAAAAAGTAGATACGTATATTTTTTAATATTTTAGAAAATATACGATACATTGGAAATAATAATAGTATAATAACAAATCTTGATTTTTCTCTGCGTGCATATTCTCATATTCTGTATTTTCATTGTTCCCATTAATTATTCGATCGGGAAATAAAATCACTTGTAAGGTCATTCAGCAGCTTTTATGTAAGATTAATGATTATAAAGTAAAATGTAATCGTATAACCATTAATGCAATAATGTAAATTTATCTAAGTTCTTTCCGCACTCAGTTATCAACATCTTTATTTGGGTTAATTATAAGTAGCTTCTAATTATTTGTTTGAGACTTTACACACTTCAATAAAATTTGAACAAATATTCCATGAAATAAATTTCTTAAAACATTGTTACTTATTGGAAACTCTATTGGAAAATCCCATATTGTCTTGTCAGCAGAGATGGTCTGTATCAAACTTTTTTAGGTTTGCGACTGTCGCAAAGTTGTAAACGTCACATATCAGGGATGGAAAATGTAGTACTATAGTACTTTTTTCAATACTATTTCGCCCTGGTCAGTACCGTAGTACCCCCGCGAACGATTTAGTACCATTTGTGTAGACATTTTTGAGCAGATATAAGATTTATGGTAGAATTGTTTTTTACAAAATATTTCAATATTTTGAGAATGTCTTTAACAAACTTTTTTTTTCGTCAAAATGTTTTCTTTTGTAAAATTTTATTTTTCTATAGTATATTTATCAAACTTTTATTTCTATAGAAAAATTTGTCAACATTTTGTTTCTATAGAAAATTTTGTCAACATTTTATTTCTAATTTTATTTCTTTAGAAAATACAGCTGTGGCAACCGTGATTACAATACTACGGTAGACTTTGTAAGCGGATATAAAACTAAAAAAAAATTAAATTGAGGAGTTGACAAACAAAATTTTGCTGTAATTTTATTTTCTTCTAAAAGAGCTCTCGACAATAATCTTCCAATGGAATTTTTGTTGAAATTTAGTGAAAAGTACTTTTTCGCTCAAAAAAATACCTTTTTTGTACTTTCTTAAAAATTGTATTTTCCATCCCTGTCACATATGCGCCGAAAATGTAGAAAAAGTAACAAAAGTCGCAAACTCAAAATACTTTAATCGCGTCAGCTAGGCAGCGAATTCGATGATATCCAAGACGATGGTATGTGCGAAGAAGTTTCAATTCTTAGGAATGTTTACAATAGGGAAGCCAGACGTGTTCTTTTAAAGAGCACATGTTCTCTTTTTTTCTAAATGTGCTTTTAAAACAAGATAGGCCAAAAGAGCACGCAAAAGTGCTCTATTTTTAGTTAAGTACTCTTTTTGTGCTCTTTGTATGCATCACAACAAATATTACTCCAACGCGATTCAATAAATGGTAAAAGTAAACACTATGAGATTTTCCTACGCCGTTATTTTCTAATTAAATAGTGTTTTACTTTATATATCAGAGTCGAAGAAGAGCACGCCGATGATGCTTCTTCACTTTGTAGTCTGTACTAAACTTCTTTCAATAACATTTTTCACAAAAACACCAAACAAATGACTTACAAAGTATTGTAAGAAAATTAGCTTGAGTTGAAAGTGGTTTATTTTATGTATGTATATCTTATGAACCTTTTTATGTTTAAATGAATTATTATGGAATTAAATGTTCTTATTTTATTTGAAAACGTGTGCTCTTTTTTTCGTATATGCTGTTTTTATAAACTAATGTGTCTGGCATCCCTAGTTCACAATTTTCGGTTTTAGGCAATAGTGAAAATGTGGGGTTTCAAGTAAACCATATTGTGCTTAATGTAAAAAAAACTTTTCTTGGCATAAAGGAATAATATTTAGATTAGATTGTCATTGAGCTAAACATATAATTGGGCAGCACTAAGCGATAAGAGAGAAGTTCACAACTGTGGTATCAGAATAGTCTAAGTGAGCCTGAAATATTGGGCTGCCAGTTTTTGTACGAGAAGATGTTACATCTTTAATTTAAATTTTTTTCTTTAAATTAAGATAATATTTTTTACTTTGAAGAATTATAATTTCGATATTAAAACTAAGATTTATCTGTTCGCCAATTAATGTATGGATTATATTATTGATAAACCCAAACAGAATTAAAAAAAACGATATATAAAAATACATGCCAACTTTTTTTTGAGTGTATCCAAGTTGTATAGTATTTGCAGCAAAATTAAATGGCGAGAATTTTTCCTCAGACCCAGGAGTTTACAGTAGCTAAACAATCTGCAAGTAACGATAGAATTGTTACGACACTTATGTCTCATTAAACACGTACGGTTCAAAGTACGTTTTTTTGTTACTAATAGTTAATAACAAAAATGATTACACTGAAAACTAATTACTACGATTCGCAGATGAAGTCATTGAGTAACTTGGTGTAAAGATGAATTTGAATTTAATGTTCAATTTTGATTCAAATTCGTAAACCGTTCGGAGTTCTAAAACAATTAACAAAAAATACTGGATAAATTTTGCCAATTAGATTGAATTGCATGTTGTTGGACATAAATTTGCAGAATATATAAGGAATTTTGAAATAGCAAAGTCTTACTATTTTTTGCTTATAGTAGTATTATTGAAAAACTATGTCCGCTCAATTTCATAAATTTTGTAAATTTGTTTTTAGAAATTTTTCAAAGAAAACAAAATTACCCTAATAACTTTTATTATCCGCCATTCTAATAGATACCAGTTTTCCTTTATCACACCTGGTTAAGCAACTTCATATACTTAAACATATAATTAAATGTTATCAACAAAAAAAAAATCATAATGAAAACATACATACATTGAAATGTTTGCCTCCTAGCGTGAATCTAACCTAAATATAAATCTAGACACAGTGATACATAACAAAACAAGGGGAGATCCTACAACCCATTACATAGTACATAGTATATTAGGCAATGTAATGCATTGGAGAATTGATATAAAACATATGGCAATGACCGACCAAATGAACAAACCTATGAATATCCATAAATGCGTAAAACTACGTTGAAACCAATTGGTTGCAGACACCCAAACAAACAGAGGGGTGGGTGGTGCACACAGCTACACGATTTTGTTGAGGTAGTCTGACTGAGGTATACAGACAACAGAGAGATACGGTAAGGCGAGTCGCTAGTTTGGGCATGATAAACGATAAAAACAAAACAAAGAAGAAACATAAATAGAAGAATGTATTTTTGAGATACTCGTACTTCGTACTTATTTCAAAAAATCCCTCTCTGTATAAACTCACTCATACATATGTGTATCACACACATGGAGATACTGCCAACAATAAATATTGATAAGAAGAAACAGATGATTCACTCGCATTCTCAGCTGGTATAGCTTGTCTATGAAAACAAAGAAATGCATTTGAGCAGCAGACAGATAGTAAACTCTCTTGCATTTTGAGAAAACGGGTTTGCAGTGTTGCCAATTACTTGAAAATTTTTGACAAACGAGATTTTCTTTTGGCACTAAAACAATTTCTTTAAAAGCAAACACAAGAGATCATAAACTATTGTTACATAGGTTGTCATAAATTTTTGTTTATTTGCTATTCAAGGAAATGCAGTGAAACCTCTGAAAAGTAAACACCCACGGTCGCCTAAATTTTTAATTTAAAAAAATTAGTTTGTCTAAAATTTCATTTCGGAAGGAAATGTTAATTCTTTATTGGTGAGTGCTGCCCGATTCTATGTGCAGCTCTCCAATAAATCTTTTGACAAGTTTTTATAAAATACAACTATATACGGCCGTAAGTTCGGCCAGGCCAAATCTTATGTACCCTCCACCATGGATTGCGTAGAAACTTCTACGAAGGATTGTCATCCACAATCGAATTACTTGGGTTGTGGTAATACTTACCGATGGTAAGGTATCTTAAAACTTTTTAACATCGTCTTCTAAATTGTAAGTTAGTCCATACGTGGTATATATTAGACAACAAAGGTATGTATAGGTAAGTCTACAAATAATGACGAATCGATATGGACTTTTGCAGGGTACTTAGAGAGACGCACAGAAAAAAAGTTCACGAAAATTTTTCCAATTAAAATTTTAATTGAGTTTTGAAAAATATTCAATTCAAAATTTAATAGAAATCAATCACACAAATTAATAGTATCAATTATTTTTTTAATTGGATCAATTAATTTTTAATTGACCGTCAATTAATTTTTTAATTGATACTATCATTTCTGTGATTGAAGACATTTCAATTAAAAAATTAATTGGATCAATTAATTTCGTGATTGAATCAGAAAAAATTTTTTTTGTGTGCAGAATTGAAATATGCGGGTCGCTTATATGGGGGCTACATACAATTATGAACTTGATATGGACCAATTTTTGTGTGATTGGGGATTTATCTGAGTGCTATATATAAGTATAGACCGATATGGACCTAGTTAGGCATGGTTGTTAACGGCCATATACTAGCACAATGACCAAATTTCAACTGACTCGGATAAAATTTGCTCCTCCAAGAGGCTCCAAAACCAAATCTCGGGATCTTGGTTTTATATGGGGTCTATATATAATTATGGACTGATATGGACCAATACCTGCATGGTTGCTAGAGACCATATATTAATTCCACGTAACAAATTTCAATTGAATCAGATGAATTTTGCACTTTCACGAGGCTCCGGAAGTGCATGATTGTTAGAGACCATATACTAACACCATGTACCAAATTTCAGCGGGATTGGATGAAATTTGCTTCTCTTAGAAGCTCCGCAAGCCAAATCTGGGTATCGGTTTATATGGAGGCTATATATAATTATGGACCGATGTGGACCAATTTTTGCGCGATTGTTAGAGACCATGTACCAAATTTCAGCCGGATCGGATGAAATTTGGTTCTCTTAGAGCCTCCGCAAGCCAAATCTGGGAATCGGTTTATATGGGGGCTACATATAGTTATGGACCGATGTGGACCAATTTTTGCATGGTTGTTAGAGACCATATACGAACACCATGTACCAAATTTCAGCCGGATCGAAAGAAATTTGCTTCTCTTAGAGGATCCGCAAGCCAAATCTGGGGGTCCGTTTATATGGGTGCTGTACGTAAAAGTGAACCGATATGGCCCATTTGCAATACTATCCGACCTACATCAATAACAAGTACTTGTGCCAAGTTTCAAGTCGATAGTTTGTTTCGTTCGGAAGTCTGCTGAAAGCACAGCAGACGGACGGACGGACGGACATGATTAGATCGACTCAGAATTTCACCACAACCCAGAGTATATATATTTTATGGGGTCTTAGAGCAATATTTCGATGTGTTACAAACGGAGTGAAAAAGTCAATATACCCCCATCCTATGGTGGAGGGTATAAAAATAAAGAAAATTAAAAATAATTTAAAATTTAAAATACCTATTTTTTGTGGGCTGCATTAAGATCAAAACTTAATGCATGGTATAGCAGTTTTTACCCAAAAACATTTTCTTCTTCTTCCTAATAAAACATCACCCTACGCCATTGACTCTCAATGAAATAATATGTAAACCGAAATTAAAGAACAAAACAAAAAACTGGATATTTTGCTCTTTTTATTATTCTTGCTTTTGTATCTCTCCCTTAGTATCTCACAGTACAATGTTGATGTTTACGAATGGTGGGCAATACATGAAGCAATATTTTTTGGTATTTGTAATTTCTTCATACATTTTGCTTTGTATATTCCCATGTAATCAACAATAAAATAATTTATCTCTTTCTCTCTCTTTTTCCTTTCTAGATTTTTATACTTCCTTTGTAACCAATCGAAGCAACGAATACCAATTCTCTTGGTGATCAGTCGTCAGTTGTTCCCTTTCATTGTTGCTGGCACTTGTGTGTGCGCGCAGTGGAAATTTCAATCGGATTTACATTGAATATCGGACGTATCCACAGTTCAAGTCGTCGTTCATCGTAGTCGAGTTCGTCAACAAAGGAATCCATCCATGAGAGACGGTGGAAATCATTCATCCATTCCATGCATATGCCCACATTCATGACTCTGACTGCATATATGGTACTAAGATGATGAGTGTTTTGTGTGGGATCTACACAAAGAACTCCAGATAATGAATCCTTTCGATGAGTGTGGTTTTACGTCTGAGTATCATGAATGTGTTTATTTCCTTCTACTTCAATTAAACGCAATTAATTACAAAGTGCGGTATATATAAATAAATACAAAACAAAAAAAAAAAAACAATGTGCAATTAATTGCTGAAAATATTAATAAAAAGCAAAATTAGTGAACAAAGTGATCTTCCCCTTCCCAAAGTAATCCGTAGAGAAATTAACAACGCAACAAACAAAACAAAAAAAAAAAAAAAAATTCCAAAGAAAATGGCTGAATCTATCCAACTTCAAAATACAACTCCATTGTCTTCCTTGGGCCAGACCCCCATCAAACCGGTCGACAATGAAGATGGTGACGTCATTACTTTAAATATACTAAACACCATGGAACAGCAACATCACCACCATCATGAGGCCATAGCTACGAGTAGCAGCAATGCAACATTACCTCCATCAAATTCACTAACAACAGGTGCTGCAGCTGCACTACGACCCACCACACCTAGCCGTTTTTCCAAACGTCTATTCTCTCGTAAACCTGAAGGTTTACATTTAAATATTTCGAAGAAAAAATTCGAAGAAACTTCATGTACTACCACCCCCATGCTAAATGCTACACCTCCCTATGGTGATGATCCAAGGACACCACCCAACACAACCTCTACAATTTTTCCGTATGAAGAAAATCGTATGGTGAAACAAATCAATATTGGATTTGAAAATATTCGTTATTCCAAAAGACTGGGATTTTTTAGAAGAGGTAAGTTTATGATATGTGGTAACTACACTAAAAAATGGTTTGCTTAGATCCAAAGAATGTGACCTTCCCTTAAGGATACATAGAAAACAATATTTCCAAAAATTTTCCAATCAACATTTTAATTGAATTGTAAAAACTATTCAATTAAAACTTTAATGCGTTCAACAAATTTTTTAATTGAAACAAAAACCAATCACAAAAATTAATAGTACCAATAATTTTTTTAATTGGATCGATTAAATTTTTAATTGACAGTGGTGATTAATATCATTTCTGTGATTGCAGATCTTACAATTAAAAATTAATTGGATCAACTAATTTCGTGATTGAATACAAAAAATATTTTTTTCTATGTAGTTACGGTTCCGAGCAAAGATACGAAGCATATGTATCATAAAAATCCACATGAAAATTTTGCATTTTAATAAGAGCCAAAACGTCGACCTTATGACATTTCAACATAATATTTGGAAAAGTCGACTTTTAGGTTAAAGTGACAGCCCGAGTTGATTCAGGCTCTCTTAGACTATTCAGTTCATTGTGATACCACATTAACTAAAAGTACCTATTACATAGAGACACTTCCAGTGTCTATCAGACAGCGACCCGTTTTAGCAGATATCAGGAGTGATATCTGACGTCTTGAGAACACTAGCATATCAAGTGTGCGGTTTTAGTTTAAATGGGGCCATATTTGCTTGGTGTCTTTACAACCCTTGCAATTCTCCCATCGGACATTTGTCATCATAACAGCCTTCTCACGCAGCTATAGTTTGCAGGTAGCCAGAGGCATAACAACAGATTCTAGTTCCCCTGGAATATGTATGGTACTACTAGCCTTGCTATCTCATCCCCCTCAGCCATCTCGTTGAGAGATTTACGACAGTCGATGGCCGTTTTCGAGTTAAGGAACACAGAGTCAAAGGATTTTATTGCAGGTTATCAGTCGGAGTATATATTAATGCCAACATTTGTTGGAACATTACTTCTTAGCCAATTCGCCTGAAAAACAGTGATTAGGTAATATTTTCGTTTTCGAAGTTCCAGGTCTTTAGAATATACTGGAGGTGTGCACGTGAGTAATAGTTTACTCGCGCACACTCACGACTGAAAAATCATACTCACGCACGATATTTTTTGGTAGGACTCACACTCACGAAAAGAAAATTTGTACTCACGCACGAAAACGTCGTGACTCACGAAAAATATCGTGACTCACGAATAATTTTATGATTAATTTACCTTACCGAAGTGCCTGAAAACATGAGCATTATTAAAATCGAGACTGTTATTAAACTCTTAACATCCCAGGTGTCACTAGAATTGTAATTGAATTTAACTCTTAAGCGTTTTATGTTGGTGAGCAGGAATATTTTCGTGAGTGTAATTCGCTACTCACGCACACTCACGAATATATTATTTTCGTGAATCACGCTCACACACGACATTTTGGTTTGTTAATCACGCTCACGCACACTCACGCTGTTGTCATGAGCGTGACTCACGCACGAATCACGAAAATTTTCGTGAGTGACGACAATTTCGTGTCACGTGCACACCTCTAGAATATACTCCGTCCATCCAATGTAGAACAGAGAATGAAGCCGACCCCTTTTTGTCGGCGGCGGCTGACACTAAATTTTTGCCTCCGTCGGCGGCGGCTTGACGGCTAAGCCGATATAAATTTGTCCATTCGGCGGTGGACAATTATCCATTATAAAATCAATTTTGAAATTATTCGAATGGGAATGAGATTAGTTGTACAACCAATCTAACAATCAAATTTACATTGAATTCAAATTTTCTGAGCAAAGTTTTTTGCAAAGTTATTATAGCAGCTTGAAATTGATTGATTGTGGTTGGAAGGTTCAAAATTTTGGAATAAAATACGACAATTAGTAATACATTTTTCTGACTTAAATCGATATTTTTGATTAATTGGGGGCTAAATTTGTGTCGAGATGAGTCGACATATACGGCGGCGGCGTCGACTGGTCAAAAATGGTCGGCGGCGCGACTCGGCGGCTTCATTCTCTGATGTAGAAATCTGCATTGGATGGACGATGTAGAAATCTATATAAGGTTTATTCCCCGGGGTCTGTGTGGGAATTAGAGGTTCAAACTTTTTGTCGAGAAGCGGTTTCGTCAGAGTGTAATCAATTACGTTTGGCACATCTGTTATTATTTTGAGGACCGAGCTGTGACCGTATTTTTTTTTTCCGACCACAGCGATAGCTCGCGCAACCGCACAACCGTTGTTGCAGCTGACTGTTTGACCAGAATGTCAAAGGCCATAGATGCAGCATGACATTCAGAAAATCTGTTCCTGTCTTGCTGAATGCGCCTAAGATGCACATGCACGCCATATAGGATTATAGGTCTAACCACTGCCGTGTGTAGCCAATACACAATTTTCGGTTCTAATCCCTACTTTTTACATATTGCCTTTTTGCACGAGTACTTTTTGAAAGTAGAAATGTTGGCTTTTGTTGTTGCGACGTTTTTCAGCATAAAAGTTCGATTCGTCGATTTTGATAACAATAAAAATTTGAATGGATTTTGACCAACATCAAAATTTGAAAATCAAAAGTCGGTTTTGAATATTACAAAAAGTCTTTTTCCACTTTTAGTCGCAAAAACGATCTTCGACGATCGCTATACAAAATATGTTGATGAAAACATTGTCGAGGACCCATAAACATTTTCAAAGTTTTTTTTGTTTTGCATACCGTGTGTAATTAATTGGCCTCATTTTTATGTGCTCCACAATGGTTTATGATTAAAATAACAATGATATTTTTTTTGTTTTCATAAAAAAAGTAACAAAAACAAATACAAATCCCCAAATGACAACGAATTTCCATGTACGGGTAGTAGTACTGAGTGGACGTCTTATTATTATGATCTTCAACAGTCAACACCACAATGATAACGATATCGTCAAGTAATCCATCCGTTTGTATGTCTGTTCCGTCCATCCGTCTACCGTAATTTTGCAAACTCAACAAAATCGACAAAACACGTATTAATTTTTTTTTATTAAATTGTTGCTGTGCTCCTTTGTTTATGTAAATTTCATTATTGTTTAAATACAAGCTGTATTTTTTTTGTTTGTTTCTTTCTTTATTAAACATTTGAATGAACATTGCCATCAAGTGGTGGCGAGCGAGCCACCATGACCACGACTAAGATCAGTGGCATTCATTAAGGAAATTAAGTTCCACTGTGCTATCCCTAGTTAAATAATGAGGAAAAATGTTCTATCTTTTGGTTTATTACACTAGGCGTCAAAATACAATATTTTCAGGAAAGGATGACCTTGGGTTTGCTATATAAAAATCCATTGTGTTCCATGGATCAGACCACTATCAACCCGGTCGACAATGAAAATAGTGACGTCATTACTTTAAATATTCTAAACGCCATGGAACAGCAACATCACCTTCATCATGAGAGCATAGAGAGAAGAGAGAAGTTCACCACTGTGGCATCACAAAGGACTGAATAGTCTAAGTGAGTCTGAAATATCGGGCTGCCATTATATCTAACCTAACCTAAGTGTACCAGCAATACAATATCACACCCATCAAACTCACTACAGTTGGTGAAGTTCTCTCTTATTAATTGGATCAATGTTTAGCTCAATTACAATAGACCTCCTTTTTATTGCCGGGTCCGAACATCGTTTCACAATACGGTGAAATTTATAGAAGCCTTGAAATACTCAGCTGAAAATCTTTTTGGTGTTGTAATATAAAAGTTTTTTATGATTTCATTCATTTTTATACCCTCCACCATAGGATGGGGGTATATTAACTTTGTCATTCCGTTTGTAACACATCGAAATATTGCTCTAAGACCCCATAAAGTATATATATTCTGGGTCGTGGTGAAATTCTGAGTCGATCTAAGCATGTCCGTCCGTCCGTCCGTCTGTCCGTCCGTCCGTCTGTCCGTCTGTCCGGCTGTCCGTCCGTCTGTGGAAATCACGCTAACTTCCGAACGAAACAAGCTATCGACTTGAAACTTGGCACAAGTTGTTGTTATCGATGTAGGTCGGATGGTATTGAAAATGGGCCATATCGGACCACGTTTACGTATAGCCCCCATATAAACCGATCCCCAAATTTGGCTTGGGGAGCCTCCCGGAGCAGCAAAATTCATCCGATCCGGTTGAAATTTGGTACGTGGTCTTAGTATACGGTCTCTAACAACCATGCAAAAATTGGTCCATATCGGTCCATAATTATATATAGCCCCATATAAACCGATCCCCAGATTTGACCTCCGGAGCCTCTTGGAGGGGCAAAATTCATCCGATCCGGTTGAAATTTGGTACCTGATGTTAGTTTACGGCCTCTAATAACCATGTAAAAATTGGTCCATATCGGTCCATAATTATATATAGCCCCCATATAAACCGATTTGACCTCCGGAGCCTCTTGGAAGAGCAAAATTCATCCGATCCAGTTGAAATTTGGTACATGTGTTAGTATATGGTCTCTAACAACCATGCAAAAATTGGTCCATATCGGTCCATAATTATATATAGTTCCCATATAAACCGTCCCCAGATTTGACGTCCGGAACCTCTTGGAGGAGCAAAAGTCATCCGATACGGTTGAAATTTGGTACATTTTGTCAATATATGGCCTCTAACAGCCATGTAAAAATTGGTCCATATCGGTCTTTAGTTATATATAGCCGATGACTTATTACACAAAAATTGGTCCATATCGCCAAAAATAATCTACCAAAACTTTATTTCCATAGAAAATTTGTCAAATTTTATTACTATAGAAAGTTTTGTCAAAATTTCATTTCTATAGAAAGTTTTGTCAAAAGTATATTTCTATACAAATGTTTGTCAAAATTTTATTTCCATAGAAAATTTTGTCAAAATTTTATTTCTATAGAAAATTTTGTAATCTACCAAAACTTTATTTCCATAGAAAATTTTGTCAAATTTTATTACTATAGAAAGTTTTGTTAAAATTTCATTTCTATAGAAAGTTTTGTCAAAAGTTTATTTCTATAGAAATGTTTGTCAAAATTTTATTTCTATAGAAAATTTTGTAAAAAATTTATTTCTGTAGAAAATTTTGTCAACATTTTATTTCTATAAAAAATTTTGTCAAAATTTCATTTCTACACAAAATTTTGTCAACATTTTATTTCTATAGAAATTTTTGTCAAAATTGTATTGCTATAGAAAATTTTGTCAACATTTTACTTCCATAGAAAATTTTGTCAACATTTTATTTCTATAGAAAATTTTGTCAAGTTTTTATTTCTATAGAAAATTATGTCAAATTTTTATTTCTATAGAAAATTTTGTCAAAATTTTATTTCTATAGAAAATTTTGTCAAGGTTTCATTTCTATAGAAAATTTTGTCAAAATTTTATTTCTATAGAAAATTTTGTCAAACTAGATTATATACGTATTTAATCGGCCTTTTTTTGTTTAATATATACCCCGTATGGGCTAACTTACAATTTAGAAGACAGTGTTAAAAAGTTTTACGATACCTTGCCATCGGCAAGTGTTATCGCAACCCAAGTAATTCGATTGTGGATGACAGCCTTTAGTAGAAGTTCCTACGCAATCCATGGTGGAGGGTACATAAGATTCGGCCTGGCCGAACTTACGGCCGTATATACTTGTTTGATCTAAGCTTTGGTATATCCAGGACAAGAAACTCGACGCGACTCTATGTCCAGAGGGATCTGGTGAAGATTTTGTTGGTTTAGCCGGGCAAGCATAACATAAAGGTGACGCGTGTCATGTGGCCCATGGTTGCAGATGGTAGGATAGGTAGGAACTGAGACGGCCGCACTTGCCTGAACTACCCTGATCTGCCGTTGGATGTCTCTTTCCTCTGGTGCTATGGGTGGCGATCGAGTTCCGAGAACAGGATTAACATTGTAGCTTCCCAAAGCTAAACATTATCCTCATGAATGCTGTTCAGACCCAGATCAAGAAACTCTGTGTCCAGAGTGATCTTGTGAAGAGTTGGGTTAGTTTAGCTGGGCAAGCATAAAGGTGACGCGTGTCATGTGGGCCATGGTTGCAGATGGTTAGACAGGTAGGAATTGAGGTGGCCGCAATTGCCTGAACTACCCTGATCTGTCGTGGGATGTCTCTTTCCTCCGCGCTATAGGTGGCGGTCGAGTTCCGAGATCAGAATTAACAAGCTTCAGCTACATTATCCTCATGAATCCTGTTCAGACCTGTCTGTATGCTGCCCGGTCTAGAAGTTTTCTTTTGTAGCGCTGAATCTCGCGACCTAGAAGGTGAAGATCAACCCTTACATTTTTGGGTGGAGGTTGCCTATCCACAAGATGTTGATTTGGATCGTTACTGCAATAACATCCCCGTAGATACTACTTTGCAAAAATGCAATTGTGTTTTCCCACAAGGATGATCTTAAACGTTAAAACGCCTGTGTACTTCTGCCGTCCATGCAGTGAATAGTTTGGTTGAGGATTTGGTGGCGGATATCCTCAAATTTCCACCTCAGGAGGAGGTGGAATAGAAGATAAGTAGAGGTTGAACAGTGCCCGAGATATCACCCCACCTTGGGGAACTCCTCCCTCTTTCACTCAACGGGGTCTCAGCTTTTTATCCCTGAATTCCTGATACGACTATCGACCGCACAGATAATTAATAAGCCAACGTTAGGGACGTGTTCTCGATGTCGTCGGCATGGTTGACCGTATCGAATGTTTCGATAGGTCAAGCGCCACGCCTAAATGGTATACAAAGCTCTTGTGCTACACCCCACGGAATCCTTGTTGATGGTTGACAGCAGGAAAACTCTCCACACGGCTCGGGAGGTGTAGTGCCTAAAGTATATTGGCTACTGGGAGAGAAGGAACTGAGGAAGAGAAGGGAGAATAGGGTAGTGATTAGCATACTCGTCACAATATGATGGAAGACTTTGTGAAAATCAAAATTTTCTATAGAAATAAAATTTTGACAAAATTTTCTATAGAAATAAAATTTTGACAAAATTTTCTATAGAAATAAAATTTTGACAAATTTTTCCATAGAAATAAAATTGTGGCAAAATTTTCTATAGAAATAAATTTTGACAATTTTCAATAGTAATAAAATTTTGAGAAAATTGTCTATAGAAATAAAATTGTGGCAAAATTTTCTATAGAAATAAAATTTTGACAAATTTTCCATCGAAATAAAATTTTGAAAAAAATGTCTATAGAAATAAAATTTGACAAAATTTTCTATAGATTAACTCCGAAAAAATATAAAAAAGAGAGGTGACTTTTTAGCATTTCTTACGAGACGGGAACCTCGTTTCTCCCCTATTTTTAAGTATCTTAAAATAGAATTCTAGGGGATTTAAATAAGGATCGTAATCACAATGGAAAATTCGATTTTTCCACTTTCGAATATTCGAAATTATGAATAAGTCGACATTGAACATGTACGATTATTGAAAAGTCGATTTAGTTTTTTCGACTTTCAACTTTCGACTTTTTAATTAATTTTCAGCATAAAAAGATCAACGTCAGTTTCAATTTTCAATACAAATTTTATTTCTTGATATTTTCGTTAAAAGTGAACTAGACGATATTGGTCACTATCAAAAATCGATTATCCAATTTTGACTAACATTAATGTTCGCTTAGTCGATTTTACAAAATTTTCTAAAATATCAAACTACACTGAAAAAAATCATGTCCAAGATTTTGTCTTTACACTAATGACTTTTTGTATTGATTCCGAGCTAAAGAAGCGGAGAATTGCAGTAAGTTTAAGACACAAGTTTCTTTTAAATTTGAGTTTGCGTACTTGATTCTTGGCAAAAAATTTTAACTTTTGATTTTTGTGCTTTTTCGATCTTTGTTTTTCAAATGAAAATTCTATGTTTTTTCGAGCTTGAGATCTATATGTTTTTTATTTATATTTTCTTCAATATTTCGCAATTTTCTTGAATTGCTTCTTCAGGAAGTATTGATCTATAATAAATTTATTATAATAAGTTACATTAGTAGTATATACTAATTGCTACAATCTTATTCTAACATTTAGTACATTTCTAACATAAATGATAAACATCTCAATATGACACATTCTACTAGGCGAACATAACAAATGGGTAGATACAACTATCCTTCACTTACATCAGTTACAACAACTAAACACAACACATATTTTTGTTAGAGACAGCGAAACATCACTGCTCTCGTCTGTTTTTAATATTGCACTGAGTGTGGATGCTGCTATGCAACCTGCGTGTTGTTCTTTTTCCCATCGCTTCTGCATATCATTTGTCTGTATATGTGAGCGATGTTGTCCGTGTCCGTTTTGTAATTTATTCTCCTCGTTGTTGGTACGTTGTTGATGTGTAACATTTCTAAGGTGTATCTTTTGCTCGTGTTGCTCTCTCGTTGCAAAACCCGAACTCTATCAAAGTTTGGTTGGTGGTTTGTTGCTGCACAGTGTGTCGCTAGCGCAGTTTTTTGTAGCTTACTGTTGTTATTCCGTATTTTTATGTCGGATTTATGTCCTGATAATCTTGTCTTTAATTTGTTTTTGGTAGTTCCTATATATATCATCTGACACTTCTCTTTTGATTTTCCATCGCACGGAATCTCATAAATGACGTTTGGGGTTTCCGATAAGGGGATGTTGTCTTTGGTATTGGTAAAAAGACTTTTTAGTGTGTTGTTGGATTTATGAGCCAAGTTGTAATTATTTGTATCGAAAATATCGGACTTTGATATCCTTTCTGAGATCGTTGGTATGTATGTCAACGATTTGTATGATTTTGGATCTTTATTATCGTCCGTCTGTTCTGATGAAGGCTTGTAATTCGCTATTAACTTTTTTATGATGTTCGGGGGAAAATTGTTGTATTTCAAGATATCGTGTAGTTTTTTCTTGTTTTTTTGTTGGAATTGTTGATCGCTGATAGTTAGTGCTCTTTGGATTAGGTTTTTTGCTGTATTTATTATTATCTGTTTTGGATGGTTTGAGAAGAAGTTCATAATTCTTCCAGAAGCTGTGTTTTTTTGGTACCAGTCCATTGTAAGTTTTTCTTCGTCCCTGATGATTAATAAATCTAAATACGGCAATTTTTGTTGTTGTTCTAGCTCCATTGTAAACCGGATATTGTTGTGAAAACTGTTAGGTGTTGTCAGAGTTTTTTCTATTTCCGTTTCCTTGACGATTGCAAATAAATCATCCACGTATTTCGTTATGAACTTCGGTCTTATTGTCAGTTTTTGCATACAGCTGTCTAGTAGTCTCTCCATTAATATGTCAGCGATAATTGGAGAGGCTGGTGATCCCATCGGTAAACCTTTCTTTTGTCTATATATCTTGTCGTCGTATTTGAAATATCTGTTGTCTATTATACAAAATTTCAATGTCTTTATGAATAATGCCTTTGTCATATTTGTGTGTGCTTCTATTTCGTCCCATCTTTCTTCTATAATCCTGAGGGCGAGGTCCACCGGTACACTGGGAAAAAGTGACACCACATCAAACGATATCAGTTTTTCGTCGTGTTTTATAGTCATATCTTTGATCTTATTTCTAAATTGTACCGAGTCCTTTATATTATATTTAGATCCTGTGGTAAGTTTTTTCAGTATATTTACCAGGAATTTACTCATTGCTGCTGATGGTGCGTTTACCGACGAACATATCGGCCTTAATGGGAAATTGTCTTTGTGTATTTTTGGTACGCCGTATAGTCTAGGGGCAGTTGCAATTTCCGTCTTCATTCTTCGTTTTTCAGATTCAGAAATGATATTATTCTTGAAAAGTTCATCTACTATTTCGTTGTTTTTCTTTTGTAGGCCTTGTGTTGGGTCCTTGTTTAGCCTTTGGTAGGACATGATATCCCCTACTATTTTCTGCATTCTGTCTTTGTAGTCTCTTTTCTCCATAGCCACAGTTACGTTACCCTTATCTGCGTTCAGGATTGAGATATTCTTGTGAGTTTTCAAGAATTTCCTGGTTCTGTACACTGTGTTCGAAACAAATCTATCTCTTCCGTTCAGGTTCATTTTGTTGAGATGATTTTCTAATGATGTAGCAAATTTTGTTCTGGCTCGTTCTTGTTGTTCCTTGTTGGTGTGTGTTTGAATTAGGTTTTCTCCATCAGCTATGTATTTAAAAAGTGGGAAATCATCTTTCTGTGTCGGTAGACCGAATTTTGGCCCAAGTGAGAGAAGCCACTTTATGTCATCTGGGAATTCAGTACTTGTTTTATTGACGAACCATTTTTCGTTTATTTTAATGTCAAGATCAGATTTTTGTTTTTCTCTCAGTTTATTGAATTTAGCCTTATGTATCTCTTTTGATTTTTCTTTTATTTTTTGTATGTTTTCCCCTTGTTTTTTCCAAAGGTCACTGCTTTCTTCATTGGTGAGGTGTTGATTTAAACTCCTTTTTACGTTTTCCTCTTCGTCGTTGTAGTTCTTAAGTAAGTTATGTTTATGCAATTCAAGAAAATTGCGAAATATTGAAGAAAATATAAATAAAAAACATATAGATCTCAAGCTCGAAAAAACATAGAATTTTCATTTAAAAAATTTTAATTTATTCGTTTTTCAGCTTTTTTTCTTCATGTACAGTCAAAGTAATTTAAAAACGTATTAATGACAACTTATTGTTGAAAGACATCTCCTATTTTTAAAATGTCAACAAATTTGAAGACGATTTCATTAATTTTGAAGATTTTTTCTGAATTATTAGAGACAAGTTGGCCTTATGCTATGATCACACTAGACAAATATTTTACAGAAATCGAAAAAGAATCCGTCGCTACAGCGAAACCACAAAATATTTTGAGCTCATATTGGATATATAACATCATGGTAGGGTTATTTTCCAAAACCCATATTCAGATATTTGGAAAATGGTTCTAGAAAAATATTTGACACTCATTTGGGTCAAATATTTGCATAGTGTGACCATAGCCTTAGTCATACAAAATGTTATTTCACATGATGACACTCAGTTTTAAGTCGAATTACTTAACTATAAGAATTTTGTCTTTTGATTTCGACTTCATTAAAAAGTTTATCGACTTTTGGACAAGAAAAAAACTTTATGTCAGAGAAATCCGTCTTCTATGCTAAGCAAAATTCGCATTCGTATTTTGGCCACACGATAATATTTTACGCAGTGTGCACATAGTCGAATTTGAAGATAATAAAAAGTAGGCTTCGACTGTTTTTTGGGCAAAAAATCGATTAGAGGATTTTCGACTTTTGTAGTCCTATATCACCTAAATATTCCCAATTAAAAAGGTGATTGAAGATTAAAACTTTTTTTTGATTATTATTTTTGGTCCGTTTATTAGTTTCAAAATTTTCCCATCTAATTAAGCTATCAGACCTAAGGTTGTTTCCGCAAATAAAAATACTTTTTTATTGCATTGTTCCCAACGTTTCGACAATTTTTGTTGTCTTCTTCTGGGGAGTTCGCAATATTATTTTAACTTAAGTTACATTGAATTACAATATACACGAAACATATAAAACAACATAAGACATAAATTAAAACTAATATCAACAACACTTACAGTGTTGTAATCCTTAGGTCTGATAGCTTAATTAGATGGGAAAATTTTGAAAATTTTTTCAATTAAAAAATTAATTGATACTATAAATGTTTTTTTTTTTTTGGATCAGGAAGTGGTGCAAAATTGACGCAGAAGCGATGAATTTAACATGGGCTTGTCATAGGACAGAAGTCCTCCATTTCAACAGCCGTTGCACTGAATTTGCATCACTTCTTTAGGTGTAATACGAATTCAATGATTTGGATTTAAATTAAAAAAAATTGTGATATTTTGTCAAATAAATAATTTTTATAATTTTTTATAATTTTTAATGGATTCTAACGCTTGTCGGAAACGTTTGACCTTAAATATTTTCAAAAATGCACAATTTTTTCAGATTGGATTTAGCATTTTTTCGACAAAATTTAAATGATTTGTACCATTTTATGAATTCTTACTCTGTTTTTAAAATATTTTTGAAACAAAAAAAGTTAAAATTATCCATTAAATGTATGAACAAACCAAGTTATAAAAACTTGAATTAAAAGAACTTCCTGGGTAGTTAAAGTAAAGAACATCATTGCACTCTCATAAAAAATCGCTTCTGTAACATATACTCCCAAACATATTTTGCTTCAAGCATATACATTTTTGGGTATTGCCCAAACATTTTATATGTTTGATCTCTTCCAATATATAATATGTTTGAAAGCATATTGGTCTAAACAATATATGTTTGGGTAGTCTAAGTTCCAAACATTTTGTATTTTTGCATCCAAATTCAATAATGTTGTCTTCAAAAAAACAATATGTTATTTTGTGAACATATAATATGTTTGGAAGCATTTTGCACCCAAAAATATTATATGCTTAAAAAATTTTCCCAAACAATATTGTGCTCAAAATTTTATTTATTTATTTATATATTTACAATCATAATGAATTATGAAAATAAACAGGTAATATAGGTGCTAACAACATAGGTTTTCGACCTGAATGCTCAAAATTTTGTTTCTGCCTAATTGTATATTCCCCCACATCTTTCTCACTTCCACGACATTTTTTAGTTCTTAGCACCTTTTTCTGTAATACAAACATTGTAGAAGAAATTATTCAATTTTTTTTATTTTAATTTTACCTTTTGCCGGACGGGGATTCGAACAGCGGACCACACAGTTTGTAAGGATCAAAGAAGTAGCTGATCAATTGCCCAAGGAAAAATAAAATGGTAATTTTGTAATAACAAGCAACAACCACCAACTTAATTCAATATCGCTCCCTGTTAAATAGCGCTCCAAGCTAGTAAACACATATATGTTTATAGGCAATTTCTAAATTAATATATGTTTGCATCCAAGCATATTATATTTACAAACATTTTGTGTCCCAAACATAATATGTTCTAACATATTAACATATATGTCCCAAACATGTTATGCTAGTTTATGAACATTATATGCTTGCACTCAAAAATATTGTGTTTAAAAATTTGTGTTCCAAACATATAATGTTTATAGCCAAACATATGAAAAACAGTCTTTTTCATCCGTGTGGGAGTGCATCTTCTGGAAGTGCTTTTAAAGTTGTGCCTCCTTTGGAAGAACTTCCAAATTTTTTTGCTGGGTATATTTTGATGCTCAATTAAAACTGTGATTGATACTATCATTTTCGTGATTGAAGACATTTCAATTAAAAAATGAATTGGATCAATTAATTTTCAATTCAATTGAATCTGAAAAAAAAATTTGCGTGTTATAAGAACAATATTTTTCATAATAAAAATTTTACAATAAGGCAAGGAAAATGTTCATTAAGACAACGAAATTTAATTATTTAAATATGAGAATAGTTTTATATAATTTGAGGAAAATAAAAAGTCAATTTTTCGATAGACAAAATACAGGATTTTTGGTGACCATTAAGTAAAATGCGCGTTTATATGTATTTTACTCTCCGTGTCTGCCAACAAAAAGTAGATCCAAGCACATGCGATTTTCATCAGAGTTGTACTTAATTTATTTAACTCTAACTTCCCATCCATTTTTCCTATACCATATATCCGTCTAGGCTGTTTCTTCCCTTTCTGATTCATGTGGTGAAAACCTCGAAAATATATTTCCGTAATAAACAAAAAATCCGTTAAATTTCCAACTATCGCTTGATAGCATGAATGAATGGTTGAATGGTACACGCCACTAAAACAAGAGCTAGTGGGCGGACTAAATAATTTTAGTTAATTTGTTTAAAGCTTTAACGTTCTGTTAGATAAGAAAATGCTAAATAGAATGATTAGTATAACAAATATTTCCATGATACTCATTCATGAATTGGATGAGTGGTGAATGGAGAAAAAATCCCAAGAGAAATTTGTAATTATCATGACGTAAGTTATAGGATTATACCCAAAGAAATTTGTTAGTAGACATAGCAAAAAATCTGATAAAATAGGAAAACGTCGTTTGATAAAGAAAAAGTAGTCACTGTTTAGTGAAAAAAAAAAAAAAACAAACCAAAACATGTTAGTTTGGCTGAATCACATCAGACAACATATCTTCATTTTTGAAATAGTCCTTATTTTATAAAATAGGTCAAATCCAAAATCTACTTACTTATATTTCTATTCGAAATAATCTTAATTCATTTCTAGTATATATACTAATCACTTTCGATATTAGGTACTTAAAAATTTGTGTTCAAAAAAATCTTATCAGCAATTAGTAATGCATATTTAAAGAGGCCAGTGGCTGTGTTTTCGCTAATTCAGAATAAAAAGCCCATTTTAAAGTCTTATCAATTCATTCAAAAAGAATTTTTTTCAAATATGTTCATGATATCACTATGATTTCCAGAATAGTCATATGCCAAACTAGTACATGATCTGTTTGCAGAAAATGAGTTGAAATTTCCTATTATAAAACACGGCTATTATTTATAAGTTAGCTTATGAATGGCAATTTTAATATTCTACCCTTTTCATTGGCAACAAACCGATACAATGGTAATGGGCCATTGACCAACGGGCAAGACTTTTATTAGTCTCGATAATCTAAGTTATTGATATACTTTGTCGCAAAAGCGATTAGATTTATTTGGATGGGATTAAAGAATTTTTATGATTCTATGAACACCTGTTGTTTTAAAGGGTTTACTAGAAAAGTCACATTAGATTAAACCATTGCTCATTAGAGGTCACGTGTTTATGTCAAATTGCAAAAAAATATATATTCTCTTCTATAGATAATTTCATCAAAATATTATTATGTTTATAATAAATTTCGTTAAATTTTAACTTTTAAAGGGTAATACGGTCAAAATTTGGTCAAGGGAAAACGCGTGTAAATTGGTGAAATCGTTTATTTAAAAAACCAAATTAAATTTCTTTTTCAAGTTCAATTAGTATAAAATTCAGGAAAAATATGCAGTTAGGCTTTCGCTTTTCCAAATCCGAATTGCCGGGCCTCACGCTTGACACCTACCATCAGATTTTGTACAGCCACCTTGTCCACCTTCTTCGCCGCAGAAAGCCAGTTTGCCTTGAACTGCTGCTCGCCCTTAGCAGTTTTTTTGGTTTTCTTTAGGTTCCGCTTGACAATAGCCCAGTATTTCTCAATTGGGCGGAGCTCTGGCGTGTTGGGAGGGTTCTTGTCCTTGGGAACCACCTGCACGTTGTTGGCGGCGTACCACTCCATGGCCTTTTTACCGTAATGGCAAGATGCCAAATCCGGCCAAAACAGTACGGAACAACCGTGTTTCTTCAGGAAACGCAGCAGACGTTTATTCAAACACTCTTTCACGTAAATTTCTTGGTTGACAGTCCCGGAAGCTATGAAAATGCTGCTTTTCAAGCCACAGGTACAGATGGCTTGCCAAACCAGATATTTCTTTGCGAACTTTGACAGTTTTATGTGCTTGAAAATATCTGCTACCTTTCCCCTTCCTTTTGCCGTATAAAACTCCTGTCCTGGAAGCTGCTTGTAGTCGGCTTTGACGTAGGTTTCGTCGTCCATTACCACGCAGTCAAACTTCGGCAGCATCGTCGTGTACAGCCTCCGGGATCGCGCTTTGGCCGTCGTATTTTGTTTATCATCGCGATTTGGAGTCACTACCTTCTTGTAAGTCGATAGTCCGGCTCGTTTTTTGGCTCGATGCACGGTTGTACACGATACACCCAGCTTATTTGCGGCATCTCGGAGAGAGAGGTTAGGGTTTCGCTTGAAACTACCGGCAACTCTCTTTGTCGTCTCAGCGGCTTCCGGTTTTCGATTTCCCCCCGATCCAGACTTCCTGGCTGTCGACAAACGTTCCCCAAACACTTTAAAAATTTTGATACGCTGCTCTTCTTGCTTGGACGGCATTTTGACAACTGAAGAGTGAATTCCAAAATAAAAATAGGAGCACCATTCTACACACACACACACCTTCAAAATGAGGGGTGTTCAGGTTTTTTAAATGCAAAATTGAAAGAAATACGTCAAGTTTATATTGACCAAATTTTTACCGTATCGCCCTTTATATAATTTTCCCGACCATATAATGGTCTCAAATTCTATCATTTAAATAATAGAACATGTTTGCGACATTTGAGAACCATTTAAATGCTTATTGCCAACGTATATTTTTCTCCGCTCGGAAATTATTTTTACAAGGACGAAATATATGGTTTTCGCGACAATTACATGCTCTATATAAGCATTAAATGGATGCGGCAACCATGTCCAAACATGTTTTTTCTGTGCGTGTAGATGGATCGGATTTAAATCAAATATTTGCTATTATAACTGTTTGCCCTTTAATCCATTGGAAAATGCAGGGACAGTCGATTCTTGTAAGAGCCTCTTAAAACGAATTTTTCACAAGAAAATTGTTCGCTTTGAACAGGTTAGGTTAGGTTAGGTTAGGTTAGGTTAGGTGGCAGCCCGATATATCAGGCTCACTTAGACTATTCAGTCCATTGTGCTACCACATTGGTGAACTTCTCTCTTATCACTGAGTGCTGCCCGATTCCTTGTTAAGCTCAATGACAATGGACCTCCTTTTTATAGCCGAGTCCGAACGGCGTTCCACATTGCAGTGAAACCACTTAGAGAAGTTTTGAGACCCTCAGAAATGTCACCAGCATTACTGAGGTGGGATAATCCACCGCTGAAAAACTTTTTGGTGTTCGGTCGAAGCAGGAATCGAACCCACGACCTTGTGTATGCAAGGCGGGCATGCTAACCATTGCACCACGGTGGCTCCCAAACAGTTTGAACAGTTACATACACCCATAGAAAAAATCATGAACGGCGTGATTATTTCAAAAAGATCCGTTCATGAAAGTGAATCAATACACATTTGGTGTCAAACGGAGAACAGATGGCGTCAATCTGACAACGATAAAATGACAACTTGCGTTTTCAAAACAACAACCAGCGTTCATGATTTGAAAACGTAATGGCTACTAATTTATAAAAAAAAAATAAATTAGCTAACAGTCGCCTTAGAGCATTGTACCTCCGATGGAGTTGTCATAAGAACGTCTATTCAATATTTTAAGCCGTTCATATGAAATCGTGAACGCCCGTGAATATTCCTTTTTGATTATTCCATTTTGTTACCGTCCGTTCACAATTTCGGAACGTATTTTTTTCTATTTGTGTAGTCACTTGGTGGTATGTAGGGCCTATAAAGTCGATATATAAGATCCTTCCAACCAAGTTTTCGGAGATTTTGGCGAGACACTATCGAAATAAAACATCTGATGTTGTGCTGATGGAGCTTAATTCCTCTCCTACTGTCCGAAGATGGAAGCTTCTGGACGTCTGTTACATTTACGTAAAAAATTATTTTCTTCATTCGTTGCTATAGGCAAGATGAGTATGGTGGAAAGTCATTCTTTACCATGGACACCTTTAAAAATACAGTCAATCGTTGTGTGTTGAGGGAAACTCCTCAAGATTACAACATTTTATCGTCACCAGACCAAAACAAGTTCATTAAGGAGAAACGAGTACCGAAACTAAAGATTTCTTTCCCTTTAAGGAAGCAACTTTAATAAGAAAACTTCGTTTGTCTAAAATTTCGTTTTGAGGAAAATATTTTTTTTTTGGCGTTCAAATGGTCTAACAGAACAGTTTCTACACACAAAAAAATATTTTTCTGATTCAATCACGAAATTAATTGATCCAATTAATTTTTTAATTGAAATGTCTTCAATCACAGAAATGATAGTATCAATTAGAAAATTAATTGACAGTCAATTAAAAAATTAATTGATCCAAATAAAAAATTAATTGATACTATTAATTTCTGTGATTGATTTTTATTTCAATTAAAAAATTTGTTGATTCAATTAAATTTTTAATTGAATATTTTTCAAAACTCAATGAAGATTTTAATTGGAAAAATTTTCGTGAAATTTTTTTCTGTGTAGTTAAGAGTTTCGTCCGTGTGGTCGCAGCTAATAGTAGATAATTCCCTGTTAATCCAAACAAGCAACACCTGGAGAAGGAACTGTAATATTTTTCGTTTGGCTATAATTTCTTAACCGTGAAACTTATAAACTTAAATCTTGGTATTATAGTTCTCTTTAATGAGAAGCTAAAATTACAATTGAATTGGAGTTCGAGAGTATTTCGATTTTTTCGTTATGGGAAAAATAAATTTTTGCGATTAGCGATTCCGAGTATCGGAACATGGGAGATTACTTTTGTCATAGGGAACTTTGTCGCAAACATGTTAGGTTAGGTTAGGAATAGTGGCAGTCCATTATTTCAGGTTCACTTAGATTATTCAGTCTATTGTGATATCAAAATGGTGAACTATGTTATTATCTCGGAAATTGTGTACCTGATTGATGTTAGGCAAGAAAGCAATATTTTTGCTACAAAAATGTTCCGTATTCTCCTTGAAAAAATTGTATTATGCTTTTGAAACATGTTTGATGTGATCAAAATGTTCTCTGCGTGTGAACGTCAATCCCTACTAAGTCGTTTTCGCCGACTATGCGTTTGAACACAACCATTTTTGATTGACGTCGTCATAGTCATCCACCCTCCGTAGCCAGTCACGAACTGCTTCAGAAATGGGTCTATTTTATTTTTATTTTCATTATGTAATTGTATTTTCTTGCGATTCAGGAGCGATAGACATGAAATCCTTCCATGAAATTCTCATGGACCGAATTTCCATCTGGTTTTGTTATGTGGCACCCATACATCGAGTTTCTTTTCGTATTTAACCTTATTTAAATGGTTCCAAATCTTTTGTTGTGCAAATATTTAACTCTTGGGCAATCAAAATAGTCCTTAGGGTCGAACTGGATAATGTCCATGACTTTTTTTGATATTTTGGCCCTTCCAGTGCACGGTGCAGCACCATAAACGCTATTTAAATTTTTAGCCACCTGGCTTGTTAAGAGCAACTATAAAATATAGCGTTTTTTTTCTAACACCATCTAGTGAAACCTAATTGATCTTATTGAAAATATAATTAATTTCGTTTTTTCTACATCGATATTATAAATATTAATTCCAATAAAAACATGTCTATGAAACCCTGTTTGTCTATGAAACCCTAAACATGCAGAAACCTAATTTATCAAAAAAAAAAAAACACTACATTAAAAATTAATCTATAAAAGCTTTGAACATTTTTAAATAGCCACATTAATCATAATTTTAAAACATTAAGAAATTAAATACACAAAAAAAAATAATTCTTTCCTCCGAAACGAAATTTTTGACCATGAAATTTACTTTTATTGGTAAAAGTGTCTCCTTAAAGGGAAAAATGTGGCGCTAGCAGTCAGGGGAAAATTCCCATCAACAGTTAGAGATATTATACAGAGAGCCCTCCGGATGACTGAGAAAGAAAGATAATGGTATTGGGGTAAATCCTGCAAAGACAGAACTAGTCATGTACTGCAAGGATCGCAAAACTCCCATTTCCTTAGGGGGTATTGATATTCCCTTTAGTGAGTGTGCAAAATACCTTGGCGTTATTTTGGACAGGAAGCTGAACTTTAAGGTTAATATTGAAGAAAGGGCTAGGAAAGCAACGGTAGCTTTATACTCGTGCAAAAAGGCAATAGGGAAAAAGTAGGGACTAAAACCAAAAATTGTGCATTGGCTATACACGGAAGTGGTTAGACCTATAATGCTATATGGTGATGTAGTCTGGTGGCCGGCACTTCACCAGCCGACAAGTTTAGACAAAGTTCAGCGTATGGCGTGCTTTTGTATCTCAGGTGCATTCAGCAAGACAGGAACAAATTCCCTTAATGTCATACTGCATCTATTGCCTTTAGACATTTTGGCCAAACAGTCAGCTGTAACAACGGCTGTGCGGTTGCGCGAGGTATTGCTGTGGTCGGAAAAAAGTTACGGTCACAGTTCCGTCCTCAAAATAATGCCAGATGTGCCTAACGTAGTGGATTACACTTTGGCGAGACCACTTTTCGACAAAAAGTTAGAGACTCTAATTCCCAACATTGAGGCGTGGTGTACACGGACCCCGGGGAATAAAAGATATATAGATTTCTACACTGATGGCTCCAAATTGGATGGACAAGTGGTTTCGAAGTATACTCTAAAGATCTGGAACTTCGAATAGCGAAAAGTTTACCTGATCACTGTATTGTTTTTCAGGCTGAAATATTAGCAATAAGAGAAGTGGTGAATTGGCTGAGAAGTAATGCTCCAAGCAATATTGGCATTAATATGTACTCAGACAGTCAACCTGCAATAAAATCCTTGGACTCTGTGTCCCTCAACTCGAAAACGGCAATCGACTGTCACAAATCTCTCAATGAGATGGCTGAGCAGCACAATATTCACCTAATATGGGTGCCTGGCCATAGGAACATACCGGGGAACTGCGAAGCAGATGAGCTAGCAAGGCTAGGAACTACCTTACATATTCCAGGGGAACTAGAATCTGTTGGTATGCCTCTGGCTACCTGCAAGCTCTTACTGCGTGAGAAGGCTGTCATGATGGCAAATGTTCGATGGGAGAATTGCAAGGGTTGTAACCAAGCAAATATGGTCCCATTTAAACTTAAACCGCACTCTAGATATGCTAGTGTTCTCGAGACGCCAGATATCACTCCTGATATCTGCTATAACGGGTCGCTGCCTGATAGGCGATTTTGCAAAAACTATTGGCGCGAAGTATAATGACTATTGTATGAGCTGTCATGATGCGGAGGAAATGGAATCAACTAAACACCTCTTGTGTGAGTGTCCTGCATTTTGTGTAAAGCGTAAGCAAATTTTAGGGGCATATAGCTTCAGATTATTGGCGGACCTGGAAAACGTTAACTTAAGCAGTCTGCTAATGTTTTTGGAACAATCTGGTTGGTTCAAAAGAAGAAAATAATCGAGAAGGTTCAGCGGTAAAAACTAGAAGTGCCCATATGTAATAGGTACTTTTAGTTAATGTGGTATCACAATGGACTGAATAGACTAAGTGAGCCTGAATCTTAATCGGGCTGCCACTTTAACCTAACCTAACCTAACCTAAAGGCAAAAAACTTCTTTGTGTATGGTAAGGGTGGTCGCGTTCGTTCTCAAGGGACTTAGTTCAGCCTATGGGAAATAACTGTAACTGTTCGTTGGTTTTAAATTTCGTTTCCCGGAAGGAAATTATTTTTTTGGATGTAGCACTAACAAAAAAAAAAAAAAATAACAAAATACAAACAACAAGTCAAGCAATAATTTATTAAAGTCTTCCACTATACTACGTAATACATATGTTTTTGGAAAAATACTATTTTCTTTCAACGATCGATCATATAGCACTTACAAAAAAAGTAAAACAGAATACACAACAAGCCCAAAAATTATTAATTTATTAAAGTCCTTTCATTAATTCCTCAAATGAATTTTAGCCAATATGATTTTTAAAAAATTTTCATTTTTTTTTTTATTTTCCTTCAACGATCGGTCACATGGTTTCGTGAAAACGTTAAAAAAATTAAAGAAGCATCGATTGTTTTACTTTACGATTAAATCATCACACCTGCTTGAAAATTATGATTAGTTGCCATTTTCAATAGTTCTATAAACGGACTAATCGTGGAGCTTATGACGTGACAGATATCCGTCAACAGCTGTATTGCTACTTACGCTGTTATCTGGAACTGGCGTTTGAAACTTTTTCTACAAAATTCTTTATCGTCCAGACAATAACAAAATAGCCTTGAAATATAAATGACTTGTGGAAAATATATGTATTTAGTTTGAATGAAAATTATATCCAAACTAGTTTAGTTTCATTTATGCATTTCATCGTGAAGCAAGTTCTGTAAAACTCTAATAGCTACGGGTATGGTAAAAGAAATTTATGAGGTAGCCTTAAGTCATTAAGTGACTTTCAAGATCTCCGTAAAATGGCAAAACATATTAGTCTCGTTCCTCTACTTTACTCGTAGTAAAAGTAAGGGAGCACAACCTTTATAGTGTGAATAGATTGGTAGCGGTTGCTACCAATCCAACCGCTATTATAAAACTGCTATGAATCATTATTAGCCAATCGATTATAATAACTGATTACGTTAATTGTGGTTACTTTAATTTTTCATATCTAAACAATTTAAGAGATAAAATATTAAACTTCTAGACAAGCAGTATGACGACATAACGATGGCCCAAAATATTCAATGTCAGGGCAACATAACTAAAGCAACCAAAAAATAAACTTATAAAGAATCTAGATGTTAGAAAAAAATGTATATTCAAGTACCTTCTGCTTTGAAACGTAGTGGAACTCAAAGATTATGCAAATATATATATTGAGTAGAAATGCTTTCACAGAAAAAAAAAAATATTTTTTATTCCGTCTGTTGAAATCAAGTTAACTTCGGAACGAAACAGGCTATCGTCCTGAAATGTGGCACAAGTACACACACATTTTTTTTTATTCAATCACGAAATTAATTGATCAAATTAATTCAATAAAAAAAATTTAATTTATTTGATTTCAAAAAACAAGTAACTTTTTAATTTATTCAATTAAAAATTTAATTGATGTTGATTACAAAAATCAATTAATTTTTTTAATGATTCAATTAAAAATGTAATTGATGTCGATTGGAAAACTCAATCAGTTTTTTTTTCAACAGCTTCAATTAATTATTTAGTTAAATTTTGTTTTTTTTTTTAATTAAATCAGTTAAACAATTATTTGAGCTTTGCAATCGACATCGATTAAATATTTTAATTAAATTGTTAATTGAAACAATCATTTATTTAATAAAAACTGCGAAAGTTTTCACGCATTTTGTTAACTAACTGTGTTTTCTTAGTTTGATTAAAATATGATTGTATCAATATTTTTTTTTTTTATTAAAAATTAAAAAAAAAAACATTTTTTTTATTGACTTAATCTTCCGATTTAATTGTAATTGTTAACTGTATTAATTACTTTTTTAATTAAACATTTAAAAATATTCAATCATTGGCCTAATTGTCTTAATGTTTCTGGTTTCATTAAAAAGTTAATTGTATCAATTAATTTTTTACTTGAAAAAATTTTCACCTTTAATTAATCGTTTAATTAGGAGCATGTCCGCCTTACACAGGGTGGTGGGTTCAATCCCAGTTTCGACCAAACATCAAAAAGTTTTTCAGTGGTGGATTAACCACCTCAGTAATGCTGGTGACGTTTCTGAGGGTTTCAAAGATTGGAGTTCAAAATTGCAAAAATGTATTTAGTACCATACGAAGATCAAGATGTGCGCTTTATTGGTAAAGCTTATACATTTCAAGAAATTCTTAACTAACATATTTCGTGAGAGACACGAATTTAGTAAATCCTTGTACTACATTTGTAATTGATTTTTCCCTCTTTTTATCGATTTCCGACTACATAAAGTATATATATTCTTGATCAGGGAGAAATTCTAACACGATATAACCATGTCCGTCTGTCTGTCTGTTGTAATCACGCTACAGTCTTCAATAATGAAACAATCATTTTGAAAATTTGCACAAACTCGTCTTTTGTCTGCAGGCAGGTCAAGTTCGAAGATGGGCTATATCGGTCCAGGTTTTGATATAGTCCCCCTATATACCGTCTTCCGGTTTGAGGCTTATACAAACCGTATTTTTTATTCAATCTGTCTGAAATTGAAAATCTAGAGGTATTTTAGGACCATAAAGAGGTGTGCCGAAACTGGTGACTATCGGTCCATGTTTTGGTATAGCCCCCATATAGGCCGATCTCCCGATATTATTTCTTGAGCTTCTAGAATCCGTGGTTTTTATTAAATCTGCCTGAAATTGAAAACCTAGAGGTATTTTAGGACCATAAAGAGGTGTGCCAAAAATGGTGAGCATCGGTCCATGTTTTGGTATGGTCCCCATATAAACCAACCTCCCGATTTGGGGTCTTGGGATTATAGAAGCCGTAGTTTTTATCCAATTTGTCTGAAATTAGAAATCTAGAGGTGTTTTAGGACCATAAAGAGGTGTGTCGAAAATAGTGATTATCGGTCCATGTTTTGGTATAGCCCCCATATAGACCGATATCCCGATATTACTTCTTGAGCTTCTAGAATCCGTAGTATTTATCCAATTTGCCTGAAATTGAAAATCTAGAGGTATTTTAGGACCATAAAGAGGTGTGTCGAAAATAGTGATTATCGGTCCATGTTTTGGTATAGCCCCCATATAGACCGATATCCCGATATTACTTCTTGAGCTTCTAGAATCCGTAGTCTTTATCCAATTTGCCTGAAATTGAAAATCTAGAGGTATATTAGGACCATAAAGAGGTGAGCCGAAAATGGTGATTATCGGTCCATGTTTTGGTATAGCCGCCATATAGGCCGATCTCCCGATTTTACTTCTTGGCATCTAGAATCTGTAGTTATTATTCCATATGTCTGAAATTGAAAATCTAGAGGTATTTTTGGACCATAAAGGGGTGTGCCGAAAATGGTGATTATCGGTCCATGGTTTGGTATAGCCCCCATATAGATCGATCTCCCGATTTTACTTTTTTTAGGACTATAAATAGGTATGCTGAATATATTGTGCATCGGTACAGGTTTTGATATAGCCCCCCTTATAAACCGGCCCTCCGATTTGGGGTCATGATTCTACAACCGCCATATAGACCGATATAGAAGGCGCACTGATCATGAAAAGTGCTTGAAACTGAATGTAAAATTTTTAAATGTATCTTCGGGAAACGTACTAGTCGAACTGATTTGCTTGGGAGAATATTTGTCATAAAATCCCCTGAAATTCTATATATTATCAAGTAAGCCGCTACGGCGAAGGATTTTCAAAGGAAACTATTATATTTGATTCATGGTGGTGGGTATTTAAGATTCGGCACGGCCGAACTTACTGCTGTATATACTTGTTTTTAGTTCATTTAATTAAAGTACACAAAAAAATTGCGAAATTCAAGGAAATTTTCTCCAAACCTAATAATTCCATTAACTAAGATAGAAATAAAACGGCTTTAGATTCACTTTTGTTTGAGTGTAGGTTCATAATTATTTATAGCATTATTTAAGTTTTTGATTTTTATTTTTTTTTTTATTCAACTGAACTTTTAATTGGAAATTTTTTTGTGATATTTTTCTGTGTTGTTAGCAAAAATAATACAAGATCAAGTTGGGAAATTACAAAAACATTCTTTCGAATAAAACATTCATTCTTTCGACAAAAATATTCTTTCGAATAAAAAGTATTTAATATCAGAAAATGACATATGTAAGTAGTTTCTCTAGTATCCATTTCTCAAATTTACCATTTGCCAACTTTTCACAAAAAACAACTGCAAATAAAATTAATAAACATTTATGTATTGAACACAGTAACTACAACATTTGGTATGACGACGGCAATTCTACCATATTCCCCTTCTATTGTTGTTGCTTGTTAAATGAGGAAAATTAATTTATTTCAACAAAAACCCTTGTACACATATTATATATATATCTTTCTTTACCTGGATAATCCTTCTTAATTTGCATCAATCATTCGATACCGAATAAATTCATAGTGACCAATAATAAAATGTTAACTCATGCTAAATCATCATAAAAAAGTTGTCAGACAAATTACATAGAATTAACTGAATATATAGCCATATTAAATTTGTTTTCAACATAGATCTTTGCACTTCATGCGATATAAACCCATTAACGTAGATTATATTATCAAGTATTAAAGGTCGCTTATAACGGAAATAATTATAGTAGCGGTTATTCTTAAATTGTTTAGGTAAATGTAGTTGAACACAAATGTCATAAAGGCCACTTTTTAAATTGAGTCAATCATTAACCCAATTTCATAAGAAAATTGCTTCAATTTAATTAATATAAGTCAAATTCAAATAAATTAATTTTAAAGCTAAATAATTTAATAAAAAAAAAACATTTGAACAAATTGTATCAAATTGGTGAGATTAAATAAAATTTCAAAATCATTTGCGTGGTAGCCTTTATATACCCAACGGGAAATGGATCAACCTTAGGACCGATAAAGGGCTAGTCCCTATTGTGTATGAACCAGTCTCAGTTCTGGTCAAAACATATGGAAGGGACCGCTCATTTTATCATGGGTTTACCATTGACGAGGTAAATTTACACTTTAGGACTCAATCCAAATGACATGCTCTGGTACAATGTGGTAGAAATAAAGGTTGAGTTACATACCATGAGTTAATGCGTCTGTAGATTAAAGAGTTGAAGTTTCTCTTTGAAAGCAACAGTTTTGTTAGAGTGCTTCAAACTGAAAACTATCAACCCTTCCATCAACGCACGGATTAACGCATGATATGTGACTCAACATTAACCCATAGACATCTTCATGAACCAGTCTGGGACATGCTCTTAACAACTTTTGTTGTTTTTTTTTTTGTTCATTCTAAGCATCTGAATCACACCAGAAAGGAACATCTTTGGAATAATGGCAACGTATATAACCTACACTGTTAGAAAAATATGTTTTTCATATGTTCCGATATAAACAAAATGTGTTTCGGGCACAATTTTTAAACACAATATATTTAAGTGCCAACATGTAATGTTCCTAAACTAACACTAAATGTTTGGGACACATATGTTAATATGTTAAAATATATTATGTTTGGGGTATGAATGTTTCATAAAAATAATATGTGTGAATGTAAACATATATAAATTTACAAATTTCGAGCAAACATATATATGTTTACAATTTCTGTGAAATGGTTGTATGTTGTTTCGGAAAACTGCTTTATGATAAGGCCAAAAATTTTATATGCTTAAGTCTAAATATTATTTAATTTGAATATTAGAATGAGTATTCGGAGTAAAGAGAATAGACATTCGGAACCAAGAGCATAGAGATTTGAAAAAAAAACAGCATGTGTTTTCGCCTTGAGAGGAGAATTTTATGTATGTGGGGACTGTACATTTTTAATAACCCACATTTCGAAGTTTCATTATAAAAATTTAATATAGTATAAATGTCTAAATTGCAAAAAAAAATTGGTTCGGTCGGAGCAGGAATTGAACCCACGACCCTTTGCATGCAAGGCAGGCATGCTAACCACTGCTCCACGTGGCCAACAAATGTATGTTTCTTTTAAATAATGTTATGTTTGCATGGGCTCGTGGGCGCTGCAAACTATGCTATATAAATGTAACTTGTAACGATAATTATCTACTGGTGACTATAACTACTACGTAGCCCAGTGGATAGTGTGTTGGCTTACAAACTGTATGGGCCTCGGTTCGATTCTCCGCCCAGGCGAAAGTTAAAATTAAAAAAAAAAATTATAAAATTGAATAATTTCTTCAACATTATTTGTATTACAGAAAAAGGTGCCAAGAACTAAAAATTTCGTGGAAGTGAAAATTATGTGAGGGAATGATCACAATCTTCGTTGGGGAAAATTCTTCCAAGCATATAATATTTTTGGGCTCAAAATGCTTCCAAACATATAATATGTCCACATAAAACAAACATATTAATATTTCGGCAGTATCCAATAATATGTGTGCTTCCTGCAAAATATGTTTGGAACATATGTTAAAGAAGCGATTTTTTTTGAGGGTGTAGAAAATAAATTTTTATTACCGCAACGGTTGCCACAGTTGGTAGAATTCTACCAAAAATAGTAGTTTTTTTAATCTCTATAGAAATAAAATTTTGGAAAATATTTCTATAAACATATATTTTTGAGAAATTCTCTATAGAAATAAAATTTTGATAATAAATTCTATAGAAGGTTAGGTTAGGTTAGGTTATGTGGAAGCCCGATGTATCAGGCTCACTTAGACTATTCAGTCCATTGTGATACCACAGTGGTGAACTTCTCTCTTATCACTGAGTGCTGCCCGATTCCATGTTAAGCTCAATGACAAGGGACCTCCTTTTTATAGCCGAGTCCGAACGGCGTTCCACATTCCAGTGAAACCACTTAGAGAAGCTTTGAAACCCTCAGAAATGTCACCAGCATTACTGAGGTGGGATAATCCACCGCTGAAAATCTTGTTGGTGTTCTGTCGTAGCAGGAATCGAACCCACGACCTTGTGTATGCAAGGCGGGCATGCTAACCATTGCACCACGGTGGCTCCCTTATTTAATTCTATAGAAATAAAATTTTGAGAAAATTTTTTATAGAAATAATATTTTGAGAAAATTTTTTATAGAAATAATATTTTGAGAAAATTTTTTATAGAAATAATATTTTGAAAAATATATATACAACTTTTAAAAAATTTTCTATAGAATTAAAATGTTGACAAAATGTTCTACAGGAATAAAGTTTGGACATAAATATCTATAGAAATATTTGTTTGGTAGATTTGTGGTAATCTTCAAATTTTGTTAGATTTTTTTTTTGACACGAGTTGTAACTGTTGTTACCACACATTGTTAAAGATCAAGCCTTATAGGCTTCTTATTTCCTCTTCTAGAGCCACCAAAATGTAAAAATTATTACAAATTGTGTTGAGTGAAAATGTTCCAACATTGTGGCCCTACGTCCCTACAAGACGCTAAGTATTATAAAAAAACTACATATAGGGAATTTCCCCTACTTCTAGCAACACTGGCTGTAGTTGATATTGCACCTACGGAGTTAGTACACCACTAATATTGATCCCATTGTTAAAAAAAAGAGACAATCGCACAATTAGTGTGGGTAATAAATCCAAATTTGCAAAAATCGAGCAATATTCTTATGTAAGAGCTACAAGTATGTATAAATACGATCGGCTAGTACATCGAGTAACATTGGTTAATAAATAACAGTATTATGGCCAAGTTTGGGAAAATCGAGCGATGCATATATACTCTTATGGAAACTATATGTAAATCTGAACCAAATTGCATAATATTTTGCGGGTTTGATTAATACAACAAAAGGTTACCTTGTGCAAAATTTGAGTAAGATCAGTTAAGAAATGAGGCCTCTATGGTCAAACATAAGGTTATTAGGGGCAAATTTTTCAAAATCGGGCGATACATATGTGGGAGCTGTATCTACATCTGAACCGATTTCGATGAAATTTTGCACATACCGTTAGTACTATAGAGGACTGGTTCTAGTTAGTACTATAGAGGACTGGTTCTTTGAGTATGATCGGATAATAAATAAGGGTTCCATGGCCAAATTGGAAAAATCGGGCTATACATATATATGGGAGCTATATCTCAAACTTAACCGATTTCGATGAAATTCTACACATATAGTTAGTGCTATAGAAGATAACATTTGGCCAACTTTGAGTTCTATGGGTTAATAAATAAGGGTTTTATAGCCAAATTTAGAAAAATCGGGCGGTACATATATATGGGAGCTATAGCTAAATCTGAACCGATTTGTATGATTTTTTGCACATATAGTCAGTGCTATAGAAGATTAAATTTACCCAACTTTGAGTAAGATCAGTTGATAAATAAGGATTTTATGACCTAATTTGGCAAAATCGGGCGATACATATATATGGGAGCTATATCTAAATCTGAACCGATTTCGATGAAATTTTGCACACTTAAAGGGTGATACAGAAGATTATTTTGTGCTAAATTTGACGACAATCGGTTAGTAAAAAAGTGCAACGTGACCCCATTTGTCGAAATCGTGCAACGTGACCCCATTTGTCGAATATGGTAGCTATATCTAAATTTGATCCGATTTCTTCCAAATTCAATAGCGTTTGTCCTTGTGCCCAAAAAACTCCCTGTCCCAAATTTCATCAAAATCGGTTAATGATTGCGACCGGAATCCTGTGAACAACAACAACAACAGACGGACGGACGGACACCAAGCGCTAGATCGACCCAGGAGGTGATTCAGAGTCGATCGGTATATATTTTATGGGGTCTAAAATCAATATTTCTGGTAGGCACATTTTTTGGCAGATCAAACTTATTATACCCTGACCACTATGAGGTTTAGGGTATAAAAATTTGGTTAACCAGTCCTGAGGTAGGTCCGTCTGTATCAATTTGCACCAATTTCCCGTAGGGTATTAATTTTTGGTAAATGGATCCAGATATCTTTTGGCCAGATGGACGTACCTCACTTGACTTGCACTTCTTACATCTGTTAAAACTTAATGAGTCAATTTATTTTTGGTATGGTAAGAAAACAGCATTTGAATCATACCAAAATAAATATTTTTTTTTCTTTATGAACACATACTTCTGCTATTTTATTGTTTTATTGTAAATAACTTTGCTTTTTTATAAATGCATTGTTTCTGTTATCACCACATTAGGAGTAAACAAATTGCATTATATATTACAGCGGTTGCACTCGAAAAAAATATTACAAACTCAAAAAAATATTTACCTGATATTAAAGAGTACGAAAAATAAATTTTAGAATATTCAATTTAAAAAAACATTAAGAACAAATTTCTTTAAAGTAATGAAATTTCGATTAAAATAAAATTTATATATATTTTCTAATTTAGGGCACAAATTTCCAAAATTTGCGTCCCTCCGTTAAAGTTAAATGTCTTTTAACTAAGGCAAGTTTTGTTTAAAATAAAGAAAGACATTTTTGATTTAAAGAAATCATCCTTAAATTAACTGAAATATTGATTCTTTAGATATAAGATAGAAACTTTTCAAATATAGACTAAGACTTATTTTGAGGATTTAGCATATTTGGTTTAATGTTTTTTTTAATTAAGAAAACATTTTTTACTTTGAAGTATTAGCTATGATTTGGATTTTTAAACTGGCATTTGTTTGTCAGTTAATAGCTTTATAAATATACCCAGAAAATAGAATGAAAATTCGATAAATTAGATCTATTGATCCTAGAGCCAGATCAGTCGCTAAAAAATGTCTTTATTAGAAAGAAGCTGGATCTTTGTCTCGAATTTAATGCCAAAATCCTCAAGGGAAGGTCAAAATCTTTGGATCCAAGTAAACTTTTTTTTGAGTGCAGTAACTGCTCTAAAAATCTAAATTGTATCATAACATTTTTTTTTTCGAAAATTTATATCAAAATCGATAAAAAAAAAAACTTATTGTTAAGCGAGTTTTCATAGAAAAATTACGACTGTGATATACATATATCAAAAACCTGATCTCGATTTTTTGACATTTGATATCCAACGAATTTTTGTTTGCAATTATATATGTGTAGATCAGTGTAGACACGTTTTGTTGAAGATCCCAAAAAATTGATATTTTTTCAAGAACGAGAACATTAGATTGTGTGAAAAGGTTATATACCGTGAAATAGTGTGACTGTGCACCAGATAAAGTAATTAAACTTTCACTAAATGTTTTAAAACTATTATTTTTCTCAAAATTAATGAAAACCATAATTTTCAAATACGAATAAACACTCCAACCAAGCTTTGTTGTGAACACTACTACTGAAAAAACTTAATAAAAACATAACATAATAATCGTGTTGACCCGTTCTGTCAAACATCGATCGATAACGATTATTAATACTACAATAACTTTCATCGATTTAAGGGTTACCAATAACAACAGGGTGACACATATATTTTAAAATTGTGTGATTTTATTTTGGAACTTTTTAAAGTTGATCAACGAGTTATTCAAACATGAGCTGCTTGAACCCGAATTGTAAAATTGATAAAATTAATGAACCTAGAATTTCGTGCTGGCTCTGTTTGGACGAGTACCATTCGAAATGTATTGGATTATCTCCTAGAACTGTCGATAACCTATTAGAAGACAAAGGTCTTCGCTGGTGCTGCTATAAATGTAAATCATACGATGCTGAATTTTTTACATTTTTTAAAAATACTAAAAAGGAATTTGATGCTATTTCCAACGAATTAAATATTATTGTGGATAAATTTGAAAAATACAAAGAGATGTTTACTAGTGCTTCCTGTTTAGAAAAATTTCTTCATTCCCCTTCTGATTCTTTAAGAAAGAGAAAAAAACCTTCAGACAATAACAATGCTGCCACGCCTATTTCTACTGTAGTCCCATCTATTACTGTGAGTGAAGCTTCTGGACCATCTACTTCCGGGGACTCAAACCATTTTCAATTTCCATCCTCTCATCGTTTCAATCATGGAGCTAGTACTTTTGATTCAGATTTCAGAAAAATTCAAGAAAATTTATTAGACAAAATTTTAATATTTTTAAATTTTTAATATTTTTAAATATATTTAAATTTTATAATTTTTTTATGATTTTTAAAGCTTTGTACAGCTTTTCTGAAACGTTTGAATTTAAATATTTAAAAAAAAAAAATTGGCAATTTTTCTAGAATGGATTTAGCATTTTTTCGAAATAATTTTAATAATTTGTACCATTTTGTTAATCTTTATTCTCTTTTTAGCCTATTTGATACAAAAAAAAAGTTTAAATTTCCTTTCAAAAATATGAAAAAACCGAGTTACAAAAAATTGAATTAAAAGAACTTCCTGAGAAGTTAAAGTAAAGAACATCTTTGGGAGGACATTTTCGGAAGTACTTTTAAAGTTGTGCCTTTAGAAGCACTTCCAATTTTTTTGCTGGGTTATCAAAGAAAATTTCGTTGTTTGAAGGAAAACATTGGAGTTCAAAATTGCAAAAATGGCTTTAGTGCCATACAATGTTTAAGATGGGCTCCTTATTGGTAAAATTTAAGAAATTCTGAACTATTTTGTGGGAGATGCGAATTTAGTTAATCTTTATGCTTTTGGTTTTATATATGCTTTTGGTTGTATATACAATTTTCCTCTGCTTTAAATAAATTAACTAACGTGCGTAAAAAATTATTAAAGTTATGGAAACTTTCTTAAAACGTAATAATTCCGTGAACTAAAATATAATTAAATAGGCTTTAGTGAAATACGGGGGTCACTTTTTTTGCGAAATTTCATCGATAAGTTGATTCACCTTGTATCGAAAATTTACAACAATCGCCTTGTTAAATTTTTTGTAAACATTTATTTTCTTTTTTATATTTATTCTGAGTGTCATTATCTGTAAATGCAATTGTTTATTTATTTTCTTATATTCCTATTACCCAATAATCGTCACAATGTAATTGACCCTAAAGCATACTCCCCTCACTCTCTTGGCACATGCTGCCAAACTATTATGAAACATATCGCTTTCTGATGAATTTGAAACAAAGTACATTTGCGGTAGAGGTGTGCGCGTGACACGAAATTTTCGTGACACGCGTGATTCACGCGTGAGTCACGTGATTCGTGAATGAAATTTTGACCAAATCACGTGAATGTGCGTGAATGGGACTGAACAAAAATGTGTCGTGCGTGATCGTGCGTGAACATCAAATTCTGTTCGTGAATGTGCGTGAGTAAATTTTTTTCAAAATCACGCTCACGACAAAATTCACGTTCACGAAAAAATTCACATTCACGAACAATTCACGCTCACGACAAAATTCACGCTCACGAAGAAATTCACGTTCACGAAGAAATTCACATTCACGAAAACTTCACACTCACGATAACATTCACGTTCACGAAAAAATTCACGTTCACGAAAAATTCACGCTCACGAGAAAATTCACGCTCACGAAGAAACTCACATTCACGAAAAATTCACGCTCACGATGAAATTCACGTTCTTCTTGTGCAAAATGTTAAGCAAAGTGGGGTAAAACTCTGTCTTCTGGGGCCATATAAGTTCATATCGGGCGAAAGCTATATATGGGAGCTATATCTAAATCTGAACCGATTTCAACCAAATTTGGCACGCATAGTTACAATGCTAATTCTACTCCCTATGCAAAATTTCAACTAAATCGGAGCAAAAAATTGGCCTCTGTGGAAAAATAAGTGTAAATCGGGCGAAAGCTATATATGGGAGCTATATCTAAATCTGAACCGATTTGGCTGATATTTGGCAAGTTTTTCGAGACTCGTAAAATAATCGGATGTACGGAATTTGAGGAAGATCGGTTGATATACACGCCAATTATGACCAGATCGGTGAAAAATATATATGGCAGCTATATCTAAATCTGAACCGATCCCAAAATCAATAGGTATCGTCTTTGAGCCGAAACAGGACCCTATACCAAATTTTAGGACAATCGGACTAAAACTGCGAGCTGTACTTTGCACACAAAAATACACCAACAGACAGACAGACGGACAGACAGACGGACAGACAGACAGACATCGCTAAATCGACTCAGAATTTAATTCTAAGACGATCGGTATACTAAACGATGGGTCTCAGACTTTTCCTTCTTGGCGTTACATACAAATGCACAAACTTATTATACCCTGTACCACAGTAGTGGTGAAGGGTATAATAATGATTGAACATTTTTACATTTTTAAATTGAAAACATACTTCCAAATAAAAAATTAATAATTTTCGGAAATAATTGGTTTCATTGGTTCATTAAATTTTGGCTTAGATGTAAAAAAAAATAATTCTATATAGTATAATTATAATATATGTAATTATAATATAATAAAAAATAAAATAAGTAAACAATAACACTATAAATCATTGATTGCCTCAATTAAAAATTAATTAAGTTTTTCGGCCAAAATCAATTGAATTTATATTTTGATTTGATTAAAATGTTAATTGTATCTGTTAATTTTTTAATTGAGTACGTTTTCAACTTCAGATTTTTAATTAGAAATATTTTGGCGAATTTGTGTGGGTAGCTCATTTGTATCACGAGCGAGAGTGAGTAAGTTTTTAAGTTCGTACTCATTCGTGAATTACATTTTTTCGTTTGTTTTGTAAGTATAATAGTCGTGAACGTGCGTGAGTTGCATTTTACATCGTGAGCGTGCGTGAATAGTTTTTTATGAATCGTGAGTGTGTGGAAGTACGTTTCATTGTTCGTGAACGTGCGTGAGTAGTTTTTTTTCGAATCGTGAGTGTGCGTGAATAAGTTTGTTGTTCGTGAACGTGCGTGAGTGGATATATCCCGTCGTGAGCGTGCGGTAGTCACTATTCTGCAATAGTGAGTGTTTATCTTTGCAGGATTTTGGTTCGTGAACCTGAGTGAGCGTGAATCAATAAAAACCTTCGTGCGTGAATGTTACGAATTCATTCGTGAGCGTGCGTGAGTGTGAGCAATTCCAAAACGGGCGTGCGTGATCGTGCGTGAATGTTACGAATTCATTCGTGAGCGTGCGTGAGTGTGAGCAATTCAAAAACCAGCGTGCGTGATCGTGCGTGAATGCTACGAATTCATTCGTGAACGTGCGTGAGTGTGAGCAATTCTAAAACAGGCGTGCGTGATTGTGCGTGAATGACATTTTGAATTTGTGAGCGTGCGTGAGCGTGCGTGAAAACTCCCTCACGCGCACACCTCTAATTTGCGGTCTCATTTTGAGTTCACAGTGAACTCTGAGTAGGAATGGAAATCCCTTTGCTGTTATTCTGGGTACTCGTGCACTGACTTTGAGACATATATCTGAGTACGTTGACACAATGGTTAGATAAATATTACACAGAAAAAAAATATTGTTGATAATGCAATAAATCATACGAAACTAAGATATATAGCCAATATATTTTGCAATAAAAATATAGAAATATTACTATTTTTAAATTTAAATAAATTATAGTATTTACATATGAAGTTCGATTTTTATTATATTCTATAGAAAATTTATTATATTGGTATTATAAGGGTAAATATAATATTTTGTCTTTATTAATTTGATCTATTTTTAACATTTTATTATAATTTATTTAGCTTAGTTTCTTCTACGTTGTTTTTTTAAAGGAGGTTATTTTTAAATCATTATAATTTAATTGATGTCATGTAATTTAATATATTGTAATTTAATTTACTTTAGTTAATAAATAAAATAAATAACTTGTTATAATTTTTTTACATTTTAGATAGCAAATGGGGAGAATTAAATATATTAAAATTATATTTTCCAGTTTTTTTTTTACCATTACATTTTACCACTACACTTTGAACATTTTTTAAGTGTGTTAACTATCTTTGACAAAACAGTGTGTCATGGCCATGAGTAAGCATTTTTATTACGTTTGAAAAAACTATATTTATTTGATTATGAAAGTAAAATTGCTAAATGAATATTAGGTAGTTTTTATACCCTCCACCATAGGATGGGGGTATATTAACTTTGTCATTCCGTTTGTAACACATCGAAATATTGCTCTAAGACCCCATAAAGTATATATATTCTGGGTCGTGGTGAAATTCTGAGTCGATCTGAGCATGTCCGGCCGACCGTCCGTCCGTCTGTTGAAATCACGCTAACTTCCGAACGAAACAAGCTATCGAAATATGAAACTTGACACAAGTAGTTGTTATTGATGTAGATCGGATGGTATTGCAAATTGGCCATATCGGTCCACTTTTACGTATAGCCCCCATATAAACGGACCCCCAAATTTGGCTTGCGATTGCTCTAAGAGAAGCAAATTTCATCCGATCCGGCTGAAATGTGGTACATGGTGTTAGTATATGGTCTCTAACAACCATGCAAAAATTGTTCCACATCGGTCCATAATTATATATAGCCCCCATATAAACCGATCCCCCGATTTGTCTTACGGAGCCTCTAAGAGAAGCAAATTTCATTCGATCCGGCTGAAAGTAGGTACATGGTGTCAGCATAGGGTCTCTAATGACCATGCAAAAATTGATCCCCATCGTTCCATATTTATATATAGCCCCCATATAAACCGATCACCAGATTTGACCCCCGGAGCCTCTTGGAAGACCAAAATTTATCTGATTCAGTTGAAATTTTGTACGTGGTGTTAATCAGGGCTGTGGAGCCGGAGTCGGAGTCTGAAGATTTTGCTGGAGTCGGAGTCGTTAAAATTTTGCTCGACCCCGACTCCGGCTACACCAAATTTTTTAAAACACTTCACATTTTTGTAACTAAGCAAGTTTTTACGCAAATTAGTTTCCATTGCGTTATTCATTCGATCAATGTACATCATGATTGTAAATGAAAATCAACTTCCAATTACGGCTATCTTTTTATGTTTCCTAGAATCTTAGACTAGCAGATGGGCTGGATCGATCCATTTTAATGCCCATATCAATTTATTTGAAATATTTCGAACAATCTAAATTATTTTTTTTTTTAATTTTATTTTAAGGCCATATACATATGTGGAATATTGACAGAACATTTTTTCAAAGTTGTTTTTTATAGAAAATTTTATCAAAATGTTATTTCTATAAAAAGTTTTGTCAAAATTTTATTTCTATAAAAAATTTATTCAAAATTTTATTTCTATAGAAAATTGAGTCACAATTTTTTTTTCTATATAATATTTTGCAAAATTTTATTTCTATAGAAAATTTTGCAAACTATTTTTTCAAAATTTTATTTCTATTGATAATTTTATTTCTATAAAAATTTAAGTCAAAATTTTATTTGTATAGAAAATGTTGCCAAAATTTTATAGTAATATATTTTTTTATTAGAAAATTTGGTCAACATTTTATTTCTATAGAAAATTTTGTCAAAATTTTATTTCTATAGAAAATTTAGTCAAAATTTTATTTCTATAGAAAATTTAGTCGAAATTTTGTTTCTGTAAAATATTTTGCAGAATTTTATTTACTACCCAAAAATTTTTCTAAAATCTCGGGCGAATGAATCTTTCCACAGCCTTTAGTATAGATCTGGCTGAGAGAGATAACTCAATTTTGGGCTCTTTATTATATATATGGAGGCTATAATTATATAGCCCCCATATAAACCGATCCCAAGATTTGCCCTCCGGAGCCCCTTAGAAGAGCAAAATCCATCCGTTACGGTTGAAATTTGGTGTTAAAAAGATTTACGATACCACAACCCAATTAATTCGATTGTGGATGACAGTCTTTCGTAGAAGTTTCTACGCAATCCATGGTGGAGGGTACATAAGATTCGGCCTGGCCGAACTTACGGCCGTATATACTTGTTTCTTGTTGATTCTATTTTTATCAATACTGCAGACCTTTTAAAATATTTACATTGATTGCAACTGAGTCATTGAAAATGCAAATGAACCATTGAAAAGAAAATACCAAGTTATATATTTCAATACTAACGAAAGTACATTTTCCATAAGGAAAATAAAACTTTTTAAAAATATATATTTTTTTATTTTTTTTCGAACTATGTTAACATATAGCTTTGGATATTTTTTTGTGTGTTAATTATCTTTGTCAAAAGTGTGTTATAATTTCATGACCATGAATAAACTTTTTTTAAGTTTGATAAAACTATATTTATTTGATTAGAGGAGAAAAATTACTAACTACTCGTAAATATTAGGTAGCTATTTTTTTTATTCTATTGCAGGCCTTGTATAATATTTACATTTATTTCAATAAAAATGTAATTAAATTGTATATATTTGTTTTGTTTTTTATTTACAGAAACCAAAGACATTCTTCATGGCATCACTGGATTTTTTAAAGCTGGTGAATTGAGTGCTATTGTAGGACCCTCAGGTGCTGGGAAAAGTACCTGTTTGAATATACTTTCAGGATATACGTAATGTAACCTTCACATTATGAGAATGAAACATAAATTCATAAATTGCATTTATTTCTCGTTTTTCTTGCCTTCCTCCCGAAATTTGACCTTGTGACAATGTAGAACCTTTGGCTATAGCGGTGATGTAACTGTGAATGATGAACTACGTGATATTAAAGCCTTTAAACAAAATGTTGCATTTATAACCCAAGATACTAGTCTACAGCCCTATTTGACCGTCAAGGAGGCCATGCATTTTTCGGCAAATTTAAAAATAGGCGCACATATGAGTAAAAATGCCAAAAGGGAAAGGGTAAGGAAAAGTTGTTTTTATTGATGGATAATATAATAATTGAATGACATTTTCGAAATTTAGGTTAAAAAAATCCTGGAAGCTATTGGCATGTATGAAAATCGTCATACCAGAACGGGTAAACTGTCGGGTGGACAAAAAAAGAGATTATCAATTGCTTTGGAATTGGTCAATAATCCACCTGTGTTAATTCTAGACGAGCCTACAAGGTAACTATAATACAAGATTGTATAAAAAATTGAATTAAAACAACGCAGTACAAATGAAACCATTACTAACGGATGAATTTGAAGACTTTGATTACCATAGTTACGGTATGGTCACACTGGGCAAATATTTGACAGAGAAACCAGCCAACATTTTTAGCTCATATTGGATACATTACATCACTATACGAGTATTTCAAAAAAACTGTATCCAGATATTTCGAAAGTCCTCCTGGAAAAAAGTTTGACACTAGTTTTGGACAAATATTTGCTTAGTGTGACCATGCAATAATACGCAATTTATTGCGTATTATTCAGCCGCCTGGCTTGCGTTTTCGCCTTTATCGAAGAAAAACTGTAGAATATAGCATATTTTCTCGTTGCTAGTGTCCATCTTCTAACTTAAATCATCCAATCACAAAACTGACAAACAAAATATTTTTCTTCAACGCATCGAACGTATGCAAGGCTAGATATAGATAAATAACGCCATCTATCGGAAAAATAATACATTTTTTTTTACTACAAGATGTAATATTAGATGTAAGAATATTTCGAAAACACAAAACCATCAAAAATCTTCAAAAAATATACACTCAAAAAAATGTTTACTTGGATCCAAAGATTTTAACCTTCCCTTAAGGATTTTGGTATTGATTCCGAGCCAGACATTTTTTAGCGATCTGTCTGGCTTTAAATCTAGGATCAATAAAATTAAAATTAGGATATATGTAGATCACATTTTTCGAATTTTCTTTCTCTTTTCGTTGTATATTAATAAAGCTATTCTTCAAAATAAAAAATGTTTTCTAAATTCAAAAAAAAAAAAAAAAAAAAAAAACTTTAAACCAAAGATGCTAAATCCTCAAAACAAGTGTTAGCCTATTTTTGAAGCGATTTTATCTTAAATCTAGAGATTCAATATTTCAGTTAATTCAGTTAAGGACGGTTTCTTTAAATAAAAAAGAGGTTTCTTTACTTTAAAGAAAATTTGCCTTAGTTCAAAGACATACAGCTTTAAAGGAGGGCAAAATTTGTATCCTAAATTTATTAAAACAAAAATTTAAAGCAAAGATTATAACCTTTATTTGAATTAAAATTTCATTATTTTAAAAAAGTTTGTCCTTAATATTTTGTAAACGCCTCCTAAAATTTAGGCTACGAAATCTTTAATATCGCGTAAATATTTTTTAGTGTAGAAAAACCAATCTTTGACAAAATCAAATAAATTTTTTTAATGATTTTCTTACATAATAATTTACATTTTTTTAGCGGTCTAGATAGTTCTACCTCCAATCAGTGTATATCCCTGCTCAAGAAATTAGCTTTGGAAGGACGTACTGTGATATGTACCATACATCAGCCAAGTGCTTTGACATTTGAAATGTTTGATCATTTATATGCCATAGCCGGAGGAAGTTGCATATATTCGGGCGGTACGCAGAATTTGGTACCATTTTTAGCCGATGTTGGTTTAGAATGTCCTGAGTCATACAATCCTGCCGATTATTGTAAGTGAATGCAAAAAAATATATATATATATTTAAAACCGCTTAATAATAAAAATATGTTCCCATTGCAGTAATGGAGATAGCCACCGATGATTATGGTCCACAGAATGATAAATTAATAGACAGAATTGAAAATGGACGAAATAATAGCTATCGACAGACAAAGGCTGCCAGAGCTAAACAATTGGAGGCAATGCAAAAAATAGGTAAATATTTTAGAAAAAATATTTTTTAAAAAAAGGGATAAACTTTAACCCCCCATCTACAAAAAAAAAAATAAATAAAATAAATTTTAAGCTTACTATTCCCATATAAATTCGTTTGATAAACTGCCAATAAATTATTTTGTATATGAGCACAAGTTTCCAAAAAAATTAATCAGTATTTTTTTCTACAATTTAATATCTATTGCCGGTTCATTTAACTAATTCATTAATTCCTAATTAAATATTACTTTTATTATTAATTATTAATAGATTTTTATTTAACACAATTTTATATTTATAATTTCTATAAGTGTGTTTTTGGATAAAATAATAACGAAATTAAATTTAAAATTAATTTTCAATTCAAACATGATATTAATACAAAAAAAAATATTTTAGAAAAATATTTAAATAAAAATCAAAGGAAAAACTTGTAAGATTCTATTAAAAGAATATTTGATTAAACCAGCATTTTTTTTATTTTAATATCTAACGCCGATTCAATGAACTTATTAATTATTCCTAATTAAATATTATTTTGATTATTAATTTTTAATGGAGTTTTATTTAACACAATTTTATCGATAATTTTTCTGAGTGTTTTTGGATAAAATAATAACGAATTTAAATTTTCAATTCAAACATAATTTTAATAAAAAAAATTATTAATTGCCAATTCTGCATTAAATTTTGTATAATTGAATTTTATTGAAATAATTATTTTTTCTCGAGTATTTTTTCAATTACGAAATTGTTATCGATGCTTCTTTTGTGCATTCTCTATTGCAGACAAAATGATGGCTTCCGGTCTTATCACTCCCGTCACTGCTCCCGTACTCTCAACACCTATGACACAAACCAACAATTCAAATGGCCAATATGTAAATGGTCCCACCTCAGCTTCCGCCCATCCTTATCATTACCATCAACATCATCAGACTACCAACTATATCAGTCACCACAAACCATTGACACCCATAAAAGAAATGGCTTCTCGAATAGGAGATAGTCATGGTATTCTTAGTGACAGTACTAACGCAAAGGAAGATGGAGTTTCCACTGCCGAAAATGGATGTTGTCCATCGCATACTCAATCGAAAGGCTTATGCAAAAGTGAAAATATCTATGCCACACCATTCTATCGGCAATTGGGAATACTACTTCTAAGGACATTTTTAATACTGTGGCGTGACAAATCGTTGACCCTTATGAGATTCATTATACATCTGGTCACGGCATTGTTGATAGGATTTCTATACTATGGCATTGGTAATGAAGCAGAGAATGCCTTGAATAATTTCCGTTATTGTTTCTATTCGATTATGTTCATAATGTATTCGGCTTTCTCATCGATTTTAGTAAAATGTAAGTATTTCGCTGAATTAAAAAACTATTTTAATCTCCGATTAAAAATTATATTGACCCGATAAAAAATAACACATTGAGAACCCGACATTTCCATTTCTCAATAGGATCATGAAGTATTCACCCGTCTGTATTGTAATCACGCTATAGTCTTCAATAATGTAATCACGTTATATCGTTAATAATGTAATAACGCCTTATCATTTATTAATGTAATTACGATAGCTTTTCATAATGTAAGGAAGCTATTGCATTCTGTTATGGAGCTGTCGCATTGAAGGGAGATTTGTCTTACTTATAAAGGGTGGTTAATTTCAAGGGCCGATGTTGATTTTGAATAAAATACAAACTATTTAGGAAATTATTGTAATTTTATTTTATTATGATATATTGGTATTACTCAATTATGTATGGAACAAAATATCCGCTAAATGGGCGCCGCGACCTCGGTGGCACACCTCCATCCGATGGTCCAAATTTTCGATGACGCTGAGGCATAATGGAGGTTCTATGCCGTTAATGTGCCGAATTATCTCATCCTTTAGCTCTTGAATTGTTGCTGGCTTATCGACGTACACCTTTTCTTTCAAATAACCCTAAAGAAAAAAATCCAACGGTGTCAAATCACATGATCTTGGCGGCCAATTGACATCGCCATTACGTGAGATAACACGGCCATTGAATTTGTTGCGCAAAAGAGCCATTGTTTCGTTAGCTGTGTGGCAAGTGGCACCGTCCTGCTGAAACCACATATCGTCCACATCCATATCTTCCAATTCGGGCCATAAAAAGTTTGTTATCATTTCATGTTAGCGATCACCATTCACAGTAACTGCCTGACCGGCCTCATTTTGGAAAAAATACGGCCCGATGATGCCGCCAGCCCATAAACCGCACCAAACAGTCACTCTTGTGGGTGCATTGGTTTTTCGACAATCACTCTTGGATTCTCATTCGCCCAAATGCGGCAATTCTTTTTATTGACGAATCCACTGAGGTGAAAATGTGCCTCATCACTGAAGATGATTTTCTTCGAAAATTGATCATCCACATCATAATAAGTCTGGATGACTTTAACACGTTGTTGGATTGTGTATCTCTCCATGGTTCAAATTGAGTAAGTCTGAAATAGAGAAATGTCAAATAAAATTCGGAAAAAAACTTGGCGTTTAGGTGTGGTTCACATTCAACATCGGCCCTTACAATTTAACCACCCTTTACTACGTTCTCACTAGGCACGAAATCTCGCTATTAAGAACCAAAATCTCTTTACAAATCTCAAGTGTTCGGACTGGCAAAATAACGAGATTTCCTAGATTTGAGGATTTAACAGCTGTTTGTAAATATATCAATACAAACACAAGCCCGTATTTGGACACGCACACACACGTTCATCTACAAGGAAAATTTGGACAGGGTTGCAAAAAGCGCATTTTTAGCACTAAAACCATAGTTGTACAAGACAGTATAGGGGATTTTGAAAGTGATTTTGATGAAATCCTCTACAGCCAGCTGATATTTGCCTATTGCAAATCTACAGAGATCTAGGAGGATTTCGTGTCTAGTGCGAACGTAGTATTAGGCACACAAATTTCAAAGATTCATTCTTAAATTTAATGCAAAATTTTAAAAAATAATTAAAATTTTTTTATTTCAAACACTTTTGTTTATAATACTGTGTAAATTGCGTGCCCTAAAAATTAATTTGCATTATCACTCATATCAGGTCAGTATTCTTTCAGTGCATTCAAATTACTAAATGGGCCATACGGTCTAAAGGGCCGATTTGTCGTCAGTTTTACGATCAGATAAGTTTGTGAATTTGTATATAAAGCCAAGAAATAGCAGTCTGAAACCCATCGTTTAGTATACCGAACGTCCTAGAATTAAATTCTGAGTCGATTTACACCCAGAGAAGGAATATGATTACCTCAAACATGTTTTAAGAGCAAAATGATATTTTTGGGTGGTGACCATGTAACATGGTATTCGCAACCATGTTATTTCCTCGGAAATCATGTTTCGGCAAGCAGGTTATATTTGACGAGAAAATAACATTTTAGTGACAAACATGTTACATGGTCACCATACAAAAATAATATTTTGCTCTTGAAACATGTTTGAGATGATCATATTCCTTCTCTGTGTGTAGCGATGTCCGTCTGTCTGTCACCGATATGCTTATTATTGGCGGGTTTATAATCAGATCTTCTTCAAATTCCGTATATCTGTATATTTTAATAATCTCGGAAATCTTTGAAAATGTCAGTCAAATCGGCCCAGATTTAGTTCAAATTGGTTAAGATTAAGGATATATGGTAGCTCCCTTATGTATACGCCTGACTTTGGGAAATATGATAGAAAATTTCATAGTTTACACCCATTTTCAACAGGATTTTACTCCAATTGATTTTATTTTACATAAAGAAAAGATTTAAGATTCTACTCTTCTGAATTTGATCAAAATCGTTTCAGATTTAGATAAAGCACTAGTTATTCCTCCGAGTTAGGCAAAAATGGCCTAACGTCAGCTAAGATTTCCCAGACTTTCCACAGATTGTAGATATGTCTCAGGCTTGTGTAAATATCGATGTAGACAAATATCATCACAAACAAACAAACAAAAATTATGTTTTCCATGCATATGTTTTTTTTTTTCTAAACTGTGTTACGTTCCCGAGCATTTCGCTTTAGAGAGAGATTTAAATCGTCCTACTGAAAACATGAGTTTTAGATATGAACAATTCGCCGTAAATTTAGATGCCCGATACAAAACTTTTTCGCATCAAAGAATGCTTTTCGAATTTATTCTAAAAATATTAGATGAAGTTCACGTTTAGAAGATGAATTAAAAGAAATATTTGTTTTTTAAACTTCGATTGTGGTTTCAACGATTTTTGCCTCAAATGTTTACAATTCTGTGTTTTGTCAAAAGCCTTTGGCAACACGGAGTTTTCGGAAGATATGCATCGTCCAGATTATAAGTTTTTCCGGACGGAATATCTGTGTTTGTAAAGAATCTTACAGTGTGGCCAATCATTACGAATTCTCACCGATGACTAAATAATCCGTAAATGTGTTATCGATCCCATAAACATGCAGCAGTATCGATTATGCCTTCGGACTTAACTTATAAACTTATAGTCTGGACGCCGCATTATAGGTTTTTTTTTGTTTTATACGGGTAGCGCATAAATAAATAATAATATTAAAAATTTATAAATAAGCATTTTTTATTAAAACAATTTTTTTCTTTTTTTAGTTCCTCTAGAGTTTCCCATAGTCTCCCGTGAACATTTCAATCGATGGTATTCACTGAGAGCCTACTATGTAGCCATAACCTTAGCTGATATACCCATACAATTGCTGTGTACAACAGTGTATATCGTTATAACATACCTTTTAACGGACCAGCCTGGTGAAGTGTTTCGAGTGGTCTTATTTTGTGTCATTATCTTCCTAACCGCATTGGTGGGTCAAAGTATAGGTTTGGCTGTGGGAGCATCTTTAAATATAAAAGTGAGTATGAAGAAAATATTAGGAAAATTAACTTCTCTACACACTAAATTTTAATCGCAATAAAGATAGGAGAAGCTATGGAATAAAAATGTGTCATAAAACAAAAAAAACTAATATATTTAATAATAATGAAATATGAATATATTTATTATATGTTTTGTTAATTCAATATTATATAACTTTTTTCATTTTCACAGTTGGCTGCCATTTTGGGACCCTTCTTCATTTGTCCTTTCCTAACATTTTCGGGATTTTTTGTTCAAGAAAAACATGCTCCGGAATTTTTAAGATGGCTTTTTCAAACTTCATTCCTCAAGTACAGCCTAGAGGGTTCCGTAATGGCCATATTCGGATATGATCGTCCACGTTTGGAATGCCACGAAATGTATTGCCACTACTCAAGGCCACAAGTATTTCTAAAAGATATCGATATGCTGGACGCCAATTATCATATGGCCATAATATTTTTAGTTTCCGTATTTTTAGGTTTACGTATATTAGCATTTTATATAATGTCTTTTCGACTGCGATTGTTTAGATAAGAATGGAGATAGAATATTTACAATATTTAGGATAATAGACGAACGAGTATAATGGGGTTGTGATTAAGTTTATTGAGTAGAATATAAAGAATTTGAAGGCGGATTGCAATATACATATAATTCACTTCATTTTTTTCCAGAAATTTGAGTAGACTTAATCATAGTATATTGACATTAGTATTTTACTTAGGATAAACAATTAGTAAATATGTACATATGTTACTCAAATTATTTGTATATATTATAGACTATTGGTTCTATTCTTTTATGGTTCTTTCGATACCAAATACAAAAAAAAATAATGCAAATAAAAATAAAAATAAATTACAAGTCTAATATTGTGCATAAGTTTGGTAAGACATTCCAGGGAGTTTTAGTTCTTATGTATGTAACATGTATTTAATTTAATTGAATCGAAGAAGATAACATTTTGTATTATCCCCTAATAATTAGTAATTGTGCCAAAGTAATATTTTATGTTTAAAACTGTTTCTTTGTAAAATCTATTAAATCAATTTAATCTATGTAACTATGTAAACTAAAAATAATAATAAACATATTTAAATTAAAATTGAAATTAATTACAAAAGTTATTACAAAAAGTGGGGGAACACCAACTTTATGATATCATTATATATATTTGCCGATATATACAAGAAACAAGAGCTCCGATAATAATTTGTTGCTTAATTTAGGAATACAAATGAGCAAATTCGATTTTGGTTTCCGCTCGGGAAGAAGCACAAACACAGTCAAAGTAGACGGTAAGAAGCAACGTAAACGTTTTAGCATAAATGTTATAACATTTGATCACCTCTCTTACACCATACAGGTTGGCAAGAAAATAAAGCCCTAAATTTTTTTATTATTATTTATTTATCTTTTTTTTAATTTTATTAATCAAAAATAAAAATATCGGATATATGTTAGCATTCTATTAGCTTAGATTGGATACCTTTGGCACGAATCATGGCCTACAAACGACCGACAATGCCTTAACACACTGCACGAAAGTAGCTTTGTGGTACTTTTTGACCATTCTTGGCAAAGCACCGTTTTCAGATTATCGACACTTCGACTCTTTTTAGTGCCAATCTCTCTCTCAGACCCATGCTCCAGGCGCCAAAGGCCAAAGCATTGAAATCCAGAGATTTTGGCGGCCATTGTGCGGTAGAAATGAAGATAAGAAACTTTTTAAGCGTATTCTTGGTAGGGCTGTGGAGTCGATCAAATTTTGCTCGACTCCGACTCCAGCATTTTTCATCAGCTCGACACCGACTCCGGAGTCGACTCCGGGTAATATAACTAAATCTCACCGTAAGTGGATCGATATAAAGTATCGTATTTATTTATGTGTGCAAAAAAGGGTGATACGGTCAAAATTTGGTCAATATAAACTTGACGTATTTCTTTCAATTTTGTATTTAAAAAACCTGAACACACTTCATTTTGAAGGTGTGTGTGTGTGTAGAGTGTTGCTCCTATTTTGATTTTGGAATTCACTCTTCAGTTGTCAAATGCCGTCCAAGCAAGAAGAGCAGCGTATCAAAATTTTGCTCGCGCATCGCGAAAATCCGAGCTACTCGCACGCAAAGCTGGCAAAATCGCTAAAAGTTGCCAAATCAACCGTTACAAATGTAATTAAAGTGTTTGGGGAACGTTTGTCGACAGCCAGGAAGTCTGGATCGGGGGGAAATCGAAAACCGGAAGCCGCTGAGACGACAAAGAGAGTTGCCGGTAGTTTCAAGCGAAACCCTAACCTCTCTCTCCGAGATGCCGCAAATAAGCTGGGTGTATCGTCTACAACCGTGCATCGAGCCAAAAAACGAGCCGGACTATCGACTTACAAGAAGGTAGTGACTCCAAATCGCGATGATAAACAAAATACGACGGCCAAAGCGCGATCCCGGAGGCTGTACACGACGATGCTGCCGAAGTTTGACTGCGTGGTAATGGACGACGAAACCTACGTCAAAGCCGACTACAAGCAGCTTCCGGGACAGGAGTTTTATACGGCAAAAGGAAGGGGAAAGGTGGCAGATATTTTCAAGCACATAAAACTGTCAAAGTTCGCAAAGAAATATCTGGTTTGGCAAGCCATCTGTATCTGTGGCTTGAAAAGCAGCATTTTCATAGCTTCCGGGACTGTCAACCAAGAAATTTACGTGAAAGAGTGTTTGAATAAACGTCTGCTGCCTTTCCTGAAGAAACACGGATGTTCCGTACTGTTTTGGCCGGATTTGGCATCTTGCCATTACGGTAAAAAGGCCATGGAGTGGTACGCCGCCAACAACGTGCAGGTGATTCCCAAGGACAAGAACCCTCCCAACACGCCAGAGCTCCGCCCAATTGAGAAATACTGGGCTATTGTCAAGCGGAACCTAAAGAAGACCAAAAAAACTGCTAAGGACGAGCAGCAGTTCAAGCAAACTGGCTTTCTGCGGCGAAGAAGGTGGACAAGGTGGCTGTACAAAATCTGATGGCAGGTGTCAAGCGTGAGGCCCGGCAATTCGGATTTGGAAAAGCGAAAGCCTAACTGAATATTTTTCCTGAATTTTATACTAACTGAACTTGAAAAAGAAATTTAATTTGATTTTTTAAATAAACGATTTCACCGATTTACACGCGTTTTCCCTTGACCAAATTTTGACCTTATCACCCTTTAATTTCACATTAGATGCCAATTGAACTCTATATTTCAAATTTAGGGCAATGTTTAATAAATAAAGTAATGATATAAATACCCATCATAATATGAGAAAATACCAACAGTATATGTATTTGTGGACCAAAATTATTGATACTATCTCAAATCATTTAAATTTGTTGCGAGCTATATAAAGGTTTATATTCCCATATGCATGAATTTGAATCTGAATCGATTTAGACAAAATTGTATATACATCTACAAAATCTATGTACTTAAAATTTAAATCTAACTTTACGGGACGTAACACAATTTTAACAAAAAATAAAAATGCAAGGAAAGTTTAAAATCGGGCGGGTCGATTATAATATACTCTGCACAACTTTGTATTTAGATCTACATTTTGATAAAATCTCAAATCAGACTTCTACAAAATCTCGGGCAATATTTGGGAAATATTTATAATTGTTTAGACAATTTCGCAAAAAATGCATTTATGATTCATTCATTTAATTTAGTAATTTAGTCAAAATTTTATTTCTATAGAAATTCTTTTTCAAAATTTTATTTCTATAGATAATTTTGTCAACATTTTATTTCTATAGAAACTTTAGTCAAAATTTTATTTCTATAGAAATTTTTTTAAAAATTTTATTTCTATAGAAAATGTTGTCAAAATTTTATTTCTATAGAAAATGTTGTCAAAATTTTATTTCTATAGAAAATTTTGTCAAAATTTTATTTCTATAGAAAATTTTGTCAAAATTTTATTTCTATAGAAATTTTTTTCAAAATTGTATATCCATAGAAAATTTTTTCAAAAATTTTTTTTTTAAATTTTATTTCTATAGAAAATTTTTTTTAAATTTTATTTCTATAGAAATTTTTTTTTAAATTTTATTTCTATAGAAAATTTAGTCAAAATTTTATTTCTATAGAAATTTTTTTCAAAATTTTATTTCTATAGATAATTTTGTCAAAATTTTATATCTATAGAAAATTTTTTTCAAAATTTTATTTCCATAGAAAATTTTGTCAAAATTTTATTTCTATAGAAAATTTTGTCAACATTTTATTTCTATAGAAAATTTTTTCAAAATTTTATTTCTATAGAAAATTTTGTCAACATTTTATTTCTATAGAAAATTTTGTCAAAATTTTATTTCTATAGAATTTTTTTTCAAAATTTTATTTCTATAGAAAATGTTGTCAAAATTTTATTTCTATAGAAAATTTTTTCAAAATTTTATTTCGATAGAAAATTTTTTCAAAATGTTATATCTATAGAAATTTTTTTCAAAATTTTATTCCTATAGAAAATTTTTTTAAAATTTTATTTCTATAGAAAATTTTTTAAAATTTTATTTCTATAGAAAATGTTGTCAAAATTTTATTTCTATAGAAACATTTGTCAAAATTTTATTTCTATAGAAAATTTTGTCAAAATTTTATTTTTATTTCTATAGAAAATTTTGTCAAAATTTTATTTCTATAGAAAATTTTGTCAAAATTTTATTTCTATAGAAAATGTTGTCAAAATTTTATTTCTATAGAAAATTTTTTCAAAATTTTATTTCGATAGAAAATTTTTTCAAAATGTTATATCTATAGAAAATTTTTTCAAAATTTTATTCCTATAGAAAATTTTTTTAAAATTTTATTTCCATAGAAAATTTTTTAAAATTTTATTTCTATAAAAAATGTTGTCAAAATTTTATTTCTATAGAAACATTTGTCAAAATTTTATTTCTATAGAAAATTTTGTCAAAATTTTATTTTTATTTCTATAGAAAATTTTGTCAAAATTTTATTTTTATTTCTATAGAAAATTTTGTCAAAATTTTATTTCTATAGAAAATTTTGTCAAAATTTTATTTCTATAGAAAATTCTGTCAAAAATGTATTTCTATAGAAAATTTTGTCAAAATTTTATTTCTGTAGAAAATGTTGTCAAAATTTTATATCTATAGAAAATTTTGTCAAAATTTTATTTCTATAGAAAATTTTGTCAAAATTTTATTTCTATAGAAAATTTTGTCAAAATTTTATTTCTATAGAAAATTTTGTCAAAATTTTATTTCTATAAAAAATTTTTTCAAAATTGTATTTCAATAGAAATTGTTTTCAAAATTTTATTTCTATAGAAAATGTTTTTCAACATTTTATTTCTATAGAAAATGTTGTCAAATTTTTATTTCTATAGAAAATTTTGTCAACATTTCATTTCTGTAGAATTTTTTTTTTCAAAATTTTATTTCTACAGAAAATTTGGTCAAAATTTTATTTCTATAGAAAAAATTTGTCAAAATTTTATTTCAATAGAGAATTTTATCAAAATTTTATTTCTATGTTTTTTTTTCAGCGTAGTATAATGGAGATATTAAACTTGCTATTATTACGTGATAGTAGTTTTTTAAGTGTCCTTAATTATATGTGTATTTTTTCTAATAACTTTAATAAATGATCTTGATCTACCTCTTAACTATGGGCATTTGAAAGTACAATTAAATTAAAATTGTTATAGCAGAGAATAATAACTTTGAAATCATTTCTGTCTAAAGAACAAATTAAAATTCAGATTCATTTACATAATTATTTTTAATGGAGTTAATAATCTTCATATGAAAGAAAGTTATGCATTTATATAGAAATGAGTGCCGGTTTGAAACACTGTTGCTCACTCTACACTGAAACAAAAGCATTTCCGGTTCCAAAGATTTTGTCTTTAAACTAACAATACGGATAATACAACAAACGCTGTTTCAAAAACCCGGTTATTTAGATACCCTAGTATTAGCCTATATTTCAGGCATTTTACTTTAATCAATCTATTCCATATCTTTGTTCATTTAAAGATTACTTCTTTAAATAAAAAATACGTTTCTTTTGCCTTAACCTATAACTGGCGAGGTGAATATTTTTTTGCGAACTTTGGGACGTGGGGCGAATTTGACCCCCTCTTTTATATAAACAGTTTTTTCTATGAAAAATAGTTTTTTTGTATCATTATTAAATTTGTTGATTAGAACTCATCGTACTCTGAAAAAAATATTGTCGTAAGGCCAAAGATTTTATGTCCTTAAAATATGAATGCAAATTTTGCTCAGCTTAGAAGACGAATTTCTCTAATATAAAGTTTTTTGTCCTTGTCTAAAGGCGATAAACTTTTCAATGAAGTCGTATTATCCTTATAATTAAGTCATTTCACTTAAAAATGGGTATCATAACATGAAAGAAAAATGTTTGGGCTAAGGTCAACTTGACTTTAATAATTCAGAAAAATTCTTTAAAATTAATGAAATTGTCTTTAAATTTGTTGTCTTTTTGCATCTTGACTACACACAAAAAAATTTTTTTCTGATTCAATCACCAAATTAATTGATCCAATTAATTTTTTAATTGAAATGTCTTCAATCACGAAAATGATAGTATCAATCACAGTTTTAATTGGGCATAGAAAAAATTCTTGATTAAAAATTAATTGATTTTTTCAGCAAATTTCAATTATTTTTTTAATTGATTCAATTAAAAATTTAATTGATGTTGATTGCAAAACTCAATTAATTTATCAATTAAAAAAGGTAACTATTTTTAATTACTTTCTGAATTGGCTTAGAGTTTTTATTTGGATTAACAAATGATTGTTTGAAATACATTTTTAATTAAAAAATTTAAAAAAAAATCAGCACTTTTTTTAACTGAATTAGTCTTCCGAGTTTGATTAAAAAGTTAATTGTATCAATTATTTTTTTAATTAAAAATTTTAAAATCTTCCATCATTGACTTAATTAACTTAATGTTTCTATCATGATTAAAAAGTTAATTGTATCAATTAATTTATTAATTGAAAACATTTTCAACTTCAATTAACTTTTTAATTGGAAATATTTTGGTGATATTTTTTTCTGTGTACAAAGCAAAAAATCGTTCAAATATAGGTCACGATTTTCTACACTTTATTTTAAAGACGTTTTTTACTTGAAACATAGCATAATTTCTACTGGAAGTCGAGTCTGAATTTGGAAAATAAAGTTGTCGTTTACTCGTTTTTAAAGGACTTTGATATCATATGAAGAATAAAACGAAGAAAAAACGAAAAATTAAAATTTTCTTCTTAGAAATTTTCTTCCAGAACCCAAATTTAAAAAAGAATTCTGTCTTCAAAGTATCCTTACTTGTACTCTCCGCTTCTTTGGCTCGGAATCAATACCAAACTTGTTAAAGTAAAGACAAAATCTTTGGAACCGGACATGCTTGTTTTTCAGTGTATTTAACGAAAATAAAACGATATTACGAAATATTATATGTACCTTCAAAAATTAACATGCACTTTATTTCACACGTCTTATAGTGATTTTTCTATTAAATGAAATTTCTTTATTGTAAAGAAATTTCTTGTGTTTAGTTTGTACAATCATTCAAATTAGGTAAATATTATTTTTCCATTGTAGCAGAGCAAAAAAAAAACTTTATGTAAAATTATTTTAAAATGTAGTTTTTATACCCTCCACCATAGGATGGGGGGTATATTAACTTTGTCATTCCGTTTGTAACACATCGAAATATTGCTCTAAGACCGTGGTGAAATTCTGAGTCGATCTGAGCATGTCCGTCCGTCCGTCTGTTGAAATCACGCTAACTTCCGAACGAAACAAGCTATCGACTTGAAACTTGGCACTAGTAGTTGTTATTGATGTAGGTCGAATGGTATTGCAAATGGGCCATATCGGCCCACTTTCACGTATAGCCCCCATATAAACCAATCCCCAGATTTAGCTTGCGGAGCCTCTAAGAGAAGAAAATTTCATCCGATCCGGCTGAAATTTGGTACATGGTGCTAGTATATGGTCTCTAACAACCATGCAAAAATTGGTCCGTCCATAATTATATATAGCCCCCATATAAACCGATCCCCAAATTTGGCTTGCGGAGCCTCTAAGAGAAGCAAATTTTATCCGATCCGACTGAAATTTGGTACATGGTTAGGTTAGGTTAGGTTAGGTTATGTGGCAGCCCGATGTATCAGGCTCACTTAGACTATTCAGTCCATTGTGATACCACAGTGGTGAACTTCTCTCTTATCACTGAGTGCTGCCCGATTCCATGTTAAGCTCAATGACAAGGGACCTCCTTTTTATAGCCGAGTCCGAACGGCGTTCCACATTCCAGTAAAACCACTTAGAGAAGCTTTGAAACCCTCAGAAATGTCACCAGCATTACTGAGGTGGGATAATCCACCGCTGAAAAACTTTTTGGTGTTCGGTCGTAGCAGGAATCGAACCCACGACCTTGTGTATGCAAGGCAGGCATGCTAACCATTGCACCACGGTGGCTCCTATGGTGTTAGTATATGGTCTCTAATGACCATGCAAAAATTGGTCCACATCGGTCCATAATTATATATAGCCCCCATATAAACCGATCATCAGATTTGAACTCCGGAGCTTCTTGGAAGACCAAAATTCATCTGATTCAGTTTAAATTTGGTACGTGGTGTTAATATATGGCCTCAAACACCCATGAAAAAATTGGTCGAAATCGGTCCATAATTATATATAAGCCCCATTAAACCCAGATTTGACCTCCGGAGCCCCTTGGAGAAGCAAAACTCATCCGATTCGGTTGAAATTTGGTACGTGATGTTAGTATATGGTATCCAACAACCATGCAGGAATTGGCTCATATCAGTCCATAATTATATAGCTCCCATATAAACCGATCCCCAGATTTGACCTCCGGTGCCTTTTGGAGAAGCAAAATTCATCCGATCTGATTGAAATTTGGTACGTGGTGGTAGTATCATATCAGTCCATAATCATATATAGCCCCCATATAAACCGATCCCAAGATTTGGTTTTGGAGCCTCTTGGAAGAGCAAATTTCATCCGATTCACTTGAAATTTGGTACATTGTGCTAGTATATGGCCGTTAAAAACCATGCCTAGCTAGATCCATATCGGTCTATATAGCCCTCAGATAAATTGATCCCCATTCACACAAAAATTTGTCTATATCAAGTTCATAATTGTTTATAGCCCCCATATAGGCGACCCCCATATTTCAATTCTGGCTCTCTACGTATCTGCAAAAAGTCCATATCGATTCTTAATTATTTGTAGAATTACCTATACATAACTTTTTTGTTTGATATATACCACGTATGGACTAACTGACAATTTAGAAAAAGATGTTAAGAAGTTTTAAGATACCACAACCCAAGTAATTCGATTGTGGATGACAGTCTTTCGTAGAAGTTTCTACGCAATCCATGGTGGAGGGTACATAAGATTCGGCCTGGCCGAACTTACGGCCGTATATACTTGTTTTATTTTCGATTACAGTGAAACCCCTCAAAAGTGGATACCCACGGTCGCTAAATAATGTCCACATTTGGCAAATGTCCACTTATGAGAGGACGATTTTAATGTGTTGCTATAGCAAACGTGTCACGACAATTGTCCACTTTTGAGAGGTGTCCGGTTTTCAAAGTGCTGGACACTTGAGAGGTTTTACTGTATACCTATTTGAAGAAAAACACTACGCATATTCCTCAATTGATGTGTGAAAATTTCGAAGTAAAGCCGTCTCAATCACCACTTAAGAACAATCCTCTATATGAGGAGAAATAATAGAAGAGATTCAGCGTTTAACACTCAATCTCTGAGAATACTTTGGCCAATTTAGATTTTTGAGATTTTTCTCTATAGAACTTTGAGCTTTGTTCTAAAGTTAGGGGGATGATTGCAGAACATACCGGCTTTATTACAATGAACAATTTCAATTAAGATTGTGGTATCATAAAATCTCACTCAATTATCGAGTAAGAACGTCTCTCTCTCTCTCGAGAATAATCAAAACAATTACAATAAAAATTATTATTATAATTTTATAGTAAAGCTATACGCACAAGATTAAAGTCTTTTTTTTTTCAATAATCTTTTTAATCGTATTGGAATTCTAAATGATTTATAACCACTTACACTGAAAAAACAAGTTTACTCAGTTCCAAAAAAAAATTTTGGAAGTTCTTCTAAAGGCACAACTTTAAAATCACTTCCAAAAATGTCCACCCAAAGATGTTCTGATGATTATGATGATGATTAAATTTTTTATAACTCGCTTTTTCATATTTTTAATGGGAAATTTTAACTTTTTTGATTCAAATAGATTAAAAACAGAGTAAGAATTAATAAAATAGAACAAATTATTCAAATTTTGTCGATAAAAATGATGAATACATACAAGAAAATTTGCGAATTTTTGAAAAGACAAGCGTTAGAATGCACACCGAAAAAAGTGAATTGTTTTATAGGAAGAATGAACTACCTCGAACGAAAATTGAACTAAATTTTACTCCACATTTTGAGATTTCCACAAAGCGTTGTTCAAACCAGGAAATTTTAATGCCCTGTTGTACTTTTTAACTGCAGTTCACGAAATTACATCATCTCATAGAAGAAACAAGTAAGGAAAGTCTAAAGTCGGGCGGGGCCGACTATATTATACCCTGCACCACTTTGTAGATCTAAATTTTCGATACCATATCTTATCCGTCGACAGAATTTGATAGACTTTTACAAAATCTATAGACTCAAAATTTAAGTTGGCTAATGCACTAGGGTGGAACACAATTTTACTAAAAAAATATGGGAAACATTTAAATCTGAAGCAATTTTAAGGAAACTTCGCAAAAGTTTATTTATGATTTATCGCCCGATATATATGTATTAGAAGTTTAGGAAAATTAGAGTCATTTTTACAACTTTTCGACTAAGCAGTGGCGATTTAACAAAGAAAATTTTGGTATTTTGACCATTTTTGTCGAAATCAGAAAAACATATATATGGCAGCTATATCTAAATCTGAACCGATTTCAATCAAATTTGGCACACATGACTATATTAGTAATTGTACTCCTAGTGCAAAATTTCAACCAAATTGGGGTAAAACTCTGGCTTCTGGGGCCATATAAGTCCATATCGGGCGAAAGATATATATGGGAACTATATCTAAATCTGAACCGATTTCAATCAAATTTGGCACACATGACTATACTACCAATTGTACTCCTTGTGCAAAATTTCAAGCTAATCGGGATAAAACTCTAGCTTTTAGGACCATATTAGCCCATATCGGGCGAAAGATATATATGGGAACTATATCTAAATCTGAACCGATTTCAATCAAATTTTGCACACTTAACTGCACTACTAATTGTACTCCTAGTGCAAATTTCAACCAAATTCGGCCAAAAATCTGGCTTCTGGGGCCATATAAGTCCATATCGGGCGAAAGATATATATGGGAGCTTAATCTAAATCTGAACCGATTTCAATCAAATTTTGCACACTTGACTATACGACTAAGTGTTATGTTTGTACAAAATTTCAAGCAAATCGGTATAAAACTCTGGCTGCTGGGTCCATATTAGTGCATATCGGGCGAAAGATATATATGGGAGCTATATCTAAATCTGAACCGATTTCTTCCAAAATCAATAGGGTTCTATTCTGACCCAAATTAGGAACATGTGCCAAATTTGAAGGCGATTGGACTTAAATTGCGACCTAGACTTTGATCACAAAAATGTGTTCACAGACAGACGGACGGACAGACGGACATGGTTATATCGACTCAGGGACCCACCCTGAGCATTATTGCCAAAGACACCATGTGTCTATCTCGTCTCCTTCTGGGTGTTACAAACATATGCACTAACTTATAATACCCTGTTCCACAGTGTGGCGCAGGGTATAAAAATTAACTAAAAGTAAAGAAGAAAATCATTGGCGCCAAATCATAACCATTTTAACCACACAGTAGTTCATTCTTACTATTTTTGTGAATCGTACGAAAATCTTCTTTTGCTTTGATTCACATTGAACTTATGTGTATGGTCATTGAACTTTATACTCACGTTTATTTCATAAAAATTTTGAGGCATACTTAAAAAAATTAAGATTTCATTAAGCTGTGGAAAATTTCGATAAAAATAATAAATTTTAACTATAAGCAAATAAATTTTTTCCAATAAAAATAAGTTAAATTTAGCGTTAGTTTAACTACGGAAATTTTTTTCTGTGCATTAACAAAAAAAATAATAAAAATTATTTATTGGCAAAATATCACAAAATTTTTTAATTCACATTCAAAACACTGAATTCAGATCACATCCTAAAAAGTGATTCAAATTTCATTGCAACGGCTGTTGAAATGGTGGACATACATTACAAGCCCATGTTAAATTCCTCGCTTCTGCGCCAATTTTGCACCACTTCCGGATCCAAAAAGAACATTTTCACTACTTTTTTGGCGACAGGTTATAAACGAGAAAAGACAGTTTTTCAAAAAGTTTTCCAATCTGTGGCAGTACACGCAGAGAAGGAATATGATCACCTCAAACATGTTTCAAGAGCAAAATGTTATTTTTGTATGGTGACCATGTAACATGTTTGTCACTAAAATGTTATTTTCTCGTCAAATATAACCTGCTTGCCGAAATCAGGTACATGATTTCCGAGAAAATAACATGGTTGCGAAAACCATGTTACATCGTCACCACCCAAAAATAACATTTTGCTCTTAAAACATGTTTGAGGTGATCATATTCCTTCTCTGGGTGTAGTGAAATAGGCCGATATGATTTTAAGTCTGGTTCCTGTATCATTACCTGGTTTCTGTATCATTAGCATTTCAGAAACGCCAGCTCTGTATGTTTTACCATTTTAAGATTTACAGAGTTCCAAATTTTACCCCAAGAAAACATACTTCCTTCTGGGACGATATTTTAGACAAACGTTCTAAAAACGTTCTTCAAACTTTACGAGCAACTAAACCCGAATTTATGACTATGACTATGCTACGATTGTCCCTAAACTTTCCAACAAGATTTTTTGGCATCAAAATACTATTTTATTAGTCAAAAATTTCAATCCTCAGAAAAGAAAATACTTCTTTCAGTGTATCATCGATACAATTATTTTAAAGTCATTGCGATTACAATTAATAATCCGGTCATGTTCATTCAGTTTTAACATTTGCTAAATTGTGTCTTTGTTAATAGAGTTGCATGCTAGATGTTGATAAGTTCAAAACAAGCAGTTAAAAAATGATTACATTTGTGTGGTCTTATCAAAATTTTTCAAAATAAAAAAATCATTGCAAATGTTCTAGTATATATAGGCATTTGTGTAAGTAAGTAGGTTATTATCCCCTCTGGAAAAGATAGATGACTGGAAGTACTAATCTTCAATGCAATATAATTAAATTATTAAGTCGATCGATAGCTGTGGACATTTTGTTTTAAGCAAATCTAAGAAAATATAAAGCTTTAGTTGGAACTCTATCTCATCAATTTAACATTGACGTTGACAATGCGTTTAATCTGTAGTTTGTCCTGCAAAGAAAACTGATGAGGATTTGGAAGCCTGGAAAATTTCTCCGATGTCATCAGAAAAAAAAATCAACGAAAATTTATGAAAATGATTTATTAGAATATATTCATTTAAAAATCTATTTCCCCTTTGATAATGGTACTTTTCTACAGTTATCATTTCCCAACACATAGACATAGCTAAGCTGAAAATTTCATCGTGAGTACATTCCCAGCAAAAAAAATTTGGAAGTTCTTCCAAAGGCACAACTTTAAAAGCACTTCCAGAAGATGCACTCCCAGTGATGTTCTTTATTTTAACTACCCAGGAAGTTCTTCTAATTCAATTTTTTATAACTTGGTTTTTTCATACTTTCAAAGAGTAATTTTAACTTTTTTTGTTTCAAATACAGTCGACTCCGCTTTACTGAAACGTTAAAAATGCAGCCATTTAATTTCAGTTATCCGAAGTTTTTGCTAAAGCGGACTACGGATAACTGAAAAAAACTTCCAGTAATGCGAACTTCGGATAACTGAAAAAGTTTCAGTAAAGCGGACTCCGTATAACTGGAAAAAAATCCACTCAATTTCAGTTAACCGAACTTATGACCAATGCTATGTACATAAAATAATAAAAACAAGGTGTTGATTCCGTGTGTGTGCCATCTACAATTTTACCTTTCAGTTGATTTTATTTACAGAGTGATTTAAACTGTTTTGAAAGTGCCATCTTCACTTGAAATAAAGCGTTCTCAATACGGAGAAGAAAATGTACTCTCTCTCAATAGCGAGAATGTGGCATTTTCAGTAAAGCGAAGTCATACTAATGTGACGAAACTCATTTGAACACAAAAAACTTTTCAGTAATCCGATTTTTTCAGTTAAGCGGAGTTTCACTAAAGCGGAGTAATTTAAATGAAATGGACAGAAAAAACAACTGGGGAATGCGATCGATTTCAGTTATCCGAGGTTTTTCAGTAAAGCGCATTGCGCTAAAGCGGAGTCGACTGTAGGTTAAAAACAGAGTAAGAAGTCATAAAATGGTACAAATCATTTAAATTTTGTCGAAAAAAATGCTAAACCCAATCTGAAAAAATTGTGAATTTTTGAAAATATTTGAGGTCAAACGTTTCCAACAAGCGTTAGAATCCATTAAAAATTAAAAAAATTATTTATTTAAAAAAATATCACAGAATTTTTTAATTTACATCCAAAACATTGCATTCAGATCACACCTAAAGAAGTGATGCAAATTCTGTGCAACGGCTGTTGAAATGGAGGACTCCGTCCTATGACAAGCCTATGTTAAATTCATCGCTTCTGCGTCAATTTTGGATCCAAAAAGAACATTTTCATTAATTTTTTGCTGGGTTATTAAATATCACTCGTAGAGCTTCTTGGTTATTTTTGCGAAAATTTCTTAAACAAAAACAAAATTATTTCACCCGTGACAATGTCCTTCTATTCACAGATCATTGCCGTGACCAGGATTCGAACCTGGGTTACTACGGCCACAACGTAGGGTCCTAACCACTAGACGATCACGGCTATGTGAAATCTTAAATTAAAGCTAACTTACCAGTCAATTCAATTTTGGCCATACAAGAAACATGTCCAAGAAAATGAGGTGGGGCTTTGGCTTGAATAAAGCAGGTTTGAAATGCAATCGAGCAAGTCATTATTCGCATTTACTTCTTTGTTGCTCTAAATAAAACTGAAAGGGAAAACTAAATTGAAAAGTATTTTCAGTTTTTTTTTTTTGTTAATTGAATTTAGCTAACAATTTCACATAGCCGTGATCGTCTAGTGGTTAGGACCCTACGTTGTGGCCGTAGTAACCCAGGTTCGAATCCTGGTCACGGCAATGATTCAAACTTGAAAAAAATCATTGTCACGGGTGAAATTAATAGTTTTTGTTTTTATATTTTTATTTTATTCTATGTTTTTCAATTTTATGGAATTTATTCATAGAACATATGAATAAATTAAATACTAAAAATATTCATTTTTCATTGAATTAATTAAATTATTTTCAAACCCATTAATAAAGTGAAATTAATATGATTTATTAATCAGCTTAGGGGAATAATCTATGCACTGAAAAAATATGGTTTAAACATTTTGAGTCTATAAATTACGATTTTTTCTTAGCATAGAAGGCAAAATTTCCCGTTACTTATATTTAAACAAAAGAGCAAAGAAGACTTTCGTATATGCAAAAAAACTTTGCTTGGATTTAAAGATTTTAATTTTTAATTTTTTTGGTATTGATTCCGATTTTTTTAATTCTGAAAATACCAATAAAAATTGAATCAACTATGAAACCTTCTCAAAACAAATCTTGGCCTCTATTTGAAACAATATTGCACTCAAAAAAAGTGAACTACCTATTTCACTAAAACCAACTTAACTTTATTTTAGTTCATGGAATTATTATGTTTGGATAAATTTTCCTTTACTGCCATAATTTTTTGCGTACGATAGTTAAATGAACTAAAGAATAGAAAAAAACAAGTAACGAAAGTCTAAAGCCGGGCGAGGCCTATATATTATACCCTGCACCACTTTGTAGATCTAAATTTTCGATACCATATCACATCCGTCAAATATGTTGGGGGCTATATATAAATGTTTGTCCCAAATACATACGTTTAAATATCACACGATCTGGACAGAATTTGATAAACTTCTACAAAATCTATAGACTCAAAATTCGGCTAATGCACTAAGGTGGAACACAATGTTAGTAAAAAAATATGGGAAACATTTAAATCTGAAACAATTTTAAGGAAACTTTGCAAAAGTTTATTTATGATTTATCGCTCGATATATATGTATTAGAAGTTTAGGAAAATTAGAGTCATTTTTACAACTTTTCGACTAAGCAGTGGCGATTTTACAAGGAAAATGTTGGTATTTTGACCATTTTGGTCGAAATCAGAAAAACATATATATGGGAGCTATATCTAAATCTGAACCGATTTCAATCAAATTTAGCACGCATAGCTACAGTGCTAATTCTACTCCCTGTGCAAAATTTCAACTAAATCGGAGTTAAAAATTGGTCTCTGTGGTCATATGAGTGTAAATCGGGCGAAAGCTATATATGGGAGATATATCTAAATCTGAACCGATTTCAACCAAATTCGGCACGCATAGCTACAATGCTAATTCTACTCCCTGTGGAAAATTTCAACTAAATCGAACCAAAAAATTGGCCTCTGTGGTCATATGAGTGTAACTCGGGCGAAAGCTATATATGGGAGCTATATCTAAATCTGAACCGATTTCAACCAAATTTGGCACGCATAGCTACAATGCTAATTCTACTCCCTGTGCAAAATTTCAACTAAATAGGATCAAAAAATTGGCCTCTGTGGTCATATGAATGTAAATCGGGCGAAAGCTATATATGGAAGCTATATCTAAATCTGAACCGATTTCAACCAAATTCGGCACGCATAGCTACAATGCTAATTCTACTCCCTGTGGAAAATTTCAACTAAATCGAACCAAAAAATTGGCCTCTGTGGTCATATGAGTGTAAATCGGGCGAAAGCTATATATGGGAGCTATATCTAAATCTGAACCGATTTCAACCAAATTTGGCACGCATAGCTACAATACTAATTCTAATCCCTGTGCAAAATTTCAACTAAATCGGAGTTAAAAATTGGCCTCTGTGGTCATATGAGTGTAAATCGGGCGAAAGCTATATATGGGAGCTATATCTAAATCTGAACCGATTACAATAAAATTTGGCACACTTGACTACGCTACTAATTGTACTCCTAGTGCAAAATTTCAACCAAATTGGGGTAAAACTCTGGCTTCTGGGACCATATTAGTCCATATCGGGCGAAAGATATATATGGGAACTATATCTAAACCTGAACCGATTTCAACCAAATTTGGCACGCATAGCTACAATGCTAAATCTACTCCCTGTGCAAAATTTCAACCAAATTGGGCCAAAACTCTGGCTTTTAGGACCATATTAGTCCATATCGGGCGAAAGATATATATAGGAGCTATATCTAAATCTGAACCGATTTCAATCAAATTTTGCACACTTGACTATACTACTAATTGTACTTCTAGTGCAAAATTTCAACCAAATTCGGCCAAAAATCTGGCTTCTAGGGCCATATAAGTCCATATCGGGCGAAAGATATATATGGGAGCTTTATCTAAATCTGAACCGATTTCAATCAAATTTTGCACACTTGACTATACAAGTAAGTGTTATTTTTGTACAAAATTTCAAGCAAATCGGTATAAAACTCTGGCTGCTGGGTCCATATTAGTGCATATCGGGCGAAAGATATATATGGGAGCTATATCTAAATCTGAACCGATTTCTTCCAAAATCAATAGGGTTCTATTCTGACCCAAATTAGGAACATGTGCCAAATTTGAAGGCGATTGGACTTAAATTGCGACCTAGACTTTGATCACAAAAATGTGTTCACAGACAGACGGACGGACAGACGGACATGGTTATATCGACTCAGGGACCCACCCTGAGCATTATTGCCAAAGACACCATGTGTCTATCTCGTCTCCTTCTGGGTGTTACAAACATATGCACTAACTTATAATACCCTGTTCCACAGTGTGGCGCAGGGTATAAAGATAACTATATTTTTAATCAAGATAAAATCATTAAGTTAACTAAGTCAGTGATTGAACGTTTTTTAATTTTTAATTAAAAAATTTGTTGATACAATTAACTTTTTAATCAAACTCGGAAGACTAAGTCAGTTAAAAAAGTGATGGCTTTTATTAATTTTTAAATTTATTTATTTTTTAATAAAACTAAAGACACAAAGTCAGATAAGAAAGTAAAAAAAATATAGTTAAGTTTCTAATTCAAAAAATTAATTGAGCTTTGCAATAAACATCAATTACATTTTTAATTGAATCAATTAAATAATTAATTGAAATTTTCAAATCAAATTTAATTAATTTAATTTTTTAATCAAATATTTTTATGCCCAATTAAAACTGTGATTGATTATTTTCGTGATTGAAGACTTTTCATTTAAAAAAATAATTGGATCAATTCATTTCGTGATTGAAATTATTGGGTCAATGATCGCAAATAAACATTAGCCCACTTGCATTCATGTTACTTTCACTAGATACTCAAAAGAAATCCAAGCAATTGAGCAACGAAAACATAAAGCCATTCATGAATATCTCAAAGATACAAATACTAGTTTGTGACTCAAATTGCAACAAATTCAGCGTTCTACACTTTAAATCTATTATTGTTAATAGTTTTGCAAATAAAACGAGTATTTAACTTTTTTTCAATTCAAAATCTAGTTTTTTTCCGGATGTTTTTAATTTTCATTATGATAAAATATAATTGATGTTCCTGACTGGTGAGTTCGATTTCTAAGATCGTAGAGCATATTTAACTCTCTACATATATAGAGAGTACATTACCTCCTTTTTGGGCAATTGCACTCAGTTAATCAGTTGAGTGCAATGAAACTCAGTACCAACAACAACAACATTGACTAAGATTACTAAACAAACGCGTTTAATCGTTGGAGCGTCATAGGGGAAACTTGTTCAGCATGAGTTGAGAATTCAATTAAATTCACTTGAGTTCAGTTTGCATTGAGGAGCCACCGTGATCGGTTGAAAGCGTGCATTTATTGTGTTAATTTTCTTTCGTTTGTTTTGCTAAATTTGCCATATTTTGGTGTAGATAAGTCTACGAGGTTCGGTTACTTTCTTGTCTTGGATTTTTTTTTTTCGAATTGTCTTTTTTTCTTTTGCAAAAATAAAATTGCCATTTATTGGTTATTGGCTTTGTATGAACTGTTATTGTCAAGGGTCATTGAAATCAACCACTTGAAGTTTATCTAAACCCCCAGAAAGTGCAAACAAAATTCAAACCAATTAACAATAAATATATATGAGTGAAATTAATTTAGTTTATGTTTGACAAAGAGACGTCTACGATGGCTTCAATTAATTAAATCTACTAAGAGGTCGACAAATTTAAAAAGAAAAAATGCAAATTATTTAGGAATAAAAAAAATTAAATAAAACTAATTAGTGTTTATATAAATTTTTAAAATAAAAACAAAAGAAAACCAATTTAAAGGGCTGAATTCGGACTGAGTCAACTATGAAATAGCCTTAAGCCAATCTATTTAATTAGTTCCTCCACATTTAAGGCGTTTGGAATATAAAATAATAAGTTCGACCGAATTTGAAGACTGCGACTTAAATAAAATAAAATGAAATCGGGAAGCAATATGACCATCATAGGAGCTATCATTAAGAATGACTTGGCCGATAAATTTTCATAATTTTAAATCAAAAAAAAAATTAAATCAAAGGACAAATACTTTCCCCCGAACGAAATTTTAGGAAAAACGAAATTCCCCTTTATTATAAAGTATTTTCTTTAAAAAGCAAATAAACCTGAATTAATAGCAAACATTACAACGATTTCCTCCAATCTCTTTTATTTACCTTTAAGTAACGTCAAAAGGAAACTTCGTTTATATAAAATTTCGTTTCTCAGAAAAAACAAAAACTCTTCCGTCTATGACATACAAGAGCAAATAGGCGAAATCGCACCGAAAAGATGTTTTGACTGTATGAAATTTCCAAATAATGATAACCGTCTGGAGTGGAAATTCAATATACAGTTAATTTAAAACAATGCAGACTTCGAGCTTACACAGAAAAAAATATCACCAAAATATTCCTAAGGCGACCTTTTAAAAGCTATAATAAATTTTTTCAAAAATCAAAAACATAAAATTCAAAAAAATTCATGAAATCTTTATTTGAATCGTTAGTATGGTTATACACCCAGAGAAGGAATATGATACTCTTAAACATACCAGCAAAAAAAAAATGGAAGTTCTTCCAAAGGTACAACTTTAAAACCACTTCCAGGAAGTTCTTCTACTTCAATTTTTTATAACTCGCTTTTTTCATATTTTTAATGGGTAATTTTAACTTCGTTTTGTTTCAAATAGAGTAAAAATTAATAAAATGGAACAAATTATTCAAATTTTCTCGATAAAAATGCTATTGTTGTTTTTTTCCTTTGCATTGTACGATGGATAATTTGTTTCAAATGCCTCACACTGAAATTATTTTGTAAAATGGAACAGTGGAAGATATTGAAGTATTTGTTTAAAAAGAATAATGAAAAAATTGTGTCAACTATGCTAGGCGAGTGTGAATTCATAATACCGAGGAAACGGTTGTCGATGGCATAGGTTAAAGTGGCAAACCGATTTAGTTTGAGGCTCACTTAGACTATTCGGTCCATTGTGATGTCGATGGCATAGGTACTAAGGGAGTTTTTGTGAAGGACCCAAACTCCGTAATTCTGTTCGGTCGGTGATAAGTCCCCGGTGTAACAAAGAAAAACACATTGTTTTGTCAAAATTCGTTTTTATTATTCAAAATAGTTCCCTTCAAGAGCGATACAACGATTATAACCACCATCCAATTTTTTGATACCATTTTGGTAGTACTCCTTCGGTTTTGTCTCATAATAGGCCTCAGTTTCGGCGATCACCTCTTCATTGCAGCCAAATTTTTTCCCTGCGAGCATCCTTTTGAGGTCTGAGAACAGGAAAAAGTCGCTGGGGAAGCAATTCGAAGCCCAATTCATGAATTTTTACCATCGTTCTCAATGACTTGTTGCACCGTGCGTTGTGTTGGTGTAACAACACTTTTTTCTTCTTCATATGGGGCCGTTTTGCCGCGATTTCGAGCTTCAAACGCTCTAATAACGCCATATAATAGTCACTATCGATGGTTTTTCCCTTCTCAAGATAATCGATAAAAATTATTCCATGCGCATCACAAAAAACAGAGGCCATTACTTTGCCAGCGGACTTTTGAGTCTTTCCACGCTTCGGAGACGGTTCACCGGTCGCTGTCCACTCAGCCGACTGTCGATTGGACTCAGGAGTGTAGTGATGGAGCCATGTTTCATCCATTGTCACATATCGACGGAAAAACTCGGGTGTATTACGAGTTAACAGCTGCAAACACCGCTCAGAATCATCAACACGTTGTTGTTTTTGGTCAAATGTGAGCTCGCGCGGCACCCATTTTGCACAGAGCTTCCGCATATCCAAATATTGATGAGTGATATGACCAACAGGTTCCTTTGATATCTTTAAGGCCTCTGCTATCTCAATCAACTTCATTTTACGGTCATTCAAAATTATTTTGTGGATTTTTTTTGATGTTTTCGTCGGTAACAACCTCTTTCGGGCGTCCACTGCGTTCACCGTCCTCCGTGCTCATTTCACCACGCTTGAATTTTGCATACCAATCAATTATTGTGGATTTCAGGAAACTCATTATCAAGCCAAGTTTTTGCTTCCACCGTATTTTCCCCTTCAGAAAACAGTATTTTATCAAAACACGAAATTCCTTTTTTTCCATTTTTTCGCAATAACAAAAGTTGCTTCACAAAAGACGCTCTATCTCACAAACTAATTGACTTACAGACGTCAAATTATTACACGAATCATTTGAAGATGGGTACTATATAAAAATAATATGAATTTAATACTAGCGACGCCATCTATGTGTCAGACCGGGGACTTATCGGCCAACCCGTTATATTCTATAGCAATTGCGAAAAGGTCCAACGTTTCAGACAAGTGTTAGAATGCATAAAATATATTTTACAAAAAATATTTATTTGGCAAAATATCACAAAATTTTTTTAGTTCACATCCAAAACACTGAATTCGCATCACACTCTAAAAAGTGATTCAAAATCAGTGCAACGGCTGTTGAAATGGTGGACATCCGTCCTATGACAAATCCATGTTAAATTCATCGCTTTTGCGCCAATTTTGCACCACTTCCGGATCCAAAAGAAACATTTTCATTAATTTTTGGCGACATTTTGTTTCGTTGGTATGTTTTAGAGCCAAATTTTATTTTTGGACGTAATATGTTTGTCGCAATCAAAAACGTTTAATTTACACACAAAAAAATTCTGATTGAATCACGAAATTAATTGATCCAATTAATTGTTTAATTGAAATGTCTTCAATCACAGAAATGATAGTATCAATTATAAAATTAATTGGTACTATTAATTTTTGTGATTGATTTTTGTTTCAATTAAAAAATTTGTTGAATCAATTAAATTTTTAAATGAATATTTTTTAAAACTCAAATAAAATTTTAATTGGAAAATTTTTCGTGAAATGTTTTTCTGTGTATAGGCATTCTTCAGATAGATCTCTATGTATTGCGAACGTAGAATCCAACTATAATACCCACATCCTCGGTAGAGGTAAAGTTCAACAAATTAAACAAATATATACATATACAAGACCAAATTAAAAGCCCCTCCTATTGAAATAGAAAGTTATAGTGAGATACTTGTACATTTTTTGTAAAACCAAAATATATATACAAATATGCAAATAATTGCTTGCAATCTAAAAAAGTGAAATAAAAATATAATTGTTATTGATGTAAACTTTGTGACAATACAAACAATGCCTGATAACGTAGATCAATTTCATTTAACAAACACAATCAATCCAACACCTAAAATAGTCAGCAATGGAATCATCCAACACAACCGCAACCATTCACCGCCACCACATACTACTTCAGATGCCGAAACGACAACTTTTCTTACAACAAATAAAATCGATTTGAGATTGCACTTTAGCAATATAAATTATGTTCATAAACAAAGTAAGTACATAATAGTTTTTCAATTTATTGTTTTCATCGTTTTGTTTTATTTTTTATATATGTATGTATTCAACATTTGAGAAAATACGTGACAAAAATGTTTATAAGAAATATGTACATATGGGAAAAAATTAAAAATATTTAACGAATCACCTGGTGTATTTCCAATAAAATGGTTACTTCTAAGCGGAGTGCTTTATCTGGGGATACAAAAGTCGTAAATCCACATGGGAACTAATTGATTTTCAGTTAATCGAGGTTACCTTCTGCTGTTTGTAACTTCAAGTAATCGACTTTAGTTTTCTAATCCAACTAATCAAATTGCATGTTGGACATAAACAACTAATTGTAACTTGCTGTTGACCTAAATCAACAAATCGACTTTTGGTATATACCGAAAAAAAGTAAAAGAAGAATAAACTACCTCGTGCGAAAATTGCACTAAATTGTACTCCACATTTTGAGACTTTCACAAAGCGTTGTCAAAACCATGAAAATTGAATGCCCTGTTGTACTTTTTACAGTTCACGAAATTTAACCCCCCTCATAGAAGAAAAAATGAACTAAAAGTAAAGAAGGAAAGCATTAGCGCGAGAAAGGGGTTATTTCCCGGGAATGGGATCACTGTTGCCACTCGAGCCTAAAATAATCTACCAAAATCTGGAGAAAATTTTACCAAAAAACTACCAAACAAAAAAATTTTATTTTGTCAAAATTTTATTTCTATAGAAAATGTTGTCAAAATTGTTTTTCTATAGAAAATTTTATCAAAATTTTATTTCTATAGAAATTTTTGTCAAAATTGTATTTTTATAGAAAATTTTGTCAAAATTTTATTCCTATAGAAAATTTTGTCAAAATTTTATTTCTAAAAAAAAAATTTGTCAAAGTTTTATTTCTATAGAATTCTTTGTCAAAGTTTTATTTCTATAGAAAATTTTGTCAAAATTTTATTTCTATAGAAAATTTTGTCAAAATTTTATTTCTATAGAAAATTTTGTCAAAATTTTATTTCGGTAGAAAATTTTGTCAAAATTTTATTTCGGTAGAAAATTTTGTCAATATTTTATTTCGATAGAAAATTTTGTCAAAATTTTATTTCTATAGAAAATTTTGTCAAAATTTAATTTCTATAGAAAATTTTGTCAAAATTTAATTTCTATAGAAAATTTTGTCAAAATTTAATTTCTATAGAAAATTTTGTCAAAATTTTATTTCTATAGAAAATTTTGTCAAAATTTTATTTCTATAGAACATTTTGTCAAAATTTTATTTCTATAGAAGATTTTGTCAAAATTTTATTTCTATATAAAATTTTGTCAAAATTTTATTTCTATAGAAAATATTGTCAAAATTTTATTTCTATAGAAATTTTTGTCAAAATTGTATTTCTTTAGAAAATTTTGTCACAATTTTATTTCTATAGAAATTTTTTATAGAAATTTGTGTCAAAATTTTATTTCTATAGAAAATTTTGTCAAAATTTTATTTCTATAGAAAAGTTTGTCAAAATTTTATTTCTAAAGAAAATTTTGTCTAAATTTTATTTCTATAGAAAATTTGTCAAAATTTTATTTCTATAGAAAATTTTGTCAAAAGTTTATTTCTATAGGAAATTTTGTCAAAATTTTATTTCTATAGAAAATTTTGTCAAAATTTTATTTCTACAGAAAATTTTGCCAGCATTTTATTTCTATAAAATATTTTGTCAAAATTTTATTTTTATAAAAAATTTTGCCAAAATTTTATTTCTATAGAAAGTTATGTCGAACATTTTATTTCTATAGAAAATTTTGTCAAAATTTTATTTCTATAGAAAATTTTGTCAAACATTTTATTTCTACAGAAAAATTTTCAACATTTTTTTCTACAGAAAATTTTATTTCTATACAATATTTTGTCAAAATTTTATGTTTAAAGAATTTTTCTTATATCTATAGAAAATTTTGTCAAAATGTTTTTTCTATGGAAAATGTTGTCAAAATTTTATATCAATAGAAAATTTTATATCTATATTCTACAGAAAATTTGTTTGTATTTCTACAGAAAATTTGTGAATGGAATGGGAATGGAAATAGTCCGGGAAAAAACTCCAGATCATGACCATTTTAACCATACTGTAGTTCATTCTTACTATTTTAGGGAATCGTACGAACATTTTCTTCTGCTTTATTTCATATTGAACTTATGAGTACGATCATTGAACTTTATATCTACGTTGAGGAGACATGCTAAGCAACAGTAAGATTTCACTAAGCTGTGGAAAATTTCGAAGAAAATAATAAAATTTAACTACAAACAAGTTAGCGTTATTTTAACTACGGATTTTTCTCTGGGTAGGGCAATCTCACCTAATCAAACCTATTTTTAAGACTTAAAGGAGTATCTACGGTGGCATTACTCAGGCGGATACAGTGTTACCCTTCTGCCACTTTCGTGGCAAATTTACCACTTTTTTCAAGAGCTGATAAATTTGTGATAAATTTGTTGTGCCTCTAAATGTGATACTTTTTTAATATTTTGCGCCATTTTTGTCATACTGTGCCACTTTTTATTACATTTATTTATACCATAATATATTTTACACATTTCGATGGAAAATAGTACTAAGATTACAGATATGATTGGATTCTTAATAAATAATTGCGTTCACAAATCGAACATCATATTTTGTGAGCAATTTTTCTTTTTTACCATAATATTATCAGTGTATAGAAATTTTCTATAGTAGACAAAAAAAAAAAAATAAAAAAAAAAAAACAAACAATTATTTCACTAAGAAACATATGAAAACGTGTGCCACATTTTTAAATCGAGTGCACCACCTTTTATGACTTGTGGCACTTTTTGTGCCACTTTTTCTATTGCGAACACAGGTTCCGTCCAGAAATAACATTTTGCTCTTAAAACATGTTTGAGGTGATCACATTCCTTCTTTGGATCCACCAGTACTATGGTACAAGATGTAATAAGTTTGGGAATTTGTATGTTACGCCAAGAAGCAATGGTCTTAGAATTAAATTGTGAGTCGATTTATTGATGTCCGTCTGTCTGTCTGTTCATTTATTTTTTTGTGCCAAGTACAACTCGCACCTTTAGTATGATCGTCCCAAAATTGGGCACAGAGTCTTACTTTGGTTCAAAGACAATCGCTATTGATCGGTTCAGATTTAGATATAGCTTCCACATATATTTCTCACCGATCTGGTCATAATTGACGTGTTTATCAACCGATATTCCTCAAATTTTGTACACCATAATAGTTTATAATATCAGGTAAATCGGTTCAGATTTAGATATGCTCCGACATATATCTTACGTCCGATTTCGATCATATGGGCACAGCGGCCAAAGTTTTACTCCGATTTACTTGATATTTAGCACATTGAGTAGCATAAACATTCTAGCGATGTATGCTAAATTTGGTTGAAATCAGTTCAGATTTGGATATAGCTCCCATATATATCTTGAGCCTGAATTGGATTCATATGACGGCCAGGTGTTTCAATTAATAATTGTTATGATGGAAACTTTCATATTTTACACCTATTTTCAGCGGTTGGTAGAATTCTACCAAAAATGGTAGATTTTTACTGTTTGGTTAATTGATAGAAGACTTGATGTTTTGGTAGATTTTGACATATATTCCTCTCCAACTAAGAGGTACTTCACAAGTTTTGAGAAAAATTTTTATATAAATAAAAGTTTAACCAAATTTTCTAAAGAAATACAATTTGACAACTTTTTCTATAGAAATACAATTTGACAAAATTTCTATAGAAATAAAATTTTGATAAAATTTTCTATAGAAATAAAATTTTGACAAAATTTTCTATAAAAATAAAATTACGACAAAATTGTCTATACCAATAAAATTTTAACAAAATTTTCTATAGAAATAAAATTTTGACAAAATTTTCTATAGAAATAAAATTTTGACAAGATTTTCTATGGAAATAAAATTCTGACAGTTTTCTACAGAAACAACATTTTTTTAGCAATAAACATTTAAACAAAATTTTCTATAGAAAACACAATTTGGCAAAATTTTCTATAGAAATGATATTTTGGCAAAATTTTCTATAGAAATGATATTTTGACAAAATTTTCTATGGAAATAAAATTTTGACAAAGTTTTCTACAGAAATAAAATTTTGACAAAATTTTCTTAGCAATAAAAATTTTAACAAAATTTTCTATAGAAAACACATTTTGGCAAAATTTTCTATAGAAATAACATTTTGACAAAATTTTCTATAGAAATAAAATTTTGACAAAATGTTCTATAGAAATAAAATTTTAACAAAATTTTCTATAGAAATAATATTTTGACAAGATTTTCTATGGAAATAAAATTCTGACAGTTTTCTACAGAAACAAAATTTTGACAAAATTTTTTTAGCAATAAACATTTAAACAAAATTTTCTATAGAAAACACATTTTGGCAAAATTTTCTATAGAAATAAAATTTTGACAAAATTTTCTATGGAAATAAAATTTTGACAAAGTTTTCTACAGAAATAAAATTTTGACAAAATTTTCTTAGCAATAAAAATTTTAACAAAATTTTCTATAGAAAACACATTTTGGCAAAATTTTCTATAGAAATAACATTTTGACAAAATTTTCTATAGAAATAAAATTTTGACAAAATTTTCTATAAAAATAAAATTACGACAAAATTGTCTATACCAATAAAATTTTAACAAAATTTTCTATAGAAAACACATTTTGGCAAAATTTTCTATAGAAATAACATTTTGACAAAATTTTCTATAGAAATAAAATTTTGACAAAATGTTCTATAGAAATAAAATTTTGCCAAAAATTTCTATAGAAATACAATTTTGAACAAATTTTCTACAGAAATAAAATTTTGACAAAATTATCTATAGAAATAAAATTTTGACAAAATTTTATATAGAAATAAAATTTTGACAAAATTTTCTATAGAAATAAAATTTTGACAAAATTTTCTATAGAAATAAAATTTTGACAAAAATTTTGACACAATTTTATATAGGAATAAAATTTGGCAAAATTTTCTATAGAAATAAAATTTTGACAAAATTTTCTACAGAAATAAAATTTTGACAAAGTTTTCTACAGAAATAAAATTTTGACAAAATTTTCTATAGAAATAAAATTTTGACAAAAATTTCTATGGAAATAAAATTTTGAAAAAATTTTCTACAGAAATTAAATTTTGAAAAAAAATTTTCTATTGAAATAAAATTTTGAAAAAATAAGATTTTTTTGTTTGGTAGGTTTTTTGGTAAAATGTTTGGCCCCGACCGACTTTATACTTTCCTTATTTGTTTTTTCCAAAAGTTGTGTTAGTTTATGAGATTCTTTCATATCAAATTTATTGATTTTTGTCGTCTCAGATTGGTCATTTAGCACACTGTGCCACTATTCCATATGTAGGAGGTGTCCACTTATAAGGGGTTAATTATATGTGATAATAAACAAACGACTCAGGAAAGTTCTGCACTTTCAAGAGGTCTGCGCTTTTCAGAGTATTCAAGTTTGAGAGGTTTCACTGTATTCTACATACGATACATAATTCATATTACTTACATGTCTATTTCACCAATTTGCAATCGTTGCAGGTAAATCAAATTGCACAGAAATTCTGATTGATGCATGTGGCGAATTCAAATCAGGGCGCCTTACTGCCATACTAGGGCCATCTGGAGCTGGGAAAACATCATTGCTCAATGCACTTTCCGGATTCAAGTATGTAAGGGCGACATTAATATGCGTTACTTATTAAATTGTTTTCAACTCATCATCCGTTCAACAGAGCCTCGGGAATCACGGGAAATATTAATATCAATGGTAAACCTAGGAACATAGTGGAATTCCGCAAAATGTCTTCATACATACCACAAAATTTTGCCATGTTAGATTTGCTGACCGTACAAGAGACTCTAAGGGTATCAACCGATTTGAAATTGCCCATTGAAACACCAAGGAAGCAAAAGGATAAAATTGTAAGGAACTAATAAAATCCTTGCCTCTAAAATAGCTAACTTATTAATAATAATCATTTTTTTATTCTCATTTACAGATCAAGGATATATTGGAAATGTTAAATTTAACCCGAAGTCGTCATACATTAGTGGCCAATCTATCGGGTGGTGAACATAAACGTTTATCGATTGGTGTTGAAATGGTTACAAATCCCCCCATAATGTTTTTTGATGAGCCCACCAGTGGTTTAGATAGTGTAGCCACTTATCAAATTATATCCTATTTAAGGAAGTTAGCCCGAGATGGACGTGTGATAGTGTGTGTTGTCCATCAGCCCAGTTCAAGACTTATGAAATTATTCGATGACATTTTAGTGGTATCACGAGGACGAATTTTATATTCGGGTCCCACGGAAGCGATGTTGGATCAATTTCGTAAATCCGGATTTGAGTGTCCACAGTATTATAATCCAGCAGATTATGGTGAGTTTTCAAGGAAATATAATTTAGAATAAAATGTAATAAACTTGATTTTCATGATCACTAAAGCAATACATTTGAGCCAGATCCCAGGGAGGTCTCACAGGGATGCTTATCAGGGAATTCCTCTGGGAATTTACATATGATAACAAATAGGGAGAATAAAAGACAAAACAAAAGAAATTATTAGAATTAAGACATTTAGGCTTTTACATCCTGTTCGAATGCAGAGTGAAGTAGGTGTAAGGTCCTACACACCGGCGTCGACACAAGGAACTCCACCTTGTCCAAGGACTGCAACCCCCCATGGAAATACAAATACGTGTCTTCCTATTGTTCTTCCACTTGTTGACAGTCAATGGAATCAGGATATTGTTTTTTTATCGTTAGGAACCGTTTCAGAATATTTGTGAAATGGGAATGGTTATTTATTGTGAACCCATTGTGGTGAAATAACGATTGCCTGCTCCGCATCAGCATCACGTTCATAGAAGCTTCATCTGGCAACACTGTTGAATTGCGCAGTTTTGACCGATCACTAAAACGTTTTTCAGAAGTGGATTATCCCCTGTTATTTTTGAGGGTGATACGCCGCTCGGACTCGGTTATAAAAAGGAGGTTTCTTGTCATTGAGCCAAAAATCGAATCGGGCAGCAGTCATTGATAAGAGAAAAATCCACCACTGTTACGCACATCGGCCTGAGTAGTCTAAGTGAGCCTGAAATAACGGGCTGTCACAATACCGAACAGGCTATGGGTTTTGTCGATGTATAACTCTCCATTAAACTATTTGTCCCCAAGGGATAAGCTGTCCACATGAATATAGAAAGCTGCAAATTGTTGCCAGCTCGAAGATATCTCGCATATCTCACCACAAACCTTTATATAGGCACGTCTTGATTTCTCTCAGCTCTCTACTTTTGTTGGAAACTAATCTCACTCCTTAACAACTTTTTCCATTTTGTGAACTCAGCCACATATCCGCTTACTAACTTTAAAGTATCCATTCTATACTTGACTTTCCTGGTATTTTCCATAATGTAATGTTCTTTTATTTTCTTATCTTCTTCATAGTTCTAGAGGTCTCCAGCGATGTAGATAATCCACACTTAATAAAACTTATACAAGACAATAAACTGAGTCATGGCAATCCCAAATTATCATCGAATATGAATAATGGTCATTCGGAAAATCGTAAGTGTAATGTATTAGAAGAAATATTTGCAATGATAGTTCTTTAATTTCTTCCAGAGGCTTTACTCACGAACCAAAATTCCACATCACCGCATACAACTGTTGAAATGGGTCAATCCCATTGTTCAGCGATAAACATGGAAATTATTAGACCCAAGGAGAGAGTATCGGTTTGGCGACAATTTGTGGTATTACTCAAGAGATCAACAACATCGACCTACAGAAATATGGTAAGGCAAAAGAATTTAATTCAAAGGACTATTATACTAAGATTCAAATTATGCCAAAAAATAAATCGAAGCATCAATGAAAATCCTCAAAAAAACTCAACCATATCTGCTTACATAGCCATACAAACCCGAACAATCAAATTAAATAAAATCATTAAAAATACAAATTTAAATAAAATCCTCAAAAAATATAAATTACGATCAAAACCTAAAAAGCAAATGTTTATATGACAAACTTAGTAAGCCATATTTAATTATGCGTCCAAGAGCGAAAAGGGCGCTAATTCGTTACTACTCCCAAAAATCAAAATTTCAATAAAAATTTTCGAAAAATCAAAAAATAAAAATCTTCGAAAAATCAAAAAATAAAAATCTTCAAAAAAATCACAATTTTACTAAAACTCCTCCAAAAATAAAATTTTCGATCAAAATGCCAAAAAAACCAAACGTTTCTATGAAATACTAAGTAAGCTATATTAAAATATGCGTCCTAGAGCGAAAAGTATGCGAATTCTTTACCACCCAAAAAAATTCAATTTTTTGATGAAAAACTTATTAGCCAAATATTCCCTCGGAATATTCAAATTTTCTAAATCTAAATTTTGTTTATGAAAAACTTATTTTGGCAATATCTTATTAAATATGCGTCCAAGAACGAAAAAAGAACCAAAAATCTAAATTGTTCTATGAAAAGCTTAATTTGGCAACATCTTAAAATGTGTCCTAGAGCGAAAAGGACATTAAACCGTGACCACCCAAAAAAAATTCAAATTTTTTGATAAAAGACATTACTTATTTGCCAAATATTCCCTCGGAATATTCAAATTTTCTAAATCTAAATTTTTTATGAAAAACTTATTTTGGCAATATCTTATTAAATATGCGTCCTAGAACGCTATTTCGTTACCACCCCCTAAAAATCAAAATTTCAATAAAAAATCCTCGAAAAATTTCAATTTCGATAAAAAAAATCTGCAAAAAATCACAATTTTACTAAATCTCCACAAAAAATAAAAATTGCGATCAAAACGTTGTTTTTGTTCATAAAACTAATTTGGTTGTCAATTAGCAAAATTTTTTTAATTAATACGCACGTGCCTCAAGAAAAAAATATTTGCGAATTTAAAAAGAGGTGACTTTTTTCAAAAATTACAACTAAAATGTTGAAAGTTTTTATTAAATCTGTTGTAGTACATGTCAAATAAAATATTTCTGGAAGTCAAATCTTAGAATTGCAAAAAAAAACAACAGATGAGAAATTTTTAAAATTTAACATGTAGTGCGTGAGTACAAATATTTCGTGCGCGAGTATGACTTTTCATTTCGTGAATTGGCGTGAGCGTGAATTCCTACCCACATGTAGTGCGTGAGTTCAAATATTTCTTCGTGAATGTGTTTGAGAGTGAGTGAAATTCCACACACGCGTGCACCTAAGTATATATTTACTGTAAAATAACAAAAAATTAAAAAAAATCCAATAAAACGTGTATTACGTCTATCATTACAAAACCAAACTATTTTGCAGTCACAATTGCCCAAAGTTGCCCACAGGCAACATTCTCTACCGCCCAAACGAATGGGAGTGGCGTCCCGAATTTTTGGTAGACGCTACTTAAATGACTTCAACATGATTAAATGTAAAAAAAAATTTAGCGATACCTATAAAAATTCGGGGTCGAAAGGGTTAAGTATGTGTCCTAGAGCGAAAAGGATGTTAATTCGTGACCACCCCAACAAAATTCAATTTTTTTTTTATGAAAAACTAAATTCTTTTTATCAAAATTTGGCAATATCTCCTTAAATATGTGTCCTAGGGTGAAAAATTCGGGACCACCCCCAAAAATATGAAAATCTCAATGAAAATCAAAAAAAAATCAAATTTTTTTGATGAAACCCTTATTTGCCCATATTCCCTCAAAAAATGAAAATTTTTATTTATTTATAAAAGAAAAATAAATAAATTACTTCTTTTGATCATAACTCCTTAAATATGGCAAAAAATAATGGACTTTGGATCAAAGAAGTCTCAGTAACAGTGGCAATATTCTTCTCCAAGATTTTTACAAGATTTCATCTTTTTTTACTTTAATTCCAAATAATCATAAAATAAATAATAAATATAAATAATTTTACCAATGTATAATTTTATATACTCACATTTTTTCACTCTCTTTTTCCCTAGCTTTCCGTACGACTACGAGTAATAATGCACATTGTGGTTGCAGCTCTTCTTGGTCTAGTTTTCTGGCAGATAGGTGGTGATGGTAGCAAAACTTTAACAAATGCTTCTTGTGTATTTTTTGTTGTGATGTTTATATTTTTTGGAAATTCAATGCCTTCTATATTTCTATGTCCTCTGGAATGTGCGGTGTTCATAAGAGAATATCTAAATGGTTGGTATTCAATACGGTCATATTATTTGGCCAAAATCATAGCAGATTTGCCATTGCAATTTGTGTGTCCAACATTGCTGACTTGTATAGCCTATTTTATGACTGGCCAACCCGTGGAACTGGGACGTTTTGTAATGTTTTGGGGTATGTGTTTGCTGACCGGAATGATTGGACACTTTATGGGCTTAGTATGTGGGTCGCTATTTCAAATGCAGGTGAGTTAATTTAAAATGCATCCAAGGGACTTGATTGTACAACTTTTTTTTTGTATATTTCAGTTGGGAGTTTTCCTGGTTCCTTGTCTGACCATACCCATGCTAATATTTTCTGGATTCTTTATACGTGTCTACGAGGTGGCTTCATATTTGAAATTTCTTTGTGACATTTCATTCTTTCGCTACACAATAGAGGGTCTTTTGCGTGCCCTTTATGCGTATGATCGTCCCGACATGAATTGCGACATAGATTTTTGCTATTATCGTCATCCAAAGAAATTTCTTACGGATTTCGGTATGAGTGGTGATTTCTATGGTCACGATGTAATGGCCTTGTCCATTTGGATTCTAGTTCTAATGACATTATTTTTATTTAGTTTATGGATACGTATTAAAAAGGCTCTCTAGTTATGAATTTTCGTTAAAAATAATTTGTATAAACTTGAGGGAGGATTAATATTGTTTGGGATATTTTGTTTTATATAAATTTCTTAGTTTAGGAAAATGGTTTTACACTATTGAATTTTTAATAAATTTTGTAAAAAAAAATGAATTTAAGAAATTTTTTAATCACATGGCAGAAAGGGTAGTAGTGATTTTAAAGATCGTTATCAATTTGTGTTCCCAAGGCTAAAATCATTTTTAAGAATTTAAAACATTTCGATAACCATTGGAATATAAGAAAAATATGGCAACTTTGTTTTTAGCTCCTTAGTTATATTTGTTTGTTGTTTTGTAATAAACACATGAAAATAAGAAAATATTTTAGAATTTAACTCTAAACCAAAGAAGACTAACTAACGATATATATTTTTGCATTAAACATAAAACAAAATTTACACAACTCGATTGCTCTGCTATTCTTTTGCTCTAACCTATAAATATAGTTACGAAATAGTTTATAACTATTACGTTTGGCTGGAAAATGAAACAGTAATTATGAGAGAGAAATAAACCAATGTGGTTAATTTTTGTTTGCTCGTAAATATACTCCGGGACGCTATATAAATTATAAAAAATAATAAATATAAAACAATATCCGGCTAATCACTTAGGAACCTTATTCTCTATGAATACTTAGACAACTTGAACTTATTTGTTATCTTATATGTATTACACCCTCATTAGAGATTTCAGTCTATTGATATTGAAGACATTTCCATTGATTGTGTATCCTCATCTTGTTCACCAATATTTGGTATTGCTATTGCCGGTTGTGTCCCACCAGAACTAGAGGTACGTCGTGGTATAGATGGATTAGATGTGGTGTTTGTGGCAGGTAATGAAGTATTTGTGGTAATATCACTTTCACTTAGGGACATTTCATCGGTTGTCACGGAAGAGGATAGTTTTTGTGATCCCATCGAATGTAGGGTTTCCATAGGAGATTTAGTCGTACTTGAGGCCGCCATCATCATATCATTGGCTGTTGTATTTACACTTGATTTTAAACTACTGGTACTCGCGCCCACAGCACTACCGCGGTCACCTAACAGGAACGGAGCATTCGGTGATAATTTATAGTCACTTAATTCCATTTCCATATCATCATCGGAAGATGTGTCGGCATTTGCCACTGTAGCGGTAGAGCTTGAAGGCAAATTGCCCAAACTAATAACTTTTCCACTGCGTTTGTTTTCTATAGTTTTTAGCAAGGATTTTGCTTCGGATTTTCTCTATATGAATGGTGGAAAAAATCAATCACACAATAACAAAATAATTATCTATTGAAAGTGCTTACATCATCTGATTCCAGACATTTGTAGGCATAATATGATGCCTTATCGTATTCTCCTTTACTCTCATAGTAATTGGCCAATGTCATATAACCATGATAGAGACTTTGCTTGTCGGCGGCCGCTGGTTCATCATCGCAATACAAAATGTAACAACTTACAGCCAAATCGAAATCACCCAGTTTTTCATAAAGGTTGGCCTTTTTATACATAGCAATGCCCTCTATGTCACCCACATCGCAAGCCTTGCTATAGCATTTAATGGCATTTTCACTTTTTTCCAATTTCTCGTAAGTTTCACCCAAAGCCACGAGCATACGGCTATCATAAGGCCTCAGTTGATGGGCAATTTTGAAATAGTACAAACTATAGTAGTGCATTTTTAGAATTTCATAGGCTTGTCCTAGACCATACCAGGCACGATAGTCACGTTTATTAACCTCTAAATTGAATTAAAAAAAATTGAGCGAAAATTTTAATTAAAACAAGTAAAACTAGATATAATAATTAAGTAGGTCAAAAAATATATTACAACTACATTAATTAAAAATATCATACTAATAAATGCAGTTAAGTTATGGTGATGTCAACTAAATTTTAAGGTTCGAGTTTTGCAGCTAAAATAAAAAAATAATTCAGTACAAATATAAAATTATACCTCTTTGATGCAAAATTTGTTATAACTTGATAAAAAAAAATAGCACAAAGCTACCTTTTTATAACGCTTATATATTCTTTAAAATGTATTATTAAAGAAATTTAATGGTGAAAATTGGCGATTTTAGCGGCTAAAGGTAAGTACTATGTTCGCTTTTCGAGTTGCTATTTTCGCGGTTACTTTATTAAAACAGTTCAATATGACGCAGATAAATTAACTCAATTGGTTCGATTGATTTTCTTGTTCCTCTAAATTTCGGCAAGACATTATGCGAATAGGTTTGTTTTCATTTATATTTCGGGAAAAAGTTATCGCGAAAATAAAGTAATTTTAAACTCGAAAACCGAACATAGTATCCACCTTAAACCCGAATTTAATACTCATGAAATTAAAAATAAAAAATTACGTAATCTAAGATTAAAATAAAATTAATTAATTATTTTTAGCTCATTCAATTAATTATATAATTGGATTAACTTTAGGCCGATAGCCTCTAGTTGCTAGTGCCCGTATAAATAAGTTTATTGTAATTTGTAATTATAATAAATGAAATAATAAATAAATAAATAAAAAATAATTGGATTAATTAATTAAAATATTTTTTATTAAAAATTGTAATTCTTTTTAATAATTAATTTTATGAATTAACGTAATTCAAAAAAAGGTTAAATTAAATTAATTATAATTATAAATTTGCCTAAATTAAAAGAAAATAGATTGAAATAACTAAACTAAGTTATATTATAAAAGTGCAATAACATTAATTTAAAACAAGTTCAAATACACTTATTACTTTACTAAAATTTATATAAATTTAGAATCCACTTACCCACAGCCTTACGATAACTTTGTATTGCGGCATTTGTGTTCTTCAATTCCATAAATTCATGACCCATCAATGTCCATGCGGCCAAATATTTTGGATTAAGTTTTAAAGCTCTTTGAAAATACATTATAGCCATTTGATGATCACATCGTATGCTGTAATAATTACCTTAAAGCCATAAATTGAAAATTTTGTCAAATTAGTTTTAAAAGAATCTCTTGGTGGGGGGAAATGAGCACCCACACACTCACCTATAACACAACAAGTCTCAGGACGATATTTGTTAATGCCCACTGCTTTATGGGCTAATTGAGCCATTTCCGTTTTTAATTCCTTTACGAATAATAAATTTGAATAAGTGTCCATATTGTCTAAACGATATGGATCGTCCCGTTGTAGATCTTGAAAGATTTCTATGGCTTTATCAACGTCTAAAAGTGGAAAAAAAAATAAATTAAAAAATGAATAAAATTTATGTAATCACGATATTATCTTTAGTGGTTGTAAACCTAGACTGGATCTAAAAGTTCAAATATTATTTGTCGACTAAAAATTCTGAGTATAGTTTCGCCTCTTATTACTTTTAAAAAGCACAACCACTGATTTCCTTATGAAAAACTAAAGGAAATCAATTACTTACCTCTTTTGTTATGGTATGCTAATGCCATCTGTGATGTCACATAAACACACTTCCTAAAACCCGCTGCCTGCAGCTCTTCATAGGCCTTCAATCCTTCGTCATTCAAATACATCTCAATATAGGTATGGGCAATAAAAAAATGTTTCATCCAATGTCCACCAAAATGCATTGATTGCAACTTCTCCTTTTCCGTAATGAGCGGGGCCAATTCCACATATGAACCCCATAGCATTGGCGCCAAACGTATTGATTGTAGGAGTACTTGTTGTGCCGGTTGATTAAGATTTAATGCTTTCAATACCACACCATACAAATACATTCCATAACCATCTAAACGTCCCCTTGAATAGGCCGATCTGAGAGTGGACAAAAGTTCTGCTAAATCCTTAACATGACCGGAATCGTTTAAATTCGATTGATCTGTTGTCGAATCCAGTCGTCGTTTTTCCAAGCCCATATAGGTGGCATAGTAATGCAAAAATCTTGGAACAGGCGATTCGCAATGTCTCACTAAGTAAGCAGCTCTATCGTATTCTCGTACATCGAAATAACTTTTGGCCAAATAGTATTTGTCATATTCATCCGGTGTTATACCTTCTAGGACCACATCTTTAAAATCACATCGACCGTCGTTGTCCTCAATCTCAATATCCGCCAGCCCATGGTTCATCTCAGCCAACCACTTTGCACTGTGCAGTAATCCACGTTTCTGGCACTCGACAATGCCACGCCTCAGCTCACGTTTTACATCCTGCAAAGGCACATTGAAATATTCATCCTCCATGATAGCTAGCGTTGGCTTGTTTGGTAGTTAAACGTCTGGGCAATTAGCAATTTTTGTTTGGTATTTTCTTCTTCTTGTTGCCGCGCTAATTTAAGTGTGATATCCTTTTGCAGTGAGTTACTGTGACAAAAAAGAAGAAGAAACATTAAGTTGAATAATTGCAAACAGTTATACTAGGGTGGGTCTTAAATCGTGGTGGTTCTCCTAGTGAATGTACAAAATTTTAAATATGGTTCATAAAATGGCAAAGTTCATTTCTTCAAAGCAAATAAAAACAACTTACAGACTTTCTAGTGAAGTCTTGATATATCATGAAGAAGTCGTGTCAAAGTTAGGTTTCCGAATTTTTTCAATTTAAATTGTCCTGGACTATTTATACGTAAAGGTGGGTATTAAGTTCGAATTTAAGGTGGGTACTATGTTTGTTGGCACGAAAAAAACTTCACTTAACCATTCTTTCGCGTTGAAAAATGAGAGTGTTGACAATACATTTCGAACGAAGAAAACAGCTATTTTGGAGCTATTCCGCGTTTATTTGTCCGCAATTTAATTGACAACATCGCCAAATGTCATACTATTTTTACTTATACATACGCAGCAGCTGATTGTTTACATACACGCATTCATGATAATTGTTTTGAAAAGTGTTTTTCTACCAGTTTTTGGATTGTTTTGCAAAAAATCTCATACAGCACTGGACACTAATAATTGTTAAGAATAAAGCTCCAGCCGCTCTACTCCTGGTGTCTTACCACATTCTGCAACAGCTTTTACAACATGTGGTACATTGTCTTCTTCAGCTTTTCCAAATGGATACCGTCAATTTGTAACGCACATCAAAAAAACATATAATTCCGGTGTTATGCTAACTTTTACATCATGCGCAGCAATGGACTCATTCATCAACAAACTTAATTCGTTGGTGTCCACAATATCTACACAATCGCATTGCAATACCATGCTGTTGCCGCCTCACTAGCAATTTCAAATCCAGTGGTCACCACCACGGTTCCCACAAAGGATAATAACGCCATTTAATTTGCCAATGTTGTTACATCGGGGGGAACATCCAACTTAAGCCCATAACTCAAGTTCAAGGGTAGTTCCTAAGCCAAAGTCACTGTTCCCGACTTATATTTCGTCACAAAGGGATGTTAGTGTTCTATACCAGACTCTTCGTTGACTGAAATTAATACATTGAGAAGCAATTGGCTGGTTTACTGAAGGATGTTATACTCTCCCAATGTATAAGTTCCAATAACTATTTCAGTCACGTTATGAAATTCAACCAGTGTTTTGAATTGATAAAATGCAATAATGCCGCTAACTGAAATTTAAAAGCCACAACGAAATTAAATCGTTTCATTCCAGCCTATCGCAATCATTTTGGACAAATGATGAATACAAGAAAATTATTTTGCTATTTAAGTAAAAATTATTTAATTATTTGCTATAAACATTTATTTTGGATATAACTTTGTTCAGAAAAATTTACTAATTTTATATTAAAAAGTATAAAACGTATAAGACCACCCAATTACTTATACCCCGGTATATAAAAATAAAACAAGTTCGATTATAATTTTATTATGATTTTTTATTAATTTGTACATTTATACACTAATTAAAGACCCTAGAACACAATGTTTTCTTTTCTGGATTATCAGCTTTCTTTCATTAATATTGTTATATTTAAAAATTTTTAATTATCATTTCTCATATTTAGCTTTCATGTTGTTTCCATTAAAAATTAAGATTGCATTAACATTTCTTTTGTTCAGTTCTCATTCATTTACGCCTCTTACACACAAAAAACGAGCTCGCTTAACAAATAGAAAAGGAAGCAATTACGAGGAGCGGTAAGATAATAAAAAAAAATACAATTCATTTCTTTGTAAAAAATGGGTGTTGAATGTAGAAGCACTGGGTTTACAGAGATAAGACGAAATCGTTTTTAAGCATACTTTAAAAAAGAAATCTTCATCGATTACATCTGCAGAATTATGACAATTAGCTTCTTCTACTTCTTCGTGTTCTGTGCAAACATTATGTTGCATAACATTAGTAAATTCTAAATTAGCAGGGGATGATGATAAATGGTGGCCTGGTTGTATCTCTACAATATGACGCTGATGGAATGCTATTGTTGCTGATGGCTGAAGCGATGATGGTACTGTTGTAATAGGCGGAGTTTCCAACGGGCACCGGTCGCCGATTGGAAACTCCTAGAAGACATTCCTTAGGGGTAAAATTTCACCCGGCCACTTCTTCGCCAGCAAAATCCAATTTAACATCACCTGGTAAACATTCCTCCACATCAACTTCATTCTCTGCCGTATTTATACGGTTCAATGTCATTGTAATATCTGGACCAGACTTAAGTCCCACGGTAGCTCCTGCTAAAGCCATTGTAGTGGTGGGAACAACAACATTCGATCCAGCTGCTGGTGATACTATTGTGGATGATTGTGAAACCACCATTGCATTAGTATTGCATTTGTATTACTAACGGCAGCAACAGTCGATATTGCATTTGAAGAATTAGTAATAGTCTAATGTTGGAGTAGTATTTGCTGCCACCCCAATGGGACCACTCACTACTTGGGCGGCCGTTATATTTGGTTGTTGCAATACAATATTTGCGGTCACAGCCACTGTGGTCGTGGCAGGTGTTGAGGGTGCTATGTTGGAGTTGTTCACTGTAGCTGATGTAGTGGCTGCAATTGTGGGTGTCAGGGATGTGAGGGCAGATGCTACTGTGGCAGAAACGGCTACAGAACCAGATGCTGTTATATATGTTATATACATATAGCACTCCGTTATTTTTATTTCGTCAATCTAATTGCATTTTTAAATAACAACGCGAACCACTTTTGTATTCTAATTTAACACAAATCATTTGAATAAATCAATTATTTCTTAATTCACATTACAAATGGCGCCATGTTTTGAAACTAACTAATCTCAACATATGGAAGGATTTAAAGCCGACCTAATTAGGGACTATGCACTTTATGTCAGTTTTTCAACTCGAAAAAAAACAAAGTACCACAAATGAAAAAATATTTCGGTAGTTTTTCGCATTTTTGGTTTTGTATGGGATTTCGCTTCGGAAACCGAACATAGTACCTACCTTTAGGCGCTAAAATCGTATATTTTTCACGATTACTTTTCTTTAATAATCCATTTTAAGGAATACAAACATTGTGATAATTTGCTTTGGGCTATTCCCCATCAAGTTATAATGTAATCTGCAACAAATATGTATAATTTTTTTTACTGATTTAGTTTTTACTTTAGTGAAAAAATGACAATTTTAGCGGCTAAACTCGAACTTATTACTCACCTTAAAGGTCATTTCGGGTTCTACGAGTGGAAACCAAAATTAAAAATGGGAAATAAAAATTGATATAAAGGAATGGTCCATAGCTTCATTTGAATAAGGATAATTTCTTTAAGAAAATGTATCAACGAAAAAACCCTTAAAATGTTCCATTTAAAGGCGAGTACCACGTTCAATTTTCGAACTGAATAGATTTTTTCCACGGTTAGGTTAGGTTAAAGTGGCAACCCGATTTATTGTTAGGATCACTTAAACTATTCAGGCCATGGTGGTTCTATAGTTACTTTCTTCATTAATTTTAATCGTCGTCATATAGAAAATGGGATAAAGGCCAAAACCGTTTTCATTTTTTGTATCTATATATTCCCATATTCAGTGCCAAAATAAACATACACTATTGACAAAATATTCTGTGTATAATATTTAAATATATTAAAAAATACCATTATATAATACTTTAGAGTAAATTTATGTAAAAAATCTAATAAAATAAAATTCCTTCAAAATACGAAACATAATAAGATAATCGAAACAAATACGCTGCATCGTGATGTGGGATTACAATCTAGAGCATAGGAACTCAATAAATACTATATTATTTCTTCGGCTTTTACTTTCTTCTGTTTGAAGAATTTTACTGTGCCAGCATGAACTTTACCATAATTCGGAGCTATTTGTAAATGCCTTGAAATCCATTGGGGTAGCTTACGTCGAATATTCTCACGAGCATATCTTTCATCCAAAATATAAACACAAGCATAATCACGTATATGACGAACCGAACGTCCAATACATTGATTAACAGCCTTCATGCAGAGATTCTCATAATATTCATTTCCAGATCCTGGGCCTAAAGTTTTGTCCAAATATGTCATACGTTCTTGTAGTTCAGCCGATTTGCTATAGGGATAGGGTAGACCCACAACAATGACACCACGACCCAAATCATCTGTGAAGTTAAGACCCTCACTCAGTTTGGCTCCTACTACACTTAAAAGTAATGCGCCTTGATGGTTGCGAACAGCTCGAGAATAATCGACTAACACTTGGTCCACATTCTGTCCTGTGGACCCAGAATCACTGCGGGGCTCACGAAATATGCGTTTCTTTTTAGAGATTCTTTCGAAAATACCAGTTTTCTTTAATTGCTCATAAACTAAATCTAAATAATCATACGAGGGTACAAAACACACAAGGCCAGCTGGAACAACATTACAAAGATTCTCAAGAACACTACACAAATCGCTCAACTAGAAAAATATACAATTAAAATTGTAATAATTATAAATAGAATGCTGCCATCTTACCATTACGTTAGATGATCTTTGAGTAAAATTAAAACACAAATTTCTACCACTGGGACCTTTTGTTACTACATACGGCAAGACGGCATCATCAGGTACGACATGATCATAGAAACGTAATTTCACTCGTTCCGGACATGTACTAAAGAGTTGTTCGGTTAGTTCGTTAGTAGGTTGCATTGTTCCACCAGCAACCACTATCTAAAAGAAAAATATATATAAAAAAATTGTTGTTTAGTTAATCGTAATCACCAAAAATGGACTATAAAAGTCAATTTCAAACCCGTATAATCGGTTGGCCATAATAGATTAATAACCTTATAAAACTCCACCTTAGAGTTTTTTGTTTTGTAGATTTAATAGTTTCAAGACTTTAAAAACTTTGAAGGTCAACTTTTTGATTTAGTTTTCAAAATTCTAAAATTTTTATGGAAAATTCTAAAATCCTGGAAAAGGCGATCTTGGAGTTTTTAATGTTTTGAGTACCATTTGAAGTTTAAGATGTTAAAAGTCTACTAAACGACATCTGAAACATTAATAATTATTCTTGCCTAATTAAAAAGTAAAATAATCCATTTAGGAAAGCTTAATCTGACCAAAAATACGTTGCCGATTAGAGACGATTTTGAACAGGTCAAACATCATCGGTTATTCAACATCAAAGTCTCTTATCGTTTTTTTTTTTTTTAGTTCACAGAGAAGAAAATGCACTTTTCTAATCAAAAATTAGAAAAATTAGAAATAATTGTGGTTACAAAATGGCTTATGACTTACTGCTCTCGCTTTTTTGACAACATCTTGGAAATGGGCACCAGGATTCAATAGTATGTATTTATATCCTGGTTGAGATTCATATTTAGATGTCGGGCTACCTCCAGTATTAACCAAAATTCTACCATCTTCAGCTTTTTCACATAGAGCTTCTAAAAAGGCCAATAATGGTCTTAGTGACGATGTTAAAATAATCTGAGGTTTATTTTCTTCGACTAATTGGGGAATTTTCGCATCTTCTGTAATTTCTGTTTTTTTCAGTCTAGCAGCTTTTGAAAGTTTTTCTTCGTGATTTTGTTGAAGACGTTTTAATAGACCCAAGGCGGCAGATTTTCCACTGGCTGGCGGTTCGTTTTCATTGGGTTTAGATTCCATGGTAAGTGTTTTGGCAAAACCTTGTAATTTTTGAGCGAGCCTTGATGCTTCGCAAAATTGAATCAACTGAAAAAGATCGATATTGAAGAAATCTCCTTCGGACATCAGTTCATAAGTACAAAGCATACGAAAATTGGGTTGTTTTTCATTTTCCTTAGAGGTTGGTCCATTCGACGGAGTTAACAGTTTTATTAGTCTCTTAATGACATATATCAATTTATTGATGGAAAGTAGATTTGGCGAACTAAACCGTGATGCATATTTCATTTTATATGCCACTATTTGATGTTGCACAGATTGTAATTGTTGCAAACTGACCTCACAGCTATATATATCCGATATGCAGTCCAATAAATTATGAGCTTCATCAATGATTACTATGGAGCCTGTTAAATCAATACCAGCCATTTCACGACTGCGTTTGTGCAGAAGAAGTTGATAGGGTAACATAACTATCTGACCCATACATGTGGCCATACGTGCTGCATAATAAGGGCACGCTTCCAACTGTTCTCCTTCTTTGACCAATTCCTCTATATCCAAAATATCGGTCAAAGACAATTCGCTTAATTCTTGTACCAAGCTTTGATTCTTCATTGGACATTTTCCCAAAGATTTTTGATTAATACGTGCCTTCTTTTTTACACATCCGTCAGTGTCACAAGCAGTTACTTTCGTACTGGAATTTTTGGCCATATCCAAACATTTTTCATTTATCAAGGCAGTGTTATTGAGTTTGCGTAGCTCTTTGTGTATGCATAATTGCTGGCGAGAAGCCATGGAGACACATCTTATTCTTGGGCCATAAGCGGTGCGTTTTATCTCTCTAACCACTTGAGCCAGTTGGGTATGCGTGCGACTGCAGAAAAATATCTGGACATCACGATATTTTTCAGTTTTCTCTTCTATATTCAAATCGTCGTCTTCTGTGAAGGGTTCTGTATCCTCCTCCAAAACTACGTTGGTATCTTCTAAAAGACTATGGTTTGCATCGAAGTTTGTAGAACTGGAAAGCTTCTTAGTAGCCATAGCTTTATTTTGTTTAGCCAATTTACGCCTTTCTTTCATTTGTTTTAATTTCTCCTCATATTCATCCAATAGTTTCTTGACTCCTTTCAATTCTAACATTTCTTGTTTTTGTTCTGATGTCTTGGAATGCATGGAAATCCAATCGGTGGCCACATTTTGTTCTTTCTCAAGTTTCTCTACTTCCTTAGATATTTTCTCCAACCTCTCCAGTAATTCCTTTCTAACCAACTCCTCATGATCTTCAAGCCATTTCAGGGCGGCACAAGTTAAGGTCAATGACTTGCCAGTTCCTGCCACACACAATAAGAATAGTACATTTTTACCATTGTTTGTGAATATTTATTTTCAATAAGTACCTGTTGGACTTTCAAATATTCCTATTAGCTTGTTTTCCAAAACTCCATAGAGTTCTGTCATAAGTTGCTGTTGTATGTCATAGGGTGTAAAGGGAAAATTGAAATCACTTGGAGTGATTAGTGATTTTTGGGGAGAATACATTTTGTATAGGTTTTTGTTAAGGCATTATTTCCTGTAATTGCACATTTTGACTTAATTGGACATTTTCGATTGAGATTGATACACAACGCTTAAATATAAACAATTGTAAAATCGATATGGTATGCAACAACAAAGCATGACGCTTTGTTTTGGTTATACATTCGTAAACGTATCGTAAATGAACCATTATAGAGTGTGAAAATTGGTTGAATTCATATATTTTTCAAATATCTTTTAGAAAAACGTAGAACGAAGCCATTAAGAGTTCCTTGATTTCATTGATTTATTTAATTTAAGTTTGGAGCAAGCCAACATAAAAACTTCTCAAATATGTCAAAGCACAAACAAAGCCGCATGTGTACAGGCACACACATATACATCTACAATTAAAATTAGGGTAGGGTTGCAAATGGCGCATTCCCTGCCAACATTTTTTGAATTTGGGGGCGCCTCTTAGAATCCCCACTACGTCGAAAACAATCATATACGACATCAAAAACTCGTCGGAAAAGCGCCGTCACTATTGAGAAGTTGTACCACGCCAAGTTACTACGAAAAAGTTTCTCATCAGTGCAATTATTAGGTGCCTATTTAGATCAATTTCGAAGGCGCCAATAAGAACCCCTGCAAACTATCAGAAAAAGTGAATTTTAAGGTAATTGTAGAAGAATCATTGTGGTCAAGTAAAACACGATTGTGTAGATGTTTATTGATTTGATTAAACATTTATAATTTCTTATAAATATAACATTTTTCGGTTTATCTCATCACATTTAACATAATTTTTTGCATTAATAAAAGAATGATGTTGAGTTTTAAGTAGCAAGTTACATATTGCAGCGTCTATCAGCCAGTTTGTTTATTTTCGATGGAGACAGCGTGCCTGGAAAAATATTTGAAAAACGATCACTTTATTCTATTTGAAAAGTCGAAAATTGTTCACCATATACCTTTCACAATTTTAAGCGTAATATCTATGTTTTCAGAACTTTATTTTCGTTTTTATTTAAATAAAATATAACAAGCTGGTTGCGCTTGGCGTTTCACAAAAAATAAAATGGCTCTTCTAACAGTAGTGATGGCAAAATACTTTCATGTACATTTTGTACTTTTTGATATGCTTCCCCCATCACAGTTCGCGATGGTTGTGGTGACATTTACGAGTCTGTGGTAGCGATGAGGATGAAATGGAACTTTTGAATGCTGGCAGGGATTATTAGTATTGAAACCACAGTTGGACAAGGCAGTATAGGGGATTGCGATAGAGATTTTGTTGAAATCCTCTACCAACCGGCTGATATTTCCCTATTGAAAATCAACTGAAATCTATCAGGATTTCGGTAAAAATCCTCTACGAGTATTTCGTGCCTAGTGTGAAGGGGCTATTACTCGGGATAAATCGGGGATGATAAATGTGCTATGACAACTCTGCTGTGGAGGTTGTCATCTGTTATGATGTGTTGTCAATTCCATTTGAATGTACAATATAAGGTGTTTTTATTTACTTGATTTCGCTAATCATTTGTTATTCTACAAGGGTATCTGATAGAAGTTGTTGGTAGATTTGTGAACTTGTCACGGCAAACGATATGCTGGCAATCAATGCATAACATTTAAAATCAATTTACAATAACAAATTTGCAAAAAACAACCTATGTGTATATTGTTTCTTTGTTTACGTAGTGGATAGACTACGTTGTTTATTTGTGTGAGTGACCATTATTTGATATTCAAAGTTAGATACTAAAGAAGAATTGTTCCAAATAAATCTTCAAAAAGTCAATGTGCATTAAATCAATCCACGACCTATCAAATTTTATAGTTCATTTTTCTTTTTTATAGGAAATAATAAAAATTAGTATAACAATTGGAGGTTACGTCTATTAATTCATTTTACTGTGACGACGAAGAGAAATGCGCCATCATTTGCTTTTATTGATAGTTTTCCTAACTATTCTTCACGCTGGCCAAGGATTCTGGCCATTTACACGAAAGACATCCCACACGGCACCTCCTCTGGGCAAAAATGGCAAACGTTTATCACCCGTTATTCTGGGTAAGTTCCTGAAAATTTGGGGATAATGTGAAATCAAGTGGTATTAGTTAATAATGATTAATGGAATGTTTGTTTTGTTACTTGAATGTACGTGCTAAATTTAAAATTTGGAAAAGTTTAAAAATGATTACACAATTGTGTTGGGGAGTTTCCTACACAATGGTATATTAGTTTCTTATTTTCGGTTTTCAATTTCTGGCTTGCATTTCTACTGGAAGACAAGAACTGATGGAACTAACTAAAATTTGTAGAGTGGTATGGTTCACAAAAATATTTACTAAAAAGATCCCAATGTAATATTTGTTGCTTATGTGAAGGATAAGGATCGCCTTTTTATGTTCGCGCCTGAATGACATGTGTCGGTCGCAGTACAGAGTTGTTGTTTACAAGATTCATATAAAAACTTTAGTATTACTGAAGGGCCGAATCCTAGTTCAAAATTTGTTTTGTTTGGTTTTGATTCGAGTCTGGGATTGAATCTATGGTCCATGTGTGCAAGCCAGTGAAATCAATCATAGCATCTATTTCTGATCCCATTATTGTTTTATTCCTGATACTGTTATTACTTTATTTAACATTCTAATTTGCCAATAAAGTTCCGATTACAAAAAAAAAAATCTCAAAATCTCCCAGCAAAAAAAGCTTCGCCAAAAAAGTAATGAAAATGTTCTTTTTGGATCCGGAAGTGATGCAAAATTGACGCAGAAGGGATGAATTTAACACGGGCTTGTCATAGGACGGAAGTTCTCCATTTCAACAGCCGATGCACTGAATTTGCATCACTTCTCTAGGTGTGATCCGAATTCTGTTTTGGATGTAAATTAAAAAATTCTGTGATATTTTGTCAAATAAATAATTTTTATAATTTTTTATAATTTTTAATGGATTCTAACGCTTGTCGGAAACGTTTGACCTCAAATATTTTCAAAAATTCACAATTTTTAACCTCTTTGAAACAAAAAAAATTTAAAATTACCCATTAAAAGTATGAAAAAACCAAGTTATAAAAAATTGAATTAAATTAACTTCCCGGGTAGTTAAAATAAAGAACATCATTGGGAGTGCATCTTCTGGAAGTGCTTTTAAAGTTGTGCCTTTGGAAGAACTTTCAAATTTTTTTGCTGGGCTATTAAATGATTATCGCACTGATCTTGCACTCAGATTCAAAATTTCTATATACAATTTTGTCGAAAAATGAAAAATAAAAAAATATTGTTTTTTAAATCTGAGTTATTTTTTGCATTATTACTCAAATGGGATTGGAAAAAAATCCATCACTTAAATCGCTTGATAATTTAGTTAATACATATTTCCCTTCTCATAGTCATGCCACTCATCATCATGGCATTACGAGACGCTTCATTAACTCGACCGGCTTTTGTTGAAAATCATTGTCATTCGTATTGGTATTGTTATCAAAAATAAATTTCTTTTTCCTTTATTCATGCTTTATGTTTGATGAAATGTGATGAGGCTAGTTCGACGCTTGTCATTTATCAAAGGCTTTAGTTGGCATTGGTCATTGGATAGTAGTTTCATATGTTGAGTAGTATGTGATTCATACATTCATATTATGAATGGAGGTATTAATTGGCTTCTGCTATCAAGGAAATAAAAACTTTACAATTTTCACAAAATTGTACAATGGTTTTTATTCATCATCAACGGCCATCCCATGTAGATGCACATATATGTAGCTTATCAAAAGAGAACTTCCATGAGGAAGATCATTGAAATTATTGTATGAATTACTAAAAGTATTTTTCAATGATAAAATGTATATGTTTTAGTAGGATTTACATTTTTTGAAATATTTTTCAAAACAATTCGTAGTACATAAGCCATCTGGGAAGTTGAATAAATGGAAGTTCTAGATGTGCTCAAGAAGAGCACATCAGGTAGAAGAAGTTGAGAAAATTATCTTGAGAACTCACAATGGACCTATAGTGCTCTAAGTGAATATAAATTGGAGCCAATAATTGTTGTCATCCTTTAAAACCTAATCTATGTATTGTTATGGAAGTTTCTCTTGGTCCAGATTAAGTTTTTTTTGCAAAAATCTTAGAATCTCTTTCTGATATTTAAGATTCTGGGATAAAATGAGTTAGTCCAACGAATGTCTGCGAGAACCCTGTTTTTTGTGGAGAATTAGTCCTCCGTATGGACCAGCAGAATTTCCAAATATTCCCGTGAGCATCAAGAGAGGGCATACTTTTCTCTGGAGAGGCGATTGGAATATTCTCTAAAGCAAAACTAAAAAAAACACCGTTAAGTGGATTTCTTCTATTTCGACTCGAACCCTTTTGTCTCCGTCCCTCAGGCCATTTCACAGTTTCACTTCGGATTTAGGAAATTTGAATCAATCACAGATTGAAAATATTCAGTGAACTTGATTAATTTAATACAAGAAAAAAGATTATTTCCCGATTTCCTTCTTATTTTTATATTTTTTGTATATAAAGCTTTTATTTATCTTTTCTCTTCTAGTTCCTGGTGATGGTGGCAGTCAAGTAGATGCTCGTCTAAACAAGTCTTCTGCGCCAAATGTGCTATGTGCCAAAAATTCCGATTGGTTTAATTTATGGTTAAATTTGGAACTAATTGTGATACCTGCCGTTTATTGTTGGGTTGATAATGTGAAATTGTACTATGACAATGTGACAAGAACCACTCATAATACTCCCGGTGTAGATATACGTATACCAGGTTGGGGTAGTTCCGATGTAGTTGAATGGATAGATCCAACACATAATAAAGCCGGAGCCTATTTTCGGACCATTGCGGCAATGTTGGTTGATCAGGGATATGTACGCAATAAAAATATACGAGGAGCTCCTTATGATTTCAGAAAAGCACCAAGTAAGGATAAAAAATATATAATGAAAATATCACATTTTTATTAATTTTTGTATGTAATTTCAGATGAAAATAAACAATTCTTTATAGATTTAAAAAAGCTAGTCGAAGATACTTATGAAGAGAATGAAAAAACCCCAGTAACATTCATAACACATAGTATGGGTAGTCCTATGACTTTGGTTTTCTTACAACAGCAAACTGCCGAATGGAAAGCTAAATATGTGGAACGTCAAATTAGTTTGGCTGGTGCTTGGGCTGGTAGTATCAAGGCTTTGAAAGTATTTGCTATGGGTGATGATTTGGACTCATTTTTCTTGAGTGGAAAAATTTTGAAAGCTGAACAAATTACAAATCCATCCACAGCCTGGCTATTACCCTCTCCACTGTTTTGGAAAAGTAATGATATTTTGGTGAAGACCCCCTCTCGGGTATATACAATGGCACAAATGGAACAATTCTTTAATGATATTGATTATCGCACTGGTTGGGAAATGCGTAAGGATACCCTACACTATACATTGAATTTTAGTCCGCCTGGAGTTGAATTACATTGTATTTATGGTGAAGGATTGGATACTGTTGAAAGGTATGTTTAATAAAATATTCCTAGATTTTAAAAATAATTTCTTTACAGAATGGGCGGGAACAGGAAAAAAGAAGTAACATCAGAGGATAATAGGCAAAGCGGTTGTTGCTGCAGTAATCTATGACTGTATTCACGAGGTGACAGTGGCCATTGAGTTTGTGTTCCGGGCTCCAGGAAGACCGGATTTTAGAATCAAAAACAAATACCACAGGGTAATCGATAGATGACAGTTGGTTCATAGGTCGGGATTGTGCGCGTACGTGGTGGATATAGCGACCTGTTCCCACACCAGATCAGTGACTAGGGATCGTAAACATATTCAATTCAATTAAATTGGAAAATACCTAGCAAATAGAGGTCACGCCTGCTGATACTTAGAGAACACCACGGGATTATCCAAACAAAAAAGAAAACAGTCTTAGGAATTAACAAAAACGGTGGCAATGGAGTTTAGGTATAGTAGGAAAAAAATATTTTTTGTCTTCAATCACGAAATTAATTGATTCAATTAAAAAATTTGTTGAACCAATTAAAATTTTATTTGAATATTTTTTAAAACTCAAAACATTTTCGTGATATTATTTATGTAGGATTGAAGCCACGACCCTTTGTATGCATGGTGGGTATGCTAACCGTTCCACCACGGTGGCTACCGGTGGGGCATTAGGACCAGGCACCTTGAGTACATTTGCATAGAATACGTCAGCGACCTAACTAATTATCTGCTCCTCTATAGAAGTGTACAAATACATAAGCAATGCACCGAAAAGTATTATCGAGTGGATTGCTAAAAACTTAAATGCGAATATGAGTTGTCAATTTTGGGGTTTCACTGTTAAAATGGGTCATCTACTTATGCAGTCTTGTAGCCAAATTTATCAAACCTTAATCTCTGTTTCATAACATTTTTTCTCTTCTTTCTTGCAGACTTGAATACAAAAAGGATGATATCGCTGGCGAAACACCCAAACTAATCATGGGAAATGGTGATGGTACAGTCAACAGAAGATCTCTAAGGGCATGTCATCATTGGTATGGATATCAGTCAGCAAATATTTCCACATTGGCACTCAGCAAAGTCGATCATATGGGAGTTTTAGAAAGTCAAGTGGTTTTGAATTACATTCAGAAAGTTATGAAATTATAGATTCGAACGAATAATATCAGTCATTGGTTTTCTATGGGTTGAGGGTTTTACAATTGGCGTTTTGAAACTCTCGAATGAGTAAGAATAAAAAATAAAATTGTTTTTCCCCCCACACTTGAAATTATATTGTTGTATAGCATATAGCACCTATTACCATCTTGGGCAAATGAGGGTATTATGTAGTCTCATTATTTAGATACCTCATGAAGAATTGCGAAACTCATGTCTAGCATTTAAGATATCGTTTTATCAACTAGTGGAATTAAAAAAAATTAGGTCTTATTTTTTTATTTTAACTTTCATTCTTTTATTTTCAACCAGACTATTAATTTCAAATATGTATGATTGTATTTATTTATGTATGTATACATGTGATAATTTTTTTCTTTTTTTAAGAGGTTAATATAAGAGAATTTACATTAAACATTATTGTGTTATGAGTTTTGAATATTCACTTTTATTAAGTATTTGTGGAGAAAGAGATATAGGAAAAGATGGACGGTCTTAGTATTTAGTAAATTTTACAATAAACGATAGAATATGTATCACCTAGACCGTTTAGTTGAACCCTCATCGATGTGTCCTTCATTTCTTATAATTTAATTTACTATAATTCAACTTGAAGCCAATTTTTTTGTAGAAAATTCAGTTGAAATTTTATTTCTATAGACAATTTCGTCGAAATTTTATTTCTATAGAGAATTTCGTCGAAATTTAATTTCTATATAAAATTTCGCCCAAATTTAATTTTATAGAAAATTTCGTCGAAATTTTATTTCTATAGAAAATTCCGTCGACATTTTATTTCTATAGAAAATTTCGTCAAAATTTTATTTCTATAGAAAATTTAGTCGAAATTTTACTTCTATATAAAATTTCGTCCAAATTTAATGTATATAGAAAATTTCGTCGAAATTTTATTTCTATATAAAATTTTGTTCAAATTTAATTTATATAGAAAATTTCGTCGAAATTTTATTTCTATAAAAAATTTCACCCAAATTTAATTTTATAGAAAATTTCGTCGACATTTTATTTTATTTCTATAGAAAATTTCGTCCAAATGTTATTTCTATAGAGAATTTCGTCGAAATTTTATTTCTATAGAGAACTTCATCGAAATTTTTTTTCTATATAAAATTTCGTCCAAATTTTATTTCTATAGAAAATTTCCTCAAACTTTTTTTTATACATTTGCCCAAATAAATTTGACAAACATTCTTTTCCTCTGTTGGCTAAGCTACACTTGTAGTTTAGTCAATGCATGATTTTAAGCTGAAATCAAAAACAACAACAATGATTAAAGAACAAAACCAACAATAACAAAACAAAACGAATGGAAAATAAACCCAGCCAACTGCACTCAAATCGATGATTTGACGGTGGCAAAGGAAAAGAGATATGTTTGTACGAATTTATTTCGGCATAAGTCGGCTATCATGTAAAACCTTTTTTCGGAAGATTCAAGTGTGGTTCATTGTTGGGTTTAATGAACTGCCTGAATTTATTCTGATAATTGGTTGATAGTTTTGCTGCAAGTAGAGGATGCTGATGAGGAATGTGGTAATTCCGAAACGTGCGTCCATCCAACCATCTTGCAGTCTATAGGGCTTTGCCCAAATACATTTGACAAACATTCTTTTCCTCTGTTGGTCAAGCTACACTTGTAGTTTAGTCAATGTATGGTTTTAAGATGAAATAAAAAGACAACAACAGATATTTTATTTCTATTAAAAATTTCGTCAAAATATAATTTTATAGAAAATTTCGTCCAAATGTTATTTCTATAGAGAATTTCGTCGAAATTTTATTTCTATAGAGAACTTCATCGAAATTTTATTTCTATAGAGAATTTCGTCGAAATTTTATTTCTATATAAAATTTCGTCCAAATTTAATTTCTATAGAGAATTTCGTCGAAATTTTATTTCTATAAAAAATTTCGCCCAAATTTAATTTTATAGAAAATTTCGTCGACATTTTATTTCTATAGAAAATTTCGCCCAAATGTTATTTCTATAGAGAATTTCGTCGAAATTTTATTTCTATATAAAATTTCGTTCAAATTTAATTTCTATAGAAAATTTCGTCGAAATTTTATTTCTATAGAAAACTTCATCGAAATTTTATTTCTATATAAAATTTTGTCCAAATTTTATTTCTATAGAAAATTTCCTCAAACTTTGTTTTATAGAAAAATTTGTCGAAATTTTATTTCTATAGGAAATTTCATCGAAATTTTATTTCTATAGAAAATTTCCTCGAAATTTTATTTTTATATATAATTTTGTCCAAATTTAATTTTATAGAAACTTTCGCCTATTATATTTCATGTTAGCCTGATAATGAAACAGGCAATTGACGTCCAAATGCATTATATCTAATTATACAATTATTTTTCGAGCTTTATGGACAGATATAGATTAAGGAACATGGTTAATAGAGCCATTGAAAAGAAAACGCCAGATACCAATCTATGGCTCTATTAACCATGTTCCTTAATCTATATCTGTCCATAAAGCTCGAAAAATAATTGTATAATTAGATATAATGCATTTGGACGTCAATTGCCTGTTTCATTATCAGGCTAACATGAAATATAATAAGCAACGATGAGCCCGTCGTAAAACTAGGAAAAACACGACTAATGTACGCGTTAGAATTGTTGTTGTATCCTGGAAACCAGTTTCTGTTAATTGTCATATGTTGTAGTTGACTGTAGAAACAATAAGCATTGTTCGACTGTTCACCACTTAGGTGAATTCTAACAAATTAGCTTTCTAAAAATAAATTTCGTGTTGTTGCATTACTATGTAACAAAACGAAATAAAAATAAGATTAAGGGACTTGTAAGTTATATGAAAAGATGATGTACAGTGGGAGAAAAGATGATTCAATTTGTAAGAGGAAATTTCCCAAATGTTTTCTCCATAAGGAGTTAGCATAAAGGGCCCAAAATTGAGTTATCTCTCCCAGCCAGATCTATACTAAAGGCTGTGGAAAGGTTCATTCGCCCGAACCGAAACATTGTATAATTAGAAACTTTCGCCAACATTTTATTTCTATAGAAAATTTCGTCGAAATTTTATTTCTATATAGAATTTCGTCGAAATTTTCGTCTATAGGGCTTTGCCCAAATAAATTTGACAAACATTCTTTTCCTCTGTTGGTTAAGCTACACTTGTAGTTTAGTCAATGCATGGTTTTAAGCTGAAATCAAAAACAACAACAATGATTAAAGAACAAAACCAACAATAACAAAACGAATGAAAAAAGATGAATCACGCTCAAAAATAAACACAGCCAACTGCACTCAAATCGATGATTTGACGGTGGCAAAGGAAAAGAGATATGCTTGTACGAATTTATTTCGGCATAAGCCGGTTATCATGTAAAACCTTTTTTCGGAAGATTCAAGTGTGGTTCATTGTTGGGTATAATGAACTGCCTGAATTTATTCTAATAATTGGTTGATAGTTTTGCTGCAAGTAGAGGACGGTGATGAGGAATGTTGTAATTCCGAAACGTGCGTCCATCCAACCATCTATAGGGCTTTGCCCAAATAAATTTGACAAACATTCTTTTCCTCTGTTGGTTAAGCTACACTTGTAGTTTGCATAGAGAATGGTTTTAAGCTGAAATCAAAAACAACAACAACAATTTTATTTCTATATAAAATTTCGTCCAAATTTAATTTTATAGAAAATTTCACCGAAATTTTATTTCTATAGAAAATTTCGTCCAAATGTTATTTCTATAGAAAATTTCGTTGAAATTAAATTCTACCGAAAATTTCGTCGAAATTTTATTTCTATAGAAAATTTCCTCGAAAATGTATTTTTGAGGAAATTTTCTAAATTTTATTTCTATAGAAAATTTTTCCAAAATTGTATTCCTATAGAAAATTTTGTAAATTTTTTTTCTATATAAAATTCTGTCAAAATTTTATTTCTATAAAAATTTTGTCAATTTTTTTCTACAGAAAATTGTGTCAAAATTTTATTTCTATAGAAAATTTCGTAAATTTTTTTTTTCTATAGAAAATTTTGTCAATTTTATTTCTACAGAAAATTTTGTCAAAATTATTTTCTATAGAAAATTTTGTCAAAATTTTATTTCTATAGAAAATTTTGTCAAAATTGTATTTCTATAGAAAAATGGTGACAATATTTTATTTCTATAGAAAAATATGTCAAAATTTTATTGCTATAGAAAATTATGCCAAAATTTTATTTCTATAGAAAATTATGCCAAAATTTTATTTCTATACGAAATTTTGTCAAAATTTTATTTCTATAGAAAATTTTGTCAAAATTTTATTTCTATAAAAAATTTTGACAAAAATTTTATTTCTATAGAAAATTATGCCAAAATTTTATTCCTATAGAAAATTATGTCAACATTTTATTTCTATACGAAATTTTGTCAAAATTTTATTTCTATAGAAAATTTTGTCAAAATTTTATTTCTATAGAAAATTTTGTCAAAATTTTATTTCTATAGAAAATTATGTCAAAATTTTATTTCTATACGAAATTTTGTCAAAATTTTATTTCTATAGAAAATTTTGTCAAAATTTTATTTCTATAGAAAATTTTGTCAAAATTTTATTTCTATAGAAAATTTTGTCAAAATTTTATTTCTATAGAAAATTTTGTTAACATTTTATTTCTATCGAAATTTTGTCAAAATTTTATTTCTATAGAAAATTTTGTCAAAATTTTATTTCTATGAAAAAAATTTTGTCAATATTTTATTTCTATAGAAAATTTTGTCAAAATTTTATTTCTATAGAAAATTGTGTCAAAATTTTATTTCTATAGAAATTTCGTAAAAAAGTTTTTTTCTATAGAAAATTTTGTCAAAATTTTATTTCTATAGAAAATTTTGTCAAAATTGTATTTCTATAGAAAAATGATGACAATATTTTATTTCTATAGAAAATTATGTCAAAATTTTATTTCTATAGAAAATTATGCCAAAATTTTATTTCTATAGAAAATTATGTCAAAATTTTATTTCCATACGAAATTTTGTAAAATTTTATTTCTATAGAAAATTTTGTCAAAATTTTATTTCTATAAAAAATTTTGACAAAATTTTATTTCTATAGAAAATTATGCCAAAATTTTATTCCTATAGAAAATTATGCCAAAATTTTATTTCTATACGAAATTTTGTCAAAATTTTATTTCTATAGAAAATTTTGTCAAAATTTTATTTCTATAGAAAATTTTGTCAAAATTTAATTTCTATAGAAAATTTTGTCAAAATTTTATTTCTATAGAAAATTATGTCAAAATTTTATTTCTATAGAAAATTATGTCAAAATTTTATTTTTATACGAAATTTTGTCAAAATTTTATTTCTATAGAAAATTTTGTCGAAATTTTATTTCTATAGAAAATTGTTTCAAAATTTTATTTCTATAGAAAATTTTGACAAAATTTTATTTCTATAGAAAATTATGTCAACATTTTATTTCTATAGAAAATTTTGTCAACATTTTATTTCTATAGAAAATTTTGTCAAAATTTTATTTCTATAGAAAATTTTGTCAAAATTTTATTTCTATAGAAGATTTTAACAAAATTTTATTTCTATAGAAAATTATGTCAAAATTTTATTTCTATAGAAAATTTTGTTAAAAGAAATTTTGCTAAAGATTTTGTTTTTCAAAATTTTATTTCTATAGAAAATTTTGTTAAAATTTTATTTCTAAAAAAATTTTGTCAAAATTTTATTTCTATAAAAATATTTTGTCAATATTTTATTTCTATAGAAAAATGTGTCAACAATTTTATTTCTATAGAAAATTTTGTCAAAATGTTATTTCTATAGACAATTTTGTCAAAATGTTATTTCTATAGAAAATTTTGTCAACGTTTTATTTCTATAGAAATTTTTTGTCATAATTTGTTTTCTATATAAAATTATGCCAAATTTTATTTCTCTAGAAAATTTTCTCAAAATTTTATTTCTATTGAAAATTTTGTCAAATTTTTTTTCTATAAACATTTTCGTCGACAGTTTATTTTTCTTTTTAGTTGCTCCAGTACTTCTTTTTTCTATAGCTTTCTTCCTTGATTGGACAAAAAGGACTACCTCAATACAGAAATTATGTTTCTGTTTCATTCTGTGGATATGGTAAAGGGATTTATGAACTCTCTCCTGACATACTTTCACAATACGAATACAAATTGAAATACAAACTTCATTCACACTAATACCGGTGGATTTTCACATTGTGTTGATGTTGCTCTTTTCCTAACCTTGGTCAATAGAAAAAAATCCAATGGCTTCCTCCTTTTGCTAGAGCAAAATGCTATGCTATGTAATCAGCATATTAGATCGTATTTCATTGGCTCATTTCCAATTGATGCAATTTACGTGACATTTCAGGCAAATCTACCTCTTCTAAAATCGGGTTACACAAATACAAAGAATTTTGATATTTGACACACATACACAGTCACACACGCAGAGTTACTCTTATTGATGAAAATGGAGACATGAATAAATGAATATATTGAGTTAAAAAAATGTCCTTGAGAGGCAAAAAATAAAATGGAGAAGTTTGTAAAAAAAGGTAAATATCCAAGCATGGGGATTTGTCCCAGTTGTTTGGATGGGCTTAAAAGGTGTGACATTTCGAATAGGATACAATGTATTAGAATTTATTTAAATATCCTGTTATGTATTGTGGTTTCATCATCCTGGGAGAAATGGCCTGTGAAATTTCTAATGAGGACTTAATATTAGGGTCATTACTTGGATATTTGTTGAAGGTTACATATCAAGCTTGTAAATATTCCGATGATTGGTTGTATTGTATGGTGTAGTGAACTCTAAAAGGATTCACGAGGACGTGACTAAGGATAAGTTTATATTTATACATAATGGTAATTGTAGTTTTTATACTAACAAGAGATTTTTAACGTTTGTTAATACACTATAAAAAAGTGAACCCTATATTTCACTAAAACCGATTTAATTCAATTTTAGTTCATGGAATTATTAGGTTAAAAAAAATTATGACTCTAATCATTTATTGCCTACGTTAGTTAAATTAAATAAAATAGAGGAAAAAATTGTACACGAATGAAGCATAAAGATTAACTTAATTCATATATATATATATATATATATATATATATATATATATATATATATATATATATATATATATATATATATATATATATATATATATATATATATATATATATATATATATATATATATATATATATATATATATATATATATATATATATATATATATATATATATATATATATAATTGATTACCTCATGTAAACAATTAATTGAGTTTTGCGGCAAAAATCAATAAAAAAAATTAAAGAAAACTATTAATTTAAATCCGAAATATATGTAATTTCCAATTGGTGCAGTGAGTGATAGTCTAATGTTGGCGATTCAAGCAATTTTAATTACAAAAATTAATTAGATGAAACAATTTCGTGATTGAATCAGAAAACAGTTTTTCTGTGTACGGGAATAAAAAGAAGTCATTCGATGCCAAGTCAGGACTATACGGCAGATGACCTCGGTTAGTCACAGATTGGTAGAATTCTACCAAAACTTGTAGATTTTTCACTGTTTGGTAGATTGGTGGAATTCTTGATGTTTTGGTAGATCTTGCAAAATATTCCCCTCCAACCAAGGGATACTTAACAAATTTTCTATAGAAATAAAATTTTGAAAATTTTTGTATAGAAATAAAATTGTGACAAAATTATCTATAGAAATAAAATTGTGACAAAATTTTCGATAGAAATGAAATTTTGACAAAATTTTCGATAGAAATAAAATTTTGACAAAATTTTCTATAGAAATAAAATTTTGACAAAATTTTCTTTAGAAATTAAAATTTGACAAAATTTTCTATAGAAATAAAATTTTGACAAATTTTTCTATAGAAATAACATTTTGTATAGAAATAAAAATTTGCGAAATTTTTCTATAGAAATAAAATTTTGATAAAATTTTCTATAGAAATAATATTTTGACAAAATTTTCTATAGAAATAAAATGTTGACAAAATTTTCTTTAGAAATAAAATTTTGACAAAATTTTCTATAGAAATAAAATTTTGACAAATTTTTCTATAGAAATAACATTTTGTATAGAAAAAAAAATTGCGAAATTTTTCTATAGAAATAATATTTTGACAAAATTTTCTATAGAAATCAAATTTTGACAAAATTTTCTATAGATATAAAATTCTGACAAAATTTTTCAATATAGAAATAAATTGTCCAATAGAAATAAAATTTTGACAAATTTTTCTATAGAAATAACATTTTGTATAGAAATAAAATTTTGCGAAATTTTTCTATAGAAATAAAATTTTGACACAATTTTCTATAGTAATCAAATTTTGACAAAATTTTCTATAGAAATCAAATTTTGACAAAATTTTCTATAGATATAAAATTTTGACAAAATTTTCTATAGATATAAAATTTTGACAAAATTTTGTATAAAAATAAAATATTGACAAACTTTTCTGTAGAAATAAAATTTTTCAATATAGAAATAAATTGTTCTATAGAAATAAAATTTTGACAAAATTTTCTATAGAAATAAAATTTTGACAAAATTTTCTTTAGAAATAAAATTTTTGACAAAATTTTCAATAGAAATAACATTTTGACAAATTTTTCTATAGAAATAACATTTTGTATAGAAATAAAATTTTGCGAAATTTTTCTATAGAAATAAAATTTTGACAAAATTTTCTATAGAAATCAAATTTTGACAAAATTTTCTATAGAAATCAAATTTTGACAAAATTTTCTATAGAAATCAAATTTTGACAAAATTTTCTATAGATATAAAATTTTGACAAAATTTTCTATAGATATAAAATTTTGACAAAATTTTGTATAAAAATAAAATATTGACAAACTTTTCTGTAGAAATAAAATTTTTCAATATAGAAATAAATTGTTCTATAGAAATAAAATTTTGACAAAATTTTCTATAGAAATAAAATTTTGACAAAATTTTCTAAAGAAATAAAATTTTGACAAAATTTTCTTTAGAAATAAAATTTTGACAAAATTTTCAATAGAAATAAAATTTTGACAAATTTTTCTATAGAAATAACATTTTGTATAGAAATAAAATTTTGCGAAATTTTTCTATAGAAATAAAATTTTGATAAAAATTTCTATAGAAATAATATTTAGACAAAATTTTCTATAGAAATCAAATTTTGACAAAATTTTCTATAGAAATCAAATTTTGACAAAATTTTGTATAAAAATAAAATTTTGACAAACTTTTCTGTAGAAATAAAATTTTTCAATGTAAAAATACATTTTTCTATAGAAATAAAATATTGAAAAATTTTGTATAGAAATAAAATTTTGCGAAATTTTTCTATAGAAAAATTTATTTCTGTATTGAAAAATTTTATTTCTATAGAAAATTTTGTCAAAATTTTATGTTTATACAAAATTTTATATCTATAGAAAATTTTGTCAAAATTTGATAAAATTTTCTATAGAAATAAAATTTTAACAAAATTTTCTATAGAAGTAAATGTTTGACAAAAGTTTGTATAGAAATAAAATTTTGGCAAAATTTTCATCAAAATTGTAGTAGCTTTTTTGGCTCGATTAACAGCCGTCCAGATGACCCATCAAATCTATTGTTTGAGTGATTTAAAATGCTCTTGTTTGAGCCGTTGTATGAGAGCTCTCATTATGGTGGTGACGAGTGATCGGTCATCGGTTGGTCTTCCAGATTTCTAGGAAGATAACTGGCAAAACTGGTTGTGTACCTCTAAGAAATGACTGCTCGGCGTTGTTCTGATGGTAAGATTGCATCATGCCCAGTTTTTTTGGAAAAAAAATAGGCGATAATTTCCTTGGAAGTGCTTCATGCGTGAACAACTTTTATTGAATTAGACTCATCTTAAAACATACATACACCCGGTGTTAACCTGTCACGATATCATAGAAGTATTTCGAAGCACCGCGCTCATATTTATGGAGCATTTTTTTCCATCAATCGACACGAGCCTTTTTGAACGATTGACGAATTGTGTGGGATCAACCGCGAATAAATTTTTTTGACGGCCATCCTAATGCCTATGGTTGTACCAATCTCGCGATAGGTCACATGATGATCTTTAAATATTAGTTGGCGAACAGCATCAATGGTTTCGGGACAACAACTGATTTTGTACAATCTTCACGAAATTCGTCTTGGATCTTGAACTACGACATCGGTTAAATTCACCATGCCATCGATAAACACAGGCCCAGGTGCGGGCTTCATCGCCAAAAATTGAATTAAGTTCATCGATGCACTGTTGTTGAACTAATCCACGTCTAAAGTTGTATACAATAATCGCACGAAAATGTTCACGATTTAATTCCATTTCTGGGCGAGATTAATGGGCTCGTATGTCAAGATGTTCTGAGTACGTTTAGCCTCAAAAATGTCTACCTTTACGATAGAGCTGTCATGGCAGATTGCAACACAACCATCGTATTTAATATTCTCATCTTAATTAATTCAAAATCACTTAACAGCATTTTGTCCAGATAAATAAATTTATTGGCAATATATTGACAATCAATGTCATTAGTAAGAATTGCATCTTAAATTTGTGATATAAAACCACAGCGTATGAAGCACATGCCATGGTCACGCTCAACCTAATGGTAATGATGATATCTTCCACACATTGATGTTTGCATGCATATAGACGGCTACTTTGAGTACTCACATGCAGCTTAGATTTTTTTTCCTCCGAATGTTGTTAATAAATATGGCCTATCTACTACATCGTAACGAGATACAATCAATTTGCAAATACTCTAAGAAATCTTGTCAGTTTGTGGTTTAATTGAATAATACCAATACGAGGGTTGTCTTTTATATTTCGGGATTGGGCAATCTGCCAAACTGACAATGCGAGCTCTAATACATCGACTCAATCATTTTTTGAGCACATAAAACATCGATTTGATGGGTGATCCGACGTATAGTCTTGACCTGGCACAATATGAGGTTAACGTTTTTACACCAGAAGAAGTGGTTGATACGTTCAGAATGCATGGTTTGGAGATACCTCAATCAGAGTGGCCAAGGTGTTTTGACAATTATTTCAACAACAACATCAAATTTAAAAAATTTATAGATCTTAATGGGGAATATTTTGAAAAATATTTTAATTTAATATTAAAATTAAACATAAAATATAAAAGGCAACCCTCGTAAAATTCAGGGTTAAGCAAAGCAAAAAAATCCAAATTCAATGAAATTATTTAACATAATGCAAGACAATCAATCATCGATCATAATAATCAATTGATTTTGTCGTCTATGGGGGCGGATAATTTACGGGCAATTCAAGTAGACCCTCACGTGGTAATCATACGCTACCAGGGCTTCAAATGTCAGGTACATAAATGCATTCATAGAAATAATAAAGACAAAATTAATATGAATTTACTAAAGAGTGATATGTTAGTTAAAAGTAGGATCCCTGGAATAATATGAATAATTTGGATCTGCTATTACTATAAGATGCATTAACATTCATTGGCCTGGGATACAATGTCCTTTGGGACAGGTGCAACTTTTTTCTAAAGCCTGGTGTTCAACTCTAACGAAATTTTCGCCACCCTTTAGAAATTGGCATTGGTACGTTTGTTACAGAATCTTCCGTGAGTCATTGTTATTGAGTGTTAACATTTTGCTTCCCTATGAAATACATGGCAAAGCCGTATTAGTGACATGTAACAGCAATTTTCGCAAGTACTATATGCCACTAAATGTCATACTTTTTACCGTGGTGCGATGTTAAATTCCACGGTTCAATGGAATTTTCCACGTAAAATTCCATTTACCCGAAATCCTTTAAAATTATGTGATCGGAAATCCTTTAAAATTAATATAAAGTCGAACTAATGCGTTCAATACTATAATTTTCTTCTTCTCAAACAATACAGTTATCAAGCGGACAATTGTGACGCCGGAAAATATGCAAAGAAAATTTTTCGATAGTAGCCAAACCGGGTTCTTCTATTAATTTCGATCAAATAAAAATAAAATGGTTGTTGGCTTAATTTAGATCAAATTAAAAAAAAACGAGAGCGACAAATTTATAAAATTATTTTTTTCTTATTTATTTTATTTATTATTTATTCCAATTCTAAAAACTATAATAAACATTAAAGCACAGTGCGCTATTTTTTTAAATTACTTTTATTATAATTTTTGTGTAACTTTTTAGAATAACGCTAACTGGGCTTAAGAGAATCCGTAGAAACTTAGATTGTTTAGAGAATTTATGTATGGAAAACTAATAAATTATCATTATACCCTGCGCCACACTGTGGAACAGGGTATTATAAGTTAGTGCATATGTTTGCACCACCCAGAAGGAGACGAGATAGACACATGGTGTCTTTGGCAAAAATGCTCAGGGTGGGCTCCTGAGTCGATATAGCCATGTCCGTCTGACCGTGAACACATTTTTGTAATCAAAGTCTAGGTCGCAGTTTTAGTCCAATCGACTTCAAACTTGGCACAAGTATGTGTTTTGGCTCAGAATAGAACCCTATTGATTTTGGAAGAAATCGGTTCAGATTTAGATATAGCTCCCATATATATCTGTCGCCCGATATGCACTTATATGGACCCAGAAGCCAGAATTTTACCCTGATTTGCTTGAAATTTTGCACAAACATAACACTTAGTCGTATAGTCAAGTGTGAAAAATTTGATTGAAATCGGTTCAGATTTAAATATAGCTCCCATATATATCTTTCGCCCGATATGGACTAATACGGTCCCAGAAGCCAGAGTTTTACCTCAATTTGTTTGAAATTTTGCACAGGGAGCACAATTGGTAGTGTAGTCAAGTGTGCCAAAATTTTATTGAAATCGGTTCAGATTTATATATAGCTCCCATATATAGCTTTCGCCCGATTTAGACTCATATGACCACAGTGGCCGATCTTTTATTCCGATTTAATAGAAATTTTGCACAGGGAGTAGAATTAGCATTGTAGCTATGCGTGCCAAATTTGATTGAAATCGGTTCAGATTTATATATAGCTCCCATATATAGCTTTCGGCCGATTTACACACATATGACCACAGAGGCCAATTTTTTGTTCAGATTTAGTTGAAATTTTGCACAGGGAGTAGAATTAGCATTGTAGCTATGCGTGCCAAATTTTGTTGAAATCGGTTCAGATTTAGATATATCTCCATATATAGCTTTCGCCCGATTTACACTCATATGACCACAGAGGCCAATTTTTAACTCCGATTTAGTTGAAATTTTGCACAGGGAGTAAAATTAGCATTGTTGCTATGCGTGCCAAATTTGGTTGAAATTATTTCAGATTTAGATATAGCTCCCATATATATGTTTTTCCTATTTGGACAAAAATGGTCAAAATACCAACATTTTCCTTGTAAAATCGTCACTGCTAAGTCGAAAAGTTGTAAAAATGACTCTAATTTTCCTAAACTTCTAATACATATATATCGAGCGATAAATCATAAATAAACTTGTGCGAAGTTTCCTTAAAATTGCTTCAGATTTAAATGTTTCCCATATTTTTTACTAACATTGTGTTCCACCCTAGTGCATTAGCCGACTTAAATTTTGAGTCTATAGATTTTGTAAAAGTCTATCAAATTCTATCCAGATCGAGTGATATTTAAATGTATGTATTTGGGACAAACCTTTATATATAGCCCCCAACACATTTGACGGATGTGATATGGTATCGAAAATTTAGATTTACAAAGTGGTGCAGGGTATAATATAGTCGGCCCCGCCCGAATTTAGACTTTCCTTACTTGTTGAGCTATATATAGAATCAGGCAGCACTCATCGACTATATAAGAGAGAAGTTCACAATAACAAGCACGCCTTCCATACAAAGAATCCTGGTTTTTATCCCAGTTTTGACGGAACATCAAAGAGTTTTTCAGCGGTGGATTATCTACTCCCAGTTATGCTGGTGACATTTCTAAGTATTTCAAAACTTTTGAAACACCGATCGGACTGGGCTATAGAAAGGAAACCCCTTGTTATTGAGCTAAACATGGAATCGGGCAGCGCTTAGTGATAAGAGATACCACTGGGGTATCACAAAGGTTTGAATAGACGAAGTGAATCTGAATCTGTCACCATGGTTAGGTAGGTGGTAGCCCGATGTATCAGGCTCACTTACACTATTCAGTCCATTGTGATACCATAGTGGTGAACAGTGGGATAATCCACCGCTGAAAAACATTTTGGTGTTCGGTCGAAGCAGGAATCGAACCCACGATCTTGTGTACGCAAGGCGGGCATGCTGTAGCCGAGTCCGAACGGCATTCCACATTGGAGTGAAAGCACTTAGAAAAGCTTTTAAACACTCAGAAATGTCACCAGCTTTATTGAGGTGGGATAATCCACCGCTGAAAAACATTTTGGTGCTCGGTCGCAGCAGGAATCGAACCCACGACCTTGTGTACGCAAGGTGGGCATGCTAACCATTGCACCACGGTGGCTCCTGTTTGCCACCCTACCTAACCTACATTTGTGTGCCACCTCATGTGAGTGCTATCGTTTTGTAAATTTAAATCGGACCCTGTAAAATGACGGATGATCGTTACCTCAACATAAAATAGAAATAATGCTTCCGATGTTTAAATATTGGACACATTTTCTAAATTAGATCGGTGCTTTAACATAAAATCGAACTAACGCGTTTATAAAATTAATTTAATTCAAATTTTTTCTTCACATAAATGTGTGCCACCTTTTTTGACACTTTTTAGAAATTTGTGTGCTTTCTGTCGCGACGTGATACTTTTTTTTAATTCCTTTTTGAGTGCAATAGTTTTGTAAATTTAGATGCCGGACACCTCTTAAATTACGGATATTAACATAAAATGGAAATAATGCGTCCAATATTATAATTTTGAGCAAATTTTCCTTCTCAAACAATACTGTTATCAAGGAGACAATTGTGACGCCTGAAAATATGCAAAATATTTTTTTGTGGTAGCTAAACCGAGAAGGATGAAATTAGATAAAATGGTTCATGAATTTATGTAGATATAATTTGAAAAAAAAATCAAGTTTTTATTATAAAAAAAATTCATAATTCTTATTTTTTTCTTAATAAATAAATGTACCACTTTTTAAAATTAGTGTGCTAAAAGTTACTCTTTTAAGAAACGCAGACCGGTCTTAAAAGAATCTATAGAAAGTTTGTTAGTTTTGGGAAATATTTATCGACGATTTTGCCAAATAGTACACTCAGAGAAGAGTCATTGTAAATTTATAATCCAAACATTGGCTATAAGCTTTGGTCTACTCCAAGGAAGTTAATTTTTTCTTTCAGTGTTAGCCTTGGCAAAATATTGCAAAAATTAAATAAATTGATGGTTAATGTCAAATGTTCATGATTTGTAACATATTTGTGTCAAAAACTGAAAGAAAAAAAAAAACAAAAAAAGGAAATAGAAACAGATGCTAATGACTCAAATTTTTTGGACTAAAAATAAAACAAAAGTAAAAATAATGTGCCAACGCACATCGAATATTATATAGAGCACTTATCTTTAGTAATGAGAATAGTATTGAAGGATTTAATATACACATACACGTACATAAGTATAAATATTTACGGAGGATTGCTATAGGCTTCTGCCTATTCAAAAATCAAAATCCAACACTCATTTTTGGCACCCACAATCAAATGCTGATGTTTCAATCAAATAATTTCAATTACTTTCTTGGGATATCGATGCTCTTCAACATATCTCAGGCGATATATAACGAGAGTGCATAATCATATAATCAGAACGTGACAATTATGAAAATTCCATTAGTCCTTGCCACGTATGAAGGCTAACCAGGCGTCGAGAGACATTGAACTCATCAACAAAAGAGAAATGTTTGAATTTCTGGGCTATGGTAATTAAGTGTGAGAAAGGATTTCACCATAAAATAGCCTTGGATATAAATATATAACAATGCCATTGACCATGGAATTTGAACTGAATGAAAAAAAAAACAACGGAATATGTTTCTGTAGTAATAATTTTCAAAATTGTTTACTTTTTACTTAATAAAAATAGTTTAAAATGTTGTATTGTTGAATACTATGAACTTTGTTGAAGTTCCTGTGTAAAATTCTTTATGGAAATCCCTGCATATATTATTGCAATAAAGTTAATAATAAACAGACAGTATTTTGAACCAATTATTTCAAGGTCGATTAAGTGTTATCCAGGCACTATAAATATCAACTATTGCAACAGAAAGTTGTTTTAGCAGTCATCGAAGTTTGTTACACTCTGAGAAACGCTTTGCAATATAACCGTAAAAAATATCACTGATATTATAAACCATGGGGAAGAAAAATGTCGGTAGTATCTAAACTAGGTTCTTCCATAAAGTACAATCAAATAGAAATAAAATGGTTGTTGGGATTATGTAGGTCAAATAAAAAAAAAAAATTATAATTTAATTCTTATTTTTTAAATATAAAATATATGCCACTTTTTTTTTAAATTGCTTTTATTGAAATGTTTGTGTAACTTTTTTCTCAATCATAGAACGGCTGCGATCTACCGCAACCGACCAGTGTATTTAGTAAACACCAATATTTGCAATCTTAAAACACCAATTGGTAAAAAAAAACTTCAACCACCAGTATCCAATGCAACCGACGACTGTCGGTGCTTGTTAGTATGAGTGTTGGTCTCTCGAAAACACCGTAGTAAAGCAATCACACAAATTGGTTACCCATATCTCAGCAGTTTGGTATTCTCTTATTTGGTACTCTCTCAATTCTCTTGAGCTAATGCCAACTGCTAGTAATTGTTGTTGTTGTATGCAATCACACTTAAGTGCCAACTAGAGGTGTGCGCGTGACACGAAATTTTCGTGACACGCGTGATTCACGCGTGAGTCACGTGATTCGTGAATGAAATTTTGACCAAATCACGTGAATGTGCGTGAATGGGACCGAACAAAAATGTGTCGTGCGTGATCGTGCGTGAACATCAAATTCTGTTCGTGAATGTGCGTGAGTAAATTTTTTTCAAAATCACGCTCACGACAAAATTCACGTTCACGAAAAAATTCACATTCACGAACAATTCACGCTCACGACAAAATTCACGCTCACGAAGAAATTCACGTTCACGAAGAAATTCACATTCACGAAAACTTCACACTCACGATGACATTCACGTCCACGAAAAAATTCACGTTCACGAAAAATTCACGCTCACGAGAAAATTCACGCTCACGAAGAAACTCACATTCACGGAAAATTCACGCTCACGATGAAATTCACGTTCTTCTTGTGCAAAATGTTAAGCAAAGTGGGGTAAAACTCTGGCTTCTGGGGCCATATAAGTTCATATCGGGCGAAAGCTATATATGGGAGCTATATCTAAATCTGAACCGATTTCAACCAAATTTGGCACGCATAGTTACAATGCTAATTCTACTCCCTATGCAAAATTTCAACTAAATCGGAGCAAAAAATTGGCCTCTGTGGGAAAATAAGTGTAAATCGGGCGAAAGCTATATATGGGAGCTATATCTAAATCTGAACCGATTTGACTGATATTTGGCAAGTTTTTCGAGACTCATAAAATATTCGGATGTGCGGAATTTGAGGAAGATCGGTTGATATACACGCCAATTATGACCAGATCGGTGAAAAATATATATAGCAGCTGTATCTAAATCTGAACCGATTTTTTCCAAAATCAATAGGGATCGTCTTTGAGCCGAAACAGGACCCTATACCAAATTTTAGGACAATCGGACTAAAACTGCGAGCTGTACTTTGCACAAAAAATACACCAACAGACAGACAGACGGACATCGCTAAATCGACTCAGAATTTAATTCTAAGACGATCGGTATACTAAACGATGGGTCTCAGACTTTTCCTTCTTGGCGTTACATACAAATTCACAAACTTATTATACCCTGTACCACAGTAGTGGTGAAGGGTATAATAATGATTGAACATTTTTACATTTTTAAATTGAAAACATACTTCCAAATAAAAAATTAATAATTTTCGGAAATGATTGGTTTCATTGGTTCATTAAATTTTGGCTTAGATGTAAAAAAAATAATTCTATATAGTATAATTATAATATATGTAATTATAATATAATAAAAAATAAAATAAGTAAACAATAACACTATAAATCATTGATTGCCTCAATTAAAAATTAATTAAGTTCTTCGGCCAAAATCAATCCAAATTTTAATTGAATTTATATTTTGATTTGATTAAAATGTTAATTGTATCTTGTAATTTTTTAATTGAGTACGTTTTCAACTTCAGATTTTTAATTAGAAATATTTTGGCGAATTTGTGTGGGTAGCTCATTTGTATCACGAGCGAGAGTGAGTAAGTTTTTAGTTCGTACTCATTCGTGAATTACATTTTTTCGTTTGTTTTGTAAGTATAATAGTCGTGAACGTCCGTGAGTTGCATTTTACATCGTGAGCGTGCGTGAATAGTTTTTTTATGAATCGTGAGTGTGTGGAAGTACGTTTCATTGTTCGTGAACGTGCGTGAGTAGTTTTTTTTTCGAATCGTGAGTGTGCGTGAATAAGTTTGTTGTTCGTGAACGTGAGTGAGTTGATATATCCCGTCGTGAGCGTGCGGTAGTCACTATTCTGCAATCGTGAGTGTTTATCTTTGCAGGATTTTGGTTCGTGAACGTGATTGAGCGTGAATCAATAAAAACCTTCGTGCGTGAATGTTACGAATTCATTAGTGAGCGTGCGTGAGTGTGAGCAATTCCAAAACGGGCGTGCGTGATCGTGCGTGAATGTTACGAATTCATTCGTGAGCGTGCGTGAGTGTGAGCAATTCAAAAACGGGCGTGCGTGATCGTGCGTGAATGTTACGAATTCATTCGTGAGCGTGCGTGAGTGTGAGCAATTCTAAAACAGGCGTGCGTGATTGTGCGTGAATGACATTTTGAATTTGTGAGCGTGCGTGAAAACTCCCTCACGCGCACACCTCTAGTGCCAACCTCGTTTTTTGTTTACCGAGCATTGTTACGATGTCGATTGGTTTAAGATTGCAAGACACTGCATACGAACATTGCTACCCAGCAAAAAATACTTCAGCAGTAAGAGTTTAGTTGCGCTTTTTGGTATACAATAAAGTAGACAGTGCATCCACACTGCATGTATGGCAATAACGTAAACGAGTAATCAAACTAGTTTATGATCATTCGTTTACGTTATTACTGTTTTCCTTCTCGCCAACAATGCTATACTCAAAATTATATATCACTTCTGAGCAATATTTGTATTAAAATGATCAATTATATCAGCGCTATGTAGAAGCTGCTCTAAATCGGGACATTGGCCACAAAAATCAGCGCTGATTCGGTTGTTTTGTAAGCAGTTGGTACTGCCTCTCTCCCTTACAATCCTGCTGAAATAGTGCTCCATTTTTTGCTGGGTAACTACTAGTGGTGTTTTTATTCTCGCATTTGTATTAATGTAAGAGATCGCATGTAAAAGATCGCATGGTAATTGGTGTCTTACTCACTGCCACCGACATTTAATGGGTAAGATTGCAATACGAAAAACAGCCACCGGTTGCGGTTCTCTGTTCTCAATGGTAACGCTGACTGGGCTTAAGAAAATCCCTAGAAAGTTTGATTTTCTACAAAATATATATGGAGAACTAATTAATTATCAATGAGATACATATAGAATCATACAGCACTCATTGATAAGAGGGAAGTTCACAACATAACGCAATAGGCTGAATTATCTAATTGTGGCTAGAATAATGGGCTGCCACTAGCCTTGCCTCATATAAGAGTATCGAAAAATTAACATCCAAAAAAATGGTCTCACCATAAAAATGTAGATTTATTTTAGAAAATTTTAACTAAAATATCTCACTAATTGCAAATTGAAAAAAAAAATGTTTAAGAAAATGCTACACTGAAAAAAATATTTACGTGGTATTAAAGATTACGCAACCTAAATTTAGGGATGCACAATTTACACAATATTAAGGAGAAATTTCTTTAAAATAATGAAATTTTAATTAAATGAAAGTTTATAGTCATTGCTTCATTTTTTTTAGTAAATTAGGACACAAGTTTCGGAAATTTGCGTCCCTTCTTTAAAGTCGTATGTCCTTGAACTAAGGCGTTTTTTATACCCACCACCATAAAATGGTGACGGGGGTATAATAAGTTTGTCATTCCGTTTGTAACACATCGAAATATCGATTTCCGACTATATAAAGTATATATATATTCTTGATCAGGGAGAAATTCTAAGACGATATAAGCATGTCCGTCTGTCTGTCTGTTGTAATCACGCTACCGCCTTCAATAATGGCGCTATCGTCCCGAAATTTGGCATAGATTAGTTTTTTGTTTGCAGGGAGGTCAAGTTCGAAGATGGGCTATATCGGTCCAAGTTTTGATATAGTCCCCATATAAACCGACCTCCCGATTTGGGGTCTTGGGCCTATAAAAACCGTAGTTTTTTTATCAGATTTGCCTGAAATTGGAAATCCAGAGTTATTTTGGGACCATAAAGAGGTGTGTCGAAAATGGTCCGTATCGGTCCATGTTTTGGTATAGCCCCCATATAGACCGATCTCCCGATTTTGCTTCTTAGGCGTCTAGAAACAGTATTTTCTACCCGATTTGCCTGAAATTGGAAATCTAGAGGTATTTGAGGACCATAAAAAGGTGTGCCGAGAATGGTGCTCATCGGTCCATGTTTTGATATAGCCCCCATAGAGACTGATCTCCCGATTTTGCTTCTTGGGCTTCTAGAAACTATATTTTCTATCCGATTTTCCTAGAGTTCTTTTGGGACCATAAAAAGGTGTGCCGAAAATGTATGCCGAAAAGGTGTGCCGAAGAAGGTGTCAATTTTTTGGTATAGCCCCCATATAGACTGATCTCTCGATTTTTACTTCTTGGGCGTCTAGAAACTATATTTTCTAGCCGTTTGTTTGAAATTGAAAATCTGGAGGTATTTTAAGATCACAAATATGTGATTAGCAAATGGTGCCTATCGGTCCATGTTTTGGTGTAGCCCCCATATACACCGATCTCCCGGCTTTATTTCTTGGGCTTCTAGAATCCGTAGTTTTTATCCGATTTGCTGGAAATTTGTAATCTATAATGAAATTTTAGACAAACGAAATTTCCTTTTCTTATAAAGTATTTTCGTTTATTCAACGATTGTCTCTAAAATTTGTGTCAAAAGAAAACTTTGCTTGTCTAAAATTACGTGTCTCAAAAAAGAAAACACTTCTTTCAGGGTATAGCAGGCGCACTGATCATGAAAATTGCTTCAAACTGAAAGTAAAATTTCCAGATTTTACTCATTTAAATAATGGCGGAAAAAATCTACATATTTAAAATTTTAAATCGAGGCGTAATTTCATCATAAAGGGTGATACGGTCAAAATTTGGTAAAGGAAAAACGCGTGTAAATCGGTGAAATCGTTTATTTAAAAAATCAAATTAAATTTCTTTTTCAAGTTCAATTAGTATAAAATTCAGGAAAAATATTCAGTTAGGCTTTCGCTTTTCCAAATCCGAATTGCCGGGCCTCACGCTTGATACCTGCCATCAGATTTTGTACAGCCACCTTGTCCACCTTCTTCGCCGCAGAAGCCAGTTTGCCTTGAACTGCTGCTCGTCCTTAGCAGTTTTTTTGGTATTCTTTAGGTTCCGCTTGACAATAGCCCAGTATTTCTCAATTGGGCGGAGCGCTGGCGTGTTGAGAGGGTTCTTGTCCTTGGGAACCATCTGCACGTTGTTGGCGGCGTACCACTCCATGGCCTTATTACCGTAATGGCAAGATGCCAAATTCGGCCAAAACAGTACGGAACAACCGCGTTTCTTCAGGAAAGGCAGCAGACGTTTATTAAAACACTCTTTCACGTAAATTTCTTGGTTGACAGTCCCGGAAGCTATGAAAATGCTGCTTTTCAAGCCACAGGTACAGATGTTTCTTTGCGAACTTTGACAGTTTTATGTGCTTGAAAATATCTGCTACCTTTCCCCTTCCTTTTGCCGTATAAAACTCCTGTCCCGGAAGCTGCTTGTAGTCGGCTTTGACGTAGGTTACCACGCAGTCAAACTTCGTCAGCATCGTCGTGTACAGCCTCCGGGATCGCGCTTTGGCCGTCGTATTTTGTTTATCATCGCGATTTGGAGTCACTACCTTCTTGTAAGTCGATAGTCCGGCTCGTTTTTTGGCTCGATGCACGGTTGTAGACGATACACCCTGATTATTTGCGGCATCTCGGAGAGAGAGGTTAGGGTTTCGCTTGAAACTACCGGCAACTCTCTTTGTCGTCTCAGCGGCTTCCGGTTTTCGATTTCCCCCCGATCCAGACTTCCTGGCTGTCGACAAACGTTCCCCAAACACTTTAATTACATTTGTAACGGTTGATTTGGCAACTTTTAGCGATTTTGCCAGCTTTGCGTGCGAGTAGCTCGGATTTTCGCGATGCGCGAGCAAAATTTTGATACGCTGCTCCTCTTGCTTGGACGGCATTTTGACAACTGAAGAGTGAATTCCAAAATCAAGATAGGAGCAACATTCTACACACACACACCTTCAAAATGAGGGGTGTTCAGGTGTTTTAAATGCAAAATTGAAAGAAATACGTCAAGTTTATATTGACCAAATTTTGACCGTATCACCCTTTATACACGATATGTTTATAATTTCTCTAAAACTCAAACAAAATTGGTTTTCATAAATCCAGAATCTGATCTGGTCTTCATAGGTAGAATCTTTAAAGTTTGTCTTCGGGAACTGACTTGCTTGGGAGAAGATTTGTCATCAAACCCCCTACAATTCTATATAAAGGGTGATTCTTTTGAGGTTAGGATTTTCATGCATTAGTATTTGACAGATCACGTGGGATTTCAGACATGGTGTCAAAGAAAAAGATGCTCAGTATGCTTTGACATTTCATCATGAATAGACTTACTAACGAGCCACAACGTCGAATTTTCAGTGAATGGGCCCTAGAAAAGTTGGCAGAAAATCCGCTTTTTTATCGACAAATTTTGTTCAGCAATGAGGCTCATTTCTGGTTGAATGGCTACGTAAATGAGCAAAATTGCCGCATTTGGAGTGAAGAGCAACCAGAAGCCGTTCAAGAACTGCCCATGCATCCCGAAAAATGCACTGTTTGGTGTGGTTTGTACGCTGGTGGAATCATTGGACCGTATTTTTTCAAAGATGCTGTTGGACGCAACGTTACGGTGAATGGCGATCGCTATCGTTCGATGCTAACAAACTTTTTGTTGCCAAAAATGGAAGAACTGAACTTGGTTGACATGTGGTTTCAACAAGATGGCGCTACATGCCACACAGCTCGCGATTCTATGGCCATTTTGAGGGAAAACTTCGGAGAACAATTCATCTCAAGAAATGGACCGGTAAGTTGGCCACCAAGATCATGCGATTTGACGCCTTTAGACTATTTTTTGTGGGGCTACGTCAAGTCTAAAGTTTACAGAAATAAGCCAGCAACTATTCCAGCTTTGGAAGACAACATTTCCGAAGAAATTCGGGCTATTCCGGCCGAAATGCTCGAAAAAGTTGCCCAAAATTGGACTTTCCGAATGGACCACCTAAGACGCAGCCGCGGTCAACATTTAAATGAAATTATCTTCAAAAAGTAAATGTCATGGACCAATCTAACGTTTCAAATAAAGAACCGATGAGATTTTGCAAATTTTATGCGTTTTTTTTTAAAAAAAAGTTATCAAGCTCTTAACAAATCACCCTTTATTATCAAGTAACCCACTACCACGAAGAGTTTTCAAAGTAAACTATCATATTTGGTTCATGGTGGTGTGTATTTAAAATTCGGCCCGGCCGAATTTACTGCTTTATATACTTGTTCTTTAACATTTTTGAGTTAAAGAAATCGTCTTTAATTACATGCAATATTGAATCTTTAGATTTAAGATAAAAACGCTTTAAACATAGGCTAAGACATATTTTGGGTATTTGGTTTAAAGTTTTTTGGAATTAAGAAAACATTTTTTACTTGGAAATATCTGTTATTGGATTTTGAAACTAGCATTTTTCTGTACGTGAATAGCTTTATTAGTATATCGCAAAAAGGGAATGAAAATTCAATAAATGAGATCTGTATGGTAATTTTAATTTTATTAATCCTAGATTTAAAGCTACAAAGGCCCCTAAAAATGTTCTTATTTTAATGAAGCTGCATTTTTGGTTCGAAATCAATACCAAAATCCTTAAGTGAAGGTTAATCCAAGTGAACTTTTTTTTAGCGCATATTTGGAAGGAAAGTATAGGAGTTAAAAATTGTTTGCATCTAAATTTGCACATTTCACAGAATTTTGAACACAATTTAAGTAAAACTTACTTAGTTTAGATATATATGAATTGTTTTATGTGAATTTTGAATTTAGAACTTCATTTGTACAAAACGTTTTTTCTCATGTTTAGTTCATGTCATTAATGTAAACAATAAAGGAAAATTTTGCAAAATTTTATTAACATCAATTAATTGTCATTATCTAAAATAAAGTTAAATCGGCTTTATATAAATTTAAAAAATAAAATTTTAATTGGAAAATATTGGTGATATTTTTTTGGAGACTATGTTGAAAACTAATTCCTAACTTTTCAAAAGTCGTACGCCCCTTCAGGTGGCTACAATGTACATACTGAGGCCATATTTTGTTCAGATCGAATTTTTATTGAATTACTTGTGAGAACATTCCCTGTAGGAAGACAGGGGTCTAGTGTCTCAAAGTCACCACTTTTGTCAACTATTATGGTGACATAGTCAACAAATGGTCTACACTTGGTAGACATTTTTGACAGCTGTAAAAAAATAATAGCAAAAGAAATTTAAAAAGACCAGTGAAAAACAATCGTATATAAATATCGCAAAAAAACTTCGAAGAGAGGACAGTGAGCTTGTGCAGAGTTCGGAGGACATTTTATTGCGTCTTTGATCGATAGGCATAAGCGTAGCTAGACAATTTTCCTATAGCCCCCCTAGCTAAAACTTTATAGACTGAACTTATAGGTTCAACTAATGTTTTATTTCATAAAATTCAATAAAAAAATAGACATCAAAATAGCTCGACAATCAATTTATAATAAATCAACTAAAAGTACCCTACGGGAAATTGGTGCAAATTGCCACTGACGGACCTATCACAGAACTGGTACCTGTGCTCCAGTTAGTTGCAATTTTCAGTGAAATAAAATTATCAGAATAACCTTTTGTTCGACATATTTCAATTTTTTTTTTTCATTTCGGGTTCGATTAGGAGCCCAAATTGAAAGAGATTTCTAAGAGTTTGTCCGAGACTGGTTCCTGAGGACCTGTTTATTGGTTGCTCCTTGTAAATTGTCCCAGGACGTGTCCTTTGGGATGAGTCCAAGACGCGTCCTAAAATGTAAGTTTACTCCGTCAATGACAAACCCATGTTAAAGTGGACGGTCCCTTCCATACGGTTTGATCAGAACTGAGACTGGTCCATACACACCAGGGACTAGTCCTGTACCATTTCTGTGGTTGATCCATTTCCCGTAGGGTAGTTCCACACTTTTCCCAGCAAAAAATTGGGAGTTGTTCTAAAGGCACAACTTTAAAAGCACTTCCAAAAATGTCTTCACAAAGAAGTTAACTATTTTAACTACACAGGAAGTTTTTTTACTTCATTTTTTTATATTTTAATGCGTAATTTTTTGTTTTCTTTTTTTAAATAGTTTAAAAAAAGAGTAAGAATAAATAAAATGGTAAAATTATTCAAATTTTGCCACAAAAATGCTAAATCCATTATAGAAAAATCGATAATATTTGAAAAAACGTTTCAAACAAGCGTTAGAATGCATTAAAAATCATAAAAAAGTATAAAAATTATTTATTTGGGAAAATATCCCAAAATTTTTAATTCACATTCAAAACACTGAATTCGGATCACACCTTAAGAAGTGATGCAAATTCATTGCAACGGTTGTTGAAACGGTGGACATTCGTTCTATGACAAGTTCATATTACATTCATCGCTTCTCCGCCAATTTTGTACCACTTCCAGACCCAAAAAGAACATTTTCACTTCTTTTTTGGCGACGCTTTTTTTGGAGCATTATTAAGAAATTAATTTATGAAAGAATAGTTTTAATATCTATTACTATTTTTTATTCAACTAAATCATAAGTTCAACCACAGCTTTATTTCATAAATATCAGACTTCTACCACAACCCAAGTAATTCGATTGTGCATGAAAGTCTTTAGTGGAACTTTGTGCGTTGTACGAGTATATACTTGTTTAATTTTTATAAAAATGTAAAATCGTAAAAGGTTTTCAAATTCTGGGGGGGGCTAAAATTTTTCTGGGGGGTCTAAGCCCCCTCCCCAGAGGCCTTCCTACGCTTATGTCGATAGGACGAGCAGAAATTAGAATTTTCGAGTTAAAATAGTGGTTAATCGAAACAGCATCAACCAGAAATTGGCCAGAGGAACTACTGGTTAATTTAAAGAAGGAAAACCTAGATTTTTGCGGCTATGATAGGTAAAATCTGTTTAAGCAACGTATTATATTATATATTATTAATTTTTCTATTTTCGGTCGTTATTTCTAGTTGTGCAGAATTGTCAGATAAATGCCACAAAATAAGAAAGTTGGAAGCAATGACAACGAGGACAACTTGATCTATTTATTGAACTAGCTATAGGACCCATGTGTGATTTGATTTTATTGTATGTTAATCTTTTGCAAACACAAAATAAAAAATATAAATTAAATCAAAAAAATCCAAAAGTGTTGACTAAAGTAACGATAAAGTACTACTGACTCATTAGTTCCAATGTCTCCATATGGTCCCATAAGTACCATCTAGTCAGTAGTTCTATTGTCAGTAGTGGATTTTCAATGACAAGCATATGTTAAATGTCTATAGCAAAATATATTGTGTGGGGTATACTTTGTCAGTAGTACTGGTGACATAGTCAATAGTGATTCACTACAGTTTCACTATTGACATTTCCTACAGGGTTGGTTCAAAGGACAAATATCGTACATATTAAAAAAACAGCTTAATTGCTACCAGTATATATCCCATTAATGTTTAAGCATTTTTTTTCTAATTACATTTTATCACCTTTTTCGAGTGTATCTCACCTAGAAATGTGATATTGTGAATTAGCCAACAAAAAATCACAAAATCAAACAAATCGTAATATGGCCATAACACAACAACATGTTTTTTGTTTTGCCACCATTACACAAACACAAGCAATTTGGCAAATAAACAATGTCAGCATCATCACTATTCAGTGGATATCGATGGATATTATATGCGACCAGTACAAAACGTGATTTTTATGAAATATATTTTTATGTGGAATAAACTGATATAGTAATAATTTAAATAGGAAAAAATGGGTTATTCAAGAATATTTATATATGTGTATGTGTGAGAGTGTTTTACATATCCTGTTCCAACAGATGCCTTAATGGCCAATAATCCCGGAATTAGTCTAAGTTTCTTAATTACCATATTCGTAGTGGGGTAAATGTGTGTGGGCATATGGAAATGAGAACAGGTATATAGGCCATGAGTTATAAATTACAAGATGTGCTAATAACATTGGCGGAAATATATTAGAATTTTCGCAATTATTTGTTTCGAGAAAAAAATTTATAGAGACAGTAGATATTTTGGCAAATTGTATAAACCCTATTAGAGGGTCATAACAAAAAAGAAGATGTGTCATAAGAAAATTATTTTTGTGAGTACAAAGAAGCATTGTCTTAGGAGATTCCTCTTAAAATGGGTATATTTACATAACAGAAACTTTTATAGTACGCTGAAAAAAGCATGCCCGGTTCCAAATATTTTGTCTTTACTTTAACAATTTTGGTGTTGATTCCGAGCCAAAGAAGCGGAGAATTCAAGTAAGAATACTTTTAAGACCCAATTCTCTTTTAAATTTGGATTTTGTGTACTTGACTCTAGGAAGCAAAATTTAATTTTTCGCTTTTTCAGTTTTTTTTTTTCATATGCTATCAATGTCCTTTAAAAACAAGTTAACGACAACTTTATTTTCCAAATTCAGACTCGACTTTCAGTAGAAATGTTGCTATGTTTCAAGTAAAAAACGTCTTTAAAATAAAGTGTTGAAAAACATATCCTATATTTGAAAGATTTTTTGCTTTGTAGTTAAGATGCAAAAAAACAACAAATTTAAAGACAATTTCATTAAATATAAAGAATTTTTCTGAATTATTAAAGTCAAGTTGACTTTAGCCCAAACATTTTTCTTTCATGTTATGATACCCATTTTTAAGTGAAATCACTTGATTATAAGGACAATACGACTTCATTGAAAAGTTTATCGACTTTTGGACAAGGAAAAAAAACTTTATATTAGAGAAATGCGTCTTCTATGCTAAGCAAAATTTCCATTCGTATCTTAAAGCCATAAAATCTTTGACCTCACAACAATATTTTTTTCAGTGTACCTATGTCGTTTTGTTGTTAAAAATTTGAATTAAATATTCAAAATTATTGAAATCGTCCTTAAATTCAATAATTGTTTTGTAACTCGACTTTATAGGTAAAACGTATTCAGAAATAGGAGATGTCTTAGTTTAGAAAATTATGAACTATTTCGTGATAAATTCGAAATTAGTGAACTTGAGTACTTCACTTGTGAAGCAATTTTAATACGAGCTTATTGGACATGAAGATAAAAAAATTGTTATTATTAAGTTATAAATGCCAAATATCAATATCCACAAGCCTGCACTGACATTAAAGATTACGCAACCTAAATTTAGCATAAATTTCTTTGAAATAATGAAATTTTAATTAAAATAAAGTTTGTAATATTTGCTTCAAATTTTTTTTTCATTAAATTTAGGACACAAATTTTGTAAATTTGCATCCCTCCGTTAAAGTCGTATGTCTTTCAACTAAGGCAAATGTTCCTTAAAGTAAGGAAACACATTTTTGATTCAAAGAAATCGTCCTTAAATTAACTGAAATATTGAATCTTTAGATTTTGGTTAGGTTAGGTTAGGTGGCAGCCCGATGTATAAGGCTCACTTAGACAATTCAGTCGATTGTGATACCACATTGGTGAAGTACTCAGTGATAAGAGAGATCTTATCACTGAGTACTGCCCGATTCAATGTTAAGCTCAATGACAACGGACCTCCTTTTTATAGCCGAGTCCGAACGGCGTTCCACATTGCAGTGCAACCACTTAGAGAAGTTTTGAAACCCTCAGGATTGTCACCAGCATCACTGAGGTGGCATAATCCACCGCTGAAAAACTTTTTGGTGTTCGGTCGAAGCAGGAATCGAACCCACGACCTTGTGTATGCAAGGCGGGCATTCTAACCATTGCAACACGGTGGCTCCCATCTTTAGATTTAAGATATAAACGCTTCAAATATAGGCTAAGACTTATTTTGAGGATTTAAATATTGGATTTAATTTTTTTTTTTGAAATTAAGAAAACATTATTTACTTTAAATATTATAATTTGGATTTTTACTATGGCATTTGTTTGTAAGTGAATAGCTTTATTAATGTACCGCGAAAAGGGAATGAAAATTGGATAAATGAGATCTGTATCCTAATTTTAATTTTATTGAACCTAGATTTAAAGAAGCCGCATCTTTGGCTCGGAATCAATACCAAAATCCTTACGGGAAGGCCAAAATCTTTGGATCCAAGTAAACTTTTTTTTGAGTGTAGAGTTAGGAGATTCCTCTTAAAATGGGTATCTTTACATAACAGAAACTTCTGTAGAACTGATGCCGTTTTGTCCTTAAAAATTGGAAATAAATCTTCAAAATCATTAAAATCATTAAAATCCTTAAATCATTAAAGTCCTTAAATTCGATAATATTTTTTGCAAAAAGTATTCAGAAATCTTAGATGTCTTAGTTTTAAAAAATTATGAACTATTTTGTGATATATTCGAATCTTCTTCATGTCATTAGAACAAGAAGGAAAATAAAAGGAAATAAAAAATCACAATGAAATAAAAAAATCACATTGTGAAAAAATTTACTACAATCAAACAAATTTTCATGAACTTAAAAAATTAAATTAGCTTCGGTTTTTTTCTATTTTTATATTAGAATGATATCAATGCAGGCTGGTTTTTCGTTCAAATTAAATACTTTACATATTATTTCAATTTTAATACGAGCTTATTGGACATGAATATTAAAGCAGTTGGTATACACTGAAAAAACTGTGAAACCACTACGAAGAACATTTTTGGTTAATTTAGAAAATTTTAACTAAACAGTATTAAAAACGATAATATCACGCTGATATTATAAAAACAAGTAAGGAAAGTCTAAAGTCGGGCGGGGCCGACTATATTATACCCTGCACCACTTTGTAGATCTAAATGTTCGATACTATATCACATCCGTCAAATGTGTTGGGTGCTATATATAAAGGTTTGTCCCAAATAAATACATTTAAATATCACTCGATCTTGACAGAATTTGATAGACTTCTACAAAATTTAAGTTGGCTAGTGCACTAGGGTGGAACACAATGTTAGTAAAAAATATGGGAAACATTTAAATCTGAAGCAATTTTAAGGAAACTTCGCAAAAGTTTATTTATGATTTATCGCTCAATATATGTGTATTAGAAGTTTAAGAAAATTAGAGTCATTTTTACAACTTTTCGACTAAGCAGTGGCGATTTTACAAGGAAAATGTTGGTAATTTGACCATTTGTGCCGAATTCAGAAAAACATATATATGGCAGCTATATCTAAATCTGAACCGATTTGAACCAAATTTGGCACGCATAGTTACAATGCTAATTCTACTCCCTGTGCAAAATTTTAACTAAATCGGAGTAAAAAATTGGCCTCTGTGGTCATATGAGTGTAAATCGGGCGACAGCTATATATGGGAGCTATATCTAAATCTGAACCGATTTGAACCAAATTTGGCACGCATAGTTACAATGCTAATTCTACTCCCTGTGTAAAATTTCAACTAAATCGGAGCAAAACATTTACCTCTGCGGTCATATGAGTGTAAATCGGGCGAAAGCTATATATGGGAGCTATATCTAAATCTGAACCGATTTCAACCAAATTTGGCACGCATAGCTATAATGCTAATTCTACTCCCTGTGCAAAATTTCAACTAAATTCGGAGTTAAAAATTGGCCTCTGTTGTCATATGAGTGTAAATCGGCCGAAAGCTATATATTGGAGCTATATCTAAATCTGAACCGATTTCAACCAAATTTGAAACGCATAGCTACAATGCTAATTTTACTCCCTGTGCAAAACTTCAACTAAATCGGAGCAAAAAATTGGCCTTTGTGGTCATATTAGTGTAAATCGGGCGAAAGCTATATATAGGAGCTATATCTAAATCTGAACCGATTTCAACCAAATTTGGCACGCATAGCTACAATGCTAATTCTGCTCCCTGTACAAAATTTCAACCAAATTGGGGTAAAACTCTGGCTTCTGGGACCGTATTAGTCCATATCGGGCGAAAGATATATATGGGAGGTATATCTAAATCTGAACCGATTTCAATAAAATTTGGCACACTTGACTATAGTACTAATTGTTCTTCTTGTGCAAAATTTTAAGTATATTAGGGTAAAACTCTGGCTTCTGGGGCCATATAAGTCCATATGGGGCGAAATATATATATGGGAGCTATATCTAAATCTGAACCGATTTCTTCCAAAATCAATAGGGATCTATTCTGAGCCAAAACACATACTTGTGACAAATTTGAAGTCGATTGGACTAAAACTGCGACATAGACTTTGATTACAAAAATGTGTTCACGGACAGACGGACAGAGCCCACCCTAAGCATTTTTGCCAAAGACACCATGTGTCTATCTCGTCTCGATTGGACTAAAACTGCGACATAGACTTTGATTACAAAAATGTGTTCACGGACAGACGGACAGAGCCCACCCTAAGCATTTTTGCCAAAGACACCATGTGTCTATCTCGTCTCCTTCTGGGTGTTGCAAACATATGCACTAACTTATAATACCCTGTTCCACAGTGTGGAGCAGGGTATAATAAGGAAATAATTAATTTTTTCACTTGTTAAAGAAAAATTGGAGTTCAAAATTTCACGATTGTCTTTAGCGCTACATGAAGATGAAGGTGGATGCATTTATAGTAAAATTTACAAACTAAATGAAATAATGAACTATTTTGTGAGAAGTACGAAATCTTTAGGCTTCATTTTTTTGCCCTGATTTAGTTCATTCCCCATTTAATCTACAAACATAATAATTTCATGAACTAAAATAAAGTTAAATTGGCTTTAATGAAATAGAAGGTTCACCTTTTTTGAGGGTATTATTAAGTTATTGGAAAGGAATACTGACTATATGCATGTTTCATCGCTGCACTCAAAAAAAGTTTACTTGGATCTAAAGATTTTGGGGACCTATGTGGTCCCCAAAATCCAAAAAAAGTTTACTTGGATCTAAAGATTTTGACCTTCCCTTAAGGATTTTGGGGACCTATGTGGCTTTAAATTTAGGATCAATAAAATTAAAATTAGGATAGAGATTCCATTTTTCGAATTTTCATTCCCTTTTGCCGGTATATTAAGTTTAAAAGTAAAAAAATGTTTTTTAATTCCAAAAAATCTAAAAAACTCCCACAATCTTTAGTGAACCCTTTTATATAAACAGTGAAGATTGACCTTGACTTGCATTGCGTGCAAATTCATTTGGATGTTTCATAATTCGGCCACCAAACCAAATCGTTAGACCATTTCAGAGCAGTGTTTGTCGGATATTAGGCACAATCCGAGGTATTTTCGGCGTCGTTTTGTGACGAGAAACATGGAAACATGGATCCAACACAGTCGAATATCCGGTGAATCCGCTGAATGTGCTCTGAAGATCAAAATACATGCAAATGATCGCCAGTTTTTTCGAAAAACTGGACATGTCATAATCGTACGAATAGAACAACGCAACAGACAATTTTGAGTGGTAAATAAAAAAACTGAAAAAAGACGCATCACATTGGCTCAAACAACTGCAATTTTGAGTACCAAAATATCGATTTGATGGGTCATCCGCTATATAGTCCTGACTTGATTGATGCATTCAGAATGCATGTTTTGGAGATATCTCAATCAGAGTGGCAAAAGTGTTTCGAAAATTGGTTTAAACACTCATAGAAAAAAATCATGCACGCCGTGCTCATTTCAAAACGATTCGTTCATGGAAGTGAATCAACACACATGTGGTGTCAAACTGTGAACAGGCGGTGTCAATCTGACAATGATTTCATGATCTGAAAACGTTATGGTTACGACTTTATAAACAAAATTAAACAAGTATATACGGCCGTAAGTTCGGCCAGGCCGAATCTTATGTACCCTCCACCATGGATTGCGTAGAAACTTCTACGTAAGACTGAATCGAATGAAGACTGAATCGAATGAATTTTGGTCTTCCCGGAGACTCCGGAGGTCATAATTATAATTATGGACCGATGTGGACCAATTATTGCATGGTCATTAGAGACCATATACTAACACCATGTACCACATTTCAGCCGGATCGGATGAAATTTGCTTCTCTTAGAGGCTTCGCAAGCCATATCGTGGGATCGGTTTATATGGGGACTATATATAATTATGGACCGATGTGGACCAATTATTGCATGGTCATTAGAGACCATATACTAACACCATGTACCAAATTTCAGCCGGATCGGATGAAATTTGCTTCTCTTAGAGGTTCCGAAAGCCATATCGTGGGATCGGTTTATATGGGGGGCTATATATAATTATGGACCGACGTAGACCAATTTTTGCACAGTTGTTAGAGACTATATACTTACATCATGTACCAAATTTCAGCCGGATCGAATGGAATTTGCTTCTCTTTGAGGCTCCACAAGCCAAATCGGGGGATCGGTTTATATGGGGTCTATATATAATTACGAACCGATGTGGACCAATTTTTGCACGGTTATTAGAGATCATATGCTGACACCATGTTCCAAATTTCAGCCGGATCGGATGAAATTTGCTTCTCTTAGAGGCCCCGCAAGCCAAATCTGGGGATCGGTTTATTTGTGGGCTATATATAATTATAGACCAATGTCGACCAATTTTTGCATGGTTGTTAGATACCATATACTAACACCATGTACCAAATTTCAGCCAGATCGGATGAAATTTGCTTCTCTTAGAGGCTCCGCAAGCCAAATCTGGGGATCGGTTTATATGGGTGCTATATATAATTATAGACCAATGTCGACCAATTTTTGCACCGTTATTAGAGACTATATACTTACATCATGTACCAAATTTCAGCCGGATCGAATGGAATTTGCTTATCTTAGAGGCTCCGCAAGCCAAATTTAGGGGTCCGTTTATATGGGGGCTATACGTAAAAGTAGACCGATATGGTCCATTTGCAATACCATGCGACCTACATCAATAACAACTACTTGTGCCAAGTTTCAATTCAATAGCTTGTTTCGTTCGGAAGTTAGCGTGATTTCAACAGACGGACGGACGGACGGACATGCTCAGATCGACTCAGAATTTCACCACGACCCAGAATATATATACTTTATGGGGTCTTAGAGCAATATTTCGATGTGTTACAAACGGAATGACAAAGTTAATATACTGGGGGTATATTAACTTTGTCATTCCGTCCTATTTTGGAGTGTATAAAAAAGATTTCCGCTAGCGTGACTCGAACCTGTGTTTTCTGCACCATACGCATTAACAGTCGTCTTAGCACATTGCACCACCTAGGGAGTTGCCATTATAACGTCTAACGATTATTTTAAAACTTTTCATGGCCAAAGAAAAACGAATATCGTTCATGAAATCGTGAAAGCCCGTGGACGAAATTGTGAACATTCCGTTTTGATTTTTTGTGAACGTTTCCGCTTCATTTTGTCACCTTACGTTCACGACTATGGAACGTAATTTTTTCAATTAGTGAACGCATGTATATAGATCTTAATGGGGAATATTTTGAAAAACATATTTTCGATGATCAATATTTATTAATATCCCAACAAAACGTTGGATGAAAATAATGAAATAATTCAATACTTGATTTATACGCAAATTAAATCGAAAGTCCAAAAAAATTCTTGTATGCTCTCTCCATTAGAATTTTGTATAAAGGGTGATACGGTCAAAATTTGGTCAATATAAACTTGACGTATTTTTTTCAATTTTGCATTTAAAAAACCTGAACACCCCTCATTTTGAAGGTGTGTGTAAAATGTTGCTCCTATTTTGATTTTGGAATTCACTATTCAGTTGTCAAAATGCCGTTCAAGCAAGAAGAGCAGCATATCAAAATTTTGCTCGCGCATCGCGAAAATCCGAGCTACTCGCACGTAAATCTGGCAAAATCACTAAAAGTTGCCAAATCAACCGTTACAAATGTAATTAAAGTGTTTGGGGAACGTTTGTCGACAGCCAGGAAGTCTGGATCGGGGGGAAATCGAAAACCGGAAGCCGCTGAGACGACAAAGAGAGTTGCCGGTAGTTTCAAGCGAAACCCTAACCTCTCTCTCCGAGATGCCGCAAATAAGCTGGGTGTATCGTCTACAACCGTGCATCGAGCCAAAAAACGAGCCGGACTATCGACTTACAAGAAGGTAGTGACTCCAAATGGCGATGATAAACAAAATACGACGGCCAAAGCGCGATCCCGGAGGCTGTACACGACGATGCTGACGAAGTTTGACTGCGTGGTAATGGACGACGAAACCTACGTCAAAGCCGAATACAAGCAGCTTCCGGGACAGGAGTTTTATACGACAAAAGGAAGGGGAAAGGTAGCAGATATTTTCAAGCACATAAAACTGTCAAAGTTCGCAAAGAAATATCTGGTTTGGCAAGCCATCTGTACGAGCCGGACTATCGACTTACAAGAATGTAGTGACTCCAAATCGCGATGATAAACAAAATACGACGGCCAAAGCGCGATCCCGGGGGCTGTACACGACGATGCTGACGAAGTTTGACTGCGTGGTAATGGACGACGAAACCTACGTCAAAGCCGACTACAAGCAGCTTCCGGGACAGGAGTTTTATACGGCAAAAGGAAGGGGAAAGGTAGCAGATATTTTCAAGCACATAAAACTGTCAAAGTTCGCAAAGAAATATCTGGTTTGGTAAGCCATCTGTACCTGTGGCTTGAAAAGCAGCATTTTCATAGCTTCCGGGACTGTCAACCAAGAAATTTACGTGAAAGAGTGTTTGAATAAACGTCTGCTGCCTTTCCTGAAGAAACACGGTTGTTCCGTACTGTTTTGGCCGGATTTGGCATCTTGCCATTATGGTTACAAGGCCAGGGAGTGGTACGCCGCCAACAACGTGCAGGTGGTTCCCAAGGACAAGAACCCTCCCAACACGCCAGAGCTCTGCCCAATTGAGAAATACTGGGCTATTGTCAAGCGGAACCTAAAGAAGACCAAAAAAACTGCTAAGGACGAGCAGCAGTTCAAGGCAAACTGGCTTTCTGCGGCGAAGAAGGTGGACAAGGTGGCTGTACAAAATCTGATGGCAGGTGTCAAGCGTGAGGCCCGTCAATTCGGATTTGGAAAAGCGAAAGCCTAACTGAATATTTTTCCTGAATTTTATACTAATTGAACTTGAAAAAGAAATTTAATTTGATTTTTTAAATCAACGATTTCACCGATTTACACGCGTTTTCCCTTGACAAAATTTTGACCGTATCACGCTGTAGACTTTGAAAATACATTTACACCTGTATTGAAACATGTAAAGTTAGGGGTGTAAAAAAAAGCTCCCGTCGCTTTTGAACGCAAAACTCAATTAATAATTTTTATATGGTCGTACCGAATTGTTCGGGGACAATGAGGTCATTTGCATTCTTTGAGGATTGTCCCCAAACTTTAACCAGTATAACGCACTGTATGGAAACATTCATTGTTTGAAGCCAATAAAGTTTTTTTCATACGAGGAGCGCATATTAAAAACGAGATAGTTTTTCAAATGTTTAAGAATTTATTCCGAAAAAAATCTCGATTAATATATTTTTATAATCGTACCGCATTGTTCGGGGACACTTTTTATATACTCTTTTTTTTTTGAGGATACTTGTATTTTTTGAGCATTGTTCCGGAATATAAAAGGAAACCTTCGTATCTTAAAGTGGTCAAAAGTGCAATAAACTATATTTTCTGGGTGATGCATTTATTGTCAATTGAAAATAGTTCCCTTCATACATCAACTTAATGTTAAATGATTGGCTGTCTTTATATATTGGAAAGAATTTTCTCGATTAAAAAAGTGAATTTTAGCAAATTATTTTGCTGTGTGTTTCACTAGCAAAATATTTTCATTTTTTATTTTCTCAAATATTTTCATAATTTGCACAATCGTTTCCACTTTTAATTATAAAATTGCTATTATTTTAATATAGAGGCAACATAAACAGATACGAAAACTAGGTCAACCATTTGTGGGTCATACCACAATTTGCTCGCAAACTATTATCGTCTCTCGCCTTAAGCATTCCTTATTTGCTTGGAGGAGGGAGGTGTACTATTAAATTTCACGTTTTATGATCTGCTAAGCATAATCATTTACCTTCTACCGATATTCATATTTTGCAAATAGAAACAATAATTTTTCTATTGCCTGGCAAATTTGGTTTAAAATATAAAATGGCCCATGGTGTGAGTTCACTAAACTTTTTGCATGACTTAGAAAAGAGACAAACTACAAATTGCTTGTAAACAAATATTGAGGCGAAAGGTTGGATAATATTAAGCACGTGTCCTCAAAGTAAACAAAGAATCTAAGACATTTTCAACCTTGAAATAAAGAATTCATTTTAAACTTAAACTTGGGTAAATAGTATATTTATTTTGTTTGGTTTTTGTTCTCGTTCTGTATCGACATATAAAATAAATTCTTCTTTAGTTTATTCAAATTTGATAGGCACGTGTCATATAAAAAATGGAAATTTTTTTATTTTATTTCTCATAATCTGAAATCATAATATTCGCTTGCAGAATAAATTGTTTAAGTTGTTTTTGGAAGCATAGCTATGGGTTCTTTCACTTGAATAACTCTCCACGAGGATTTGTTTTTCTCTTGAAAGTTTTCAATGAAAATTTACAGTCCGCTTGGTGGTTATCAGAACTACGCTATGTTTGGTAGACAATTCCACGAAAATTTGAAGATGGGTTAGAGAAATACCCCCTACCACCATACACGTGTACATTTCCAAAATAACGTATAGGAGACACAAGTGAACAAGTAAGAATGAACTAAAATCAGACAGACATGATAGCCCGTACATTATGATTAGAGTGATGAAAACACGTTTTCGCTTCTGTTAGGTGTAATATCTGTGGGCGATGTTTTTTAACCGGCATGAACGGTTTTTTCCAAATATCATAAAAATGCATATTTCGAAAAAAATCCGATATATATTATGGCAATTTTATATTGAAAATTCAATAACCGGTCTTTCTTCTCTGAAACTTTCTATTTGAACATATCCTAAACTTCCTGAATGGTTTAACTTCAATCAACTTTTTAATTTTTATTTCTAAAACAATATTTTGTCCAAATTTTACTTTTATAGAAAATTTTGTCAAAATTTTATTTCTATAGAAAATTTTGACAAAATTTCATTTTTAGAGAAAGTTTTTTAAAAATTTTATTTCTATAGAAAATTTTGTCAAAATTGTATTTCTATAGAAAATTTTGTCAAAATTGTATTTCTATAGAAAATTTTGTCAAAATTTTATTTCTATAGAAAATTTTGTCAAAATTTTAATTCTAAAGAAAATTTTGTCAAAATTTTATTTCTATAGAAAAATTTGTCAAAATTTTATTTCTATAGAAAATATTGTCAATATTTTATTTCATTAGAAAATTTTGTCAATATTTTATTTCTATAGAAAATTTTGTCAAAATTTTATTTCTTAGAAAATTTTGTCACAATTTTATTTCCATAGAAAATTTTGTCAAAATTTTATTTCTATAGAAAATTTTGTCAAAATTTTATTTCTAAAGAAAATTATGTCAAAATTTTATTTCTATAGAAAATTTTGTCAAAATTTTATTTTTATAGAAAATTTTGTCAAAATTTTTTTCCACAGAAAATTTTGTCAAAATTTTATTTCTTAAAAAAATTTTGTCAAAATTTTATTTCTATAGAAAATTTTGTCAACATTTTATTTCTATAGAAAAATTTGTCAAAATTTTATTTCTATAGAAAATTGTGTCAAAATTTAGTTTCTATAGAAAATTTTGTCAAAATTTTATTTTTATAGAAAATTTTGTCAAAATTTTTTTCCACAGAAAATTTTGTCAAAATTTTATTTCTATAGAAAATTTTGTCAAAATTTTATTTCGATAGAAAATTCTGTCAAAATTTTTTTTTTATAGAAAATTTTGTCAAATTTTTTTTAAACTGAAAATTTTGTCAAAATTTTATTTCTGAAGAAAATTTTGTCAAAATTTTATTTCGATAGAAAATTTTGTCAACATTTTATTTCTATAGAAAAATTTGTCAAAATTTTATTTCTATAGAAAATTTTGTCAAAATTTTATTTCTATAGAAAATTTTGTCAAAATTTTATTTCCATAAAAAATTTTGTCAAAATTTTATTTCTATAGAAAATTGTGTCAAAATTTTATTTCCATAAAAAATTTTGTCAATATTTTATTTCTATAGAAAATTTTATTTCTATAGAAAATTTTGTCAAAATTTTATTTCTAGAGAAAGTTTTTGAAAAATTTTATTTCTATAGAAATTTTTTTTTCAAAATTTTACTACTAGAGAAAATTTTGTCTAAATTTTATTTCTAGAAAAATTTTTTTCAAAATTTTATTTCTATAGAAAATTTTGTCAAAATTTTATTCCTATGGAAAATTTTGTCAAAATTTTATTTCTATAGAAAATTTTGTCAAAATTTTATTTCTATAGAAAATTTTGTCAATATTTTATTCCTATAGAAAATTTTGTCAAAATTTTATTTCTATAAAAAATGTTGTCAAAATTTTATTTCTATAGAAAAATTTGTTAAAATTTTATTTCAATAGAAAATTTTGTCAAAGTTTTATTTCTATAGAAAATTTTGTCAAAACTTTATTTCTATAGAAAATTTTATAAAAATTTTATTTCTATAGAAAATTTTGTCAAAATTTTATTTCTATATAAAATTTTGTCAAAATTTTATTTCCATAAAAAAAATTGGTCAAAATTTTATTTCTATAGAAAATGTTGTCAAAATTTTATTTCTATAGAAAATTTTGTCAAAATGTTATTTCTATAGAAAATTTTGTCAAAATTTTATTTCTAAAGAAAATTTTGTCAAAGTTCTATTTCTATAGAAAATTTTGTCAAAGTTCTATTTCTATAGAAAGTTTTGTCAAAATTGTATTTCTATAGAAAATTTTGTCAAAAATGTTATTTCTATAGAAAAGTTTGTCAATATTTTATTTCTATAGAAAATTTTGTCAAAATTTTATTTCTATAGAAAATTGTGTCAAAATTTTATTTCTATAGAAAATTTTGTCAAAATTTTATTTCTATAGATTTTTTTTTCAAAATTTTATTTCTATAGAAAATTTTGACAAAATTTTATTCCTATAGAAAACTTTGTCATAATTTTATTTCTATAGAACATTTTGTCAAAATTTTATTTCTATAGATGAAAATGAAAATTTTGTCAGTTTTTTGATATTCAGCAAATAAAATCTTGTGTTCGGTCGATATGGTATCGAGAATTCACAAAAAGTAGGATGTCTGGTCTAAAATTAATTCCCATTAAAAATTTCAACAAAAAAAAAAAATTATATGAAATTTGCTACTTTTAGATGTTTAAAAAATAAAATTGAATTTCAAGAAGAAATCATTGATGGAATTGAAGTAAAATTACTGTTAATCTAAAATTTTTGTCTTAGACATTTGCATACTTTCAGGCTGGCAAATGTAATTCTATAATAATGGAAAACTGTTTATATACACAAAAAATTCTTTCTTCCCAAATGAAATAAATAAACATCAACACACGTTTATCCGTGTATTGATAAGCCAACACAGTCATCCTTCGTCAAAATGACGATGCTTAATTTTATTTTCGACCTACCATTAACTGTACCATCACATTTTTGCTCACGATGCAATTTAAAGTGCCTTGAAATAGGCTGTGGTTAATGTGATGAAGGATTACGTTAGTGTACAAAAATTAAGGATGACTTTTCAGGATTAAATATATTGATATTGAAGCGATTATTTAAAATGTGGCACATATGAACCAAGAAGTAGCACACAGATCTAAAGGAACACCGTTGAAATGAAATGTCATCGCCTGAGAAAAATTGCAAATTTGCCTTCAAAGAGATATATCATTAGACCCTATATAACAGAACCTAAGGTTCGTCTTCTTTAGTGTATCCCATTTGGCCGAGATTCTGTAGTCGAAAGTGCACGAAAGTCTAGTTTTTTGATAAGGAAAATTTCCTAATTCGTAAACTTCCAAAATATTTTGATTCTATGAATGGGCACTCGAAGTAATTTTTCATAATAAGTGTAACCGTTGTTGGTTGTCCTTGAAGTGTTTTCAAAGAAATTTCTTGCTTCCAAGAAAATTATTTTATCAGTTTTTGTTTTTACTACCCAAAACATTTTTTTAGCCCTTTAGCATATGCCATTGATGAAATAAAACAACTTTGTTTAACATTTATTTAAATAAAAGTTCATTTTGAAATTTATTCAATATTCATAAATAGTTTTTGTATTTTTTTTTGTTTTGTTTGTTTTTAATACAGAGGATACAATTTGTTTAGCAAAAATTAAATAATTAAAAATGTCTTACAAAATCTAGAAAAGCAAATTAAAACTTTTTGAAATGAATACAAAAATAAATGGAAAATAAAAAAATTTTGAAAATATAAATGCAAAAGAGAATTTAATTTTCTTTTTGATAACAATTTATTATTTTTTAATTAGAGATTTTTCTAAGAAATCCATCTGCATGAGTTTTGTTTTTCAAAATTCTCAAAATTTAAGTATTCTTTTTACTCATTACGAGTTAAAAATGAATGATGAATACTCAAAATGAAAATTAAATTCGTTTTTGTGGAGTTCGTTGTTTAGGCATTTATATTTTTATAAAGAACATAAAATATAAAAATATAAATTACAAATAAAAGAAAATGAACAAAAAAATTCATAATAATTATAACTAAATAATTATTACAATTTTTCCTACATTGCTATGTGAAACAGAAAACATGACATTTTCTTTGTTAGTCGTTTTGTTTTAGATTTAGTTGTTAGCGGGAGGGGAGTTTTCCTTATACAGTATTTTTTTGGTAATAAAACATAAAATGTTTTAAAGAATAATTTTTAGGAAATTATTCTAGATTTATGTTTATTTTTTTTTGTTTAATTTTACAATTTTTTTCTTTAAGATTAAAAAACCTCTAGGTTTTTTTAATCTTAAAAATTTTCATAATAATTTTTCTCCAAATTTTCAAATTAAATTAAAACCTTTTTATATCACAGTTCTTTACAATTTGGATTTTTTGTTTGTTTGGCCTTCAGTTGTCAGCTATAAGACAAAAAATCCAAATAATTTCAGTTTGTTTTTGTTTATTTCACTTTTTCATATTCTTCTTTTTTCTTTGGTTTAATTGTTTTTGCATTTGAAAAGCAAAACAATAAATATTTCAAAATTTTGTTTTCAAATGAAATTTTGAACTGTTTTGTAAGATTTTGAAAAGGTTTCTATTGAGCATATTTCTATAGATTTGAAGGGATACAAATGTTGTGGGGTAAAGGGGTTGGTTATTGCTGATAATATGTAGTTTACATAAATATTTTAGTTTGATATTTATTTAAAATGTTGTCTTATATTTTATTATAGTTTTTTTTTTGTGCAGTTAAGAAAGGAATGTTTTTTGGCTTTTGATATATTTTATAGGTGGTTACGAATTACATGAAGTTTGTGTTGACTATTGTGACTTTGTTTTATAGTTAAGCATTTGTTTTTCAAAATTCCATTTAAATACACAAAATATTTGAATATTATTTATCATACACTTTTTTTCCTAATAAAAACTTAGAAAACAAAAAAAACATTACTTGTCAAGCATTTCTTATACAAAAAATATTATTTTTTTTTGTGAGTTATGTGTCCTTTACTCTTAAAAATACCAAAAATCCTTAGAATTGTACCAAGTACACTTTTCTACCAAATACCAATATGTTTACAAAAAATATTTTTTTTATTCAATATTTTTTGTACGTTTTGTGACTACAGAAATTCAGTTAAGATCTTAATTTTTAATTTCTTACAAAATGTTTAATTTCCTTGTTTTTACTTAATTGGTTTTTCTTTAGCTCCCTATCTTAATCTCTAAGTAATGCTAATTTAGCGTTTTCTATATTTTTGTTTTGTCTCCACCATAATTACAAAATCAATTATGGCTTTGATACATGAAAAAATTCCTTATACATATATAAATTTCATAGTTCATAGTATAGTTAGTTGGTTATACACATACACAATATATGCATGCAATTTTGTAAATATAAAAATCTCCAGTTTCTTTCTAAATATAATTTTTGGTTTTTGTCCTGTTGGTTTCATGTTGTTTTTTTCTACAAATTTCTCTGATTTACCAATTATCTTCACGTGCTGGTCACAGACTCGTTGTGGCTGTGAACCCCTGGCGTCTTTTCAAAACACGCGATTTATGTAATTCACCTTTGTGGCAGGGCACCACAGTTCCTTGATGATTAATGGAGCCCAAAGATTTTTGACTATAGCTATTGTTGCCAATCAGTGTTCCCAGCATTTTACTCACAGAGAATTTGCGATTTTGTTTTTGTGGCCTGGCTTTTGAATCGATTATCAGTTTTTCGAATGCTTTATACAGCGTGGGTGTATACTCGGCTACCGAAACTTCACAGAAGCCAATTGAACTGGCAGCAGCGAGGGCAGCACCTTCTTTTTCGTGGACCTAAAATGAGATGGTGAATAAAAGAAATAAAGGATTATTAGTTATTGTATTGGTATAAAGAACATAAAGAGAAAAATTAATGCACACTTGAATAAATTATTTTCATTTAGAAAGGAAATTCTAAAATTAGATCTTTTACCCCCGATTTCATGAAGATCCATTAAAACAAAGCTTGTTAATCAACTTTTAAACCATACAATGGATATGTATGTTATCCAGCCTATATACCCACACATCAGTCAGGATTTGATCATCTACTTTAGTGGTAAATTTGACACTTATTTCAAGCATCGATACTTTTGTGTCATCTTTTTTTTAAATTCCATACTTTTTACATATTTAAGCCACATATTTGTCACATTGTGCCACCCTTTAGTTATTCCTTTTATACTGTAATATATTTTGTAAATTTTCATCACAAATCCAGCTAAGATGTTATCGGTACCTTCAACAATAATCTGGTTTACGCTGCGCTACTATATTTGTGATCAGTTTTTACTTCGCCTAAAACTATGCAACGAAAGTTCTTTGTACCATATAAATTGTGTTAACTCTCCTGAATTGTTGAGTATAAGATAGGACTTTCTATGAAATCGAGATAAAATTATTATTAGGATAATTTCACCATTCTGTTTAGAAAAACTAATATAAATGAATTTAATTTATATATTTTTTTATTTATGGAAATGTCTGATACTTTTTAAAATGGTTGTGCAACCGTTTATTGCATGTGATACTTTTTGTGCCACATTTTAGAAATTCTCAACGGTAACGCAGATCTTATATTATTTAAACGTAAAGTAAAGATTTAAATGTAGACTTCAATCTTGTTTTATATTTAACAAATTAATCAGAGCCACTGGCAGAAATGATTTAGCCTTAGCTATCCCTCTGTCCACACTGAAAAAACAGTGAACCCACCGGGAAGAAAACTTTGCATTAATTTTAGAAAATTTTGAATATTTGTAGAACATTTTAACTAAACAGTATTATAAACGTTGGTGTCATGCCGATGTCATAAAAATAAGTAAATATTTTTCCACAAATTCAAGAAAATTTATTAGACATAACTAAGTTTTTTCACTTGTTAAAGAAAATTTTGTAGTTTGAAGGAAAAACTTGGAGTTCAAAATTGCAAGAATGTCTTTAGTGACACACACAGAAAAAAATATCACCCAAAGATTTCCAATTAAAAAGTTGAGTGTAGTTGAATATTTTTTTCAATTAATAAATTAATTGATACAATTAACTTTTTAATCAAGATAGGAACCATTAAATTAATTAAGTCAACGATTGAAAATTTTAAAAATTTTAATTAAAAAATTAATTGATACAATTAAGTATTTAATCAAACTCGCAAAACTAAGTCAGTTAAAAAATAAAAATTTATTTCAAACAATCAATATTTTAATCAAATTAAAAACACCAAGTCAAATAAAAAAGTAATTGAAACTAGTTACGTTTTTAATTCAAAAATTTAATTGAGTTTTGCAATCAACATTGCTTAAGTTTTCAATTGAATCAATTAAAAAAATAATTGAAATTTTCCAATAAATCAATTAATTTTTTTAATCAAATATTTGTTTATACCCAATTAAAACTGTGATTGATACTATCATTTTCGTGATTGAAGACATTTCAATTAAAAAAATAATAGGATCAATTAATTTCGTGATGAATCAGAAAAAAATTTTTTTGTATGTACGAAGTTCATGATGGACGCATTTTTGGTAAAATTTACAAATTTAAAGAAATTCTGAACTATTTTGTGGAAGACACGAATTTAGTTTATCTTTATGCTTCATTTGAGTATATTTTTTCCTTGGTTTTATTTAATTTAACTAACTTACACAAACAATTATTAGAGTAAAGGAAACTTTCTCCAAACATAATAATTCCATGAACTTTAGTGAAATAGAGAGTTCACTTTTTTTTTTGAGTGCAACAATGCATCTCATACATGTCACAAATTCCATCTAATATTTGTCTAATTTTATTTATAGTTTTCAAAGGAGATTAAAAACTTAATTTTTGTTTTTTATAATGGCGAAACATTTGATACATTATTTTGTAAAAATATTAAAAAATATTTTTTCTTTAATGTCTAATATTTTCATATAAATTATTTACACAAAAAAACACATGTTACAGAGACCATACAAATTAAATAAATTTAATCCCTATGAATATCGCATATAATATTAAATGTTAGTTATTAACTTAAATATACAAATTAATAAAGTATTTTTAAATTAGTTTAACATATTTGTTTACCTTTTTTAAAATAGTCCAAAATAAATCACCAAACTGTAGGAAATTATAAATAAGCCAAATAAAAAAGGACAAACAATAAAATTCTATATTTATTTTGGCTTCAAATTTTGTGTTATTACTCGTATCTAAAATATAAAAAAAAAAAAAAACAAAAAACAATTTATACTATAGCAAACGCATTGGTAGATCAATTCATCTATTGGCAAGAAAACACAACCCCTGCTAATATTACGAAATTTTTGTTGTTTCTTAGGGGCCAATAGTTTAACAACTAGAGCTAAGAAATCCGCTAGCATATGCTGCTTAAAATGACTTTTTCATGTAAACATTTTTGTATTTCCTCAAACAAATTGTGATTATTGTGTAAAAATGTAGGCATTGAAAATTGATTGATTTTTTGCTCGTCGTATATTCAAAAGGTTTTATTACTAAAGCTATGAGGAATATAAATGAAAACATTTGGCATATACATATTATTTTTCAGGAAATTGTGTCAATTTTTTTTTTTTTTGTACATGGTCAAGGGAATAGTTGACTAAAGACCAAAAACGGTGATCAATGTCCTTGAAAATGTAAAGAATATAAAAACAAATAATTTATGGAAAATGTCCAACAAAATATAGATAAAGAAAAATTTATGTTTAATATGCTCAACATTCAAAGGGAAAACAATAGAAATTTCTTTGGCGGAAATTTCCGGAAAAAACACATTGATCATTAAAATTTGATTTGAAAATGGGAACTTCTGAAATATTTATAAATTAGTCTCCCATGTGATTATAATATTCGTAATATCTTTTAATTATTTTGTAAATTATTCAAATGGAAGACTTATCATGTGTCTATGAATAAATAAACTCAGTGAGAGCGTATGCCACAAAATTTAATAATGTTTGGAGAATTATCCAAGAGGTTTATGACAATTAAGGGAAATTTCCCAAAATGTAATAAAATTTCCGGAAACACACATTTCAAATTCATTTTCTTTTAAGATTGGAAATTTGCAAATATTTATAAATTAGTCTCTCATATGACTATATGATATTCGTTATATTTTCTACGTCCAGTATCTTTTAATTGTATGGCAAATTATTCAAATGGAAGATTTATCCCAATTCGATGAATAAATAAACACAGCGAGAGAGTATGCCATAAATTGTATTAATATTTGGAAAAGTTTCCATGAGGTTTATGATAATTGAGGGAAATTTACCAAATTTTATTAAACCACAAGGCAATTATAATTTTAATAAGTTAAATAAGATAAACATATTTTCGATGAATTTTAACCAATTCAAGCTGCACACATAGAAAAATTAACAAATTGGATAGAGTATATAAGATACCTAAAATAAAAATGATAAGAATTTTTACAAGTCAATTCGTAAAATATTTAATTATTATGTATTAGTAGAAGTAGTGAGCTAAAAACGATTTATTTAGAATGCACCCGTTTATTGATTGTTCAGAAATGTTTGAAGTCAAAATCAATCTTGCATTTATATTTTCACTGAATTTTATTTTATTTTTGTTTAAGTTTATGAAATAAAATCCTTACAAACTAGAACAATTAAAAATAAATAAAACCCTAAACATTGTTGTTGTTGATATTATAGATACAATATTTCTTGTCATAAATATAAAACTATTATAAGGTGTATTAGATTGCACACACAAAAAGTTTTAGCATTTTGTAAAATTTGAAAGCTTTTCTCAATTGTGGTTAATGACAAGTTAATAGATATTTTAAAATTTTTAGTCGAAGTGTATCATATCATTTTGTGGTTTTATAAGAATTTTATATAGATATCCCTACGGGAAATGGATCAAGCACAGAACCGGTACAGGACTAGTTCCTGGTGTGTATGGACCAGTTCCAGTTCTGGTCAAAACGTATGGATGGGACCGGTCAGTTTAACATGGGTTTGTCATTGACGGGGTAAATTACATTTTAGGACGCGTTTTGGACTCATCCCATAGGACACGTCCTGGGACAAGTCTCGGATAAACTCTTAGAAATCTGTTTCAATTTGGGTATCGCAATCGAACCCCAAATAAAAAAAACTTTTGGAATATGTCGAACAATAGGTTATTCTGATAATTTTATTTCAATAAATGTGAAAATGCTTGATATTAAATCTTAATGGATCTAAGATTTTAATGTCAAGGGAGTACGGAAATAAATAAATTACGGAGCACAAGTACCAGTTCTGTGATAGTTCCGTCAGTGGCAATTTGCACCAATTTCCCGTAGGGTATTATTGTAAATGCATTTATAAAATTTCATACAATATATATATTCCGATATAAACAAAATGTGTTTCGGGCACAATTTTAAAACACAATATATTTAAGTGCAAACATGTAATGTTCCTAAACTAACACTAAATGTTTGGGACATCTATTTTAATATGTTAGAATATATTATGTTTGTGGCATGAATGTTTCATAAAAATCATATGTGTGAATGCAAACATATCTAAATTTACAAATTTCGACTAAACATACATATGTTGTGATATTTTATTCAAAGCGACAGAGAGAGTATAGAGAAAGAAATAGAGATGGAAACCGGGAGAGTTGACGAAAGATATCAACATAACAGCGAAAGAATCAAACGAGAACAATTTCTGTGAAACCGCTTGTATGTTGTTTCGGAAAATTGTTTTATGATAGGGCCAAAAATTTGATATGCTTAAGTCTAAATATTATTTAATTTTAATAAAGAGAATAGACATTCGGAACCAAGAGAATAGACATTTGAAAAACAAACAGCATATGTTTTCGCCTTGAGAGCACCATTTTATGCATGTGTGGACATGTGTTTTGTTTATCATTTTGGCATTATGGGCACAATTTTTTTCTTGGTTCATTAAAAGAAATCAGGGGTCTTCATAAAAATAACGAAAGGGCACTATACTCTTTTTAGAGTTGTAGATTGGTTTAGTGTGCAATGTAGATTGGTTTAGTGTGCAATTTAAAAAAAATATAAATATAATCCAAATATGCTTTTTTAGAACATTATCCAAAAGGCCACATTTAATATTACATCATGCAGCACTCATGAAAAATATTTAATCTCTAAAGAACTTTATATCAGAATTATTCATTGATAAAATTTTAGTTTGAATATCAATTCAGGGGGCTAATCACGGCACTCGATATCGAATTCATAATCGTATCGAAAAAATTGTCGATACGATTAAAAGTTTGGATCACGGCATTCGATCGAAATTTGATGCAATTTCTCTAGCATTGCCAACAGCAAAAAACGAAGTAGAACAAGATGAAATGACAAAATTAAATTAGCGACACAAAATAGAATGTAGAAAAACACATGTTTTTGAAGATTTCAAAGTAAAAAGTAAATTGTATTGCATTATATCTTATGGACCAATATTTTTACATTCCTCCGAATTCCTTCCTACTTGGAGGATGAGATGAATATAAAATAATTCGGCGACAAATAAGGAATAAAAGGGCACATTGTTATTGGTGTAAGTACATGGGTTTGAAATGGTGTGCACTGTTAGAATGTCACCTTTTTGCAGGCTCAATGGACGATTTCGGCTGACGAAGGAGGCGAAATAGAAAATAATTTTTGGTGGCATGTCAACGTCAATTCTATCGCTTTACAATTGTCTGCCGTCTTAAAGCATTTTTCCAGTGGAAGCCTTCATTATTCACTATTCTTACAAGGTGGTCCAGAAGCGTTATGTTGTCACGGAATGGTTGATCACAATCTCTTGGATACCGATCTAGCATATGCACTTTACATATGGTTCTCCGCCAAGCTAGGATGCTCGCTCCCGAACTCGACTATGACCAATTTTTGTTTAACATTTATTGGAGTTGCATTAGTCCTAAATATTCAAAATATGTTCATTATAACATATGTAAATTTACTACAAACTAGCAACAATTCGAACTAAAACTAATATATTTACTATTCCTATATGGCGAAAACAATGTAAAAAACAAGTGAAAAATGTTTTACGATTGCAATTTACCAATCGAAAAAATTGTCGATCAAAAAAACTCGATATCGACTCGCGTGATCCGACAAATTTAGATTTCGATCAAAAGTTCTCGATATCGAATGCCGTGATTAGCCCCCAGTATATTAAATAACCCTTTATATACTGAGTGAATTACTGTTTACTGGTCTCAAAAGTTTACATTGTCCAGGTTATATAATTTTGATACCTAGTTTAGTATAAAAAATAATGTATATGTGATTTAATGCCATGTCGCTTTAGAATGTATCTTGTAAATATATACAAAAAAGGGATTTTACATGAATGAATGTAATGGACACAATAAATTGGTTACATGCAATAAATTTCTTCATAACTAAAACAATATGGCTGCACACATGATTCAGACTATCTAAATATGGTACCAGAATCATTAAGTTAAATGAGATGTGGATGCCTGATTTAATATCAATTCGTTTTGTAATTGTAAATATTCAATAATATTAATTCTATGCATTTATAAACAAAATTTAAATTAATGGTACTCAATTTTATGAACTGCAGAAAATCGATATAGACTATTGAAATAAGCTACTATTCTATTTATCAAAAGGACTTTCAAATCTTATGAATATGCTTCATGTGTGCATTCCAATTTGACAGAAAATTTAACTTCAAAATATACATATCTCTATGCGAAAATGGTGCACATTGAACGACCTATTCCAGAATCGTTGCCGAAGCTGTAGTTTATCGAAATTTTTAAATTTTCATCTATATTATTAATTTAATAATAAAAATTTCATAAAATCCAATATAATAAATTATATATAAATAGATCCGAATTTATACTCACTTTGGTACTCAATTTTATGAGCTGCAGAAAATTGATATAGACTACTGAAATGAAGTACTATTCTATTTGTCATAAGGACTTTCAAACCTTATGAACATGCTTCATGTGTGCATTCTAATTTGACAGAAAATTAAACTTCAAAATATACATCTATCTACGCACACTGACTGCCTATCCCAGAAACGCTGTCGAAGCTGTAGTTTATAGAAATTTTTAAATTTTAATCTATATTATTAATTTATTAATAAAAATTTCATAAAATCCAATATTATAAATTATATACATATATAAATAGAACCGAATTTATAGTCACTTTGGTACTCAATTTTATGAACTGCAGAAAATTGATATAGACTATTGAAATGAGCTAGTATTCTATTTATCAAAAGGACTATCACATCTTATGAATATGTTTCAAGTGTGCGTTCTAATTTGACAGAAAATTAAACTTCAAAATATACATCTACCTAGGCACACTGAAGGCCTATCCCAGAAACGCTGTTGAAGCTGCAGTTTATTGAAACTTTTAATCTATATTATTCATTTCTGTACTCTATTGATATTAAAAATATACTAGGACTATAAATTTATTGAAAACTCATTATTATAATTATCTGTTATCAACGTATAGCAAACATATCCATACAAGCTCTGGTCCTTTATCAGTTCTGGGGTTGATCCATTTCCCATAGCGAAATTAGTCGGAAATTGATTATTGTTATGTATATCTAATATTTAACATTCAAATATCTGCAATATTTTCTTGTTAAAAGCAATTTTTCATAAAATATTTAATCAAATATTTTGTAACAAATATATAAATATTTATATAAATTCAAGTGCCCCTTAAATTCTTTCCACTATTTTTTTTTCTTAATTCTTGCCAATTTGTATACTTTTTTACATTTTTCATGTTTCGCTTTTTTTGTTTATTTGTTTAAGATATTTCTTGCAAATAAAAATTTGTAACGAACGAAGATTGTCCAAGACGTGTTGTTATTGCTTTGTTTGTTATTATAAATTGTGTAAAATAAACTAAACTTTTCTGACCTTCAAATAGATTGTTTAGTTAGCCTAAAGAGGCCTTATATATTGAAGATTTAAAAAAAAAATCTATAAAAATACCATAAAACCAATTCGATTAACCCAATAAGAGTGGGGGCCAGTATTAAAATTTATGTAGATCCTCACCAAAAATTTAGATGAGAGCACGACCCGTCTAACCTTGGGCACATTTTATCAAGCTTATGAAAACACAGGTAAGTCCGTAGTCAAGGAGGCGCATTAGACCTTAGAGGTGGCATATTAAAAAATATTCTAAAAGAATGTCTGTGTGTGTTCGTTTTTTTTTCGATATTAATTATTAAGAAACATAATTTGAACAAGGCAACACAGTATAAAAAAAAAAAAAACAAAATTGCGTTTATGTGTGGGTAAAAAACAAATTATTGAAAAATGTCGTTGAACTTGCGTTGCGCTCCAATTATTGTAGAATTTTTATGAAAATTGGAGGCTTCTGAGCATTGTATAAATTATATAGATTTTTTTTTTTTGGGTTGAATCCACTAAGAATCATTTAATGATCAGTCAAATGTAATGGGGTATCTCCCACAATTCACAGCAAGGGGTTACGACAAGCCAGTTGCCATAAAAAAAAGAAAACAGAAATCTCAAACAAATTCTTTATTCACAACTGATGGACAGTTTGCTGCTAAGAGATGCCATTTATTTCCTCCTTGAGACTGGCGCGTGGTATTTTCGAAAAAAAAAATGTTTGTTTTTTTTTTCTGTGCTACTGAAATTCTTCTTTTCATTTCACAGTGATTCAAATTGACTGTTTGGCTATAAGTTTTTGGCATACGTACATGCGACTTGTATTTGGCCAAGTGTGCCGGCGTGTGCGTTAAATTGAGACATTGAATTCTATGTAAAATTATGATATGCTTTGGCATTTACATTTTTGTTACTTTTTTCATTTTCTTCCAATAGAACTAGAATGAATAACAACAATTAGTTTTACGAATTGTATTCATATATAGATATTATTTATTGCTTAATTTAAATACGAGTTCGTTAAAATATGAAGCAAATAAATTTGTGGGAAAATGTAAAATAATTTAATATTTATTTTCATACCAAAGAAATTTCAATTCACTCATTAACAAATCATATATAATAAATTATGTTATATTATCATAGAAGATCTGTTGCTTCTATTTTCTTGAGATCAATTAATTGAAGGTTTGCAAACGTCGGCATATTTAATACAAGGTGACCCTCTTAGTGACCTTAACTCAAGCACCCCGTAAAGTGATTTTAAGCTGCACACATAAAACAAACATTTAAAATGTTAAAGTTTACAGTCTTAACAATATACTTTTTATTGTTTTATAATAATATCAATTTGATTATCTATACAGGACTTAATTAATTTTCACTGTATACATTATAATGAAATTACAAAAGACAACTGATTCTCCATTCATGCAGGAAATTATTTGCTTGTGCAAATAATCTTAAGGTAAAATGTTTTGGCTGATATCTTAGATCTATAACAATTCCTTTGAATATAGTATTACTATTAAAATAGATAAAATATTAACTGATGGTAATTATATCAACATTTCTTTAAGAATTTAATAATGGACAAGCTGTGTGCAGCCTAATACCAAGCAAAACAATATGCATATTTTATTTTATTGTGGGTAAAACTAGTTCTCCATACAAGTTTATTACTTAAGTTATGGAATATATTATTTTTTCAAATATCTATTATTTTTCCAATTTTAAACAATAAAACGAATTGATATTGAACATATATGTATACAAGGTAACAATATGTGATAACGACTTTCAGATTTGAGTATTTGACTCGGGGTGTGCATTTTAATTTTACCTTAGTAGGCAATACGTTATCCTGTAATTATTAACTTTAACTCAAGTGTTACATGAAAATATTTAAAGTTAAAATTATATATGGGCTACGGATTAGTTAATTGAATAATAAATCTGTTTGTGAAAACAAAACCTTCTCCATACAAGTTTATTGGTTAAGTTATGGAATATATTATTTTTCAAATGCCTATTATTTTTCCAATTTTAAACAATAAAACGAATTGATATTGAACATATATGTACACAAGGTAACAATATATGATAACGACTTTCAGATTTGTGTATTAGACTCGGGGTGTGCATTTTAATTTTACCTTAGTAGCCAATAATCCTATGATTATTAACTTTAACTCAAGTGTTACACGAAAATATTTAAAGTTAAATTATATATTGTCTACAGATTAGTTAATTGAATAATAAATCTGTTTGTGAAAACAAAACCTCTCAAGGTAATAACATTTTCCTAAATTATATTTCCTTTTAATTTGTCATAAATTTTTAAAATAATTCTCCTAAGTACTTCCAATAAATCATTTGACACTGTCATTTCAACACCATAGAATAAAATATTTGCAATCAACTAGAGACATTATGACAAATATGTGTCAATAATGAGGGTCATTTTGCAAATATTTCTATACATTAATAAATATAACAGGCAATTTGTATGCAAATTCAAAAAAATAAAAACAAAACCTCAACTTTTCCCAAGGTAATTTCAGAACTATATTCGATGAAAGAAAAATTGCAAAGAAAGTATGTCAAACAGCCGCCGCAAAGAACCTGTTGATAAGATTTAGTTTTTTCTTTGCTTACTTTGTACTACTTAAAAAGTCAATAGCACTAAATGACCTAGATTTGCGTGTAGAATGCGAAACGCAGATAAAATGAGAAATTGCCTTGCTAATAATTTGTGATTTAAAGATTGGCTAGATACTTATTAAGAAAAAGAATGTATATATGTATAAACCATAAAAAAACCTGGCAGTTTTATAGCACTCAAAGAATGATTTGTTAAGATTTGTTTTTTCTATGAAAGTGAGTTATTTGTTTCATTTTTACTATGGAGGTCATTGTTATATTATATTGCCGAAGGAGGAATTCATCATTATTTTGGCAAAGAAAAAAACAACAGAAGATATTAATAGAAAAAAAATTCAAAAAAAGACCTTAAATAAATTCAGACATTTTTTATAATTTATTTACTTATTTTTTTTCTTGAAGAATCAGCAAAAACAAATATATATGGCCGTAAGTTCAGCCAGGCCGAAGCTTATGTACCCTCCACCATGGATTGCGTAGAAACTTCTTCTAAACACTGCCATCCACAATCGAATTATATGGGTTGCGTTAACGCTTGCCGATGGCAAGGTATCTTAAAACCTCCTAACACCGTCTTCTAAATTATAAGTAAGTCCATACGTGTAATATTATAAAATTAAAAAAGACCGATTAAATACGTATATAATTAAGTTTGACAAAATTTTCTATGGGAATAAAACTTTGACAAAATTTTCTATAGAAACAAAATTTTAACAAAATTTTCTATAGAAATAAAATTTTAACAAAATTTTCTATAGAAATAAAATTTTAACAATATTTTCTATAGAAACAAAATTTTAACAATATTTTCTATAGGAATAAAATTTTGACAAAATTTTCTATGGAAATAAAATTTTGACAAAATTTTCTATAGAAATAAAATTTTGGTAGATTATTTTTGGCTCGAGTGATTATGAACCGATATGGACCAATTTTTATGTGATATGGGATCGGCTATATATAACTATGGAACGATATGGAATAATTTTGGTATGGGTGTTAGCGGCCATATACTAACACCACGTTCCAAATTTGAACCGGATCGTATGAATTTTGCTCCTCCAAGAGGCTCTGGAGGTCAAATCTGGAGAACGGTTTATATGGGGGCTATATATAATTATGGACCAATTCTGGCACGGTTGTTAGAGACCATATACTAACATCATGCACCAAATTTCAGCCGGATCGGATGAAATTTGTTTCTATTTGAGCCTCCGCAAGCCAAATCTGGGGATCGATTTATATGGGGCTATATATAATTATGGACCGATATGGACCAATTCTGGCGCGGTTATTAGAGACCATATATCAATACCATTTTCCAAATTTCAACCGGATCGGATGAAATTTGCTTCTCTTAGAGGCTCCGCAGGTCAAATCTGGGGATCGGTTTATATGGGGACTATATATAATTATGAACCGATGTGGACTAATTTCTGCATGGTTGTTAGAAGCCATATACCAACACCATGTACCAAATTTCAGCCGGATCGGATGAAATTTGCTTCTCTTTGAGGCTCCGCAAGCCAAATCTGGGGATCGGTTTATATGGGGGCTATATATAATTACGGACCGATGTGACCCAATTTTTGCATGGTTGTTAGAGACCATATACTAACATCATGCACCAAATTTCAGCCGGATCGGATGAAATTTGCTTCTCTTTGAGGCTCCGCAAGCCAAATCTGGGGATCGGTTTATATGGGGGCTATATATAAATATGGACCGATGTGGACCAATTTTTGCATGGTTGTTAGAGACCATATACCAACACCATGTACCAAATTTCAGCCGGATCAGATGAAATATGCTTCTCTTAGAGGCTCCGCAAGCCAAATCTAAGGGTCCGTTTATATGGGGGCTTTATATAAATATGGACCGATGTGGACCAATTTTTGCATGGTTGTTAGAGACCATATACCAACACCATGTACCAAATTTCAGCCGGATCAGATGAAATATGCTTCTCTTAGAGGCTCCGCAAGCCAAATCTGAGGGTCCGTTTATATGGGGGCTATACGTAAAAGTGGACCGATATGTCCCATTGGCAATACTACTTGTGTCAAGTTTCAAGCCGATAGCTTGTTTCGTTCGGAAGTTAGCGTGATTTCAACAGACGGACGGACATGCTTAGATCGACTCAGAATTTCACGACCCAGAATATATACTTTATGGGGTCTTAGAGCAATTTTTCGATGTGTTACAAACGGAATGACAGAGTTAATATACCCCCCATCCTGTGGTGGAGGGTATAAAAATATCATATTTTGTAAAAAAAAAGTATTGAAACCATGGATCGTATAATCATTATTAATAATTCGTAGAAGGTATACGCCACCCAGGTCGATATTTTTCTGAAATTGAAATCTTCATATTTTAATTTTTATGGAAAGGTCCAAATTTTTATTTTAAAAATATTGCATATTTAATAATAAAAAATATTAAAATAAATATATTTTTTTAATTATAAAATATTGCATTTAAATTCAGTTGCATGTTTTCAACAAATAAAAAATAAAACTTATTAATAATAAATAAATTTTTAAAATATCTTACAAAGAGCAAAGTTTTAATGTACAATGTTTGCTTAGAGTTTCTCACATTATGGAATCATCTTGCTTAGTATTGCATAGCAAATAAAATATTTGAAATTAAATTTTTTCGAGAGAAATGTTTTGTGAAAAACTTACATGTCAATATTGAAGCACGTGCCATTGACAGATTTTTATAAAGACATGACCAGATATTGGTACGAATAAGTCTAGAATGTCATTGCAGCTTGTAGCGTTGTGAGTTAATGTGAAACAAGGATTATGCATGCCAGCAAGGACAAAGAAATCACCATGATAAATATTTCGTCTTTGTGTCACCTGCAGCACTATGTGTGGTTCGTAATGGCAATGGAGGAAATTCAATGGCGATATTCAATAAGTGATACATAGGCTAGGCTAGAGTTATGAAGGATATTTTGCACATGATCTCATGCATCAGGAAAGATGGAAGGCTAATTGAATGCATAAGAACTTTTTCCCCGATATTTTTCATAGAATTTGGATATAATGGAAAACTTTGTTAGGTATTTTTTCTTATTGTTAAGAGCAGATGCTTTGGTTCTATGAATACCATACGTAAAGTTTACTTTGAAATTAAATTAAATAATGCAGAATATAAAAAACTAGGTATTATGTTTTAAGAGTTTTTTTTTTGCGAAAAAAGATTAATTAGGGGATGACATTTTTTTATTGGGAATTTTATGGTATTATTTGAGAATTATAAAAACATATCTAAGAAGTGTACTTATATATTCACCTCTTAATATTTTAGGGAATTTGTTGTTGGGCTTTTCATTTTGTTGTTAAATCAAGTTCATCAATTCAATCAACTTTTTAATTGGAAATATTTTGGTGATATTTTTTCTGTGTATATTTTTTTGAGCATTGACTGATAAATTACCTTCAATTTTTTCTTTGATGGAATTTGATATAGATTAATTATTTTTCATTCCAATCATATATATTAGATGCAGTATTAAAAATGTGTGCAATTTCTAAAGCCAAATTAATTGATATTTTTAGGGCCTGCCTCAATTATTTCTAGCATATCAATAAGCTATTTTAAAATATATGAATTTTTGATGTGTGCAAGAGATATATTTTCATATAGTTATGATATGTTTGAGTTTTTTATCACTCAATTTCTGCATATTTAAGGACATATCTAGAAATTGAGTGGTACAAATTAATTTATAGTTTTAATATTTTTATTTTTATTTTTCAGTCCTTTTGTTTTCTAAGGCACTTTGATCATAACTAATTTTTTTGGAAAAAAAAATTATTTTACTGAAATGTAAATTTGACGTGTCCACACGTCCTATATGTTTTATCAGTTTACTTTAATAATGAGTTTTGTGTCTTTTTATTTAAGTTCCTAAAATTCGAGATATATTTGTTTTCAATCTATTTTAACTAATTGATAGAGAAAAATAACAGTATACATAACCTGCGTTGATAAGTCTACTCCCCAAATATCTAAACATTTTTTATGTGTGTGTTTATATTGCGTTTTGCTAGAAACCAGGGTAAAAATAGATTATATTAGAATTCCTTGTTATATGCTGATTGATTTCGTAAAACTGCAAAAAATAAAATCTCTTAGACTCTTGAAATTTTATTTATGCGGGCCTATAAAACCAACATTGTTTTTTATGCATTCACAAGCCCCCCAGAAAAATAGCTGTCAATTCCCTATTAACATTAATCGATTTTGTAATAGTGAAAAATTGTGCAATTAGCTATAGTAACATCTCCCTATTACTTATTTCCCACATAATGCATTTATCTATTCAATTGCAAAAAAAAAAAAAAAACGAAATACCATAAAATATGCATTCATTATAAAATTAATTACACCACTTAGGGAATCCCATTGTTAGATTAGGCCACACCATCATCTAAAATAACATTAAGTAATCATGATCAATAATCGCATCATCCCAATTTCCCACATAATAATAATCACAATAGACCTCACATTGGCTATCCCTTCCAAGTAGGCATACATATTTGTTGCATTCAAAGTTTATGACCCAAATTTGTCTAATTCCTAATCACACACGCACACTTTCGTAATGATAAGCATAAATTTTCGATGTTTTCTTGCTGTCGCCGTTTTAGTTTTCCCTCGCCCCTCTATTTCATTGGGAATTTCTACATTTTGAAGTGGTTTGCATGAATATAAATCTTATACGAGTGCATAACATAAAGGGCAAGATCCCATTCATGGGTGTTATGTGGGACCTATGGCAACTTAAATTAATTTCACTTTATATTTTTAGTGTGTAGGGAGAAAAACTCCACTTCATTTAAAATGTATAATTATAATCATAGTGTTAATATGTTCATTAGAATTTCCACCTTTCTTAGTGATTTTCAAGTGTTTCTAAATTTATATCATTCTCTCTCTCTCTTTCATTTTTTTTGGGGTGGGGGGTTTGTCCTTACCTCTCTCAAATGGTCCAAATCGGCTTTGTTCCCCACCAAATATGCTGTGGGTGCATTCTGTAATGATTTGAATTCAGCCAGACATTTAGCCGCATATTCGAAACTAGTGCGTTGTGTGATATTGTAAACGATCATGCAAGCATCTGCCCATAGAACCTGAAAGAGAGGAAGAAAAAAAAAAACAAAACAAATATGAAAATTAAAAAAAGAAATTCTTTCGAAATTTTTTTCCATAGAAAATTATTAAGACATCAAATGTAATGGGGTCGCCAGAAACCAAACATTAAAAAATGCATAATAAGAATATATAATTACAAAACAAATGAGGTTGGAATAGTGTATTTTTTTCAATTATTGGACAATAATGTGGACTAAAGAGAAATTTTGAAATTTTTTCGTATTTGGGAAAATTGTGAAATTTTTTTATTTTAAGTTAAGTACTGTAATGATTTTATAGCAGAATTTTAAATAGAAAATTATAATATGAAAATACAAAAATTAAACAAAAATATTGGAATTGTATATTTAAATAAAATATTTTCTACAAAGAAAAAAAAATTAATTTAATCACGAAATTAATTGATCCAATTAATATTTTAATTGAAATTTCTTCAAACTCCAGAATGATAGTATAATAATTAGTTTGAATACAAATTTAATTGATTTTGGTGAAAAAAATTTTATTTTTTTGTATTGGGGAAAATTGTGAAACATTTTTTAAGCTAAATACTGAATTTAAGCGACATTTTAAATAGAAAATTATAATATGAAAAAATATAAGTAGAAAATTTAAATTTAAATAAATTATTTTCTACGCGGAAAAAACATTTTCTGAATTAATCATGAAATTTTTATAGAAAATTTTCACGAAAATAATAACATCGATCACAGAATAAATCATTCAATTAAAAGTTTATAGCAGAATTTTAAATAGAAAATTATAATATAAAATAAATACAGAAAATTAAACAAAAATATTGGAATTGTATATTTAAATAAAATATTTTCATATTACATGTTAGCCTGATACCGATGTATAATTAGATGTATAATTAGATAAAATATTTTCTACAAAGATCAAAAATTAATTGAATCACGAAATTAATTGATCCAATTAATATTTTAATCGAAATTTCCTCAAACACCAGAATGATAGTATAATAATTTGTTTAAATAAAAATTTAATTGATTTTGGTGAATTTTTTTTTGTATTTGGGAAAATTGTGAAAAATTTTTTAAGCTAAATACTCAATTTAAGCAACATTTTAAATAGAAAATTATAATATGAAAAAATATAAGTAGAAAATTTAAATTTAAATAAATTTTTTTCTACGCGGAAAAAACATTTTCTGAATTAATCGAAATTTTTATAGAAAATTTTCACGAAAATAATAACATCGGTCACAGAATAAATCATTCAATTAAAAATTTAATTGATTTTGGTAAAAACAATGAAATTTATTTAGGAAAATTGTAAAAAAAATTTTAAGCTAATATTTATATTTAGATAAAATATTTTCTACGCCAAAAAAAAACTTTTTCTGATTTAATCACGGAACTAATTGATCCAATTAGTTTTTTTTATTAAAATTTTTCAAATAATTCTTTCAATTCCAAATTTAATTAATTTTGGTCTAAACACTCAATGTTTTAATTGAAGCAATCAATTATTTATTGTATTATTGTTTATTTATTTATAATTATTTTTTATTTATATATTTTTTAATTTTAGAAATTTTTATACTTTTTTATGAAGTCGATTATTTTTCTTTAGAATTTAGTTGAAATGTAGTGAACCGATGAATAGTATGAAATGAATTATTTTCGAACTAAATTTTCAATTATATTTTTTTATTATATTATTTTTATTTATATATTTTTATTATTTACAAAATAATAGTTTCCTATAAATATAATTATTTTCCTACTATTCATCGGTTTAAAAATTTTTTTTTAATATTATTTGTTATTTAATTAAAATATTAATTTGGATAATTAATATTAAAACTGTAAAAATGTCTTTTCTTTTTTTAATTGTTTGGTTTAAACAATATTTTATTATTTTGAAAAACACCAACTATTATATTAATAATAAACCATTCCATTTATTTATTACTATGTATATTTAGATTGCAAAATAATTAACATCTTGGTTTTGAATAGATTTTATATGGATTTTATTATCATATAAAAATAAAGGAAAAAGCCAACAAAAAAACTAATTTTTGGTTATTTTTAGATCTGTTCTAAAATGGGTTTTCAAGGTCTCTCAATATGCTATTTGCAATCAATCTTCTATGATCGAAGTCATAAGGAAAAACATCTGTGATATTTTAATTTAGTTTTGTAATTATTTTAAATATTTCTTTAATGTCGTGGTGTTCCTGTGCCATTACTTTTTACAATTTAAAATTAATTTTAAAAAATATGACAAAAGACTAAATATTTCAATAAAAAATTCATCCCAGAAGAAGTTGGAAATCACCAACGAAACGTCGGATGTAAATATGAAATAAAGTCTTTTTATTTGCATATTGAGAGACCTTGAAAGCCCATTTTAGAAAGATCTAAAAATAACCAAAAATAAAGAATAAGAAGGTCGTACCAAAAAATTTAACAACAAAAATATTAATTAATCTTTGTAGTTAGTAGCCTACTTTCTGTCATTATTTATAATTGTAATTATTATGGTTATAAATATTAAAAATAAATAAATAAACATATCATTATGTGTATAATAAATGTACGGATATTATTAGTTTCATACTATTCATTGGTTCACCAATTTTTTTTTAATTTAATTAAAATATTAATTTCGATAATTAATATTTTAATTAATATTAAAACTGTAAAAATGTTCTATCTTTTTCTAAATTAACTTTAATTTTTAATTTAATAGTTGTGTCTGTTAATATTTTAATTGATTACGTTTTAAATTTCAATCAACTTTTTAATGGGTAATATTTTAGTGATAGTTAAAAAAAATAATAATTTTTTTGGTTTTCTTATAACACAACTTTAATTTATATTCAATATGATATTATGGGAAATAATCAAAATTATTAATTTAATGTTAATTTTTTTTCTTATATAAAAATGTCTTTACGATAAATGTTAATTTTTTCTTACTTTTCAAAATCAATTCTCTCCGCAGATTTCACTTCTTTTGTTTAGTATAAACATACTGTCATTTCGAATATTTTCTGTATTTTAAGAGAATTCCTTGTTATCTAACGAACCACTCACTCCAAGAAAGAAAGAAAGGCATATAGTTCATTGATTTCTTTGGCATTCCATTGTTCGAAATGAAGATTTAGTAGGAGTGACTGTATATTGTTGAAGACTTCAAGGTATTTCTTTAGGAAATATGTAGATGAATAAACAATTCTAGTAAAAATTTGTTTTATTCAAAATGAAAATCAGTATTGTAGCATTGGGAATAAGGTATATTAAAAGATATTGTCTTGAAATAATTTTAAATGATTGGAGACTTAGGTTTCAGACTCGAAATGAATAAGGCAAAATGAAATGTTGTAATTATTATGTCCTATATATGCTTTTAATATTTAACGGTAAAAAGAAAAAAAAGACCAGTGTTAAACTTATCCCCAATTTCACTTATTTCGATTGCAAAAATAATATTAAGTTTTATTTTAATTTTATTCATTTTTTAGAAAATTTTTCACAGCCAATCCAATTTTCTTTATACCAGGTATGTCTCAAAAATTTTATGAACCAAACGTGGGAATCGGCAATTTAATGAATATGCCAACAAATGTTATTATTTTACCCTATACGGTTTAGCTATGTGGTATACAGTAATCCCTCGATTTACGTCGTCTCGGTTTACATTGTTTCTATTTACGTCGTCGAATTTTTTGTTCCATCAAACTTCGGTTTACGTCGCAATTCGGTTTACGTCGTCGATGTTTTTGCCCACTTTATCAGAAACGCCTTCCATACGTAAAATAAGTATCAACAATGATGACATCGAAACATTTTTTTTTTCTGAAATTCTTACCGAATTTAATGAATTACCTTTATTTTTGAAGTTTTTTATTATGTACACGCACATATATACATAAATGGACTTAGGAGTAAGTATGAACAATTGTTAATTCGGTTTACGTCGTTTCGACTAACGTCGTCAAATTCCGGAACCAATCACGACGTAAATCAAGGGATTACTGTATTATAAATTTTTTATCTGAGTGCAGCTATGCGTATAATCAATATTAATTTTAGAGTTTATAAAATATAATTATTTAGGCGTATACTTTATGTTATAAAGGTTGCCTATTAGAGTATTGCATGGGAACATTCATTCGCAGCGCACACAACTGCACTCTCGAAACGGTTCGTGAGGACCGATGATCGAATGAATAGAATACGAGCACTCGCTTGATCGAATCGGTTCGAATGAATGTAATTGTATGAATGAGAACCCCATAAATCAGTATCGAGCGAATGTTGTCGTGAAGTCACTGACTGAAGTTGTGCATTCGTTCCAATTCTCGTTCGCAAGCAAACATTCAAATGCATTTGGTGAAACGGGATAATCGAGAATACTCGAACATTCAACGGTAGTTTGGGTATTTGCAAAGTTCTCGAGTATGTTATGACAAGAAATGGAATGCTTAATGAGAAAATAAGTTATAATGAGAAAATAAGTTGCTTCAAGTACAGTGTGTAATTCAGAGTTAAGTTTATGGAAAATAAAATGAGTGATTTTAAAAAGGTACATTTTTAATTTTTTATGATTTTGAGTGTAACAAGCAAAGTAAATAAATGTTTGTTTTATTTTTTTCCCCTAAAAAATAATTTGGCAAGACAAAATATTTTTAATTGCCTTTAAATATGAATGTCATTTATGCATAGCATAGACGACGCATTTTCCAGTTTATTTTAAATTTTGTTCTCAGAATTAAATACGAAAAACCTTACTTTTAAAAGTGAAATGGTTCTCTAAAGAATTCTTAGTATATTGCCCAAAAATATCATCAAACCCATTTTTGTCCAAAATGTTTCTCTTAACAACTAGAGCAATATTTTGTTGTACTATTAGTACCCTTTACATAGAAACGCAGAACACAAGCGTCTTTACGGCAACGTACAATACATATAAAAGTTGTTGTTGTTGTTACTATATGAGGGCAAAAAAGAATCGAATTCCTCGATTCCTTCACTCTGTTTTCGAAAACAATTTGACTCGTTGTGTTTGATCCCGAAGACTGAAGTTGTTTGATTGACCGTTTCATACAACACAAACGTGAACGAGTTATGGTTGTATTCGAACGTAAAAAATCGGTCTAAACGGGAACGACTACAAATCTCTACCTTACTTGTTGGGCTTCGAGATGTTCTCGAACACAAAAAAATATGACCGGTGCAATGCTCTATTACCTATACGCGATTGAAGACCATGGAGGAATTTCGGGTGAATACTCTGTTACATGTTTATGTTATTGATGACAATATAAAAGTTAGAAAAAAATGTAATATCTAATTTATTGCACTAATTTTTAGAACAAACTAATTGATATGAAAATATTGTTAACATTTATAGTTATATCAATAAATGTTGTATAATAATTTATAACATTTGCCAATGTGTGTTTGTTTTGCTAACCTAACCATATGACAATTTGTACGTAAAAATATATATTTTTAGATTTTTAAAATATATATTAATACATAAAAAAATTAACGATATATACAAAAACCAAATGTTAAATACAATGTACATAAAATAATTAACAAAATGTCTTCATTTCTCATTATTTTTATTTTATAATTTGACGAACATCTACATTTTGAAATTCTAAAATTAAAAATTTCAATAACATAATCATTTCAATTATATATAGATCATTATTATTTTCATACAATTTAATTAGGTTATTGTCAAGGCCTTTTACGCGTGTGTGCAAATATATCTACACTGCAGAGACTTTAAAAATTGCATTTAATAATTATAACCAGCAATATTAATGAATATAAATTCTTTATGGTTAACAGCTGCCATGGCTATCATCCATCTACCCTCTGGCCTAAGTATGTGGCAGGCAAAATGTTCTCAGCTTTCATTTCACCATTAAATATTTTCCTTAATATGTAAAAATCTAATAAATGTTGTTAGTGTGCTACAAAATGCATGGCATCCGTTTTATAATAAAATACCAAATGGATAAAGTATAATAATGGATAGTTTGTGAAAAAATTCCATTAATCAATATGTAAATGCATTAAGTAGTTTTGTTGAGTTTTTTGTTTAATTATTTTTATATCATAATAAAATCCATATAAAATCTATTTAAACCAAGTGGTTAATTAGTTTACAATGTAAATACTAAAAGTTCAATAATAAAAGCTTGATAGATTTTATTATTGAATAATAATAAATAAATGGAATGATTTATTATAAATGTAATAGTGAAATTTTGTGGGTGAGTTTCAAAATAAAAAAAAAATATTTTTTTTTAAACAAACAATTAACACCAATAGAACAAAAAATACAAATAGAAAAAATATACATCTATATGTAAATTTTTGCAATAAACTATCAATAAAATTTTCAGAATTTAGATTTTAATAATTTTGGTGTAATAAAAGAAGCTATTGTTTAAGAACTATATATATTCTTATATATTTAAAATACTAACCCCCATTTTCATGAAGCTCCGTTAGTGCTACGTTAGCTAACTAATTTTTAAACCAATCTATAGACATATCTGTCATCTTGTCTATACATTCTATATGCCAGTTAGGAGCTTACCTGCTAGAAATTTTTCAGTTTATGTTATTTGGAGAAAATATATTTTCAATTTACTTTCTGTTAACTGTTATTTAAAGCCTAATGGAGCTACATGAAAATGGCCGTAAGTGTCATATAACAAAGTTTATTATTATTATTATTATTTTTTTTTTTTTTTTGAAACCACTTATTTGTTTTTATCGTTATTTTATTCTTTATGGCAATTGCACACTTATTTTTTTATTGTTTTGTTCATATGATTGTCTCTTGTTATTGCTTACCTGTTCCATGGGAAATTCATTTTGTTCATCACCATCCACACTTCCGGCATATACATCGACAATTTCTACTTCCGTCAGACCTGTCTCCAATGTAATGGTTTTGTTGTATAACAAATCTGTATTTGAGCGATATTCACCTATAAATCGTCCCGTCAGATAACGAACTGTGAGTGCTGTAACAAAAAAGAAAATCGATTATAATCAATAGATTTTTTTTTGCTAGTAATGTTCTTTTTATAATATTTATATTCTTTTATTTTATGTATATAAATTTTGTTTGATAATTACACTTGTGGTGTTGTTTGTTAATTTGATGTGGGATGATTGGTATTTATAAAATTTTCTCCATAGCAACATAGCATATTAATTATTCATTATGTTATCAATGCACTCAATAATGAGAAACTATAATCAAGGGGCATTTGTATAAAAACTATCGTGTACAGTATGCATACCATAGGATCTGGATGCCATTAAGAAAAAAGCTTATAGGAGTATTTTTACCATATTAATGCAGGCCTCATATTTGAATAGATCAAAACAAGCCAGTGTGATGTAAAGTGATACGTATTGCGTAAAAATTGTTCCGGATTTCAATTCCGATAAAGTCTCCTAGATATATTTTTCTCAACATTAATACTGGCGACAATTCTGAACTGAAAACTATAAAGTGGCAAATTTGTGTGGTTCATTGAAAGACCTGGGCTTTAAAAAGAGGAACTAATGGAATCAGAAATATTAATTTTCTTTGAGCAAAAACCCAATACATGTTTTTTCGATGAGCGAGTCCATAACTAAATATTATTTTACAAAGTAATTGTAATTTGCAAAATTATATATTTCAAGAGAACTGATATTGTTGTAGTTGGAAGTTTTCAAGATTTGGCTTTCATTAGTCAGTTTAATTTTCTTAATATTGCTTGTGTGTGCAAAATTTTAATATATGAATTATGAATATTTTCCAATATTACTTAAATAAAGTAGGAAACTAAAAATTTGTCGAATCTTCAGCATTATCGAAAATAAAGTTTCGCATTAAACTTTTATATGTGAAATAAATATGCTAGCCATTGTGTTTCCTAGCTAAATTTTTAGTTTTCATAATGATTTTTGCTTTTCTGTTTTTGTTACAATAAAAAAATAAACACCTCATTCGGTATAAGCTGTAATATTTTGTACAATATTTTGTACAATAATAATATTTTGTTACAAAACTTTTTGATTTGAATTGATATGTATAACAACTATATGCGGCCATATAAGGACGGCCATTTTGCTTCTAAATATGCTTATTTGGTTTATGTGTGCAAACCAAGTGCACAGACTTTAAAGAAGACAACGTAAATTACAATAAAAAAATAAACACCTCATTCGGTAAGCTGTAATATTTTGTACAATAATAATATTTTGTTACAAAACTTTTTGATTTGAATTGATATGTATAACATCTATATGCGGCCATATAAGGACGGCCATTTTCCTTCCAAATATGCTTATTTGGTTCATGTGTGCAAACCAAGTGCACAGACTTTAAAGCAGACAACGTAAATTTTATTAAGCTATTGCTGCTTGCAATATCTTAAATTTAGTAAAATTTCTAGAATTGATCTTAGCTAATCACATACAACATCTGATTAATTTACTCAATGACATTTAAAAAAAAATTGTTTTAATCATGTGTGCAGTAGTTTTCCCTTTTGTTCCAATTTTTTTTTTCATCTTGACTAACTGAATTTAGTCAAGATATTAAGAAGACAGCATAAATTTTATTAAGCTATTGCTGCTTGCAATATCTTAAATTTAGTAAAATTTCTAGAATTGATCTTAGCTAACCACATACAACATCTGATTAATTTACTCAATGACATTATAAATAAAAATGCTTTAGTCATCATGTGCAGTAGTTTTCCCTTTTGTTCCAATTTTTTTTCATCTTGACTAACTGATTTTATCGTCTAATTAAGGCAATTATTTTTTTTTCTATTATGATTTTTCTATTAAACAAATTTGATTAATTGATTTTCAATAATTGTATACAGTATATTGTATATAATTCATTAATCATATAATTTAAGTAACAAATTATTTATGTTTCAAAAATATTTAGATGCTTGATGACTGCACACATTTCTGCAAACATTTTTAAGAACTAATGTTAAAGTGGTGCAATGGTTAGCATGCCCACCTTGCATACACAAGGTCGTGGGTTCGATTCCTGCTTCGACCGAGCACCAAAAAGTTTTTCAGCGGTGAATTATCCCACCTCAGTAATGCTGGTGACATTTCTGAGGGTTTCAAAGCTTCTCTAAGTGGGTTCACTGCAATGTGGAACGCCGTTCGGACTCGGCTATAAAAAAGGAGTTCCCTTGTCATTGAGCTTAACATGGAATCGAGCAGCACTCAGTGATAAGAGAGAAGTTCACCAATGTGGTATCACAATGGACTGAATAGTCTAAGTGAGCCTGATACATCGGGCGGCCACCTAACCTAACCTAACATAACCTAGCCTAACCTAACCTAACCTAGAGTCCTTTTTAAATGGAACTACCTTTTAGAGTTGAATTTCATTTAGGAAATCAATCTATGGATCGTTTTTTATAAATTCCTATAAAAACATTTTAATGCTTAATTTAATTTATTTATTGTTTATTTATCTTGCCCGCTTTGCATTTATATACAATTCACATTGTTTTCTTTTAATTTTCTTTTTTTAACCTTTAATAATAATATCGTGTTCTTGTAATACCACATGCCTGATATTCACATTGTCTCCTTGCATAATTCCCATTACAGAAAATTATCATTTATTATATTTTTATTGCAATATGATTTATCCATTTAACTCTTCACTGCAATATTTTTTAATGTTTATTGGTTTGAATTTATGCAAATAATAAATAATAATTATGGGATGTTGTTATGTCATACCGTTGTTGGTTTAAAAGAAAAATGTGCTGTTTTTCTTCAATATTTTATCTTCCGGTTTCTTTTGTATGTAGGCTAATAATATTAAATTTATTAAAATAATTAAAAAAAAAAATACCCAGAGAATGATAATAAGAGAAAATAAAATTATCAATAAAAATGTTCAATTACTAAAAAGGCACAATTTCCTTATTTTTAAACTGATAACACAACAGAAACAACATTTTTTTCTGAAAATGTTATAAAATCCTCCAAATTTTATCAAATTGACAAACACATTAATTTTGTGAAATTAGAGAAGATATTATAAAAAAAATCTTCTTGTTTGTTACATTTTCAAAAATTACAATTTTATGATCATAGGTCATTGTTATTCAGCGTTGCCAATTTAGCTTTTTTCCCGCTAGATTTGGCTTTTTTTGAAGACGTTTAGCGGGACAAAAATGCATTTAGCTTTTAGCTTTTTTTCTGGCTTTTTTTCATGCCCCTTTTAGCTATTTTTGGCTTTTTTTATTTTCGACATGTTCCTATTGAAATATGGATAAAACTTCGTTTTTATCTAAGCCTTGCTGTCAGAATAAGGGTTTCCACATATTTCAATTCCTTATATAAACTGTCAGTAAATTATTAGGAATATTAGCATTTGACTCGTTTATTATGATATAACTAAATTAAAATAGTAGATGTGAATTGCTTTGTACATTGAAAAAATATTGTTGTGAGGCCAAAGATTTCATTTCCTTAAAATACGAACGCGAATTTTGGTTATAATAGCATTTGTGAATTTCTCTTATATAAACTGTTTTCCTTGTCCAATAGCCGATAAATTCTTTTTGTCCTTATAGTTAAGTGATTCAACTTAAAAATGGGTATCTTTTCATGAAAGAAGGCTAGGGTCAATTCTAAAAAAATCTTAAAATTAATGAAATAGTCTTTAAATTTGTGGAGTTTTTGTATCTTGACCACAAACCAAAATAGCGTTCAAAAATAGAAGAGGTTTTTCAACATTTTATTTTAAAAACGTATACATAGAATAATTTCTACTTAAAGTCGAGTCTGAATTTGGAAATTTAAGTTGTCGTTAGCACGTTTTTAAAGCATTGTGATAGCTCATGAAGAAAAAGCTGAAAAAAACGAATATTTAAATTCAAATTTGACTCGGAATCAATACCAAAATCATTAGTGTACAAAATCTTTGGAACCGAATATAGAAATAATTAAGGAAATAAAGTTTTGAATGTGGTATTATTTTTTTAACATCAAAAAATGCAATGAAAAAATTCGTAGTGATAGGATCAAAACAAATCTGCTATATATTAATGGAATGGATTTACATTTACGAAAATTGGACAACAATAGGTTTGTATGGGAAATTTTTGAAAAAAAGTTATTCAATATAAACTTGCAAGACAGTTAGAATGGGTTTTATTCTCTTGGGTAAAATTAGGAGAAGTGTTCTCGTTCACGAATTTATCATTAATTCAGTTAAAACGAAATATATTGATATTTTCCAATGCAGTTCTATGTGACATTATGCAATATATCGCACATTGGACTTGTTGATGATTAACCAGCTGGCAATTGCAAGTTTACTGGGAAAAATGTTTTTACTAGGAAATATAAACGAAGGACTTCCAGTAAAAATTTGTGATAGTAATCAAAATGTATCGAGTACGCAAACAGAGCTAATATGACTTAAATTTTCTTACAGTCTCACAGAAATTGAATTAAAATGAATACAATTAAAATAATATGCATTTTAAGTGAAATAAAGCCTTTAAGTTTGTTAAATTTCAATCAAAAATGTGACTTTTGATACAAAAAATTTTAGCTTTTTTTCTAGCTATTTTTTAAAATTTTTTAGCTTTTTTTGGCTAGTTTTTTGGACAAATCTAGCGGTTTTTTGTGAAACAATTCTGGCAACGCTGTTGTTATTACATATACCTTGTATTGCATTCAGTAGACAGGTTTCATCATTTCGATAAAAAAAAATCTCGAGTGCTCATAACCTCCATTACAGTTAGTTGGATTTCTTGTCTCACTACCTAACCTAACAAATATTCTTGTTATTGAAACTTTAACGACTCGATATATGGTCACATAAGATTTTTTGATTGACTGTAAATTGAATTCTGAGAATATCGTCTTACAAAAAAAGTACACAAAGGGCTATATAAGAAAAAAAAAACACAAGCAGTGAGCAATAACGCGTTTGTTACTTATAAAATGAAAAAGTAAACTCATAACAATGGTGATTCGGTAATAAGAATTTGTTTTATTTTTTGTTTTTTTTTTTTTTTTTTTTGATAAAATTTATTTCTTCAAAATTAATGCCTTTTATGCAATAATGCAACGAAATGATATTGTTCGATTTATAAGGGTTCTGGTGAAATAAGTGTTACGGTAATTGGATTTTGAAAGTGTTATGTAGGTTTTGCTTTATTAAAATTGTAATTGGCTGACCAAAAATCAAACCATTAAATGTTCATTTAAGCTTATAATAAATATGGGATATTTCTTATCATATATCCCGTATTCACTTTAAATTCAATTGATTTAGATTTACTCAAATCGGTACACGATAAAGCTATCCTGTTTATGAGTGTAGAAAATAGTCTGACTAGTTTTTGAAAGAGGGAAAATGGATTGTATTCAACATTAACTGTTAATTCTTTTCAATTTTTTTTAAAACTGGATCTTGAAAAATTATGGTTAGGTTAAAATGATTATGGCGGAAACAAAAAAACTTATTAACTTAAATACACATATTTTTTATATGCCTGAAAACTTTTTGATACAACTCTTTAGTTTGAATTGATTTGCACTACCGTAGTATACTGTCAAACTAAGAAGACCAATTCGATAAAGGATAAAGTTGTTTGATCTATGTGTGCAGAAGTTTTCATTACTTTTTTTATGAGATGGTAATTGTATCAAATTGTATCAATTGAATTTTTAATAAATTTTGTTTTTCATATATAATTAACTCTATGATCGAACAATTTCAATTAAACAAATAACTGGATAAATTAATTTTGTGACTAGTGATTTTTATTTTTATATATTTATTATAATTAATAATTATTACCAAGATTTTAATATAATCCAATAAAATTCTTCTTTTTCTTGTTCTCTCCTATAGCTATCCCCAAAATTTCCATTCTATTAAAATTTCATGTCCAGAATCAAAACAAAATCAAAGAAATTTCCATAGGCCGAAATAAAAACACCTGCTTGTTATATACACAAATCTTTAATTACCTCATTTCAAATAATATTGTATTTCTTAGTATAAACATTTTCAATCATTCAATGATTCATTCATCAATCGCATTTCATTCATGCCTTTGCCACCACAAAATCAGCCAACTAGGTAGGATTTTGTATAGATATACAAAAACAGAATACAAGCAGGTTATTTATTAATCAATGAATTCCTATTTTACAAACACAAAGGCAGTTTTTAATTTAATTAGATTTTTAAGAGCTGATAATAGAAAAATAAAAGGTCAATAGGATTAAAAAAAATTATCCAAAGAGGGAGTTAGATTATATTTTATAAATATTTTTTTTTTAATAAAGAGAATTTAGGACAACTTCCGTAAATTTACCTTTAATCTCTATACAATTTATTAAAAAAAATTAAAATTATCCAAAGAGGGAGTGAGATTATATTTTATAAATATTTTTTTTTTAAATAAAGAGAATTTAGGACAACTCCCATAAATTTACCTTTAATCTCTATACAATTTATTTTAAATAAATAAATAATCCTATTATTATTTATTTTAAATAAAAATACAAAGGTAAAAGTTCATAAGGATTTAAAAACAAATTTTTTCCAAAGAGAGAGGGAGAGAGAAGAAGTAGGATTATGTTTTCGAAGTAATTTTGAATAAATAACCATAATATAGTATAAATCTCTTAAATCTATCAATTTTGCCTAAAGAGAGAGAGAGTAAAAGGGGGGAGTGAGTAGGGTTATATTTTCGAAATAATTTTGAATAAATAAAAAGAATTTAGGAGAACCCACATAAATTTACCTTTAATCTCTTTAATATTTATTTTAGATAACAACACAAAGGTAGAAGGTTCATAGGATTGAAAAAGCAACTTAATACAAAGAGAGAGAGAGAGAGGGATTAGGATTATATTTTCAAAATTACTTTGAATAAATAAAGAGAATTTAGGTCAACTCCCTTAGTCCCTTAAAATCGACCTTTAATCTCTCTACTATTTATTTTACATAAAAATACAAAGGTAAAAGGTAACGAGGATTAAAAAAAAAAACAAAATTTTTGCAAAGAGAGAGAGAGAGAGGGAGAGAGAGGGAGAGAAAGGGAGTAGGATTACATTTTTGACATAATTTGAATAAATGAAGAGAATTTGATCGACCTTTAATCTATTTATTTTAAATAAAAATACAAAACTAAAAGGTAACGAGGATTAAAAAAACAACAAAACTTTTCCAAAGAGTGAGAGAGAGAGAGAGAGAGAGAGAGAGAGCGGGAGTAGGATTATATTTTTGACATAAATTTGAATAAATAAATAGAATTTAATCGACTTTTAATCTCATTACAATTTATTGTAAATAACAATCCACCATGTTCTGATATTCGAAATCGCAAATTGTAAAATATTCATTTGACAATATTTTCATAATCATAAAACGGACAAATCTAAAGACTCTCTAATAATGGAATTTGAATGTATATCCCAGAGTATTTCAATTTTTTCATTATAAGAAAAATAAATCCTTTGCGTTTTGCGATTCCGAATTTCGGTACATAGAATAATGACTTTTAAATGTAATAATTTTTTTTCAATGATAACTGATATATTTGTCATGATTGGTATGACAAATATATATATATATAAATTTTCTTCTTTCAGTTGACTATTTTTTTAAATATCTTTTTTATGTGTATTCAATAAATTCCATTGCAGAATAATGGTGGTATTATAAAGTCATTTTCATTTAGTTGGAATTTTTATATATTTCTCTTTCTCTAATGCAATTTCCTATTATGATTTTATTTGCTTTCATATACTGCATTATAAAAACTGACGTCATATTTTTCATTCATTTCTTTGACTTATTGAACTATGTCTGTTGTGACCAGTAGCTGATGAAGAAAATATTTTTTTATGATACTATAAGCTGAAGAATCCCATGAATGAAACGAATATCTACTTATTGCTATCGATGTTATTCTTTAAAAACCTACACTCAAAAAAAAGTGAACTCTCTATTTCACAAAAGCCAATTTAACTTTATTTTAGTTCATGGAATTATTATGTTTGGAGAAAGTCTCCTCTACTCTAATAATTTTTTGAGTACGTTAGTTAAATTAACAAAAACCGAGGAAAAAAAATATACACAAATGAAGGATAAAGATTAACTAAATTCGTGTCTTCCACAAAATAGTTCAATATTTCTTTAAATTTGTAAATTTTATTACAAATGCGCTCATCATGAACTTCGTATGTCACTAAAGACATTCTTACAATTTTGAACTCCAATTTTTTCCTTCAAACTAAAAAATTTTCTTTAACAAGTGAAAAAACTTAATTATGTCTAATAAATTTTCTTGAATTTGTCGAAAAATATTTACTTATTTTTATAAGTATAACAAACGTGATGTCAGCGTTTGTTATACTGTTTAGTTAAAATTTTCTACAAATATTCAAAATTTTCTAAAATTAACCGAAATTTTTCTTCCTGGTGGGTTCACTGTTTTTTTCAGTGTAAGGAGCACATCATCTGGAATAGGTAGGATTCATTAAAATTTTAGTTTACAAAGATTGATTGGATGAAGAGAAAGCAATCGGTAACTCTTAAATATGTGATCAAATTGGCTCTTTAATATTTTTGTAAAATATTAAAAAAGTCAAAAAAATTTGTGTTAAAATTTAATATAAAATGTTCATACGAAAAAAGCAAATATTTCCTAACTAAATGTTATGAAAAAAATTGTCGGAAATTTATGTACATTTTTCATAGGAAAAATTTCATGTTATGCTTATACTTGAATATAACTAATAACTATTTTTGTAATTAAACAAATTTTTTACAAGTTAAATTTCTCCCATAATACTCCCTACTGTGGAACATATAATACATTTAGACATTTGGTTTGAAATAATTTTATTGTGTGACCAGACAATGAGTTCAATGGTCTTCATGTCATGATTTCTAATTGAGCGTATTTTAATTGAAATGGGATTCTGGCCAAATGATTTCATTCACCCCATTTTATAAAATAATACCATTTTAAACAAAATAAAATCTCCATTGATTTTCAATTTTTATAACCAATTATGTTACCCCACAAAATCATGTTAGTAACAGAAAAGGCAATTACCGGCCTACTTTCACAAGATATTAAAATTTTCCACATCTACTTAAATACAATATAAATCAATGAACTCCTCACATATAATATAATTTGGAATTTTGTACAACAACAAAAAAATAAAATAAAAATAAAAACCCAAACATATATATATATATATATATATATATATATATATATATAGAAAATAAGCAATCACTTTCATTTGTGTGATGGCCGAAATTTTGACTATTCCTGGAAATGCCAGTGAACTTTGTTTAACATAAAATCTCCTCCAAAATGCAGGAGTGAGTTTGTGTTGTGCATATGCATTTTCTATACTTCGGGTCAAAAAAACTTTAATCCAAACCAAAATGATTTGCAATTAATTTTACCATAAATCGATTTATTATGGTTTTGCAAGATTCTAGGGTAAAACAGCAGGCATTGTCATAAAATAATAAGACCAGATCTAATCACATCTAACCATCAATTTAAAATGTGTATAATAACCTAGAATGCCATGGGATGCTATTGATGAAGATGTTGACATTGTTTGTTTATGACTGATAACCTTCAATAGCAGAATATGTCAGTTGGATATTATGAAGATGGAATATGTATTAGGGAAGATTATTTATAAAATATCGTGATACACATTTTAGTAACATATTTTGGAGGGATTTGACATGAGAAAATAAGGAAAATTTGGGAAAGAGTTTTCATTCAGTCTAGAGGTTATGGTGCTGGGTTTTGGAATCCAATTTGAATTCCAATAATGAAACATTTGTACAATTTGGTGCTTTCCTATTAGTTTTAGAGTTATTCATGTGTGCGTTAGATTTTTATATTGAATTTTTAATTTAATAGAAGGATTGCTAAGAATTTGTGGCTTTGTATTTTCGTAAAAATAATAGATATACATGGTCTTTTTCGTATATCATTTCTTTCGTATACATTTTTATTTTCAGAAATTATTCGGTAAATTTTAATTTTTTAATTTAACTATACAAATTGTTCAACCCATGCAATTGATATTGACATTTTGCTTATAGTGTTTGTTTTTTGTTACGAATGTTATTAATTGGGTTTATATTTGGCCCATGTGTGCATTCATAAATCACCTATATTTTCATTATATATAATTATTTATACTTTGTTCTTTTTGAAATTTTAAAAAAAGAAGCAATTGATATGAATAAGACCATTAGATGTTTTGTCTCAGCTATAAAATATTTGTTAATAAATCGTAGAATTTTCTGTGTGTGCAATTTCAATGTATAAACAAATTTAAATTAAAAATATGCTCTACTGCTCAATTATTTTTTTAGCGCAAAGAAATGATTGATAGCACAGTTATTGGAAATGTTTCTTTTTAAGTTATGTTTTCAATTAGTTACTTGGCCTTTTATGTGTGCAGTTTATTGTATTAAAAAAAATCTCTAAAAAATATTTTCGAAAGAAAAAATTAATTGATATGAATAACATCGTTAGGTATTTTGTCTCGTCTATAAAATATTTGTTAATAAATCGCAGAATTTTCTGTGTGTGCAATTTCTATGTATAAACAAATTTAAATCAAAAATATGCTTGATTGCTCAATTATTTTTGTTTAGGGCAAATAATTGATATTAATATCACAGTTATTGGAATTGTTTCTTTTCAAGTTATGTTTTCAATTAGTTGCTTGGCTCTTTATGTGTGCAGATTGTTGTATTAAAAAAAAAATTCCAAAAAATTATTTTCGAAATTTTAAGACAAAAATTAATTGATATGAATAACACCGTTAGGTATTTTGTCTCGTCTATAAAATATTTGTTAATAAATCGCAGAATTGTCTGTGTGTGCAATTTCTGTGTATAAACATATTTAGATTAAAAATATGCTTGACTGCTCAATTATTTTTTTTAGCGTAAAGAATTGATGTTGATAGCACAGTTATTGGATTTGTTTCGTTCTAAGTTTTATATTTAATTAGTTGCTTGGCCTTTTATGTGTGCTGAGTATTTTGTTTAAAACAAATCTCTAAAAAAATATTTTCGAAATTTTAAGAAAAAAATTAATTGATATGAATAACACCGTTAAGTATTTTGTCTCGTCTATAAAATATTTGTTAATAAATCGTGGAATTTTCTGTGTGTGTAATTTCTGTGTATGAATAAATTTAAATTAAAAATATACCTAACGGCTCAATTATTTTTTTTAGCGTAAAGAATTGATTTGATAGCACAGTTATTGGAATTGTTTCTTTTTAAGTTATGTTTTCAATTAGTTACTTGGCCTTTTATGTGTGCAGATTATTGTATTAAAAAAAATCTCTAAAAAAATATTTTCGAAAGAAAAAAATTAATTGATATGAATAACACCGTTAGGTATTTTGTCTCGTCTATAAAATATTTGATAATAAATCGCAGAATTTTCTGTGTGTGCAATTTCTATGTATAAACAAATTTAAATCAAAAATATACTTGACTGCTCAATTATTTTTGTTTAGCGCAAATAATTGAAATTGATATCACAGTTATTGGATTTGTCTTTTTTAAGTTGTGTTTTCAAAAAGTTGCATGGCCTTTTATGTGTGTAGATTATTGTATTAAAAAAATCTCTAAAAAAATATTATCGAAAGAAAAAAATTAATTGATATGAATAACACCGTAAGGTATTTTGTCTCGTCTATAAAATATTTATTAATAAATCGTAGAATTTTCTGTGTGTGCAATTTCTGTGTATAAACATATATAGATTAAAAATATGCTTGACTGCTCAATTATTTTTTTTAGCGTAAAGAATTGATATTGATAGCACAGTTATTATATTTGTTTCGTTCTAAGTTTTATATTTAATTAGTTGCTTGGTATTTTATGTGTGCTGAGTATTTTGTTTTAAAAAAAAATCTCTAAAAAATATTTTCGAAATTTTAAGAAAAAAATTAATTGATATGAATAACACCGTTAGATATTTTGTCCCGCCTATAAAATATTTGTTAATAAATAGTAGAATTTCTTGTGTGTGCAATTTCTATATATAAACAAATTTAATTTATTTTTGTTTGGCGTAAAGAATTGATCTTGGTATTAAAGTTATTGAATTTGTTTCTTTTTAAGTTATGTTTTCAATTAGTTGCTTTGCTTTTTATGTGTGCAGATTATTGTATTAAAAAAAATATTAAAAAAATTATTTTTGAAATTTTAAGAAAAAATAAATTAATATGAATAAGCCCTTTAGGTATTTGATCTCGTTTATAAAATATTTGTTGAAAAATTGTAGAATTTTCTGTGTGTGCAATTTCTGTATATAAACAAATTTAAATCAAAAATATGTTTGACTGCTCAATTATTTTTGTTTAGCGCAAAGAATTGATATGGATAGCACATTTACTGGATTTGTTTTTTTGAAGTTCTGTTTTCAATTAGTTGCTTGGTCTTTTATGTGTTCAGAGTATTTTGTTAAAAAAAATTTTCACCTTTAAAGTTTATGCATTTGTAATACATGACAGACTATTTATATAAATAAAATTAATATATCATTTTCACTTTAAAAATTGCTTGCGATCTATGCTGGAATATTTTGTCAATATTTTCTTACACATATTAGTTTGTGTTTTAAAAGTGTTAAATTTTGTAGAGAAAAAGCTTAATTTGGTTGGAGAATCATTTTATACGAGACTTATTTCGTTCAAGGTAATGTAACGGTCATAAGAAAATTTATTAAATTTCCACTTTTAAAACTAGTAGAAAATGAAATTAAGCGATTTTTAGTATTTATTCTATGCAAACAAAGTTTAATTCACCCTATTCTACTATTTTCCAATGTAATTGCTTTTCATTTATTATGCTTGTGCATTAATATGATTTCCTTTGACAATGTTTTGCCAATGCATAAAGTGGGGTTACGGAGAGATTTAATGCAATTTCTCTATAAATTATGAACAACAAATCACCACAAGGAAAGAGTATGAAAGCCTTAAAGCAAAGGTAATAAAGTGAGATTTCTCATTGCCATTTCAAATGTTTTCATCGTGAAGACAAATACACAAAAAGAAAAGGAAAAGGAAGTATTGCAAAGGAAATGTAAGTCTTTCTTATGAAATATTTTTTTTAAGGTTTAACATAGTAAACAACGATTTTGAAAATATGACGTCAATGGGAGGGAAAAAATACTATCCATTGATGTCATTGGAATTTAAAGGGTAATAATATTAAACGAAAAAAAAACATAAATAAATGCGAATGAATGTGTGAAAGTTTGTATCCCTCTCTATTTAAAATTTTATTTAATTTTTTAAATCGATAAAAAATAAATTTATAATAAACCTAATTTTTTAACAATTTAAAAAATAGTAAATAAATAGGGATGGACATTTTGTGAAAATTAATGAATTTTGAATGCTTAAAATTATTTGAAAATATTTTGCACACTTCATATACAGTATAAATTAAATATAAACCAAAATTTTATTTTATTTAATAAAAACGAGACCAATTTGACTATTTGTTAAATAAACATTTATTTACCAAACTTCAAAATGGGGTTCATTTTTAGTAAATAAAAAGAAATAAAACTTTGCTTTATATTTAATTTAAAAAACATTTATTTAACAAATTGCAAAATGGGGCTCGTTTTTATTAAATAAAATTAAATAAAGCTTTATATTTAATTTATAGTGTATATATGAAGTGTGCGAAATATATTCAACTAATTTGAAGCATTAAAAATATCTGTAATTTTCAAAAAATTTTCATCCCTCTTTATCTTCAAACTATTAATATAACATTTTTAGATATATTACTAAATGTATAGAAAATACACACCCACCACTCTTCACTCATGATTTCTTATATTTTTTGGATAAGTTAAACCAATTGCAATTGCTTAACCCTTAAACGATGACAGTGAAAAAGCATTTCCATTCGAATATGATGCAAAGAACATATGGGATTTTTGTTTTGGCGGATGAAACAAAACATTATTTTCAAAAATATCACATACCATTGAATGTCTGACATCAAATGAAATTAATTACACCAGAAAATATTGTTAGTGTCTAGTATTTCATAAAAACAACACTTTTGAAAATCTAAAATAATGATACACTAAAAACTTATGAAGCGAAGAGATATGGCCTATGTGGTTTAATAAATTAATCAATATGATTTCAATTTCATTTTTATTTTACTGACCCATTGATGATGGCTGTATTTTGAGTTTCTTATACTAAATCCTCTGGCAAAATAAATTACTTGGAATACCAAAGATTAATATGCACAACAATAAATTATTATTTTTTTTTTGGTTTCTTATAGAGAAGCTAGCATATAGAAAAAGAAAACTAGGGAAACTAAACGTAAAAAAGATTTAAGCTTTGACCTGAATAGCATTTGTTGGAAGAAAAAAAATGTATAACCCCACCAAATAGCAAATTCAAATCCAATACTAATTCAATCGTATATAGACACCCTCATTGGCCTCACAACCAATACCATAAACCTGGGCGAAACGATGTAAATTTTTTAATATTGAAAGTTGGAAACAAATCGAAACGAGAAGAAAATCTTAAGCATTACAACTACAGATGCCCAAAAACAAATGGCCACCGACAACGACCCACTTAACATATAAAATACAAGTCATTTGGTTTTTATCGCATTTTTCCTAGATAGATGTATTTCGATTTTTTTTTGCTTGGCCAATTTACCTTTTGCACCACTCTCGACTCTCATTGAGATTGTTAAAAAAAAAACGAGGCGAAATTGTGAGATCTTCATCTCAAAAATTCTATTACACAATTTTTGTGAGAGTAATATTTTGTTATTCTCTCACCTTTGGCCTTCTCCAATAGCATGTAATTTTGAACTCTTAAAAAAATTCTTTTGTATATTTTGATGGCCTTTACATAAGGTAATGAGTATCCTCATTCCCTTAGCTACCTTAAAAATCATTGAGGTATTTCATTACATGAACAACAAAAAAACATTAAAATACCTTTTTAAAACACCTGTTGTTTTCGATTTGTGTTTTTTTTTCGTACTCATATTCATGTTGCAATAGATTTCAATTTTTTTTTTGTGTTTGGTTCTTGGCCACTTGTAGTGGTCTTGTCCAAATATTTTTTGTGTGCTACACGTTTTCAATATTCTTTATAGGCTTTGTTTATTTACACTGTCGGCCAAGTGTTTGTTTATGGATTTTCATTGAAGATATCTTTCTCTGCAATAGACCTCATCACCTTATACTGTTGTGAACTCTTTGGGTGGCTACTTTGCTGCTGGTTTATGCAGTTTTTGCATTATTTTGTATCTCTTTGCTTTTTATTATCAACAAAAGAATATAATTATGGCAAAAAATTAAAAACAAAAAGAATGTGGAAAATTTATTATACTGAGGTGTAAAAAGATCAGTGGATTGGTTGCATTTTTTGATGTGGCAAACAAAAGGCCTTGTTTAAGTTTAAATGGTATGGAGAGCACTTGGAAGATATTATTATGTTTTGGTTTTTTTGAGTTAACACAAAATTAATAATAATGAAAATAATAATAAAAATAAACTTTGGAATTATTGCATTTTACTTAATTTAATTTAATTTTATTTTAGTAACTTAAATATTTAATTCATTTAAGTTTAATTAATTTTTACTTTATTGAGAGAGATCACTAACTCACATGTAAAGGGTGGTTAGATTGTAAGGGCCGATGTTGAATGTGAACCACACCTAAACGCCAAGTTTTTTCCGAATATTATTTGACATTTCTCTATTTCGGACTTATTCAATTTGAACCATGGAGAGATACACAATCCAACAACGAGTTAAAGTTATCCAGACTTATTATGATGTGGATGATCAATTTTCGAAGAAAATCATGTTCAGTGATGAGGCACATTTTCACGTCAGTGGATTCGTCAATAAACAGAATTGCCGCATTTGGGCGAATGAGAATCCAAGAGTGATTGTCGAAAAACCAATGCACCCACAAAGAGTGACTGTTTGGGGCGGTTTATGGGCTGGCGGCATCATCGGGCCGTATTTTGTTCCAAAATGAGGCCGTTCAGGCAGTTACTGTGAATGGTGTTCGCTATCGTGAGATGATAACGAACTTTTTATGGCCGGAATTTGAAGATATGGATGTGGACGATATGTGGTTTCAGCAGGACGGTGCCACTTGCCACACAGCTAACGAAACAATGGCTCTTGGGGTTATTTGAAAGAAAAGGTGTACGTCGATAAGGCAGCAACAATTCAAGAGCTAAAGGATGAGATAATTCGGCACATTAACGCCATAGAACCTCCATTATGCCTCAGCGTCATCGAAAATTTGGACCATCGGATGGAGGTGTGCCACCGAGGTCGCGGCGCCCATTTGGCCGATATTTTGTTCCATGCATAATTGAGTAATACCAATATATCATAATAAAATAAAATTACAATAATTTCCTAAATAGTTTGTGTTTTATTCAAAATCAACATCGGCCCTTGAAATTTTAACCACCCTTTATTTTAACATAAAATTAATAATAATGAAATGAAAATTCAGTTAATTTAAAATAATTTGTTAGTCATTGGAATTATTTCAATTAAATTAATTTCATTGAAATTTATATTTTTCATTTACTTGGATGTTATGTAGTTTTAATTTAATTAGTAACAAACGAGAGAGATCGATAATTTTCTTTAATTTTGAAATACAAATAGTATTGAGAACACCATACGTTATTTTCTCTCTGCAAAACCAAAAAAAAAAAGTGAGATTAATAATTCACTTCTCTTCTGGAATTGACGAATTGCCTAAAATGCTTGATTTCATGGCCACTGTAAATAGCAGTTATACGAGGTTTGCATATGTAACAGTAATCTGCAGTTTACACATATCATTTAACATAGAAAACAACCCTATTCTCTTAGATAATAATCATTCTCATTGCATACTCTATATCATATATGTTAAATACTTCGATCACAAACGAGCTCATATTGGCTACTAATATAGGTTTTATATACTAGATAGAAAGTAAGTTAAACCACAAATATTAAGTTTGTGGTTATGCTTTACCAATCAATATGGACAAACTATATAGTAAAAAAAACGTATATATAAAATATTGTAAGATAATTAAGGTTTCATATGTAATCAATATATCTCATTGGATATTAATAGTCCCCCCTTTTTACGTCATTCTAAATATTTTGAAAAGTTCTAGGTTTTTCCATCATTCATTTAAAATTCCTATTAAAAGAGTAAAAAAATTAAAAGTGATGCAATTGCATATAATACCTCTATTGAATCACTTTGCATAATACTGTTGGTCACATATGTCATTGAGACATATGTTACGGTGTTATGTTATGTGAACGTGTATGTGGGTATTAACAAAGGAAAAATGTCAATCAATAACATTGGCTTGTTGCTAACATCCATACACTCCTACATGTATATGTGAGCTTGAAGAAATTTCTATTGCTTGATAAAGTCAATTAATATTTGTGTGTGTGCGCGAAGTATAGGATAAATAGCTCAGTGTAAAAATTTACCTGATTTGCCAACATCAGCATGGCCAATAACTGCTATGCGTACTCTAGGTATGGCAGTTTTATCTTCAGCCTTCATTTTTGTTTAGAACTGAAAATGAAAGGGAGAAAAACATAGGTTTAAAGATTTATGCAAGATGTTTAAATGTTTATTTTTTTACAATAAATGAAATAGAAATTAAAATTATATAGTATAACAAATATTACTGGAATATTTTCTAATAGTTATATATGTGAAGAAAAAATGTAAACAAAAAATTTTAACAAAATAAAATAATATTTACAAAAAAAAAATTATATTATGGTTCAATTAGTTTTTTTTTTATCAATAAAAGTACAAATAAATATTGTATTTTGTGTTATGTGGAATACTTTCAAATAATTTGTATATGCAAAGAATTTTAGAAATTTAAACAAAACATTTAATAAAAGTTTAAAAAAATAAAATAATATTCACAAAAAATTTATATTATGGTTTAATTAGTTTTTTTTTTTCATTAAAAGTACATATAAATATTTTATTTTGTGTTATTTTGTAACACAATGACAACATGACGCCATGATGGATTCGTATTTGTAGTTTTTTCTTATGGCACTGATATATGAGAATGGCGACATGAAGGGTTAAGAGAAATTTTTCAGTTCAATCATTATGGTATGCATGTGTTTTACAGCGTCATATCCGTGAATATTTGTGAAATATTTTGTCATAAATTAATTGTTGAAGAAATCAACAGATGAAGCTATCTTACGAAAATAAATCAGACATTTTTCTTAACAAAAAAATATAAATGTACATAAATATTTAAGTATGAAATATTTAGTAGTAAAGGAAAAAAGTGAATATTTACACAGGATAAATGTAATTTTACAAAGGCAAACGTTGCCACATTTGTTTGCATCGAGAAGAAATAAAATTAAATCTGGGCCTGCATTAAACATCGATCTCTGCAAACCTATTTGATGCCGTTTTATTAATCTCTCAGTACTCAGTATGAATATGTACACACCAATACCACTATACATACAATGCAATTTACACCGAAAAAAAGTAAACTGTTTTATAGGAAGAATGAACAACATCGCGCGAAAAATGAACTATTTTGTACTCCATGTTTTGAGATTTCCACGAAGTGTTTTTAAAATCAGGAAAATTTAGTACCATGTTGTACTTTTAACTGTTGTTCTCGAAATTACTCCCTCTCATTGAAGAAAAAATTAACTAAAAGTAAATAAGAAAATCATTGGCGCCAAACCATGACCATTTTAACCATACAGTAGTCCAATCATACTATTTTAGGGAATCGTACGAAAATTTTCACTTGTTTTAATTAAAAATTAACTTATGTGTACGGTCATTGAACTTTGTACTCGCGTTTAGTCCATAAAATGTTGAGACATACAGTATGTCAAGAAAGTCTTTTGACATTGCCAAATATTTCAAATTCTAGAAATAATTGAAATATTAAATATTTTATTAAATTTTTAATTCTGTGTACGTATGTATACTTTGCAAAATACATAATAAAATATTTTTTTAAAATTTCATTATATTTAATTTTGGAACAAAACATAATTTTTATCCCATTGTCAAAACACTTTTTTGACAAACTGTACTTAAAAAAAACAAAAATTTCATTGGACTGTGGAAAATTTCGCAAAATTTAATCAAATTGAACTACAAACAAATAATATTTTTGCAATAAAAATAAGCTAAATTTGGCGTTAGTTTAACTAGGGAAATTTTTTTCTGTGTATAAACAAAGTTCATTTTAAATATTCTTCTACTTATGCAGAACAATATAATTGTATGATAATAAGCACGAGTATCTTTTCTTTTAAATCGTTCATTTTGATTGTCTTATCATAGCGTTATCTCAGAGATAAAAGTACAATTTAGCATTTCTTTCTTGATGTGCACGTTTGTTTTTGTATAGGTTTGCCTGTTTTTTTTTTTCAATTGTTATTGTTTTTGTTTAATTTTCGGGGACATTCGTATTTGAACAGAATTTACGTAGGCTTGTGTTTGTATTGTATTAAAACTCGTGCTAGTGTTTGTTGTTGCTTGTTGTCGTTGTTCAAAGTTGCAAGATTCATTTGCGAAGATATCACTTTTTGCATATGATGTTGTTGATCTTCATCTCATTTGAGCATTGAGAGAGAGAAAGAGCGAGAGAAAAAGAGTACAGAAAAAAACATGGACGATTTTCATATGTATGTATATTTGCCTATTTCGACTTCTACAGAAGTATTCACAATCGTCACAGACCCTGTTGTAGCTGGGCCAAATTAGCATATATAGAGCAATAAAACTCAAATGATTCCAATGGAATGTTGTCCTAAGAGAAATTAATATTGCATTTTTTATGCGATAGTTCTCTTGGCTATATTCCGTTAATAATTTTTATGGAAATTTTGCGGTAGTTAACAGCCACCAATTATATGTCACAAAGGCATTAAATTCCATTTTATTTACATAATATAAAATCTACTTTTCTTTTATTGTGTATAGATATTTCGATTTATTATAAAATTATTCAGAAAATTAAGTCTGTTCAAATTCCATTTTATTAAAATAAAGCAAAAATTCTTCTTATTCCCTAGAGCTTTTGTCTACACCTAAGTAAGCAAATTTATTGAAAAAGAAAACATCTGTTTTTTGATTTTTTTTTGCTGAGTTTTCTGATCGACAATGTATTCTTCAATCATGTTGAACAGCTGTCATTATTGACAACATGTTGATCATATTTTGTCTTCATTATTCCACAGAGACTGTTTTAAAATTGAATTTCCACCCCTATCTTCTCTTGCTCTTTATCATTTGCCCTGGGCAAGTGAATTCCATTGACTCATCCGCATATGTGATTAATGCTATGAGTAAAGTAAGGCAATTGTTTTACAGAAAGGAAAATACCAAACAACCCGTGGCTATACCATACGGGTGTCATGTTGTTCTTTGTTTTTGTTCTTATTAAGTGTTAATTATGTGACATGAAATTACCTATCTCCCTCCATCCCTAGAGACGCATTTCTCTTTTCTCTGACCACTATACAGTTATATGTTGAATACCAAAGGAATTTCTTTGATTTGTTGGAAGGAGAAGAGTGAGAAAAAGATTATTGTTGTAGAGAGAAGGGAGACATACATACATATAAATGTATTCCAAACAAAATTATTTATATTGCGGTTTCTTAAGATGATTTCCAATATCGATTAATGTTTGTTTGTTTAAAAACAAAATAACATATATCACATCTTTTGATTATTGGAAACAAGATGAGTTTTTTTATCCAGGAAGAAGGAAAAAGTATTCCACATTTCGTAATTCATTCATTTGTGGAGGCTTGGTCATGACGAGCTGGTCTCATGATTTTGGTTCATTGACCTTATTTTGGATTTCCGCTGTTACAAAAATATGTGGTTTTTAGTCATTTTTTTTTTTGAAAACAAAATAGCAGATTGATGATGAATTCATCGATAAACGGAAATTGAATTGTAATTTTTTTTTACAATAAATTTCATATATATTTATCATGGGCTATTATAGTCAATTTTTATTAAGAGTTTTAGCGAGAATAATGGGAATGAGAGAGAAATATGTTAATGATCGCAACGAAAGCAAACAAAAAAAATTGGAAGTTCTTCCGAAGTTAATATTTTCAGTGGACATTCAAAAATGCTCTTCTAGGGAAAGGATATTTTCATACTTTTTTTTGTCGATATTTTTTGTCAAGTAATTTTAGGTGAATCATATATGAAAAGTATGACAATAGGACTATGAAATAATTAATTAAAAATAGTATATTTTAAATTTTGTAATATGTTTATACGCCAGCCCATTGCATAAAAATATTAATTTTCTTCATTTAACGTGCCAATGGCACGTATGACCAATATTATTTATATAACGTATACGGCCTACCCTTGCCTTATGCATTTAATTAATATTAGTCATACACAACCATGGACATATTTGTTTTAATTCAATCAATTTATTAATGTTAATTATTAGATTTTATTAAAAATTAATAAAATATAAACGATTTTATGTAAACAAACAAAATGTTAAAGTCTCCCGTGATTGTTTTCCTTAAGACAATACCTTAACACATTGTATGAAAATTGCATTTTTTACAACAAACTGGTTTGTTAACCCATATATATTGCAATATAACCTTTGTTTGGAATCAAACCATAAAAACATTTTCAATTATTTTCCACTTGAAATGGGTACATCAATGCCATTATCACATTAATTATAGTAAATCTTAGCTGCAGAAAAGAATTAATCGATTTCTGATTTAATTACCTTTTTACAGAATAACAATGTCCTTTTTCTTTGTTCAACCACAAGAGGACAAAAGGAAATATATCTTTTACATGAGGGCATCTCTATGCGAGTACACCACATTTGTGGGTGCAAAAAGGTCAATACTGGGATCTCTTTTCATTTGCCTTGCGGTTGAATGTAATATACGGGTGAAATGTAGGCGATTTTTTGTGGTTTTTTTCTGTCATACTTTGACATCATTGGCATTTAAAGGGCATTTCGTAGGAATTTTATCATATATTTATGAGAGGGGAATATTTGTTGATAGCTTGGTGTTTATCTATGATAATGTTATTTATCTGTCGAAGGTCGTGAAAAATATTCCCGTGATTCCTGTATGACGTCAGCAATAATTTTTTAAATATTCCTGGTTTCTATTTGGGTAATAAAAACATGCCTGTGTTTTGCCAACTGCATTTTATTTATTCATAAATTTGTCTATGGTAGGGAAAAATATACAACTTTTTTAATTTCATTCAAGGCCGAAACAAGTTTTGATTTAATTTGCAAATTAATACAATATTATCTGTTGGTGCCAAAAATTTGGCTTGGATTTTATATTTCTATTGCCTTTATGCCAATATTATTTTGATACAAATTAAAGATGAGATCTTTTGTCGTATTTTTTTCGATATGAAATTGTATTTGGTATAATCTAGAGAAAAAAATTAATTAGAACCTAAATTGCGTCAAAATTAGCATGTTTGTGTTTTTTGTGATGATAGATTTACGTCCTATATTTGCTTATTTTCATTGTCAATGGTTTCATGTTTTCAAATTTCATAGTTTATTTTTTTTATTCGCAGATAATTTTTTCTAAATTTCTTTTATACACAGATGTAGGTGTAGATTTTTGTAAAATAATAGTAAATTTTTATGTGTTTGAATATTATTTATTGGCGTAGATTACGTAGATAAAAAGGATGTTAGTGTGAAAACTACATGTGCTTGTTTTTTAGCAAAATTAATATATATATATATATATATATATATATATATATATATATATATATATATATATATATATATTAATTTTGCTAAAAAACAAGCACATGTAGTTTTCACACTAACATCCTTTTTATCTACGTAATCTACGCCAATAAATATATATATATATATATATATAAAAGATGTCAATGGACGATATAAAAATATCATAAAAAAGTTATAGGTATTGGAATACTAAAAAAAAACAATGTTTGAAGGTAGATTAGATTTCAATATTTAAGCTTGAAGCAATAATATAAATCCGTTTTCATTATTATAAAGAAATTTTTACTATAATTTTTATTTTTGGTATTACATAGGGTTATGTGGCGTATAACCGATATTAATATATTAAAATTAGTCATACGCAGGGATGTACCCTAATTAACGTCATGATATGTTCTTATATTTCCATATAATTTAATAAAAAAAAAATGTTGATGAACTTACAAATAAAATTTTGTATATTTTTTTAATATTTTTATTTTTCAATTAAGATGACATTTCAATATATTTTATCAATGATATTAACTATTCAAAAGTTTTTTTTTTTTTTTACTTTTTATTACATTAAAAGAAACTGATTATATTTTTTTCCATTCAATATTTTTTATTTTAACATCCGAAGAATTTTGGTTTATTCAAACATTTTTGTTTTCGTGTTTTTTTTTTAAATAAACACAAAATTACATACCCATGTTTTCTATATTTGTGTTTATATTTGTATATATACTATATATATCTAAACTATGCGAAAAAGTCCAAACAATTACTTTTTTTTTAAAGCATTTGGAATACAAAAAAAACAACATTTGATGATTAAGCCAAAAAGTATTGCCTGGTCTATATGGCAAGAGTAAATAATTTAAGTGTTTATTTTAATCTCCATGGTATGTCCCCTTCTGTTTGTTTTTATTTCCAAATAATTTGTAAGCAATTTTAATTTTTTTTTTCAGTTTCGATTTTTAATATTATCTCCCTTAAATACTACTAAATAATAAAAAAATAAATAATTCAAAAAAATTTTTTTGGCTTGTATATAAATAAGTGGATGCTCTGAGTATTGCAAAATTTTTACTGCTTTAGCATATTATAAGCAAATTATTTAGCAATTCTTCATTCTACAGAATGTCAAGGTTAGCCTCTATAGCTATTGTTTTTTTAAGGAATTATCGATTTTTATTTAGGCCATAATTCTTGAAAAGATTTTCCCTGTGGTTTAATTGCCTCATTTACAAGGACATATTTATTTGACCTTTTTCAAAAGATGCTCATAAATTTTTTTTGAGTTAATAATTTATGCCCTTTTTGAAGATGGATATTTCAGTACTTAAAATTAAGTTGTAAATATGAATATTGTAAACCAATAATAATTAAGAGAATAAGCAAAATACCATTTTCAGTATTGAAAAAAAATACAAAATTTTTCTTAAATTCTAGTTTGATAAATTTTATTAAATAATAATTTATTAAAATTTATTAATAATAACAAATATATATGAAATTTTTTTATAAATTTAATTTTTACCAAATATGGAAATTTAATAAACTCATATTCGTCCTAATTTTTTATATCTGCTCCACAAATATATCCCACAATTATTTAACAACAAAGTAATGACTTCATAAAATCAATCAAAATTCTGTCCAATAATAAATATTGCAATATTTTTTAATTTTGAATACACTTAATCCAATTCCTCAAAATATCAATTACACCAAATATGACATGAATGGTTTACATTATTAAGTTTTTTGAAAAAAAAAAAAAACGAAAAAAAAATACAATGCTATGAAAATTTTTCGGTGAACTGCTAAATCTGGCCTTTGCTTTTCGCCATTCCAGCATTTAATGTCCAAAAAGCATACCAATAATCTTTCAAGAGCAAAATATCTTATGCACTACTTAACACATTGACCTCCTTAAAGTACTTAGGTCTTGTTTTGTTTTTCTTGCCATATTATGGATTGGTCGACTGGATGTCTTACATAAATGAAATGTCTAGGCAATCGAAACGGATATTTGAGATATTCCATACACAATAACATTGAAAAAAAAAAACAAGAGTATTTCATAATTGGAACAATTGTTTGTAAAAATATGGAAATTTTTAAAATTTTTTCCCTTTATTATAAAGGGTGTGAAATATGAAGAAAAAATGGTATTCATTTCCGCTGGACTAAATATTATCATAATAGAGGTAATGTTTTTTTTTTAGAGAGATAGAGAGAGAGAGAGAAAAAAGAGTTTGAAGAGTATATTTGTCTGGAGATCTATCCGTAGCCCATAAATGGCTTACATGCTTTTGTATTGTAGTTACTCGTTTTTTGGTGAGTAGGTGAGAGAGAGAGAGAGAGAGTGGATTTTATGTTAATGTGATAAAGTATATGTGTTAATAGCATGTAAACACTATTGAAAACTTTAAAATTTAAATAAATCTAGGAAAATAATCATTAAATTAAGTAACATTTAATTAAAATAATATAAATTAAAAGTGAAGAGTATGATAATGTTAAGAAATGGTTGAAATATTTTACTCCAAGACCCACATCTATGCTAGCCCATAAATGGCTTACATGCTTTTGTTTTTGCAGTGGCTTGTTGTTTGGTGAGTAGGTGAGAGAGATTCGAGTATATGTCAATGTGATAAAGTATATGTGTTAAGAGCATGTAAACACTATTGAAAACTTTAAAATTTAAATAAATCTAGGAAAATAATCATTAAATTAAGTAACATTTAATTAAAATTATATAAATTAAGAGTGAAGAGTATGATAATGTTAAGAAATGGTTGAAATATTTTACTCCAAGATCTACATCTATGCTAGCCCATAAATGGCTTACATGCTTTTGTTTTTGCAGTGGCTTGTTCTTTGGTGAGTAGGTGTGAGAGAAAGAGAGTCAAATAATAAGGTTGTGTATTTGTGTTAATGCGATGGAAATCCTATTGGCAGCTATCATTAAAATTTAAATCAATCTAAAAAATATTTATTAAATTAAATTAGGTAAAATGTAATTGAAATAATCTAAATTAAATTAAAATTTATTAGACTAAAGGAACCAAAATTTATTTTTTTTAAATTCAACGAACTAAATCCGATATAAAAAAATTAGATGAGACTAAATAAAAATGATTATAATAAAATATTATTTATTTATTGATAATTTATTAATAATAATTATAATGAATTATATCGAATTAAGTTGAATAAAACATCAATTTAATGAATTAAAGACCTTAAATAATAAAGCATACAGAAACCAACTTGTTACTACTACCTTCTACACACAAAGAAAAATACTTTCCACCGCAACGAAATTTTAGACAAACGTAATTCCCTTTTGTTATAAAGTATTTTCCTCCAGAGTAAATTTATGACAAACAAGGTTTGTCTCTAATCATTTTAATTGCTTTGAAAGAAATTTTGTTAGCGTCAAAAGAGAACTTTGCTTTTCTGAAATTGTGTTCCTCTGAAAAGATATCTCTTCTTTCACAGTATGGTATACTCAAAAACGACTATTTTGTTTATTTGTCAAATAATCTATCACATTCGTCATTTCCTAAAATGCCTGCTCCCAGCTATAAATAAATCGAGCAATTAAAATATTTTTAAATTCAATTTATTGTTAAATTTCTATGAATCAACCATTATGTTTTTATATTTTAAATTGTATTTTTTGTTATAGCCTCAAAAGCGGGATGTAGAAAACTTTCACCCATTCTCAGTTTTCTCTTTTATATTTACTCGAATCATCCATGAAATATTCACCGAAGCGAAGAACAAACAGAGTGGCAACGACAAATGCGCAATTCTTGACGACAATGAATAATAATTGCTTACGTTTTTCTTTTCATAATAAGCATATATACTCGCACTTTTCTCTGATATATTTTTTTCTGCTCATAATGGGCAAAGAACCACAAATGAAAAACATTTTTCAAAAAAACAAAAAACATATGAAAAACGAAAATTGTCACACAAAAACAAAAACAGAAAATATTCAAAACATTAGCAAGTGTTGAGTGGTGTCGGTCTCTTTGGTCTCCCTAGAAATGAGTAAAATGAAAAAGAGGAAACAACGTAAGGTAGCATAGAGTGACGCATGTGAAAAATCCAACAATACCCAGAGAGAGAGAGAGAAAGAGACAGAGAAAAATGTAAACATAAAGTGAGGAGAGCCAAACAAAACATCAATGATCTTCAAATACTCACCATATGAAATTAAGTGCCTAGAGGGTATAAAGAAGGAGACTGCTGCTTCTACTATGAACAAAGCAAATCCTATAAGGGGAATGTTTTACCCCACAAATACATATACATTGGGCGCCGCTATGACCGCTGTATTTTGATGGCATTTTAAAAATAACATTGGAATTTCAGAATGGATTTCGAATGTTTCGAATCGAAAAGATTCTCTGGCATAGCAAGTAAGCATATATAGGCGACATGTAAATATCTACAAACACATACCAAAGAAAATGTGTATGTTTTTGGAAAAAACTGAAAAATCCCATATCAGCTGCTGGTTGAGTGTACAATATTTGAATATGTTGTCTTAGCGATGGTATTTTTGTTGTTGTGTATTATTAAATGTTGTGGCCAATTTTTCAATTTCAAAATGAGATCTTGAAATTTTTGTTCTTCATGTTGGCTTTCATGTTTGTGTGTAAATGTTTGGTTTTTTTGGGGGGGTTTTTGGTTATATTCAAACATATTTCAAATGAGTTTCCAATGGTATATATAGGAGTGTGTAAATATTTGTAGGAAAAAAATAGGAGGATTTTTTGATGATTTTTGTTTTTTGGTAGTCCACGAAAATTGCAACATTGAAACAATAAACATTTATTAAATTATGCATTAACTTTGGCTTTAGCTTTTTTTTAATTATTTCAATTTTAATTATTTAAATAAATTTAATTAAAATAGTTTAACTTAAAATTGTTTAAATTTACTTCTTGCAATTTAGTTAATTTAATTTACTTTGATTTATTGTAGAATGGGAAATTAATTATTAGTAGTTAATTATTAATAAATTTAATTTTATTCAATTATGCTCATTTAATTAAATTTTCTTCAATTATTCTCATTTCAATTTTATAATTTTCACGGCAATTACTTTAACTTAGTTTAGATATTTTCATTACATAGAATTATTTAATTTAAATATAAATTCAAATCATCATAAAATTATTTTACCTGTCGAGTATAAGTCCTTATACATTTGCCTAAAAACAGTTTATTCTTAAGGCTTCAGTGAAAAGAACGCATATAACCAAAATGCAGCAAACACACCATGTATTTTTGTTGTGTTTTGGTGCGAAAAATGTTTCATATAAGAAAAACACTGATAAAAGAAAAATCTGGGAAATCACACAAGACCAAAATCCCATTAAAAAATTTCCTATAAGAAACTTTTTTTAATGCGTTGATTTTTGTTCTGTTTTTTTTTTTTATTATATTAAAGTTATTTAATATCCTTTGTTACTTTTTTATTTTAAGGTAAATTGTTATTGTTTTTTTACCTTTTTTTTTTAAAATATTTTAAAACTATAAACCGAAATATTTCTTCTTTCTAAAAGAGATTTTTGTGAAATATAATTCTATAAGAAAAAAATCGTATATAAATGAATACGATTATAGGAAACTTTTTTCTTATATGCAGTAATTGTCTATAAGAAAACAAACGCATATAAGAAAAAAATTGCATGATTTTCCGACTTTCTTATATGCGTTACCCACTGTATCTGAGTCAATAATAAAAACCTTTAAAAGCTTGTACAAACACAATAAAAGCTGTACTCTTATATTATCAGATCTAGGGGATCCTATTTAGAAATTGCCATATACAAAAATCTTACAATATCAAATATTTTCGCGATATTTCTTTTAGCTATTGAAGAATATAACGCTTAAAAAGACACTCCATAATATGTTCCATTATAGTCTCCATGGTTACTTTTAATACACAAAAGGAATCGATATCCATTTATAATAATGAGGTATGGGCAAGGATTACGAGATATGAAATATGTAAGAGGAAGTAAATGTTGTTCAAAGATAAAAACAGAAGAGTTTGAGTTTAAGTTTAGGGGGCATCGTCACTGAAAAAGAGTCTTAGACGACTCTTCCTTTTCTTCGAAATTAAAGACGATTTAAATAATATCTGTTCTCGCTCAGATCAATAGAATTTTCTTTTATGCAAATATACACGTTTTAAGACTGAATATCCAATATGGAAATTTTTAAATTTTTTTCTCCCTTTATTATAAAGGGTGTGGAATATGAAGGAAAAACGGTATTCATTTCCGCTTGACTAAATATTATCATAATAGACGTAATGCTTTATTTAGAGAGAGAGAGAGAGAGAAAAGAGTTTGAAGAGTATATTTGTCTGGAGCATAGACCTTTTAATACATAGATGATCCACTATTCTCTTAAAAAAAAATGTGTCAGTTCCAAAAATTAATTTTCTGACATTTCGTTTTGATTTTTTCGTAAAGAGTCTGTCCCAAATATTAATTTTCGTGCATTTGCTTTTGTGTTGTTCGTAAAGAGCAATACTGCTCAAAATTAAATTTCGTATTTTCGCAGTTTTGGTCACAATTTTTTGTTCAAATATGAACTTTTAATATATTAATTTATTTATAAATCCTCTGGTGCATCATAAACGGTCTAATTTTGTGTAAAATTGGCAAACTGCAAAAAGGAAAACGAAAGAGATTGTAAGCGTGCTCTTATTTTTCTCGTATATTCTTAATCTTCGGAACTGTCGAACATAGTTTGACACCCATGGCTCATCTATGTATTATAAGGTCTATGGTCTGGAGATCTATCCATAGCCCATAAATGGCTTACATGCTTTTGTATTGTAGTTACTCGTTGTTTGGTGAGTAGGTGAGAGAGAGAGTCGATTATATGTTAATGTGATAAAGTATATGTGTTATAGGATGTAAACACTATTGAAAACTTTAAAATTTAAATCAATCTAGGAAAATAATCATTAAATTAAGTAACATTTAATTAAAATTATATAAATTAAAAGTGAAGAGTGTGATAATGTTAAGAAATGGTTGAAATATTTTACTCCAAGATCCACATTTATGCTAGCCCATAAATGGCTTACATACTTTTGTTTTTGCAGTGGCTTCTTCTTTGGTGAGTAGGTGTTAAAGAAAGGGAGTCAAATAATGGGGTTGTGTATTTGTGTTAATGCGATGCAAATCCTATTGGAAGCTATCATTAAAATTTAAATCAATCTAATATCCAACTCTAAGGACAAAATGCCTTCATTGAAAAGTTTGTCGACTTATGGTCAAGCGAATCAAAATTTGTCTCAGAGAAATACCTCTTATATGTTAGGCGAAACATAAATTAATAATATAATAATAGGAAGTGTGATTTAATAATTACCCTTTGCTTTGACTTCTGTCATATGTTTGCCTCAGCTTTGCTTCAATTTGATATATTTATAATACTTGGAATTTTTCGTTTCATATTGTGCTAGCCACAAATTCAATTAAGCACGTAGTGTCTCCAGCACAGCACATCCTCACAATATCGCTTGCCTGTGTGTGTGTGCTACCACCACTTGTTACTTCAACTTGTGTCCCTAATGAGTTGGTGTAGTAAGTTTTATTTTTAACAGTAAGTTCTTTTCATAACAATCCTGTAACAATGTTAGTGCTCTTGTAATCCTTGCAAATTATCCTTTGTGATTGGTTCACGTGCTTTAAACTAGCTAAGATTCCATGAAAATAAATCCAATGTCCTGTAGCTAGTGTTTATATTCATGCTTCATAATGTCGACCATAGGGAATTGTGTGGGTTTCCTATGGTTAGAAGACACATTCATGACAAGTCACACGTGTTGCTAATAGATTTTGTATCGATGGTCCTGAGGGTGTTAATGTGTGTGTAGAGCTTTGTAGATTTTCTCCACACACCCACACACATGCATATATACACACAAAAGAAGGGAGAGAGAAATAAATTTCAATGCAATAGACTACATGGATGAATAACTGAGAGTAAAAAAGATTTGGATTGAGGTTAAGAAAATTTAATATAAAGTTCACAATATTATGTCCTTTGACATTCTATATCTAATACCGGCATAATAAGAAACTTGTGAGAAAAAAATTGTTTATTTTTTAACTATTAATATTCTACTAAATAAAGCAACAATTTGATGCCACACTTTGCTTTTGCAAAAAGAAAAGGCATCTGTGTAGCATCCTAAAAATTAATATAAAGTTCAGTTGCACTCATTAAGCATGTAAATTAATTGAAATTGTCTGCCCGAGTTACTAATTGCTATGGTGCTTTTTTTCCACATGCTGTGTATCGAGTTTGTATGACATGAAAAAATTGCTCCTATTGTTTGAATCTGAGTGGCAAATAGGAAAAGTTTAAAACTTTGGTAGAAAAAAAAACGACTTTATTTAGTTGAAGTTGAAATGAATTTAATTAAAGATTTTATAGCAACAATTAAGTATTTAATGAATTTTGCAAAAATAGCCAATTCCACAAGCTGAAAGGATGTTGATGAGCAATGTGGAAGTTCCGAAATAATAGTTCATCTGTCTTACAGTCTAACGGTCATTTTCAAGTGACTCCGCTAGGCTTTAACTCCTGTTAGCAGAAAGTAAAATGGAAATATTTTCTCTCCAGTTAACTTTAACATTTTTCCATAATCAATTTGTTGGTTATATTCGGTAAGATTAAGTATAAGTTAGATTAGGTTAACCTAAGTATAGTGGCAGCCCGTTATTTCAGGCTCAGTTAGACTCTTAGGTCCATTGGTGGTGAACTTCTTTCTTATCACTGAATGTTGCCCGATTCCATGTTTAGATTAATGACAAGCGATATTCTTTTTCACCTTAAGACGAAATCATTTACAGAAGTCTTAATATCAGAAATATCACCAGCATTACTAAGAGGGGATAAACCACGGCTTTAAAACTGTTAGGAGTTCGGTCGAAACTGGGATAGTACTCATGACCGTTTGTATGTAAGGCGGATATGCTAACTATTGCACCACGGTGGATTCCTGGGATATGCTAGTTTCAATAGCAGAAATTGATTTTTTTTGACAAGGTTTCAACCTTTCATATCATGCGTTAATCCGTCCGTTGATTGTTGATTTCTCTTTGAAAGTAACAGCTCGGTTAGAGTCCTTCAAATAGCAAATATCAACACTCTATGCACGGATTACTTAACGCTGTGTAATTCCACTTTTAAGGTTGAGTTACATATCATGCGTTAATCTGTGCGTTGATGGGACGGTTGATATTTTTCAGTTTGAAGCACTCCAAAGGTTGAGTTACATACCATGCGTTAATGCGTCCGTTGAGTGAAGAGTTGAATTTTTTCTTTGAAAGCAACAGTTTTCTGCTTTCAAAGAAAAAATGCAATTCTTCACTCAGCGGACGCATTAACGCATGGTATGTAACTCAACCTTTAGTCTAACAAAAGTACGTCAAATGACTTTTAAACTTTTCAATGACATTACAGTGAAAGTATTGTATAACACTTGAACATGTTTGACGTAGACAATTTTTCCCAGCAAAAGGGTTAATGTGCCTAGCAGCAATTCATATGAAAAACGTGTTCAAAAGCCATTTGTTTTATGAGTATACAAATAATTATATAATCGAAATAAATTAGAAAATTAAAAGTTCACTTGTAGTTTTTCATATTAACCATTTTATTCGATGGTTGTCAAGCAAGGTGAATGCGGAAAAAATTTAATACGTGTGTGTATGTAAAACTGTATTCTTCAATTAAAAGTGTACCAACAATGTTGCCTCACATATTTAATATGTGAGAGATATCAACAATGAGATCAAAAAGAGATTTATGATATTAGAGAGAGAGTGAATGAGATATATTAATTACAACTAATAGCTTAAACTTTTGCATAGCATAGAGACTCACATTTAACCCTAGCTCTGGAACCAATTCTTATCTACATTACCTCTACATTATGAAACATTTACATTTGTAAAATGGAGCAGAGCAATGTTTAAATGATTTAACAGGAATATGTGTATTAGTTATGGAAAAATATGCATTCCCTGTTATTAACATTAGAGGAGCAACAGAGTAGCTACAATAGCTTATTACTGTTACAGTCATAGAATATAAAATAAAACTAATTGAAAATTAAATAATATTCGTTTAATTGAATTCAATACATTTAAATTAAATAAAGTGGAGAGAGGATAAACCGCTGGAGTATTTATGTTAGATGCGACTACATTAATCCCTTCTCCAACTCAACTGGTAATGAATGAGGATTGGCACATTTCAGAGATGTATAAGTGATATGGAAACCTAATTAATTTAAGAGAAGATCGCTGTTATATACACCCAGATAAGGAATATGATCATCGAGGCTGGTTTCAAGAGCATAATGTTACTTTTTCAGATACACTAAATGTCTAGGGAATACTACAAAGAAATATCTCTTTATTAATTAGAAGATAATATTTGTGCTTCTTTACTTACTAAAACTAATTGTATTAGTTTTTATCAGGAATCGTATCTTAACAAACAATAGTAGTAGACAAATTTAAGAGAGAAATTGTAAACTGACGGTCTCTTTTACTATGTTTTACTTGACACTTTTTTTTGAATAAAAAATAGACGTTTTTTGGGTTTCCAATCCAACTTATTTTCGTCTATGTTTGCCAGAATATCATTCTATTGACAATAGTTAACTCCTGTTAATTCACTTAAACCTTTCTCTGGTGCTATTTACAAATGTAAATATTTCATAATGCAGATAAAAATTGGTACCAGAGCTAGGGTTAAATGTGAGTCATAGCAAGAGTCATAGTAAGAGCTAGTTGTAATTAATAAATCACATTTACTCCCTCAAAAATAATAACTCTCTTTGATCTCATTACGAGTATTGATATCTGCCACATATTAAGGATGTGAGACACCATTTTTGATACACTTTTAATTCGAGATTACAGTTTTTACTCTGAGGGTGTTTTTTAATATTATTCTCTTTTTCTACGTTTACTACATGTAAACTAAAGAAACTTAATCAATAGGCTTATATTTACAATTTATATATAAAAATCGGATATCTATATTTTAATCTTAATCCTGATAGTAGTATCAATTAATGGCAATTTCAAAGATAATCTCTGTTTTAAATTTCATGTCTTCAATCACAGAAATTAAATTACATCAATTAAGAAATTATTTTATTTAATTAATTGTTTATTTGATTGATTGTTTCTATTTTTGGTTGATGTATGTTAGTTGTCCTATTAGTTTGTGTTTTTATGTTATTTATTTTATATATTCTGTTATAGGTCGAGAATTGAATCATAGTCTAATGTGCCTGAAATAAAGGCCTGCTACTATACATAACATAATCTAAAAAAAAAAAAAAAAAAAAAAAAAAAATATTCAGAAATAAATTGATCGAATTATTTTTATTCGTAATTTCTTCAATCACAGAAATGGAAATTTTCGTAAATGAGTTTTATATTAATTAAAAAATCAATCAACACTTTTTATTGATTTTTTTTAATTCAATTAAAAATTTTTTTTTTCATAAAAAAAAACCTTTTATATTCCTTGGACTAATATATTTTCTAATTATTTTGTTGACGAGTCTCAATCTAATCTCTGTCACTATTTAAATATATGATTGTTATGACATTTTGAATATCAGTAGCTGTTATCTCAATTTGATGTCGTAGTGCCACAACGATATATGGACCCTTTTAGCATTTTTTTCCTTATAACATAAGTGTGAAATTATTTACTGTCTCTTATACAAAATGATGATAAAAGAATTTCTAAATAGATATTACGAAACTCAAGTAATTCTCAAACTTACCTTCTCGGCTTTTATGGGTATTCCAATGGGTTAAAAACAATAACAACTGGAGAGTTGTTATAAAAGATTTTAGGTGGGGTGTTGTTTTTTTGTTTAACTTTCAACGATTTTAATAATTTGTATTAATTCAGTAGCACTTGTAATAAATGTTCTTAAAAAAACAGTTGTTTATTTTTTGTATTGGACTCTTTTGTTTATTTAACTTTTTTTGTTGCACAAAACTTCCTCTTGGTGATAAAAAGTGTAAATGGTAAAGGTACTTCAAGATTTATCTTTGTAAAATTCTTTACTTCACAATATAATAAATTCCATGTTTATCAGTGGTATAGGTTCTTATTTTGTTTTTATTTTCCAATTTCGGTTTTGAAAAGGTTTTAATTTAACTTTTGTTGGTTTTTTTTTGTGAAAATATTTTGTTTCGTTTCTTTGTAGGCTATTTAGTGGTTAACACTTTCAGATGGTTTTGTTGTTTTGTGGGGTTTTTACGAAAGTGCCACAAATATTTTTAAGGTTTGCTCTTATTATTTCTTTTATAGAAAATATCAAATCGTTCGTTTTCCCCCCTTTATTACGAGGAAAACTGAATAAGCTTTGTAGTCAACGAATTCCACTTGCCTATTGGATTTAATATTTTATAACGTTGCTGTATTTCAAAACAATTCAAATTTCAAATTTTATTTAAAAATTGCACCGTTACTTTTTGAGAAATTTAAATTTGGCTCTTGTATGTTTAGGTTTCTCTCTTTTTCTTTAGTTAGGTGGGATTCTGTTTTCCGCTTAGCACATCTTATTCCGACGATATCTCATATAAAACTGATTTGCTTATCCCTTTAGATATCGTTGATATAGTCAATGGGTAAAAATATTATCGTTTCGAAATGAATGAAAACATTCAACGATATCCACACATTCTCTGGATATGAGTGAGAGTTGCAATTTCTTTGTTTGTGGATTCTAAATGAATGAGTGAGAGAAAGGGTAACGAATGAGATTTTAATTTTTATGCTAGAAGTTTTTCTTATTAAAGCAAATTTTTTAAGATATTTATTTATTATTTGTTTTAATAAAATATTTAATTTAATGAAAACATAACATTCATACCCATATTCTTAATTGAGTTTTTGTATGCAAAAGTATTGCCCATTTAGCGTCTAGAAAAAAACTCGTACATAGGAAAAAATTACAAAATTTTAATTCAAAGCTTAATGATTTTTAATTGAAATATTTCATTAGAATTTTCTCAATTTTCATTGAATTTCCTATAAAATGTTTGATCAAAGTTTTTATAAGAATGATCGTTTTCGTTATGAATTTCGTTGAAAGTTAACGAATTTACAGTTGCATCGCATTGTCAATGAAAACTTAATATTTCTCAAATTCCAAGAAATTTAGATATTTCTATAAAAATTAGTTTCCATAAAATTTTCTACGAAAACTCGATTTTAAATTTAATTGCAAATACGAAGCTTAGCTTGGAATTTCATTTATCTTGATATGGATCGATTTTTATACCCTGCGCCACACTGTGGAACAGGGTATTATAAGTTAGTGCATATGTTTGCAACACCCTGTAGGAGACGAGATAGACACATGGTGTCTTTGGCAAAAATGCTCAGGGTGGGCTCCTGAGTCGATATAGCCATGTCCGTCTGTCTGTGACACATTTTTGTAATCAAAGTCTAGGTCGCAGTTTTAGTCCAATCGACTTCAAACTTGGCACAAGTATGTGTTTTGGCTCAGAATAGAACCCTATTGATTTTGGAATAAATCGGTTCAGATTTAGATATAGCTCCCATATATATCTTTCGCCCGATATGCACTTATATGTACCCAAAAGCCAGACTTTTACCCCGATTTGCTTGAAAATTTGCACAAACATAACACTTGGTCGTATAGTCAAGTGTGCAAAATTTGATTGAAATCGGTTCAGATTTAGATATAGCTCCCATATATATCTTTCGCCCGATATGGACTAATACGGTCCCAGAAGCCAGAGTTTTACCCCAATTTGGTTGAAATTTTGCACTGGGAACACAATTTATAGTGTAGTCAAGTGTGCCAAGTTTTATTGAAATCGGTTCAGATTTAGATATAGCTCCCATATATAGCTTTCGCCCGATTTAGACTCATATGACCACAGTGGCCAATCTTTAACTCCGATTTAACTGAAATTTTGCACAGGGAGTAGAATTAGCATTGTAGCTATGCGTGCCAACTTTGGTTGAAATCGGTTCAGATTTACATATAGCTCCCATATATAGCTTTCGCCCGATTTACACTCATTTGCCCACAGAGGCCAATTTTTTGCTCCGATTTAGTTGAAATTTTGCATAGGGAGTAGAATTAGCATTGTAACTATGCGTGCCAAGTTTGGTTGAAATCGGTTCAGATTTGGATATAGCTCCCATATATAGCTTTCGCCCGATTTACACTCATATGACCACAGAGGCCAATTTTTAACTCCGATTTAGTTGAAATTTTGCACAGGGAGTAGAATTAGCATTGTAGCTATGCGTGCCAAATTTGGTTGACATCGGTTCAGATTTAGATATAGCTCCCATATATATATTTTTCTGATTTCGACAAAAATGGTCAAAATACCAACATTTTCCTTGTTAAGTCGCCACTTCTTAGTCGAAAAGTTGTAAAAATGACTCTAATTTTCCTAAACTTCTAATACATATATATCGAGCGATAAATCATAAATAAACTTTTGCGAAGATTCCTTAAAATTGCTTCAGATTTAAATGTTTCCCATATTTTTTTACTAACATTGTGTTCCACCCTAGTGCATTAGCCAACTTAAATTTTGAGTCTATAGATTTTGTAAAAGTCTATCAAATTCTGACCAAATCGAGTGATATTTAAATGTATGTATTTGGGACAAACCTTTATATATAGCACCCAACACATTTGACGGATGTGATATGGTATCGAAAATTTAGATCTACAAAGTGGTGCAGGGTATAATATAGTCGGCCCCGCCCGACTTTATTTTTTAATTGATACTATCATTTCTGTGATTGAAGACATTTCAATTAAACAATTAATTGGATCAATTAATTTCGTGATTGAATCAGAAAGCAATTTTTTTGTGTACTCAGAACGTTTTGATATACGAGCGTTATTTGTGTTGTTTACAGCTATTTAAAAGGTTAATCTCGCCCAAAAAATTGAGTTAAATCATGATGATTGGCGACAAATTGTGAGTTTATGCATTTTGGCCCGACCCGTTAATGCGGTTTTATTCAAACTTTATGGAAATTTCAATTTCATTGAAAAAATTTTGTAAAAATTTCTATAAAATCGAGTTTTAATAAAACACGTTTCCTCCCTGTTTTTGATAGAACTTTTTGTGAAACATTAATTTTATATTATTTTCAATCAATCTCCAATTTTCCATATTTTTTTCATAAAAGTTTGATTTCTATCCAAAATACTTTTTTGTGGCGAATTTCTTCTTAATTCGAATCAATTTCCACACATATATAGGCATCACTGTTCTGTCATGCGCTTTACAATTTCCACCCACAAATCTCTTTCATTTCTCCTATGATAAGAAATCAGTACACTCAAACATTCTCCATATGGGAGTACCAAAGACTCTCACTCAATAACAGCTGTTTTTTTTCGAGTGAATGTAACATATGTAGGTGTGTGTGTTTGTTAGCCTCTTATGAAGAGTTTTCTTTTTATGAGATAACTCACAGCGGTCCCCTTTGTTATGAATAGGGAAAACACAGAACACTCATCGAATATTGTACGACACCTGCCTGTTGCCTTTCAACTCTCTGTTATTCAAACATTTTTGCCAATTTGACTTATGGTGAAACCATTGCAAGATGTCAGAGCTATTGAGTATGGGTGTGTGTGTGTGTGTGTGTGTATCACTGTTCATATAATACAATTTGCAAACATGCTTCAATATTTTCCAAGAAAAGCACGAGGAGAAATGCTCATTCATAAAAATTCTTAATTCACTTAGTATTATGAAGAGAAGAGAGGGGCAATAAAGTGGTTTTGGATTATGAATATGGAAATGATATCACATAGCAAATGCCTTACACTTCACGCATAGTCTAAGGATTATTACCTCCATAGTAAACAAACAGATCATTCGAATGAAAACAAATACGTAGACAAAAGTGTTTGTGGGTGATCGCAAACCTGTTGAATCATTTGGATTTTTATAAAAACGTCTATAACGCATTTGCAATTTTCAAATTCAATGCTAGTCAAGTGTAAATGGCAAAAATTCTAATATGCCTCAACTGACCTTTCATTCCAATTTTCAGTTAAACAAATCGTTTTGTAACAAAAATAGCCAGAATATGCATAATGCATTTATTTTGGTTGCCCAAAAATTTCCTATATAAATTTATGGCCATATAATTGTGGTTAATTTGGATTTGTCATCATCGGATTCGTGAGGGTTTTTCATAGGGAAAATATTTTAAAAAATTCCAAAAATTTCAAAAATTAATAAATAACAATAAGGAAAGCGTGTTGAGTTTTTATAAAATCTATAATATGAGATGAAATATGCGAGTTAAAATCTAGCAGAGTCGACTAAATAATACCCTACCACGGTTGCCACTGTTGGTAAAATTCTACTAGAAATGGTAGATTTTTTTACTGTTTGGTAGATTGGTAGAATTCTTGATGTGTTGATAGATTTTGCAAACTTTCCTCTCCAACTAAGAGATTTTACAATTTTCTATAAAAATAAAATATTGACAAAATTTTCTATAGAAATAAAATTTTGGCAAAAAAAAATTTAAACAAAATGTTTACAAAATTTTCTATAGAAATAAAATTAAAAAAATCTTAAAAAAAAAAAACATTTTGATAGAAATAAAAATTTGAAAAATTTGTATGTAGATCTCCCATAAGTATAAGTTTACATTAGACAAATATTTGATCAAAATGAGGGTAAAGCTTTTTCCAGGATTATTTCTATTGAAAATCTTGTCCAATTTTTTCTATAGAAAATCTTGTCAAATTTTACTTTTATATTAAAATTTTTCAAAATTTTGTTTCTATAGAAATTTGTCAAAATTTAATATTTTTTGAAGTTCGATCATATTTTTGTGGTAATATTAATTTTTTTATACCCTCCATCATAGGATGGGGGTATATTAACTTTGTCATTCCGTTTGTAACACATCGAAATATTGCTCTAAGACCCCATAAATATATATATTCTGGGTCGTGGTGAAATTCTGAGTCGATCTAAGCATGTCCGTCCGTCCGTCCGTCCGGTCGTCCGTCTGTTGAAATCACGCTAACTTCCGAACGAAACAAGCTATCGACTTGAAACTTGGCACAAGTAGTTGCTATCGATGTAGTTCGGATGGTATTGAAAATGGGCCACTTTTACGTATAGCCCCCATATAAAGGGACCCTCAAATTTGGCTTGTGGAGCCTCTAACAGAGGCATATTTCATCCGATCCTGCTGAAATTTGGTACATGGTGTTGGTATATGGTCTCTAACAACCATGCAAAAATTGGTCCACATCGGTCCATAATTATATATAGCCCCCATATAAACCGATCCCCAGATTTGGCTTGCGGAGCTTCAAAGAGAAGAAAATTTCATCCGATCCGGCTGAAATTCGGTACATGATGTTGGTATATGGTATCTAACAACCATGCAAAAATTGGTCCACATCGGTTCATAATTATATATAGCCCCCACATAAACCGATCCCCAGATTTGGCTTGCGAAGTCTCCAAGAGAAGCAAATTTCATCCGATCCGGTTGAAATTTGGTATATGGTGTTGGTATATGGTCTCTAACAACCATGCAAAAATTGGTCAACATCGGTCCATAATTATATATAGCCCCCATATAAACCGATCCCCAGATTTGGCTTGCGGAGCCTCAAAGAGAAGAAAATTTCATCCGATCCGGCTGAAATTCGGTACATGATGTTGGTATATGGTCTCTAACAACCATGCAAAAATTGGTCCACATCGGTTCATAATTATATATATCCCCCACATAAACCGATCCCCAGATTTGGCTTGCGAAGTCTCCAAGAGAAGCAAATTTCATCCAATCCGATTGTAATTTGGAACATGGTGTTAGTATATGATCTTTAACAGCCGTGCCAGAATTGGTCCATATCGGTCCATAATTATATATAGCCCCCATATAAAACGTTCTCCAGATTTGACCTCCGGAGCCTCTTGGAGGAGCAAAATTCATCCGATCCGGTTCAAATTAGGAACGTGGTGTTAGTATATGGTCGCTAACAACCATACCAAAATTGGTCCAATCACACAAAAATTGGTCCATATCGGTTCATAATCATGGTTGCCACTAGAGCCAAAAATAATCTACCAAAATTTTATTTCTACACAAAATTTTGTCAAAATTTTATTTCTATAGAAAATTTTGTCAAAATTTTATTTCTAGAGAAAATTTTGTTAAAATTTTATTCGGTTCATAATAAAATTTTCATCATTGTCAAAATTTTATTTATTGCCACTAGAGCCAAAAATAATCTACCAAAATTTTATTTCTATACAAAATTTTGTCAAAATTTTATTTCTATAGAAAATTTTGTCAAAATTTTATTTCTATAGAAAATTTTGTTCAAATTTTTTTCGGTTCATAATCATGGTTGCCACTCGAGCCAAAAATAATCTACCAAGATTTTATTTCTATTGAAAATTTTGTCCAAAGTTTATTTCTATAGAAAATTTTGTTAAAATTTTATTTCTGTAGATATTTTTGTCAAAATTTTCTTTCTATAGAAAATTTTGTCAAAATTTTTATTTCTATAGAAAATTTTGTGAACATTTTATTTCTATAGAAAATTTTGTTAAAATTTTATTTCTGTATTTTATTTGTCATAATGTTATGTCTACTTTGTCAAACTGAATTATTGTTATGGTTGCTTGGTGTAGGGTGTGTATCTCAAAGGTGTTGGTTTGGCACGGTGGCAGAGCCGGCTACCCATCAGTCTTTTGGGGGGGGTCCATTTAATAGGAGATACAACCAACCATAAACATAAACTTTCGTGCCAGAAAAAGTTATTTACCTTTTGTCTCATGCGATAAAAAAAAGAAAGAAGTATATAGAGAAAGAAGGTTAAGAGAAGACACTCACATAACACAGTTAAGTCTCCATGTCTGTCCGTCTGTCCAATTAGGCCTCCCACCCCTCCTGCAGTTTAGCAAACCTACAGCCAATGTACTGCTTGGCCCATACAATAAAACAGCAGTACCCTATGTCCATTATCTTCACATGCTTTGCATGATCTTGATACTAATGTGTCGAACGTCCATGTAATCCATTTCTATAAGTCGCAAAGCACCATCCCCAACACCCCCCACATTGACTACGAAAATCTACTCCGACATGTCTTTTGTCATGCTCACGAAGAAGAAGAAAAAGAAGAGTGAGATTTTATATTCAAAATCAATAACATTTCATATATTTCTTTTATATTCAGTGATATTCAGAATAAATATGTGTATACATACAAGAAAACAATTGAAAAAAAAAGGAAAATAAAAAAAAGTAATGAAATAATAGTCGAATATAAAAATAACAAGTATAAAAAAAAGAAATATATATGTGACCATTTCAGGTTAAAATTTTAATATATGAGATGCATCTCTTCTATTTGTATATTTATAATGTGGCTCCACTCACAAATGTCACATTCGTTGGACTTTCTCTTATGTTAAAAATTGATAGAAATAGAGGACTTAAATCGATAACACAGTAACTACTCTTTAATCACTTCGAAAGCAAAAAAAAACCAAGTTTCTGACATTTGTGTTTAGCGCCTATACATTTTTTTTTTTGCTTGTCTTTGTTGTTTGTTTTTGATTCTCTTATTTGTTCAATTCATTTATATATTGGTATATTTTACCAACTCAATTCAAGCAAAACAGATCTTATAACTAGTAATAATTTTTTTTTCTATATACTTATATACTTACAAAAAAACAAAAAAAATAATAAATACAAATTTTCAACAATAATTAACAAGGTGATCAATATTCAACAATGGTGGCGGGCATCATGGTGGTTTTCAATCCAGCTTCTATGAATCCTCCAACCATAACAACAATTTCACATAGTGTGACGTCATCTTGATCACATATGACATTAGCAAATGTATGTGGGCGTAAGGTGGTATATAGGTCGGAATTGTTCTTTTTTTTTTTGTTTTTAGTTGGGTAATGCAGGCTCAGAGTTTGTACTTTCTTGGTTAGGTTAATTCTAAATGTCTACTGTATTCTTTTTTAAATTTGTATGCATAGTTATTTTTATTTCCATTTTTAAGTTTTCAACAATAGTTTTTTTTTTTTTTTTAATGTAGTCTCATTTTTTTTGTTGTATTTTCTTGGTTATGAAATTTTGAAGGTCTATAGCATTTTTTTGCCAGTTTTCTTATTGATTATTTTCATTTTTTTTATTATTTCCTTTTATTTTCCACAATATTTGTTATTAATACATTTTTTTGCTTGTTTTAAATGAAATGGCACCTGGCTTTTGTCCTTATGTTTCATTTATATCAAATGTTCGCATCATTTAGTTACTTTATTCAGTTTAATGTATACATGTAAATGTTTATTGAACTAATTAGTTCGTTTTTTTTTCTTCTTTTAATGGATAATAATATTCACTTTTCTTTTGCTTTTCGGTTTTAAAGTTTTTCGTGAAAATTTCACATTGTATATTTTCTTTAAAGACTGCGCTTTTTTTCAGATTATTAAAAAAAACAAAATAGATTTCTTGCTGTCTTCACATTTTCGTGTATCACATCAATTCAACTCGGCTCTCGTCTTTCTTCTCCTTTTCCTTTTTTTTTTGCACGTGTTCAAAAAATCTATTTTCTTCTTCTCCGTACTCGGCAAAGACCCACTCGCTACTCCCTTTATAGCCTCTCTCTCTAACTAAATGCCCCAATAAGCACTTTAGAACCAGTGATGTATTTTTAAGTACTACAGTGGGCTCCCTATAACAACTCCAAAATTTGCCGATTTTGTAACGTACGTAACGTATCATTATATACGTATTGGATCGATCTTTTTTGATTTAATATATACCACGTATGGACTTACATACAATTTAGAATATGGTGTTAGGAGGTTTTAAGATACCTTGCCATCGGCAAGCGTTACCGCAACTTAAGTAATTCGATTGTGGATGGCAGTGTTTAGAAGAAGTTTCTACGCAATCCATGATGGAGGGTACATAAGCTTCTGCCTGGCCGAACTTACGGCCGTATATACTTGTTTTTAGTTTTTTTTTTCTATAGAATTTTGTTATCTACATTTTATTTCTATAAAAAATAAAAAAATATATATAATTTTATTTATATAGACAATTTGGCAAAATTTTAGTTTTGTCAAAATTTATTTCTATATAAAATTTTGTTTAAATTTATTTCTATAGAAAATTTTGTCAAAATGTTATTTCTATAGAAAATTTTGTCAAATTTTTATTTCTATAGAAATTTTTGTCAAAATTTTATTTCTATAGAAAATTTTGTTAAAATCTTATTTCTATAGAAAATTTTGTCAAAATTTTATTTCTATAGAAAATTTTGTCAAATTTTTATTTCTATAGAAATTTTTGTCAAAATTTTATTTCTATAGAAAATTTTGTCAAAATTTTATTTCCAAAGAAAATTTTACCAAAATGTTTTTAGTTTGTCAAAATTTTATTTTTGATTTTTTGTTTTGTCAAAATTTTAACCAAACCTAAAATTTAACACATTTACACAATATCAACAACAAATTTTATAAAAGTAAACAAATTTTTATCAAAATAAGTTTTACATTCTTCGCTTTCAATAATAAGGCCATTCTCATGAAATTGGACAAAGAAACGTAATTTTGTCTAAAAGTATGTGAAGTTCGAAGATGGGCTATATCGGTCAATTATTTGATAGAGTTCTAATATTACAGCCAAAAACGGTGTAGATGGAAATTAACCCTCTAATGTCCAAGCCCGCTTTTAGGCGGTCTTCATTTAATAAGGAAGGTTTTAGTAAAACACACCTTAAGACAACAAAAATAGGCAAAACAAAAGAAAACTTATTTGAAACTATTCAAGAGGCTTTGCAGCATATGCTGAATTTTACCGTATACATTTTTCTTGCTTAGTTCTTTTGCTTTTTTGTCGTTAACATTGACAATTTAATTAGCTGGCGAAAAAATTGGGGCATTAGATGGTTAAGCCAGAAGAAACTTTTTAAAGCAACGGTTACTAAACTTTCTTTTTCCCATTTCTTTATTTTAAAGAAATGTGTCTTCAACATTGAGTAAAATGAGTGTCTTAAAATTTAGTTTGCATATGCAAAATTTGATATCTTGAGGACTTAAAGCAATTGAATCTATCCTAGTTCGCAAAAAAGTCAGTATTCCATACCTTACCGTTACTTTCATGGTCAAAACCGCTGTGGTCCTATAGATGATCATATTGGAACAAATTTAGTTTTTGATCACCCCTATTCTTAATAAGTCTCCAATGGAATGACAATGTTATCATACCTCTTGCATTTGACAATGAATATAAAAATTAAATTTTCATATATAAAATATTGCTAAATATTTTTTTTGTTTTTGGTTTGCCAAAAAAATTTTGCGAAAAAACAGCAAAACAAAAAAACGACTATAGAAATTCCTCTGTTGATCTTTTGTTTTCAAAATGTCCCTAGGCATGTATATATATTCGGAGAATATTCGTGTGCAACCGAATATTTAAGGTATGGGAATACTGGCGTTCAAAATAAGAGAAAATCTTTCATGATTCACCCTAGAAACTGGATAGAATAGAAAGAAAGGAAATTCCATTTCATTCATAATTTTCAATACCACCATTTCCTAGAAAATTGTATAATATTTAGTGACATGCAATTTTTGTGATTGAATTATGTTTGCTATTAAAAATTAATTATCTTTGAAGATATTTCATCCAAGAATTTCACAGAATTTTTTTTTGTTTTTAACAATATAGACAAAATATATTGTTAAAAAAATTCTTAGCGATGACAACTCATTTCATTGACTACCATTTATGGATATTCTATTGATGGGTCTACGATAAATATATTAGAATATATGTTAGGTCGCTACAAACTCGGCTGGGCAGAAGTTCATCTGGATTCTAAGCTAGAAAACTGCCAAACCAAAGATTGTTTTTAATCCAAATTATTACGAATAAAACTGAAAGTTAAATCACTTGTATACCCTCAAAATCTCTGTCCAAATTCTGTTATCCATTGCAAAATGCCACAATTTGTTCTTGTTTTTAAACGGAACTGTGCTATTTTTTTTTAATTCATTATTATTTGCCCAGTAATTCTGTATATCACTTAATTAAAATGCAAATAAATGATTTAAAATTCTTTCTTGTTGTTGTGAAAATTTCTCCCAAAATGTACTTCCCTGATATGAACAGGTAAATATGATTTTTGAATTTATGTCTGCTATATTTCAATATACAGTGGCATTTTGATCCCACGAAATTCATTTGTTTTTAACAAAATTTTTTTCTGAAAATTCCCCAAGCTTTTTAAATTTATTACAATTCAAGAAAATACTCTTGATGTTTCGTTTTTTTTTTCAAATGCTTTGCAAATCCTTCATGAGAAGAACTCAAATCGGGTTTCTTGTTGCCAAAATGGTTATAAATGAAATCGTCTTTTGTGTGTTAAATTTTACTTAGAGATACAAACAAAGAAACCAAAAACCTTCTGCTAGACTATTTTATTTGAATAAGATTTTTTTTTGTTTTATGAAGAATTAACATTTATGTATAATTTGTATTATTCTTGCTTATGTAAATAATATGGAATGTATGCGAAAAAATATAGAAAACAAATGGCATTTTTCATGAAGTGGAAGTATAATATACTTAAACAAATACTTAATAATATAACAAAGATATTATAGGACATTTAATATGAAAAAAATACTGTCATAAGGCTAATAGAGGAAATATATGACCCAATACCAAAACCTTTAAGAGAAGGCCAAAATATCTTTACTTTTACTTTAAAGAAGCCATGTTTTGCGATCTGAATTACGGTTGCCACAGTTGGTAGAATTCTACCAAAATTGGTAGAATTTTTGACGTTTTTTGACAAAATTTTCCATAGAAATAAAATTTTGATAAAATTTACTATAGAAATAAAATTATGACAAAATTTTCTATAGAAATAAAATTATGACAACATTTTCTATAGAAATAAAATTTTGCAAAATTTTCTATAGAAATAAAATTTTAACAAAATTTTCTTTCTATAGAAATAAAATTTTAGCAACATTTTTCTATAGAAATAAAATTTTGACAAAGTTTTCTATAGAAATAAAATTTTGACAAAATATTCTATAGAAATAAAATTTTGACAAAATTTTCTATAGAAATACAATTTTGACAAACTTTTTATAGACATAAAAGTTTGATAAAATATGCTATAGAAATAAAATTTTAACAAAATTTCATATAGAAATAAAATTTGGACAAAATTTTCTATAGAAATAATATTTGGAAAAAATTTTCTATAGAAATAAAATCTTGACAATATATTCTATAGAAATAAAATGTTCACAAAACTTTCTATAGAAATAAAATGTTGGCAAAATTTTCTGTATAAATAAAATTTTGACAAAATTTTCTATAGAAATAAAATCTTGACAAAATATTCTATAAAAATAAAATTTTGATAAAATTTTCTATAGAAATAAAATTTTGACAAAATTTTCTATAGAAATACAATTTTGACAAACTTTTCTATAGAAATAAAATTTTGACAAACTTTCCTACAGGAATAAAATTTTGTTATAGAAATAAAATTATAACAAAATTTTCTATAGAAATAAAATTTTGACAAAATTTTCTATAGAAATACAATTTTGACAAACTTTTCTATAGAAATAAAATTTTGACAAACTTTTCTACAGGAATAAAATTTTGTTATAGAAATAAAATTATAACAAAATTTTCTATAGAAATAAAATTTTGACAAAATTTTCTATAGAAATAAAATTTTAACAAAATTTTGTAAAGAAATAAAGTTTTGACAAAAATTTCTAAAAAACTAAAATTTTGACAAAAATTCTCTATAGAAATAAAATTTTGATAAACTTTTTTTTATACATAAAAGTTTGATAAAATATTTTATAAAAATAAAATTTTGACAAAATTTTCCATAGAAATAAAATTTGGACAAAATTTTCTATAAAAAAAATTAACAAAATTTTGTAAAGAAATAAAATTTTGACAAAATTTCTATCGAAATAAAGTTTTGACAACAATTTCTAAAAAACTGAAATTCTCTATAGAAAAAAATTTTGACAAACTTTTTTTTATACATAAAAGTTTGATAAAATATTTTATAAAAATAAAATTTTGACAAAATTTTCCATAGAAATAAAATTTGGACAAAATTTTCTATAAAAAAAATTAACAAAATTTTGTAAAGAAATAAAATTTTGACAAAATTTCTATCGAAATAAAGTTTTGACTACAATTTCTAAAAAACTGAAATTCTCTATAGAAATAAAATTTTGACAAAATTTCATATAGAAATAAAATTTTAAAAAAATTGTATATAGAAATAAAATTTGGACAACATTTTCTATAGAAATAATATTTGGACAAAATTTTCTATAGAAATAAAATTTTGAAAACAATTTTATACAAAAATAAAATTTTGAAAACTACTTAGAAATAAAGTTTGGCAAAAATTTCTGTAGAAATAAAGTTTAGACAAAATTTCATATAGAAATAAAATTTTGAAAGATTTCATATAGAAATAAAATTTGGACAACATTTTCTATAGAAATAATATTGTGACAAAATTTTCTATGGAAATAAAAGTTTGGCAAAATTCTCTATGGAAATAAAAGTTTGGTAAAATTCTCTATGGAAATAAAATTTTGACAAAATTTTCTATAGAAATAAAATTTTATCAAAATTTTTTTATAGTAATAAAATTTTGACAAAATTTTCTATAGGAATAAAATTTTGACAAAATTTTCTATGGAAATAAAATTTTGACAAAATTTTCTATAGAAATAAAATTGTAGCAATTTTTTTTTTTATAGAAATAAAATTTTGACAAAATTTTCTATAAAAATAAAATTTTAACAAAATATTCTATAGAAATAAAATTTTGACAAAATTTTCTATAGAAATAAAATTTTGACAAAATTTTCTATAGAAATAAAATTTTAACAAAATTTTCTATAGAAATAAAAGTTTAGGGAAAAATTTTTTATAGACATAAAAGTTTGATAAAATGTTCTATAGAAATAAAATTTTGACAAAATTTCATATAGAAATAAAATTTGGACAACATTTTCTATAGAAATAAAATTTTTGACGAATTTTTCTATAGAAATAAAATTTTGACAAAATTTTCTATAGAAAAAATAACATATTTTAACGAAATTTTGTAAAGAAATAAAGTTTTGACAAAATTTCTATAGAAATAAAATGTTGACAAAAATTTATAAACAACTAAAATTCTGTATAGAAATAAAATTTTGACAAAATTTCATATATAATTTATTTATATTTTGAAAATATTTCATACACCCAAAAAAAGTGAACACACCGTGGAAGAAAATGTAGGTTTATTTTAGAAAATGTTAACTAAAATAGTTTTCTAATTGCAACATGTTACAAATAAGTTAATACTTTTTGTCAAATTAAAGAAAAATTATTATAAATAATTAAAATATCTTTAGCGCTGTACGAAGTTCAAGACAGTTACAATTTTAGTAAAATGTATTCATTTGAGAGACTTATGAACTAAATTTTAGCAAACTTCTGCCATTTTAGGAAAATATGAACTATTTAATTGTTTAGTAAAAGTGTGCACTATATTTGTATACAACTTTTTTCTTATTGTTAGTTCACGTCATTAAAGTTGGCAAAAATTATTCAAATAAGGAACAAAATTTAACTAAAATCAACTAATCTTCATGAACTAAAATAAAGTTTAGTTGGCATTAGAGCCCCTTTTTTTCTGGGTGTATAGAAATAAAATTTGGATATTTTGTATAGAAAACAATTTTCTACAAAAATAAAATTTTGAAAACTACTACAGAAATAAAGTTTGGCAAAAATTTCTGTAGAAATAAAATTTTGACAAAATTTTCTATAGAAATAAAATTTGGACAAAATTTTCTACAGAAATAAAATTTGGACAAAATTTTCTATAGAAATAAAAATTTAGCCAAATATTCCATAAAAATCAATTTTTAACAACATTTGCTATAAAAATAAAAGTTTGACAGCATTTTATATAGAAATAAAATTTTATATAGAAATAAAATTTTGGCAAAATTTCCTATAGAAATAATATTTTAACAAAATTTTCTATGGAAATAAAAGTTTGACAAAATTCTCTATAGAAATAAAATTTTGACAAAATTTTCTATGGAAATAAAATTTTGACAAAAATTTCTAAAATACTAAAGGTATTAAAAAAATCATTTTTTTTTAATTTTCGTGTTATTTCAAACAATCCATTGTAGATGTTGTTGAACTCCGTTCCCCAACTTTTTTGTTTATTATTAATATAATAATATTTTGAATATCTACATTATTGAATATTTTGAATTTAACGTAAATAATTGAATTGCCAATATTTAATATGAATTATTGTTATCGATACTTGAATTCAATCTTTATGCGATAACCTAAAGCTACTACTCAAAATGAATTTTGTTGTAAATTCTAAACCACAATGTCTGACTGTCACTTCGTTTGTTGTAAAACTTCACTTGTGCTTCGTCATTGCCCTTGGTAAGCTGCCGTCATCCTGAATAAAGCCATACTTTTGAATTCTTAAACTTAAACTTTGCCTTTTGCTTTCTTCTCTTCTCGTTACAAAGAATCTTTACATTTCCGAGAGTTAATCTTTATCTACAGTCCACTAAAGGAAACACCTTACGGATTTGTACAGATGTAGTACCGTTGACAATGCAAGCTAAAACCGGCAACCCGCAAAAACTCTTGCACGAGTCCCTTTTTTCTAAGTAATTCATTTTATTACAATCCACATAGTTTTACGTGGAAAAATGGTTGGTTATATTTATGTTTGAGTACTTCCAAAGAATTTGGTTAAATTTTATTGCATTATTGAGATTCATAATTAATTCATTCTTGAGTACTCTTTGGCCAATTAATTGCATTTTATTGTGAAAAAGAAATCCCCATTCGAACATGAAAATACGGAAACCATTTTGTGGCACTTTTGTAAAATTCATAGAATTTAAGAAAGCAAAATAAAAACATGAAAAGAAATTAAAAACAAAAAAATTAATCCAAAAAAATGTGCGTTTGTTTATATGGATACATTTGTTCACCGATATACTTTGATGAATTGAGAACTAGTAACAGATGGAATGCAAATACCTACTTTCACAACTAGAGTCAATTCATTGTACTAAAGCAGAAGAGCGAATTTTGAAAATTACTTGACCATATTGAATGCAAAAAAAAAAAAAATACGTCTCGTCAATATCGGAGAACATAGCCCAAAAACTTTGAGTCATAATAGAAACTTGGCTAATTGAATGATTCTATTGGTCTTAAGCAATTTTAGGCAACGAGAGCTTTATACTCACATGTTTTTAATATCATAATTATTTAGGGTATAATATTCATCTACAATTGTTGTTAATAAAAGTAGGGAATTTGAACTGTAATATTGCCTGAATAAAAGATAAATTAACTAAGAAACACACTGTATTGAACATTGTTGTTCTACAGCTGTAGAAGGGAACAACTTCAGCGCCATCTCTTGCTTTAATCTATGATATATGGCAATGTCATGAAATATGATAAATACAACCCTGATTACAGAGTTTGCAGTGGTGAAAACAACATGTCAGGCAAATAAATCACTCCTTCATAGGATTGGGGGTATACAGTCGAAACTCTGTTAAACGAATATCCCATTTAGCGAAAATCCAGTTTAACGAACGTCCATGTTCTTAACATTGATTATTCTAAATAACGAACGGTTGAAGAAAATTTACGTTCGAATTAACGAAAATGCTTTTAATATTAAAAAAATAAACAACAAAAAATCATCAGTATTGGCCGATTGTGAGAATGTCTTAAGTACTTTGGAAATGTCCACGGTATTCCCAAAATATTTAGATTCCATCAAATATTTGCAAACACGTATTCAATGGCCGGGTAACTAGGTAAAGTTAGATTAGGTAGAGTGGCAGCTCCGATACGGGAAATGGATCTATCACAGAACCGGTACAGGACCACTCCCTGGTATGAATAGACCAGTCCCAGTTTTGGTCGAAACGTATGGAAGGGACCGGTCACTTTAACACGGGTTTGTCGTTGACGGGAGGTAAATTTACACTGCAGGACACGGCTCATTCCAAAGTACATGACCAGGGAAAACTTAGTAGGACTAGACAGGTCCTCATGAACCAGGGACAAACCCTTAGGAACCGGTATTATTTTGATCATCCCAATTGAACCAGAGAGAAGAACGTTTGAAATATGTTGACCCATAGGCAAATGTCTGGATCCAATACAATTTTAAAATCAAGAGAGTATAGAAATCAATAAATTATATGAAAATTTAAAAACTCCGAAAAACTGAAAAAAATTTAAAAACTGCGTTGAGAGTACATGTATTCCGACAGGAGCAGCATAGTAATGGTGTATATAGGACGTTTTAGGAAGATGCTACTATGAACACTACCAATGCCAGGCCCATCTTGAAACCGTGGACTGAAAATTAAGCAATTCGTCTAAGAAGTTAGAGCACTCAAATATTGACATGGGTGTATAAAGGCCTCCATAAGACAGCAAATCTTGGATCCTCGCTAAGGCGACTGTTAGCGCGCTTTCAGATTATGAACGCTGGTTGTTGATTTGACAACGCATTGTGTCATTTTATCGTTGTCATATTGACACCGACTGTTCTCCGTTTAACACCACATGTCTGTTGATTCACTTACTTGGATGGATCGTTTCGAAATAAGGACGCCGTTCATGATGGTAAAGTAATTCGAGAGGTACATAAGATTCATCATGGCCGAACTTACGGCCGTATATACATGTTTTGGACATCAAATATTCATTACCAAAGTGTTTACAAAGTTTTCAATCTTATTTAAGGTCGGGTAAAGAATTGATAAAATGTTTCCCATCAATAAGTTAAACATAAATTAAATACAAAATAAATTAAATTAAAAAAATCGTATACATTAAATTCGAATTCAATTAAAAATTAGCATTAAATTACATTAAACTATATAAAATTAATATTAATATGACTTAAGTTATTAATACATTTAATCATGAATCTTTGAAGTAATCTTCTATGTTTATTATTTCTAATTTATTCAAAGTGCGTCAATTGATTTTACATTAATTGTCATCTGGCCTTATCATATATCCATTAGCACCTCCTTGTGGCACAAAATATACAAATATCGTATAGTGATGAATTATTTCTTTCCATCGAAAATTTCTGTCATATTTTCGCATTATCTGTCATCGGGGTTTAATTTCTTAGACTTTAATTCCCCTTGTGTGTTTTTTTTTGGTATGGTATCTGCACCTTCATCACAAAATCAGGAGGAGATTATATTTGTTTTGGATTTCATCGTTGTGTTCATGTTTTCCTAGAGATTTGTGATGACAATTCAAGGCGATAATGTGACGTGATTTTTCGCTAGGAATTTATATTGGTGTGACAAATGTTCGAATTGCCACCCATTAACTTATCTGGCCCTTGCTCCAAGGAGAGGCTAGAAAGAGGTAGAGAACGAGGAGGAGGAGGATATATCAATATTATTCTTGGCACAAAAAGGTCATTGCTACGATTGCAGGAAGTTTTTAAAATAAATAACCATTTTGAATGGCTTGCTGCTGTGGCTGCTACTGTTTTTGTTGTGATTTGGTTGTGGTGCGTCAAGTGTCAATGACTGGTGGTCTCGACTGCCATTGCAGTGGAACGAACAATCATCAATACTATTATAGCCTCCAGCTTGAATATTAGTGGGGTAGTTTTTGTAATTGAGATGATGATGGTCATCATCAACATTTTAACTGAGGACCCTGAAGGGGTGAGCAAGTACTTGACCTTCTTCCCACCAGGAACATGCTTATGCATTAGTTAAGGGTTTTAGCCAATTGTTCAATTGACATTCATTGTTCAGGGTCATTAGCTGATTTCTTGCCCTTCAGCTAGGCTAGAAGAGGAAAGAACGAATTCTCACTTTATGAAAATCTCCTTAAATTTTGTTAAAGAAAAAAAACCAACTAAATATTGGCTGCAATCATAATAATAACAATTAGATGTGTTTTGATACAGACCATTTGGCTTTCTTTGGAATTGAAAGCCGGTATGGAAAAATCCCCTTGCAAATAAAACCAAAAGCAAATGAAACAGTTGTTATGGTGTTACCTCATAGAATTCAAATTAATGAACTTATGTTTCAACAAATAATCTTGTACAATCTGAGTTATTGGTAAATGAATGATGCGTAGTATGGTGAATACTTAAATACTTGAGTTGAAAAGGGTTGTTAGAGCACATATACTAACATGATGTAACGATTTCACTGGGATCAGGAGGTCAAATCTGAGGATTAGACTAATTTTTGCACAGTTGCTAAAGGTCAAATATTAACATCCACCATGAGGATCTGATAAAATTTGCTCTTCCAAGAGGCTCCGTAAGGCAAATCTAGGATCGGTTTATATGGGGGCTATATATAATTATGGATTGATATGGACCAATTTTTGCATGATTGTTAGAGACCACAGACTAACACCTCTTACCAAATTTCAAAGGGATCGGGTGAAATTTACTCCTCCAAGAGGAAACGCAAGCCAAATCTGGGGATCGGTTTATATGGAGACTATATAAAGGGTGATTTGTTAAGAGCTTGATAACTTTTTTTTAAAAAAAACGCATAAAATTTGCAAAATCTCATCGGTTCTTTATTTGAAACGTTAGATTGGTCCATGACATTTACTTTTTGAAGATAATTTCATTTAAATGTTGACCGCGGCTGCGTCTTAGGTGGTCCATTCGGAAAGTCCAATTTTGGGCAACTTTTTCGAGCATTTCGGCCGGAATAGCCCGAATTTCTTCGGAAATGTTGTCTTCCAAAGCTGGAATAGTTGCTGGCTTATTTCTGTAGACTTTAGACTTGACGTAGCCCCACAAAAAATAGTCTAAAGGCGTCAAATCGCATGATCTTGGTGGCCAACTTACCGGTCCATTTCTTGAGATGAATTGTTCTCCGAAGTTTTCCCTCAAAATGGCCATAGAATCGCGAGCTGTGTGGCATGTAGCGCCATCTTGTTGAAACCACATGTCAACCAAGTTCAGTTCTTCCATTTTTGGCAACAAAAAGTTTGTTAGCATCGAACGATAGCGATCGCCATTCACCGTAACGTTGCGTCCAATAGCATCTTTGAAAAAATACGGTCCAATGATTCCACCAGCGTACAAACCACACCAAACAGTGCATTTTTCGGGATGCATGGGCAGTTCTTGAACGGCTTCTGGTTGCTCTTCACTCCAAATGCGGCAATTTTGCTTATTTACGTAGCCATTCAACCAGAAATGAGCCTCATCGCTGAACAAAATTTGTCGATAAAAAAGCGGATTTTCTGCCAACTTTTCTAGGGCCCATTCACTGAAAATTCGACGTTGTGGCAGATCGTAAGTCTATTCATGATGAAATGTCAAAGCATACTGAGCATCTTTCTCTTTGACACCATGTCTGAAATCCCACGTGATCTGTCAAATACTAATGCATGAAAATCCTAACCTCAAAAGAATCACCCTTTATAATTATGGACTGATATAGACCAATATTTTGATGTTTGTTAGAGTCCATAGATTAACACTGCGTTCCAAATTTCAACCGGGCCGGATGAAATTTACTCCGCCAAGAGGCTCCGCTCAGCCCAATCTGGCCCATTTGAAAGCACGGTTGCTGCAGTTGGTAGAATTCTTTATGTTATGGTAGATTTTGCAAAGAGATGAAATACTTTTCTATAGAAATAAAATTTTGACAAAATTTTCTATAGAAATAAAATTTTGGCAACATTTTCTATAGAAATAAAACTTTGGCAACATTTTCTATAGAAATAAAATTTTGCAAAATTTGCTATAGAAATAAAATTTTGACAAATTTTTCTATAGAAATAAAATTTTGACAAAATTTTCATCGGAAATAAAATTTTGACAAAATTTCCTATAGAAATATAATTTTGGCAAAATTTTCTACAGAAGTAAAATTTTGACAAAATTTTCTATAGAAATAAAATGTTTGCAAAATTTTTTTATAGAAATAAAATTTTGACAAAATTTTCTTCAGAAATAAAATTTTGACAAACTTTCCTATAGGAATAAAATATTGTCGAAATTTTGTTATAGAAATAAAATTATAACAAATAAAAATAGAAATAAAATTTTGACAAAATTTTCTATACATATAAAATGTTCACAAAATTTTCTATATAAATAAAATTTTGGCAAAATTTTCCAGAGGATTAAAATTTAGAAAAAAAAATCTATAGAAGTAAACTTTTGAAAAAATTTCTATAGAAATAAAATGTTCACAAAATTTTCTATAGAAATAAAATTTTGATAAAATTTTCTATAGAAATAAAATTTTGATAACATTTTCTATAGAAATAAAATTTTGATAAAATTTTCTATAGAAATAAAATGTTGACAAAATTTTCGGTAGAAATAAAATGTTGACAAAATTTTCTATAGAAATAAAATTTTGGCAAAATTTTCTATAGACATAAAAGTTTGGCAAAATTTTCTATAGAAATAAAATTTTGGCAAAATTTTCTATAGAAATAAAATGTTGACAAAATTTTCTATAGAAATAAAATTTTGGCAAAATTTTCTATAGAAATAAAATTTTGATAAAATTTTCTATAGAAATAAAATTTAAAATAAAAAGTATTGACAACATTTTCTATAGAAATAAAATTTTGACAACATTTTCTATAGAAATAAAATTTTGGCAAAATTTTGCTATAGAAAAAAAAATTGGCGAATTTTTCTATAGAAATAAAATTTTGGAAAATTTTTCTGTAGAAATAAAATTTTGACAAAATTTTCTATAGAAATAAAATTTTGACAAAATTTTCTATAGAAATAAAATGTTGGCAACATTTTCTGTAGAAATAAAATTTTTATGTTTAGTTTTGTTAGTTGACCTTTGGAATTTTACAATTTTGGGATTATTTGTTTGGCTTGAGGTCATGGACTAATGAAAAATGCTGGTGTTAATGTTTTTCATTACTTTTTATTGAAATATTGCTATTCTCGGATATTTCGATACACCATCGGTGATCATCTTCAGCGAGATATTATATTTTACAAAGTAATAGACTTTCTCCTTACAGTTAGACATGTTAGACATGAGCATTGTAAGCAGAAAGTCTATTACTTTGTAAAATATAATATCGCGCTGAAGATGATCACCGATGGTGTATCGAAATATCCGAAAATAGCGATATTTCAATAAAAAGTAATGATAAACATTAACACCAGCATTTTTCATTAGTCCATGACCTCAAGCCAAACAAATAATCCCAAAATTGTGAAATAAAATTTTGACAAAATTTTCTATAGAAAAAAATTTTGGCAACATTTTCTATAGGAATCAAATTTTGACAAAATTTTCTATAGAAATAAAATCTTGACAAAATATTCTATAGAAATAAAATTTTGACAAAGTTTTCTATAAAAATCAAATTTTGACAAAATTTTCTATAGAAAAAAATTTTGACAAACTTTTCTATAGAAATAAAATTTTGACAAAATTTTCTGTAGAAATAAATGTTGACAAAATTTTCTATAGAAATAAAAATTTGACAAAATTTTCTTCAGAAATAGAATTTTGACAAAATTTTCTATAGAAATAATATTTTGACAAAATTTTCTATAGAAATTAAATTTTGACAAAATTTTCTACAGAAATAAAATTTTGACAAAATTTTCTATAGAAATAAAATATTGGCAAAATTTTCCATAGGAATAAAATTTTGACAAAATTTTCTATACAAATAAAATATTGGCAAAATTTTCCATAGGAATAAAATTTTGACAAAGTTTTCTATAAAAATCAAATTTTGACAAAATTTTCTATAGAAAAAAAATTTTGACAAACTTTTCTATAGAAATAAAATGTTGTCAAAATTTTGTTATAGAAATAAAATTGTAACAAATAAAAATAGAAATAAAATTTTGACAAAATTTTCTATACAAATAAAATGTTCACAAAATTTTCTATAGAAATAAAATTTTGATAAAATTTTCTATAGAAATAAAATTTTGACAAAATTTTCTGTAGAAATAAATGTTGACAAAATTTTCTATAGAAATAAAAATTTGACAAAATTTTCTTTAGAAATAGAATTTTGACAAAATATTCTATAGAAATAATATTTTGACAAAATTTTCTATAGAAATTAAATTTTGACAAAATTTTCTACAGAAATAAAATTTTGACAAAATTTTCTATAGAAATAAAATATTGGCAAAATTTTCCATAGGAATAAAATTTTGACAAAATTTTCTATAGAAATAAAATATTGGCAAAATTTTCCATAGGAATAAAATTTTGAAAAAAAATTCTATATTTTCTATAGAAATAAAATTTTGGCAAAATTTTCTATAGAAATCAAATTCTGGCAAAATTTTCTATAGGAATAAAATTTTGGCAAAATTTTCTATAGGAATAAAATTTTGGCAAAATTTTCTATAGAAATAAAATTTTGACAAAATTTTCTATAGAAATAAAATTTTGACAAAATTTTCTATAGAAATAAAATATTGATAAAATTTTCTATAGAAATAAAATGTTGACAAAATTTTCTATAGAAATAAAATTTTCTAAAAATTTTTTATAGGAATAAAATTTATGCAAAATTTTTTATAGGAATAAAATTTATGCAAATTTTATTATATAAATACATTTTGCAAAATAAGATTTTTTTTGGTAAAATTTTTCCCCACTTTTGGTAGATTATGTTTGGCTCGAGTGGCAGCCGTGTTTGCAACACCATCCGACCTACATCAATAACAAATACTTGCGTCAAGCTGTGTTGTCAATATTAGGAATTTTCCCCCAAATTAGGAACAAATTTTCGCAAATGAAATTTCTTCATTATAAAAAAAGAAGCACAGTGAATCGTCAAAATTTAAAATAGAAAACTATAGTGCTCTCCAGTATACGGCATACATTTGGACAAGAAACGGACACGGGATTTAATTTTGGGGTCCAAGCACTAATTCATAATTTTACTGAGCTGAGACATTTTTCTACAATTGCGAAATCTTATCGCCGGTACTCGGGCCTAAATTTTGCTCTCTAATCAGTGTTCATCACTGATTTGGACATACATACAGAAATTATGAAGATGGTTACCTCTATTATCCTTATATTGATTTACCATCCAATTTTACTACTCTTGGGTAAAATAATTCACCGTAGAGATTCGGACTTATCGTTCCTTTTGTAGAAAGGAACTATAGTTCCTTCGTTCCATCTCGGTCGAATATTAGTATCGGTTTTGATATTTGCCATAACTGTCGTCTACTACCATTAAAGGAACTAAAGTCTTTATATCGTTCAATTTCGTTCCTTTCAGTAAATTCCATCATTCAACTGTAGACTCTCTTTCACAAGCTAATAACACTTATTCATAAGCAAGTAGTGGAAGAAGAATCAATTTTGTATGAATAAATAGAAAAGTTTAGATTAATATTCCGAATTCGATGAATATTTAAACTTTTTTTTTAATTTTTGAATAATTTGTCCGTTTCACTTGCATCTTTGAAATTCAATGTTCTCATTTGTTTTCTCTCTAATCTTCTCTCAGAAAGTGTCTTTTCATATGATGGTGTCAAACAGCTGACCAATGTGGAATCAGATATTAAATAAGGAAAGGAACTGTGGAGCTATAGAAGTGAAAGTGACGGAACTAGTACCGGTCGTTTCATTTGATGAACCGTTCATTGGAAATAGTTCGCTCCGGAACGACAACTAAATTTTATTACTTAAATATTTAGAAGTAAATTTTCGTTCATGTACTATATACATGGTAACCGAACTTCCACTTTCATATCTCGAACATTTGGAAGACGAAAAATTGTGTGGTTCTCTTGGTATTGTGTCTTGAAATTTGGATGTTATTGGAGCTCACAAGCTGGTTTGACAATATTTTTATATTTTTTCTATTTTTACAATATTAATATTTTACAATATTTCTACAGCGGATTCCTGTCATATTGTCAGGAATTGTCTGAGGAATTTTAATTGAAGTTGGGAAATTTTGGGGACGAAAGCATCATAATTTGAGGACAAGTCACAGAAAAATACTGGCAATACTGGCGCCAAGTTTCAAGTCGATGGATTGGTTCGAAAGTTTGCATGATTTCAACAAACGGACGATCGACTCAGAATTTCGCTATGACCCAGAATACATACTTTATGGAGTCTGAGACCAATAATTCGATATGTTACAAACGGAATGGCAAAGTTAATATAACCCCATCCTATGGTGGAAGATATAAAAAGCTCAAAATTACAGTATTTGTGCTCCATTTTATGTTAAAAGTGGGTACTACATTCGAATTTAGCCCCTGAAATCAAAAAATAATCTTTAAAAGTAGATACGCCTTTAGGTTAGGTTATGTTAAAGTGACAGCCCGATTAAGATTCAGGCTCACTTATACTATTCAGTCCATTGTAATACGCCTTTAGTACGATATAAAATAATTTTGTCACCCGACTTTTGTCTACACCAAAATCCCACCAAAAAAAATTTTAAGTCAAAACTTTAAAAGCACTTCCAAAAATGTCCTCCCTAAGAGGTTCTTTATTTTAACTGCACAAGAAGTTTTTTTATTCACTGCAAATTCAGTGAAACGGCTGTTGAAATGGTGGACATCCGTTCTATGACAAACCCATGTTAAATTCATCGCTTCTGCGCCAATTTCGCATCACTTCCGGATACAAAAAGAACATTTTCACTATTTTTTTTTTTTTTTTTGGCGACGGTTTTTTTGCTGGAATATAATAAACGCCGTCATTATTTTGTCACCCGTTACCATATTCAGCATTGCCAATAAATTCCCAATGCAACAATCTTTTAGCACGTCGATAATACTGTGTATTATGCTAAGCATAGCCATAAACCAAAACGATCATAATTTCAATAATCGAGTCATTACTATCGACTAATAAAAATACATTGTGAACGAGCTTTTGATTTCCTAAGAATTCCTAAAGCTAAACGTTTAGCAAAGACATGATCCAACATAGGAAGATAGTTTAAAAATTAGTTCAACTCACAATCAATTGATGTCTCTGAGTAAAGCAGGCAAATTTTTATACGTTTTATACCCATCATCACAGAATGGTGATGGGGGGTAAATTATATATATTCGTGATCAGGCGAAGACTTTATAACGATGTCTGTCTATTGTAATAACGCTACAGACTTCAATTTAATATGCACAATTTTTTCTACAAGTAAGTCAAGTTCCAAGATGGGCTATATCAGTCCTTCTCCGACCAGAGATAGAGGTATATTAGGTCCATGTTTTGGCAAAACCCTCATATAGACCTATCTCCAGATTTGAGTTCTGGGACATCTAGAAACCAAAAAAAAAAGTTCTTACTAATCCAGAATCTGATGAAGTCTCCATATGTAGAAACTTTAAATTTAAGTTGGGGAAGTGTACCATTTGAAGCGATCTGCTTGCAGGAGTACACTCATAAAAACAGTTTACTTGGATCCAAAGATTTAGACCTTTCCTTAAGGATTTCGGAATTGATTCCGAACCAAACATGCGGCTTCTTAAAAATAAAGACATTTCTTGGCGATGTATCTGGCTTTAAATATAGGGTCAATAAAATTAATATTAGGATACAGATCTCATTTATCGAATTTTCATTATCTTTATGTATAAGTATATAATTGCCTTTTCTAATCCAAATTATAACCGATACTTCAAAGTCAAAAATGTTTTCTTAACTCCAAATAAACCTTTAAGCCAAAAATGCTAAAGCCTCAAAATAATTCTCAGCCTAAATTTGAAGCGTTTTTATCTTAAATAAAAAGATTCAATATTTCAGTTAATTTAAGAACGATTTCTTTAAATCAAAAATATGTTTGTTTACTTTAAGGAAAATTCGTCTTAGTTCGTTTGAGGCAAATATTAAAAACTTTATTTTAATTAAAATTTAAAAAAAAAATATTTGTCCTTAATATTGTGTAAATTGCGTATCCTAAAATTTAGTTTGCGTAATCTTTAATATCACGTAAATATTTTTTTCAGTGTAGCTGTCTTCAAATACACTTGCAATTCTATATATTTTTATGTAATTCCTCTAAGGCGAAAAGTCTTCAAAGGCAATTATTATATTTGATTTATGGTGGTGGATATTTAAAATTTAACCCGGCCGAACTGAAGGCCCTATATATTTGATTTAAATAAAAACTATTTTTCTTTACCAGAAGAAAAATTTGCCTTATTTCATAGATATAATGGAGTGACGCAATTTTTACAGATTCAAAAAATTTTTAATTTAGATTATAAACTATCCTTTAATTAAAATTTCTTTTAAATTGTGTGTCCTAATATTTAATACATAATCTTTCATATTAGGTCAATATCTCTTTTCAGATGTCTTCACATAGTCCTTAATATGTTATACTTTTCGTTCATATTACCTGAAGAACATTTTTGACCTCATCTATGGTCATAACATCAACAAATAATTCGCAAGTGTTAATGAAAAACGTCACCTTATTACTTGATTCTTGGCAATTGATTTTCCATAATAAATTATATTATTTAACGGTGAACAGACCAATTGTCAAGGCAATTTTCTATAAAACCCAGTCTATGGTCTGGTATTGAGAAAAATTTGCAAAAGAAATTAACTACGCCTTCATGATCACAATACACAATAGAATAGATTATAAATCAGAATACCATATATGAATTCGTTGCAGACAGACATAGACAACAAAATTGATAAGTAATAAATATATTTCTTTGTAATTTACGATATGTTGATGTCTGGTAATGTTAATGTTAACACTAGATAACAAACAATTTGAGATTTAAGCTAAAATAAAAAAAAAATGCCAAAGTATATATTAAAGCAAACCCAAACTAGTAATATCAAGTCAAATTAAAAAAAAAATATATTTAAAATTATAATTTTATTATATTTATTTACTTCACAGCTTATAAACCAATTAAATTATATTTATCAAGACCAAAAACTTAAGTAAAAATATAAATAAATAAAATAAAAATATATGAACAAATAACTCATAGTGAGAATTTTTATCCGACTTGCCTGAAATTAAAAATCTAGTGATATTTTGGGTCCACAAATAAGTATACCGATTTCACAGTGACGCAAAATTAATCTTTTGGACTCCAAACAAAAAATCACTTATCGTAGCCGAAAGTACTCGACGAGACGAGAAAAGTAATTTCTGGATTTTGATAGATTGCACAGTGGTCGATCCCTTTGGCCAAAAATAAAAAATTAAAGTTAGAAATTTGTCAAAAAGTGTGGCATCACTGTTTCTTGTGCAAACAAGGTTTTACAATGTGTATTTGTTTTTGTTTTATTCCATCTTTACTCTTTAAGAACGGCTTCAAAAGAGAGAGCAAGTAAGCAGTTGGTTTTTGAAATGTGAAAAAGTATAACATTAAGTGCACTTTTAAACAAATAATAAAAAAAAAAAAAAACAATTATATCGAAATAAATCGAAATGAATATTGAACTAAATGGTATTAACTATATTTTAAAATAAAAAAAATATATAAAACTTGTTTTAAATTTGTTATAAAATCAATTTTTCTCAGTCTCATTGTTTCGTGTTCGTTAGTTCTTATATGTAAATTTTATGTAGAGTTTTAGTTGTGTTCCCCCCTGAAGTCTCCAATGGGATTTTTTGTGATTTATTAGTTAATATTTGAAGATTCCAAATTGACAAAAATCAGCTGCTTTCTTTTGCCCCCCTTTGTGCTATCTCTCTAATACCAAAGTGGTCTTGTTTCTTTATATCCAAATATGAATTTTTGTGTGGTGTTTGTTACCACTAGTTTACACTGAAAATGTACATTTGATGACTTCTCTTATGTATTTTGATCTGCTGAATTCGAAAATGAAGGTTAAAAAATTGTTTATGAAACCGTTTTTGAGATATCTCGTTATTTTTAGTTTTTTTTCTGAATTTGTTCGCTAAAAAACAAATTATACCTCGAGCTAGAAATGTCCGAGTATATCGTTGTTTGTACTTGAATGCAAGGTTTTGAGATGTCAAACAAACGTGTATAATAAAATCTGTGATAAGTTAAGTGGTTCAAAATATATCGATGAAAATAGGGCGAATTTTCAAAACAATCTTGTATTACAACTTCATGAAAATCGGATAAAAACTACTGCCCTTGGAGTAAAATCGTGAGATCGGTCTATACGTGGGCTATACCAGCACATGGGCTGATTCACCTCATTTCCGTTACATCTATTTGTGATCTTATAATAGTTCTAGATTTTAAATTCAGGCAAATCGGATAGAAAGTACGTTTTCTAGAAGCCCAAAAAATAAAATCGGAAGATCGGTATATATAGGGGCTATACCAACACATGAACCTATAACCATCATTTTCTTCACACCTATTTGTGGTTCTAAAATACCTCTGTATTTGAAGTTGAAGGCAAATCGGATAGAAAATACGGTTTCTAGAGACCCAAGAAGTAAAATCGTTATATCGGTCTATAAGGGGGCTATATAAATACATGGACCGATATACACCTATTTTGGCACTCCTATTTGCGGTTCTAAAATACCTCTAGATTTCCAATTTCAGGGAAATCGGATAGAAACTATGGTTCCTAGAAGCTCAAGAAGTAAAATTGGGAGATCGGTCTATATGGGGGCTATACCAAAACATGGACCGATACACATCATTTTTAGCACACCTACTTTTGGTCCTAATATACCTTTAGATTTAAATTTTCAGCCAAATCGGATAGAATATACAGTTTCTAGAAGCCCAAGAAGTAAAATCGGGAGATCGGTCTATATGAGGGACTGTACCAAAACGTCATCAATCAATCCAATTTTATCATTAAATAGTCCTGACATAATTATAAAGCCGTGACCGAAGTTTCACGATGATACCTATACTGGAACTATTTTTGGCCGCTAACTCTATATAGCACTGTGGATTGGTTGCCGTTCGTCTTTTATGGGCTTCTAAAGTTTTGTCGCTAAATTCGATATTCAGCACTTTTTTGCAAATTTTCGTGGCCATAGCTCGAAGACTGCTGTGAATTCGTTTTTGATGTATTCAGCAAAATTGTAGCTCTAGACTCGGCCAACAAAAATGCAGAATATATTAGTTCGGAATTTTATAGGCTACATTTTTTCGTACTACATGTTTCTTAAAATATTCAAAAGTTCAATAACTATAATCGAAAAGCGGAAAATCGGTAATAAAAGTGGTAATTTTTTCGATATTTTTGCGGTTTTGAGCATGAAGATGAGAATTTTCCGACTTAATATATTCAGCATTTTTGTTGGCCTAGCCAAGAGCTACAAATCGCAAAAAGTGTTCAAAATCGAATTTGGCGACAAAACTTTAGAGGGTCATAAAAGACGAACCAATCTACCAAAATCCAGAAATTACTATTCTCCTCTCATCGAGTACGTACGGCTGGGATAAGGGATTTTTTGTGTTGCACTGTGTTTTCCTATTTAACTTCTAGACACAGCAATTTTTATCCGATTTGCCTAGAGGTATTTTGGATTCATAAACAATTATGAGGAAGATGGTGAGTATCGGTCCATTATTTCGGTATAGTCGCCATATTTTATGTCTTTCGATTTCCATTTTGTTATATATATGTTTTTCTGTTATCAAATTCACCTGAAATTCTATATATTTTCAAGTGGTGTGTATTTAAGTTTCGGCCCGACCGAACTTAAGTCCGTATTTAATTGATTTATTTTAAAATTCCGACAGCATGAAGGAATATCTCAGAAATTTCCTAAACACTCGTTTCGAAATTTATTTGAAACCTTCGAATAACTTTTCGAAATCTTGCAAGAATTATAAAAAAAAAAATTTTTTGATGGTAAAAAGAGCCAGTGTTGCCAGTATTGACGATCTTCTTTTTTTAGTGGATGAGGACGAAAATTTTTAATTTGGGAACTTGTGGATTTGGTAGGAAATTTCCTACCTAAATTTCCTTAAATTTGGGAATTTTTGTGGGTATTCTTTTGAAATATATAATAAATCAGGTTTATGTGAAATTCTTTTTATTTCTACTTTATTAAAAACACAGCAATTTTCTTTAAAGAAACATTGTTCCACCACGGTATACAATAGGGTGCAAATGCAGAATGTGGTCTAGAACGGACATAGGATTTTATTTATTTTGTAATTTAAATTGAAGATCTTTGGGTAGGAATACGCTTCAATTTGGGGACAAGAGCCAGAGCCAATACTGCCCAGCAAAAAAAGCGTCGCCAAAAAAGTAATGAAAATGTTTTTTTTGGATCCGGAGGTGGTGCAAAATTGACGCAGAAGCGATGAATTTAACAGGGGCTTATCATAGGATGGAAGTCCTCCATTTCAACAGCCGTTGCACAGAATTTGCATCACTCTTTTAGGTGTGATCCGAATTCAATGTTTTAGATGTAAATTAAAAAATTCTGTGGTATTTTGTTAAATAAATAATTTTTATAATTTTTTATAATTTTTACTGGATTCTAACGCTTGTCGGAAATGCTTGATCTCAAATATTTTCAAAAATTCACAATTTTTTTAGATTGGATTTAGCATTTTTTTCGACAAAATTTAAATGATTTGTACCATTTTATGAATTCTTACTCTGTTTTTAACCTATTTGAAATAAAAAAATTTTAATTACCCATTAAAAGTATGAAAAAAACTAAGTTATAAAAAAATGAATTAAAAGATCTTCCTGGGTAGTTAAAATAAAGAACATCAATGGGAGTGTACACGCAAAGAAAAAAAACGTTTGGAAAACGTGTACCGAAAACGTTTTTCTTTTGTTAGAGTTTTTTGAATTGCTTCGAAAATTTTAAACTTTTATCACCAATAAAATTCGTTTGTTACAAAATTTTTATTTTTTCAATAAACAAAGTTATTTTTGAAATAACAACACAGTCCATTTCGTTTATATCAAACACTGTTCTTTTCTGACTTTAGGTCTTTAATAAGACACATTTTACAGTTCAAAATTTAATATAGTACAATGTAATGTTCAACATTTTTTCGGAATCTTCCGAATATATCTGGAATATATGTAAAAAAAAAAACAAAAGCAAAAAAAAACTTTGGCCGAAGCAGGGATCGAACCCACGACCCTTGGCATGAGAGTCGGACGTAGCTACCACTGCTCCACGGTGCCAAACTAAATGTTTGTTTCTGTTAAATAAACTTTGTTTATTCGGTTCGTGGGCGCCGCAAGCTATGCTATATAAATATAACTTATATGGATATTTATCTATTGATGATCATAACAGGTACATAGCTCAGTGGTTAGTGTGTTGGCTTACAATGTGCATGGTCCGCGGTTCGATTCTCCGTCCAGGCGAAAGGTAAAAAAAAATTTAAAAATTTATAAAATCGTATAATTTCTTCTACATTGTTGGTATTACAGGAAAAGGTGTTAAGAACTAAAAATCCTCGTGGATGTGAGAAAGATGTGAGGGACAATGCAATTAGCAAGAAAATAATGTTTTTTTTTTGAGCTAGTCTTTATGAAATTGTTTTTACATCCTGGAAAAGAATAAACGTTTATCACAAAAAGTATATACTTTTCTTCCAAATACACTTCCTTACAGCGAAAAGCAAATGAGAAACGAACTTTGTTTGTCTAAAATTTCGTTTGGGAGGAAAGAATTATTTTTTTGCGTGTATCTTCTGGAAGTGCTTTTAAAGTTGTGCATTTGGAAGAACTTCCGGTGGCGACACCGATAAGTGCTACATGGCCCAGTAATTGGTGAGTTTACTAACAATTGTTTTTTTTTCTACTTTTATTTCACTTCATGGAAATCATATTTATAGGTAATGATATAAATAAGATTTATTTATTAGCCTACCAATACTGGTTTTTAAGGGATTTGATATTACTGTAGAAAAGAAAGATTGCTTTCTGTCAATGTGAACTACTCTTCTTCAAACATATCATGATTGTAAAATAGTGTAATTTATCAAGTTATTAACTATAGCACATAGCAACATCCACGAATTCCCTGATCTCTCTTCTCTACAGTGTCTTGATTTTATTTTTCACCCACTGTATGCATTTATGAACACGCACAGTAGACATTATTTGCATTCGATATCTATGATAGATTGTTTACATCTCATTGAAGAAAAATAAAAAAAAAAAAACTGGTCTTATTGTATATCGAGTTGCTTTTCTAAATTTATGGATTGAGAAATGGTAAATATACAATAGAATATTACACTACCTTTGCAGTACGATGGTTGCCTTTTATATTTTGGGATTAGAGAACAAAAACAAATATTAATCATAAAAAAATCGATTTATTGTTTTTCAAAATAATTCGCCTTTAAGATCTAAGCACTTTTGCCACTCTGATTGAGGTATCTCTAAACTTGCACTCTTCTTCAGGTAACTTTCGACACTTTCGGGCTCATTCGTCATCGACGTGTTTCAAAGCACCGCGATAGTATTTTTGGAGCATTTCTTTCGACCAATCGACACCAGCCTGGTAGATTGTTTACTGTTTGGTAAATTGGTAGAATTCTTAAAGTTTTGGTAGATTTTCAATTTTTTTATAGAAATACAATTCGGCAAAGTGTATAGAATTAAATTTTCACAAAATTTTCTATAGAAATAACATTTAATAACATTTAATAACAATTTTTATAGAAAAACATTTTGACAAAAATTTGTATAGAAATAAAATTTTGACAAATATAGAATATATATAATAGAATATATAAATAAAATTTTTTCTATAGAAATAAAACTTTGACAAAAATTTTTAAAGAAATAAAATTTATGGCGGTGTCCCTTCCGTGTATTATGTTGTTGTTTGATAATTGACCTTTAAACTGTTAATTACATTTGTTTAGTTTTGACAAAATTTTCTATAGAAATAAAATTTTGACAAAATTTTGTCTAGAAATACATTTTTGACAAAATTTTCTATAGAAATAAAATATTGACAAAATTTTCTATAGAAATAAAATTTTGACAAAATTGTCTATATAAATAAAATTTTGCAAATTTTTCTATAGAAATAAAACTTTGACAAAAATTTTTAAAGAAATAAAATTTCTTGCGCTGTGCTTCCCGTGTATTATGTTGTTGTTTGATAGTTGACCTTTAAACTGTTATATTTGTTTAGTTTTGACAAAAAAAAATTGACAAAATTTTCTATGGAAATAATATTTTGACAAAAAATTTTTTTAGAAATAATATTTTGACAAAATTTTCTATAGAAATACAATTTTGACAACATTTTCTTTAGAAATAAAATTTTGACAAAATTTTTTTTTAGAAATAATATTTTGACAAAATTTTCTATAAAAATAAAATTTTGACAAAAGTTTCTATAGAAATAAAATTTTAACAAAATTTTCTATAGAAATAAAATTTTGACAAAAACTTTATCAAAAACTTCATTTTTTAAATGTGGTATTTTTTTTTATGTTGGTATATTTTTCTTGGCACGAGTGGCAACTGTGCTCACTAAACCCTAAGGGTGTCTCAATCTCACGATAGGTCACACGACGATCATGTAATATCAGTTGGCGCACAGCATCTATGTCCTTCGGAACAACACCTAATTTTAGACGATCTCCACGAAATTCGTTTTGGGGTGAACTACACCCAGAAAAAGGGGGCTCTAATGCCAACTGAACTTTATTTTAGTTCATGAAGATTAGTTGATTTTAGTTAAATTTTGCACATTATGAGTAAATGTTCCTTATTTGAATATTTTTTGCTAACTTTAATGACGTGAAAAATAAGAAAAAATTTTACTAAAAAATAAAATAGTTCATATTTTCCTAAAATGGCAGAAGTATGCTTAAAGTGAGCTCATAAGTCTCCCAAATGAGTAAATTTTACTACAATTGTACCTGTCTTGAACTTCGTACAGCGCTAAAGACATTTTAACAATTTTTAAATCCAATTTTTTCTTTCAACATATGAAATTTTCTTAAACAACTGAAGGTTAGGTTAGGTTAGGTGACAGGATCACTTAGACATTCAGTCCATTGTGATACCACATTGGTGAACTTCTCTCTTATCACTGAGTGCTGCCCGATTCCATGTTAAACTCAATGACACGGGACCGCCTTTTTATAGCCGAGTCCGAACGGCGTTCCACATTGCAGTGAAACCACTTACACTTTTAGAAAAATATGTTTTTCATATGTTCCGATATAAACAAAATGTGTTTCGGGCACGATTTTAAACCACAATATATTTAAGTGCGAACATGTAATTTTCCTAAACTAACACTAAATATTTGGGACATCTATGTTAATATGTTAGAATATATTATGTTTGGGGCATGAATGTTTCATAAAAATCATATGTGTGAATACAAACATATATAAATTTACAAATTTCAACTAAACATACATATGTTGTGATATTTTATTCAAAGCGACAGAGAGAGTATAGAGAGAAATAGAGATGGAAACCGGGAGAGTTGACGAAAGATATCAATATAACACAGCAAAAGAGTCAAAAGAGAACAATTTCTGTGAAACCGCTTGAATGTTGTTTCGGAAAACTGTTTTATGATAAGGCCAAAAATTTGATATGTTTAAGTCTAAATATTATTTAATTTGAATAAAGAGAATATACATTCTGAACCAAGAGAATAGACATTTGAAAAACAAACAGCTTATGTTTTCGCCTTGAGAGCAGCATTTTATGTATGTGTGGACATGTGTTTTGTTTGTCATTTTGGCATTATTTTTTTCTTGGTTCGTTAAAAGAAATCAGGGGTCTTCATAAAAATAACGAAAGCGCACTATACTCTTTTTAGAGTTGGGACGGTAAAATGAAATAAGGAGGAAATAGTGAAAAATTACACAGTAAAATGTAAAAAACAAAGTTTAGTTTCTCTTTATTAAAAAGTAGTCCACGAGGAGTTGACGGACACCATCAAATATAAAAGCGGGCATTAAGTTCGACTTTTACAGCTAAAACAATTTAAAAAGTTTATTTTCTTTAAAATGAATTATTAAAGAAAAATAAAAGGAATTTTAGAGCGATGGTGTTAAATGCTAGTAAAAAACTGTTCACTCCTAAATAAATTTATGTTTATATTATAAAATTATGTATGTATGTTTATACTCGACTCCACGTTCTTCTTTTGTTAGTTTTTGAATTCCTTCCAAATTTTAAAGTTTTGTACAAAAACAGTTTTTTATTACAAGATTGTTATTTTTGCAATAAAAAATAATATTTTATCCAAAAATCATTCAATTTCGTTTATATCAAGCACTGTTACTGACTATAAATCTTTAATAACGCACATTTCGATGTTTCATTTAAAAAAATTAATATAGTATAAATATAAATGTGTAAATTAAAAAAAAAAAAAAAACAAAAAAAAATGTTCGGTCGGAGCAGGGATTGAACCCACGACCCTTTGCATGCAAGGCAGACATGCTAACCACTGCTCCACGTGGCAAACAAATGTATGTTTCTGTTAAATAATGTTATGTTTGCATGGGCTCGTGGGCGCTGCAATCTATGCTATATAAATGTAACTTAAAACGATAATTATCTACTGGTGACTATAACAGCTACGTAGCCCAGTGGATAGTGTGTTGGCTTACAAACTGTATGGTCCTCGGTTCGATTCTCCGTGCAGGCGAAAGGTCAAATTTAAAAAAATTATAAAAGTAAATAATTTCTTCAACATTATTTGTATTACAGAGAAAGGTGCCAATAACTAAAAAATTTCGTGGAAGTGAAAATTACGAGTATGTTAGGGAATGAGCACAATCGTGTTTGGGAAAAATTCTTCCAAGCATATAATATTTTTGGCTCAAAATGCTTCCAAACATATAATATGTTCACATAAAACAAACATATTAATGTTTCGGCAGTATGCAATAATATATGTGCTTCCTGCAAAATATGTTTGGAACATATGTTAAAGAAGCGATTTTTTTTGAGGGTGTAGAGAAGCTTTGAAACCCTCAGAAATGTCACCAGCATTACTTAGGTGGGATAATCCACCGCTGAAAAACTTTTTGGTGTTCGGTCGAAGCAGGAATCGAACCCACGACCTTGTGTATGCAAGGTGGGCATGCTAACCATTGCACCACGGTGGGTCCCTAAACAACTAAAAAAAATTAATTATTAAAAAAAAATCTTCTGTTTGACAAAAATTATTAACTTATTTATAACATGTTGCAATTAGAAAACTATTTTAGTTAAAATTTTCTAAAATAAACCTAACTTTTCTTCCACGGTGGGTTCACTTTTTTTTTGGGTGTATGACTTCATTTGAATTCATCATACCATCGATAAACACTGGTCCTTGACGGCACTTCATCGCCAAAAATTGATTTAAGTTCAACGATGCTTTGTTGTTGCGTTATACCATTTCAAAAGTTGTAAAAAAATATCGCACGAAAATTTTTATGATTTAATTCCATTTTTTGGGCGAGATGAATCTTTAAGCTACACGGATGAAGAAGACTGTTTTTCATATGTTTGGCTATAAACATTATATGTTTGGAACACAAATTTTTAAACACAATATTTTTGAGTGCAAGCATATAATGTTCATAAACTAGCATAACATGTTTGGGACATATATGTTAATATGTTAGAACATATTATGTTTGGGACATAAAATGTTTGTAAATATAATATGCTTGGATGCAAACATATATTAATTTAGAAATAGTCTATAAACATATATGTGTTTAGTAGCTTGGAGCGCTATTTAACAGGGAGCGATATTGAATTAAGTTGGTGGTTGTTGCTTGTTATTACAAAATTAACATTTTATTTTTCCTTGGGCAATTGATCAGCTACTTCTTAGATCCTTACAAACTGTGTGGTCCGCTGTTCGAATCCCCGTCCGGCAAAAGGTAAAATATAAATAAAAAAAATCATACAATTGAATAATTTCTTCTACAATGTTTGTATTACAGAAAAAGGTGCTAAGAACTAAAAAATCTCGTGGAAGTGAGAAAGATGTGGGGGAATATACAATTGGGCAGAAACAAAATTTTGAGCATTCAGGTCGAAAACCTATGTTGTTAGCACCTATATTACCTGTTTATTTTCATAATTCGTTATGATTGTAAATATATAAATAAATAAAATTTTGAGCACAATATTGTTTGGGAGAATTTTTTTTAAGCATATAATATTTTTGGGTGCAAAATGCTTCCAAACATATTATATGTTCACATAATAACATATTGTTTTTTGGAAGACAACATTATTGAATTTGGATGCAAAAATACAAAATGTTTGGAACTTAGACTACCCAAACATATATTGTTTAGACCAATATGCTTTCAAACATATTATATATTGGAAGAGATCAAACATATAAATGTTTGGGCAATAGCCAAAAATGTATATGCTTGAAGCAAAATATGTTTGGGAGTATATGTTACAGAAGCGATTTTTTGTGAGCGTGTAGCTACTGTAAATAAATAAATGAATAAAAAATAAAATTTGGTAGGTTTTTGGTAAAAATTTCTTTTTGGTAGATTATTTTTGGCTCGAATGGCAGTGATGACATCACGTCAAGCATTACGATACAAAAAAATATTCATTTAAAAATTTAATGGATTCAACGAATTTTTTAATTGAAACAAAAATCAATCACAAAAATTAATAGTATCAAATAATTTTTTAATTCACCTTCAATTAATTTTTTAATTGATACTATCATTTCTGAAGATATTTTAATTTAAAAAAATAATTGGATCAATTAATTTCGTAATTGAATCAAAAAAAATTTTTTTTTTGTGTGTAGAAATAACATTTTGCGAAAATTTTGTACAGAAATAATATTTTGAGAAAATTTTGTAGAAATAACATTTTGTGAAAATTTTCTATAGAAATAAAATTTTGCGAAAATTTTCTATAGAAATAAAATTTTGCGAAAATTTTCTAAAGACATACAATTTTGCAAAAATTTTCTTTAGAAATTAAATTTTGACAAAATTTTCTATAAAAATGGAATAAAAAATAAATAAATGAATAAAAAATAAAACTTGGTAGGTTTTTGGTAAAAATTTCTATTTGGTAGATTATTTTTGGCTCGAATGGCAGTGATGACATCACGTCAAGCATTACGATACAAAAAAATATTCATTTAAAAATTTAATGGATTCAACGAATTTTTTAATTGAAACAAAAATCAATCACAAAAATTAATAGTATCAATTAATTTTTTAATTGACCTTCAATTAATTTTTTAATTGATACTACTTCTGTGATTTCTATTAAAAAATAATTGGATCAATTAATTTCGTAATTGAATCGAAAAATTTTTTTTGTGTGCAGAAATAAAATTTTGAAAAAATTTTCTATAGAAATAAAATTTTGTGAAAATTTTCTATAGAAATAAAATTTTGCGAAAATTTTCTATAGAAATAAAATTTTGTGAAAATTTTCTTTAGAAATAAAATTTTGCAAAAATTTTCTTTAGAAATAAAATTTTGCAAAAATTTTCTTTAGAAATAAAATTTTGACAAAATTTTCTATGGAAATAAAATTTCGCGAAAATTTTCTTTCGAAATACAATTTTGCAAAAATTTTCTTAACAAATGAAATAAAAAATAAATTAATTAATATAAATAAAATTTGATAGGTTTTTGGTAAAAATTTCTTTATGGTAGATTATTTTTGGGTCGAATGGCAACCATGATGACAACCTCACGTCAAGCTTTACGATAGAGTTGTCACTTGGCAGATTGCAACACTGGGGTTACCCAAACCCGGCATATAAAAGGCAACTCTCGTATTTATGTTTTTATCATTAGACCAAAACAAAAAATTAAATGTTTACTGTTTGTATTAATAACAATAACATTTACATAAACAAGTCAATTTGTTTTTTTATTATTAAATTTCAATCTAGTATTTGCCTATTTCTGGTATTACCACTTCAGTAAACAAGTAAGTCGTGTGTTCGTAATTATTTTGAAATTTGTAATTTATTTTCAAATTTTACAAGAATATAAAATGCTGTTATTTACAAGAATATTGCAAATGTTGATAATGTCTAAGCGTATAAACTTACAGTTTCCATATGGAAAATTGTTGCAAATTTCTACACAACTGGATATCTACCAGATGCTCCAGTTTTGCGCAATTTTTAAATATGCTATGGAATGAGTCCAAATCATGTCCTAAAGTGTAAATTTACTCCGCCATGTTAAATCCATGTTAAAAACACATTTTTGCCAGAACTGGGACTGGTCCATATACTGAAAAAACATTGAACCCACCAGGAAGAAAAATGTTGGCTAATTTTAAAAAATTTAGATTATTTTTAGAAAATCTTAACTAAATAGTATTATAAACGCTGACACCATGCCGATATCACAAAAATAAGTAAATATTTTTCAACAAATTCAAGAAAATTCATTTGGCATAATTAACTGTTTTCACTTGTTAAAGAAGATTTTGTAGTTTGAAGGAAAAAATTGGAGTTCAAAATGGCAAGAATGTCTGCCATATGAAGTTCAAGATGAGCGAATTTGTAGTAAAATTTACAAATTTAAAGATATACCGAACTATTTTGTGAGAAGTATGAATTTAGTAAATGTTTACTTCATTTGTGTATAATTTTTCCCGTTTTTTTAGATGATTTAACTAACGTACGCAAAAAATGATTAGAGTAAAGGAAACTTTCTCCAAACATAATAATTCCTTGAACTAACATAAAGTTACATTGGCTTTAGTGAAATAGAGGGTTCACTTTTTTTGAGTGTACACACCATGGACTAGTCCTCTACCGTTCCAGTGTTAGATCCATTTTCCATAAGATTTTTACTTATATTTGAATTTTGTCCACAACAACAACAAGTAATCGATTAGAATTCCTTTGAAGTGGCACAAAAAGTTTCATTTGCAATAAAAGATGACACACACATTTTTAAAAAGTGTCACACAAAGAAATAGTTCGTAACAGGTTGACTGATAAGTCCCCGGTCTAACAAAGAAAAACACATTTTTTTTGTCAAAATTCGTTTTTATTATTCAACATAGTTCCCTTCAAGAGCGATACAACGACTATAACGACCTTCCAATTTTTTGATACCATTTTGGTAGACTCCTTCGGTTTTGCCTCAAAATAGGCCTCAGTTTCGGCGATCACCTCTTCATTACAGCCAAATTTTTTCCCTGCGAGCATGCTTTTGTTGTCTGAGAACAAGAAAAAGTCGCTGGGGGCCAGATCTGGAGAATACGGTGGGTGGGGAAGCAATTCGAAGCCCAATTCATGAATTTTTGCCATCGTTCTCAATGACATGTGGCACGGTGCGTTGTCTTGGTGGAACAACACTTTTTTCTTCTTCATATGGGGCCGTTTTGCCGCGATTTCGACCTTCAAACGCTCCAATAACGCCATATAATAGTCACTGTTGATGGTTTTTCCCTTCTCAAAATAATCGATAAAAATTATTCCATGCGCATCCCAAAAAACAGAGCCCATTACATTGCCAGTGGACTTTTGAGTCGTTCCACGCTTTGGAGACGGTTCACCGGTCGCTGTCCACTCTGTCGATTGGACTCAGGAGTGTAGTGATGGAGCCATGTTTCATCCATTGTCACATATCGACGGAAAAACTCGGGTGTATTACGAGTTAACAGCTGCAAACACCACGCAGAATCATCAACACGTTGTTGTTTTTGCTCAAATGTGAGCTCGCGCGGCACCCATTTTGCACAGAGCTTCCGGACAGTGTTGCCAACTCCCCAAGGTCAAAAAGCACCAAAAAAAATATTATAAATTCTAACATACCACCTTCCACCACAAAATCGAAAATTAAATGCTCTACTAAAAAAAAAAAAAAAGAAAACTTCCGAAGATGTATTAAGATCGAGTTTAGCTGCTAAAATAGTCATTTTAGCAAACTTTGTCAAAATTTGCTTTTGGTTATTCCCCATCAAGTTATAATAAAATTTGCAGCAAATATGCATAATTTTATGCCCATTTTTACTGAAATAGTTTTCACTTTAGCTCAAACTTAGTACTCACCATTATGATTCAAGTATACACCTTGATCAGTTTTAATGCTTTAGTCCAATTCATTTTGATCAGTGATGTTTTTCACCTTTCAAAATATTAATATATGGAAGGAGTCTATTGCTTATTTCAGTTGTGTGTGCTTTTGTGAATTTAATACAAACGTTTTTAATGACATCTTTACCAAATTCAAAAATTCGACACTCATCGCTCGACTTTCCTACAGAATACCCTAAATAATAATATTAATTAAAAAATAATCAATACCAACTTCCTAACAATCAAATTCTATATTTGGCAATAAATTTCAGTTTCTTCGGCTCTTGACAGTCTAATCAAAATTTTTGTATCAATTAAACTTAATACTGTTCAAAATAAAAAAAGCACCAAAAGCACTAAAGGAAAATGCCAGAAAGCACCAAGTTGGTGCTTTTTTTGAAAAGGCACCAAAAAGGCAATTTGGTGCTTTTTAGAAATCAAAAAGCACTAAATTTGGTGCTAAAAGCACCAAATTGGCAACACTGCTTCCGGATATCCAAATATTGATATCTTTAAAGCCTCTGCTATCTTTTGATATCTTTAAGGCCTCTGCTATCTCGATCAACTTCATTTTACGGTCATTCAAAATCATTTTGTGGAATTTTTTGATGTTTTCGTCGGTAACCACCTCTTTCGGGCGTCCACTGCGTTCACCGTCCTCCGTGCTCATTTCACCACACTAGAATTTTGCATACCAATCAATTATTGTTGATTTACTCATTATCAAGTCAAGTTTTTGCTTCCACCGCATTTTTCCCCTTCAGAAAACCGTATTTTATCAAAACACGAAATTCCTTTTTTTCCATTTTTTTCACAATAGCAAAAGTTGCTTCACAAAAGACGCTCTATCTCACAAACTAGTTGACTAACAGACGTCAAATATTGACACGAATCGTTTGAAGGTTGGTACTATATAAAAATAATATGCATTTAATACTAGCGACGCCATCTATGTGTCAGACCGGGGACTTATCAGCAAAACGTTTATTATGTCACTTTGTCTCTAGAGATTTAAAATAAACTAACAATTATTTTAACTCCATTCCATTGTTAAAATCAAAATAAAACACATTTTCATACTTTCAGGCGGAACATATATGTTCCCTATGGAATTTCGTGGGAGAAAAGTATTATTATAGTGACACATTTTCCATACTGTAGTGGCACAACCGGTAACACTGATTGATTAAATCAGGTTAAAATCTCTGATTAATTAAAATCGTTTGATTTCTCGATAAACAAACTGGTTTTTATTTTCTTCCTGTGTAAACCTTTGACAAAATCACCCAATAAACACAAAGGTTTGAAAAATACTAAAATTCAATAATTTTTCAAACATTTTTTCAAAGGATTAGGGTAATATTCAAGTTGAGAAATTGTTGAGAAAATCGCATTCTCAACAAAAAACAGACATTACCCTCAACAGTAAAATTCAACACAGTAGCAATAATTTCTCAATTGTAATCCTCAAATTGAAATGCATCGCTACTCAATAATTTCTCAAACAGTTTTCAACGTGAGAAAAATAAAAAATTAGCATTGTTGCGAATACTTTCAAACCACAATTTGTATGAAAGTCAATCCTAGTTCTAACTGAAAGTCAATACTAAATTTCTAGGGATTTTGTAAATTTTATTATTTTTTTCGTTAACAAATATAATAATCTTAAAAATAACATTAATAATATATAAAAATAATAATATAATACCAATCAAAATGTAATTATCTTATTAAACGTATTAATAAATAAAACTATGAATACAACTTTAAATATCTTAAACATTTTTACATGTATAATTCCATTTCCTCCATAATGTTGGTGTCAAATAACTATTAATTAATATGCTGGCAATTTGAAATAATTACTATCGAGGAACTTGCTGGCTTGTATGTTAGAATAGATTCCAGCAAGAGGAAATCACAAAATATCAACCTGATGACGGGATGTAAATTGATGTAATGCACATTTTCATCCAGAAGTTCTTGATATAGGTTAGGTTAGGTTATGTGGCAGCCCGATGTATTAGGCTCACTTAGACTATTCAGTCCATTGTGATACCACAGTGGTGAACTTCTCTCTTATCACTGAGTGCTGCCCGATTCCATGTTAAGCTCAATGACAAGGGACCTCCTTTTTATAGCCGAGTCCGAACGGCGTTCCACATTCTAGTGAAACCACTTAGAGAAGCTTTGAAACCCTCAGAAATGTCACCAGCATTACTGAGGTGGGATAATCCACCGCTGAAAAACTTTTTGGTGTTCGGTCGAATCGAACCCACGACCTTGTGTATGCAAGGCGGGCATGCTAACCATTGCACCACGGTGGCTCCCACCGTGGTGCAATGGTTCTAACGACCTTCCAATTATAACGACCTTCCAATTTTTTGATACCATTTTGGTAGTACTCCTTCGGTTTTGCCTCAAAATAGGCCTCAGTTTCGGCGATCACCTCTTCATTGCAGGCAATTTTTTTCCCTGCGAGCATCCTTTTGAGGTCTGAGAACAAGAAAAAGTCGCTGGGGGCCAGGCCCACCCGGTGGGTGGGGAAGCAATTCGAAGCCCAATTCATGAATTTTTGCTATCGTTCTCAATGACTTGTGGCACGATGCGTTGTCTTGGTGGAACAACACTTTCTTCTTCTTCTTCATATGGGGCCGTTTTGCCGTGATTTCGACCTTCAAACGCTCCAATAATGCTCCCTCTTGATATAGGAATTGTTGCACTTTGTTTTAATTGGTTGCACTTTGTAAGTTTTCTGAAAACTTTTCTTTGTTGTTTCCTTCATTGGTTTTTCATCGGCCAACATCTTCCAAGAATATACCATCCAATGATTTTAGTTTTCTGCAAAACAATCGAGTTTTGTGATTTCCATTATGTTTTCATTTCACTTTTTATTTTGACTTACCATTTTGTATTTCTTCCAACTGACCACGTACTTCGTGATTTCCTCAAGAACGTTGGTGTTACAAAATTGTTGTTATTAAAATACTGGCAATTTTCAGGAACTTGATGACCAGATAATTGGAATAAATTTCCAGCAATTTCAATTCACAAAATAACAAATTAAACCGATGATGCGATGTAAATTAAACTATCGATGTGATGCGAATTATCATCCAGTAGTTGTTGATATGGAAAAGCATAAATACCAAGTTTTTTTTGTTGCACTTTGATTTATGGAAACTATCTCTTCTCGATAAGCCACTACCATTGTTCATCGGCCAGCCTCTTAATGTGTCCAAGAATCAGCATTCAAATATTTTAGTCTTCTGCAAAGAGATTCGAGTTTAGTGACTTCCTTAAAGTTTTCATTTCGTGTTTTAGTTTTACTTACCAATTATTATAAGCAATTTCAATTGATTATTAAAAAATTTCCACATTTTTGTATTTCTTCCACGAACTTTGTTGTCCAAAGTAGTATTGAAAACCATGTGGTTTTTTCGTTGCATTTCAGGGTAGTGTTTTGTCAAAGTTTTCTCCAATTATCTTCAACACATTTTCAAAGTTTTCGTCAACAATTTGCCAAATTGGTTGTAATTCGCAAACAACTTGAAGATGTATTGAAGATGAGCTTTTTCAAGTCAAGTTGAATTTATGTTGAAAATTATATTTACCCTCAAACTGAAGAGGTGTTGCATTTGAAAAACGCTCATCCTGTGTTTATTGGGCATCTAACTTCCAAAGATCCGGGAATAATTATGGCAATAAATGCAAACGATTATTGATAAGCGAACAAAAACCTCATATTTTTGTCAATAATTTCCCCTTCCAAGAGCACAGACTTGGACATCGATGCCCAAATTGACATTTCACAACAATGTGACATTCCCTTTCCATAAGTCTATCATAGAACACACACCACAGATAGCTTGATGCACCCTTTTTTTCATTGCAGCCACAAGATTTCTCCGAGTCAATGGAATCAAAGCTGAAATTATCGTCAACAGGCTATCAAGAAAACGTTCATTGTCTTCTCACGACTGACCATCACTATTAAATGTTAATGTTCTAGAAAATTAAAAACAAATCGACAATAAAACGAATGAACTCCAAATGGCTGACACTGTTGCCATTCTTCTTTGCCCTGAAATCAATTATGTTCCATAGTGTCCTATATCACGTCAACAACTATCAATGTATTCATTTCATAAGCCATGGATGAGTATGTTGGTTGGTTGGTTGTGGTCATGGTCACTGGTGGATAAAGGGATCAAAAAGAGGGAATATTTTTCGAGAAACATTCTATGGGCAAATATTTTTGATGAACTCTATTAACCTTTGGTGGTTGAGTGAAAGTTTGATTTATGACCATCTCTCAAACAACAAAAACAAAAAGGAAAATTATTTTTATTTATTTGATTTTGATTAGAAAATATTTTTTTGTTTTGGAGCAAGATAATTGAATTAGTTTCCTCTGACTTTTGCCAGCCGATATCAAGGGAAAAACTAACGAAAAATGTACAGGTGTTTTTACCAATAAATTCTTTTTGAATTATTCTCAAGCTTAGCTATTGGAAACGAGCATTGGCCTTTGACAATATACTATTAATTTTCCAAGTGTAAGTCAGTGTAGAACAAAGTGGCTAACCTGTAGGAAATCATATGATTGATAGAAGTTCAGTGGCCATTGAAAATCTTAAAGTTACAAAGTAGACCTCACATATGATAACCGACAATCAAAGGTTTCAACAAAGGGTAAAAAATTTTACTTTAATTTTATTAATTTTATTAACTTAATTAATTGTTTGCCTCATAACAACACAACCAGCGTTGCCACAATGAATTTTTATTTTGGACCAATATTTTTCCAAAATTTGGACCAAAATTCGTACCAGCGGACCATTTTTCCAAATTAAATTAATGTAACTTAAAATGTAAAATTTTACTTCGATAGAATATTTTTCGATAGAAAATTTTGTCAAAACTTTATTTCTATCAAAAATTTTGTCAAAATTTTATTTCTACAGAAAATTTTGTCAAAATTTTATTTCTATAGGAAATTTTGTCAAAATTGTATTTCTATAGAAAATGTAAAAATTTTATTTCTATAGAAAATTTTGTCAAAATGTTATTTCTATAGAAAATTTTGTCAAAATTTTATTTAAATAGAAAAGTTTGTCAAAATGTTATTTCTATAGAAAATGTTGTCAAAATTTTATTTCTATAGAAAATTTTGTCAACATTTTATTTCTGCATAAAATGTTGTCAAAATTTTATTTCTATAGAAAATTTTGTCAAAATTTTATTTCTACAGAAAATGTTGTCAAAATTGAATTTCTTAAGGAAATTTCGTCAAAATTTTATTTCTGCAGAAAATTTTGCCAAAATTTTATTTTTATTTCTATAGAAAATTTTGTCAAAATTTAATTTCTTTAGGAAATTTTGTCAAAATTTTATTTCTACAGAAAATCTTGTCAAAATTTAATATCTTAAGGAAATTTTGTCAAAATTTTATTTCTGTAGAAAATTTTGTCAAAATTTTATTTCTATAGAAAATTTTGTCAAAATTTTAATTCTATAGAAAATTTTGTCAAAATTTTATATCTGCAGAAAATTTTCTCAAAATTTTATTTCTATAGAAATTTTTGTCAAAATTTTATTTCTATAGAAAATTTTGTCAAAATTTTATTTCTATAGAAATTTTTGTCAAAATTTTATTTCTATAGAAAATTTTGTCAAAATTTTATTTCTATAGAAAATTTTGTCAAAAGTTTATTTCTATAGAAAATTTTGCCAAATTTTATTTCTACAGAACATTTTGTCAAAATTTAATTTCTTAAGGAAATTTTGTCAAAATTCCCTTTCTATAGAATATTTTGTCAGACTTTTATTTCTATAGAAAGTTATCGCAAAATTTTATTTCTATATATATATTTTTTTAATTTTCTTCCTATGCAAAATTTTTGCATAATTTTGTATCTAAACAAATTTTTTTAAATTTTATTTCTGCAAAATTTTATTTCTATAGAAAATTTTGTCAAAAGTTTATTTCTATAGAAAATTTTGTCAAAATTTTATTTCTACAGAACATTTTGTCAAAATTTAATTTCTTAAGGAAATTTTGTCAAAATCCCCTTTCTATAGAATATTTTGTCAGACTTTTATTTCTACAGAAAGTTATCGCAAAATTTTATTTCTATATATATATATTTTTTTTAATTTTCTTCCTATGCAAAATTTTTGCATAATTTTGTATCTACAAAAATTTTTTTAAATTTTATTTCTGCAAAATTTTATTTCTATAGAAAATTTTGTCAAAATTTTATTTCTATAGAAAATTTTGTCAACATTTTATTTCTACAGAAAATTTTGTCGAAATTTAAAAAAATTGGACAAATTAACGATTTGACGAAAATAGACCAAAATCAACCATATTCCATTTGGTCCGACCATCGGACCAAATTAAAAATTTAAAAATTTTTTGGACCAATTTTGGTCCGATCGGACCAAAATGGCAACCCTGAACACAACGGTCTACATCCAAATGAATGATTATTCCATACACAGAAAAAAATGTTTCTGATTCAATCGGGAACTTAATTGATCCGATTAATTATACCCTGCTCCACACTGTGGAACAGGGTATTATAAGTTAGTGCATATGTTTGCAACATCCAGAAGGAGACGAGATAGACACATGGTGTCTTTGGCAAAAATGCTCAGGGTGGGCTCCTGAGTCGATATAGCCATGTCCGTCTGTCCGTGAACACATTTTTGTAATCAAAGTCTAGGTCGCAGTTTTAGTCCAATCGACTTTAAATTTGGCACAAGTATGTAATTTGGCTCAGAATAGAACCCTATTGATTTTGGAAGAAATCGGTTCAGATTTAGATATAGCTCCCATATATATATTTCGCCCGATATGGACTTATATGGCCCCAGAAGCCAGAGTTTGACCCTAATTTGCTTAAAATTTTGCACAAGAAGAACAATTAGTACTATAGACACGTGTGCCAAATTTTATTGAAATCGGTTCAGATTTAGATATAGTTCCCATATATATCTTTCGCCCGATATGGACTAATACGGTCCCAGAAACCAGAGTTTTACCCCAATTGGGTTGAAATTTTGCACTGGAAACACAATTTATAGTGTAGTCAAGTGTGCCAAATTTTATTGAAATCGGTTCAGATTTAGATATAGCTCCCATATATATCGTTCGCCCGATTTACACTCATATGACCACAGTGGCCAATCCTTTACTCCGATTTAATTGAAACTTTGCACAGGGAGTAGAATTAGCATTGTAGCTATGCGTCCCAAATTTGGTTGAAATCGGTTCAGATTTAGATATACCTCCCATATATAGCTTTCGCCCGATTTACACTCATTTGCCCACAGAGGCCAATTTTTTGCTCCGATTTAGTTGAAATTTTGCATAGGGAGTAGAATTAGTGTTGTAACTATGCGTGCCAAATTTGCTTGAAATCTGTTCAGATTTGGATATATATCCCATATAAAGCTTTCGCCCGATTTACACTCATATGACCACAGAGGCCAATTTTTAACTCCGATTTAGTTGAAATTTTGCACAGGGAGTAGAATTAGCATTGTAGCTATGCGTGCCAAATTTGGTTGAAATCGGTTCAGATTTAGATATAGCTCCCATATATATGTTTTTCTGATTTCGACAAAAATGGTCAAAATACCAACATTTTCCTTATAAAATCGCCACTGCTTAGTCGAAAAGTTGTAAAAATGACTCTAATTTTCCTAAACTTCTAATACATATATATCGAGCGATAAATCATAAATAAACTTTTTCGAAGTTTCCTCAAAATTACTTCAGATTTAACCGTTTCCCATATTTATACCCTTCACCACTACTGTGGTACAGGGTATAATAAGATTGTGCATTTGTATGTAACGCCAAGAAGGAGTAATCATAGACCAACCTTTTAGTATACGGATCGGCTTAGAATTAAATTCTGAGTCGATTTAGCGATGTCAGTCTGTCTGTCTGTCTGTCCGTCTGTCTGTCTGTTGATGTATTTTTGTGTGCAAAGTAGAGCTCGCAGTTTTAGTCCGATTATCCTAAAATTTGGTATAGGGTCCTGTTTCAGCTCAAAGACAATCCCTATTGATTTTGGAAGAAATCGGTTCAGATTTAGATATAGCTGCCATATATATTTTTCACCGATCTGGTCATAATTGGCGTGTATATCAACCGATCTTCCTCAAATTCTGTACATCCGAATATTTTATGAGTCTCGAAAAACTTGCAAAATATCAGCAAAATCGGTTCAGATTTAGATATAGCTCCCATATATAGCTTTCGCCCGATTTACACTCATTTGCCCACAGAGGCCAATTTTTTGCTCCGATTTAGTTGAAATTTTGCATAGGGAGTAGAATTAGCGTTGTTACTATGCGTGCCAAATTTGCTTGAAATCGGTTCAGATTTGGATATATCTCCCATATAAAGCTTTCGCCCGATTTACACTCATATGACCACAGAGGCCAATTTTTAACTCCGATTTAGTTGAAATTTTGCACAGGGAGTAGAATTAGCATTGTAGCTATGCGTGCCAAATTTGGTTGAAATCGGTTCAGATTTAGATATAGCTCCCATATATATGTTTTTCTGATTTCGACAAAAATGGTCAAAATACCAACATTTTCCTTATAAAATCGCCACTGCTTAGTCGAAAAGTTGTAAAAATGACTCTAATTTTCCTAAACTTCTAATACATATATATCGAGCGATAAATCATAAATAAACTTTTTCGAAGTTTCCTTAAAATTGCTTCAGATTTAAATGTTTCCCATATTTTTTTACTAACATTGTGTTCCACCCTAGTGCATTAGCCGACTTAAATTTGGAGTCTATAGATTTTGTAGAAGTCTATCAAATTCTTCCAGATCGAGTGATATTTAAATGTATGTATTTGGGACAAACCTTTATATATAGCCCCCAACACATTTGACGGATGTGATATGGTATCGAAAATTTAGATCTACAAAGTGGTGCAGGGTATAATATAGTCGGCCCCGCCCGACTTTAGACTTTCCTTACTGGTTTTTTACTAACATTGTGTTCCACCCTAGTGCATTAGCCGACTTAAATTTCGAGTCTATAGATTTTGTAGAAGTCTATCAAATTCTATTCAGATCGAGCGATATTTAAATGTATGTATTTGGGACAAACCTTTATATATAGCCCCCAACACATTTGACGGATGTGATATGGTATCGATAATTTTGATCTATAAAGTGGTGCAGGGTATAATATAGTCGGCCCCGCCCGACTTTAGACTTTCCTTACTTGTGTTTTTAATTTAAAATTGCTCCAATCACGAAATTATAGTATTAATCATAGAACTAATTTTAATTTTTACACACATTTAATGGATCAATTAAAATTTCAATTGATTTTGATGGCAAAACTTAACCCTTTCACTACCGATGTCCACTTAGAAGGACATTCGAAAAAGACACCAAATTCTATTTTCCCACTTAGTTTCGATTTATTTCTCGATGTTATTTTAAAGTAGAGGCTTTAATCTAAATAAGCTATAAATATTTTCCATATTGGTGAGAACTAAAATACATTTTTATAAACTTCTTTAAATATACGAAAATTTTGAGACAATTTTTCTACTGTATGTTTCTAGTAAATAGACATTTATACAAAAACTATAGCTGATACTCTTTCGGGTTCTTTTTTGTATTTTTTCTCACACTTTGAAAGATATTGTAGGCCAAATAGCGCTCATTTTCGTAAGGTCATTCGGTCGCAATTCAAGAATCAAATTTTCAGAACCAGCTCATATAGCTCTTGAAGTATTTGAGGTAGGTTCTCAAAATGACAATTTTGGTTCTATATGCTGTTAGTACAAGTAAAACCAAAAGAAAAATTAAAGCTTTTAACATATGGTTTATTTCGGTAGTGAAAGGGTTAATCAATTTTTATTTAATTGAATCAATCAGAAAAATTAATTGAATCAAAAAATTAATCGAATTTAATCCAAAAATTAAAGTAAAAAAAATTAGTGATTGAATCAGAAAAATATTTTTCTGTGAATTTCTTATAAAGAAACAATACGAATTAGAGTGTAAATATAACCATAGCGATAGGCTAACACTTGCTTATGTATATTCGTATAGAAAGCACGGTTGCCATTCGGGCCAAAAAAATCTACCAAATTTAAAAAAATAAAATAAAAAATAAAACATCTTATTTTGAAAAAAAAATATATTATTTTGAAAAATTTTGTTAAAATTTTATTGCTATAGATAATAATGTCACAATCTCATTTCTATAGAAAATTTTTGTCAAAATTTCATTTCTATAGAAAATTTTGTCAAAATTTTATTTCTATAGAAAATTTTGTAAAAACATTATTGCTATAAAAATTTTGTTAAAATTTCATTTCTTTCATTCGTTTTGTTTTGTTATTGTTGGTTTTTGTTCTTTAATCATTGTTGTTGTTTTTTGATTTCAGCTTAAAACCATACATTGACTAAACTACAAGTGTAGCTTAACCAACAGAGGAAAAGAATGTTTGTCAAATTTATTTGGGCAAAGCCCTATAGACTGCAAGATGGTTGGATGGACGCACGTTTCGGAATTACCACATTCCTCATCAGCACCCTCTACTTGCAGCAAAACTATCAACCAATTATCAGAATAAATTCATTTCTGTAGAAAATTTTGTTAAAATTTCATTTCTACATTGAAAAAAATATTTACGTGATATTAAAGATTGTAGAACCTAAATTTTAGTATGCGAAAATATTAAGGACAAATTTCTTTAAAATAATGAAATTTTAATTAAAATAAAGTTTATCATCTTTGCTTCAAAAAATTTGTTCATTAAATTTAGGACACATTTTGTAAATTTGTGTTCCTCCGTTAAATTCGCATGTCTTTGAACTAAGGCCAATTTTCCTTAAAGTAAAGAAGAAACACATTTTTGATTTAAAGAAATTGTCCTTAAATTAACTGAAATATTGAAACTTTTGATTTAAAATAAAAACGCTTCAAATATAGGCTAAGAATTATTTTGAAGATTTAGCGTCTTTGGTTTAAAGTTTTTTTGGAATTAAGAAAACATTTTTTACTTAGAAGTATCCGTTATAATTTGGATTTTTAAACTGGCATTTGTTTGAACGTTAGTACCTTTATTATTAAACCGTGAAAAGAGAATGAAAATTTGATAAATGAGATCTGTACCCTAATTTTAATTTTATTGATCCTAGATTTAAACCTAGATAGGTCGCTAAAAATTTCTTTATTTTAAAGAAACTGCATCTTTGGCTCGGAATCAATACCAAAATCCTTAAAAACAAAAAAATAAAATCACTCTATACACAAAATACTGTGAAAATTTTTCTCATTCCTCAGTCCGTACATTTTTCGACATAATACTAATTTCTATTAATTGAAGTTGCTTTGGGAGCCTTAAATTTGTGAATGTGCTTTGAATGCCCTCGTCCGTATAAATCATGTTGTAGTACCGAACTATAACAATTAGTCCATACGATAACAATTTGTAGGTTTTACGATATTGTATGAAAAGTGATAAAACATAAATATGTTGAATGTCAGACAAAGGCCTATTATGTTCTCAAATGCAAAAGAATATAAAAGCATTATAGTTAGAATAATGAATGATAACAATAGCGAGATTTATATGCATATAATATTTCACGGCAAATGTTGACGAGCTCACACAATGAGAAGGAATATGATCAAAGTAAGATGATTGTTCTTGCAACCTGTTTGTGATGATCATATTCCTCCTCTGAGTGCATACACTCAAAACAATGTTTACTTGGATCCAAAGATTTTGACCTTCCCTTTAGGATTTTGGTACTGATTCCAAGTCAAAAATGCGTCTTCTTAAACATAAAAACATTTTTGGGAACCTATCTGGCTTTTAATCTACACAGCAAAAATTCCTATTACCAGGTATGAGTACAAGTATGCCTGCGCTAAACTGGTAACAACTTCCTCGTACATATATCAGTAGTAATATTTTACACGGGCATGACATTGGAGGAAAGTACTTCCGTGCAAACATACCAGCAGTCGAAAAATAAGTACTTCTTCGCAAGCATACCAGCTCTCCAAAAATAATAACTTTACCATAAAGATACCCAAAAAGTGCGAACTCACCCCTGTTGTTTTGTAATCCAACACACTATACCACGCTCCACGACATGGATCTATTCAATGATGTTATTCTGTAATATAAATTATGTTTGTATTATGATTACCGGTATTAATAGAAAGAATCACTTTTTGCCTACACAGGTAAGTTATTATTTTTAAATCCCAGGTAATACTGCAAGTAATAACTTTTTGATTACCGGTGTTACTGAAAGAATCACTAGTGCTTACCCAGTTTTTGCTGGGTAAGATCAATAAAATTAAAATTAGAATACAGATGCCAGTTTAAAAATTCAAATTATAACAGATATCCAAAAAATTTTATCTTAATTTCATGAAAACTCCAAAACCAAAGATACCAAATCCTCAGAATAAGTCCTATCCTATATTTGAAGCGTTTTTATCTTAAATTTACTTTTCCTCTGTTGGTTAAGCTACACCTGTAGTTTAGTCAATGCATGGCTTTAAGCTGAAATCAAAAACAACAATAATGATTGAAGAATAAACCAAAAATAAGAAACAAAACGAATTAAATCTAAACATTTAATGTTTCAGTTAATGTAAGGACGTTTTCTTTAAATCAAAAAAGTTTTTCTTAATATGAAGGGAAATTTGACTTAGTCGAAAGACATACGACTTCAACGGAGGGACGCAAATTTCCAAATTTTAATAAAAGCAAAGATTTTAGTATTTCTTTTAAATAAAATTTCATTATTTAATACAAGTAAGGAAAGTCTAAAGTCGGGCGGGGCCTACTATATTATACCCTGCACCACTTTGTAGATCTAAATTTTCGATACCATATCACATCCGTCAAATGTGTTGGGGGCTATATATAAAGGTTTGTCCCAAATACATACATTTAAATATCACTCGATCTGGACAGAATTTGATAGACTTCTACAAAATCTATAGACTCAAAATTTAAGTCGACTAATGCACTAGGGTGGAACACAATGTTAGTAAAAAACAAGTAAGGAAAGTCTAAAGTCGGGCGGGGCCGACTATATTATACCCTACACCACTTTGTAAGTCCACACTCAAAAAAAAGTGAACTTTCTATTTCACTAAAGCCAATTTAACTTTATTTTAGTTCATGGAATTATTATGTTTGGAGAAAGTTTTCTTTGCTCTGATAATTTTTTGTGTACGTTAGTTAAATTAACTAAACCCGAGGAAAAAAAATATACTCAAATGAAGCATAAAGATTAACTAAATTCGTGTCTTCTACAAAATAGATCAGAATTTCTTTAAATTTGTACATTTTACCAAAAATGCGTCCATCATGAACTTCGTATGTCACTAAAGACATTCTTGCAATTTTGAACTCCAAGTTTTTCCTTCTAACTACAAAATTTTCTTTAACAAGTGAAAAAACATAGTTATGTCCAATAAATTTTCTTGAATTTGTCGAAAAATATTTACTTATTGTTATGACATCGGCGTGATGCCAACGTTTGTAATACTGTTTAGTTAAAATTTTCTACAAATATTCAAAATTTTCTAAAATTAACCGAAAGTTATCTTCCTGGTGGGTTCACTGTTTTTTCAGTGCACATTTTCGATACCATATCAAATCCCTCCAATGTGTTGGATGCTATATGAATCCATACATATATATTCTGTATATCTGAGCAGATCTGTACAGAGTTCTGCAATACTTATAGATTTTACATTTAAGTCGGGTAATGCGCTGAGGTGGAACACAATGTTGGTCAAAAAATATAGGAAACATTTAAATGTGAACCAATTTTGAGGCAACTTCGCAAAAGTGTATTTATGATTTATCGGTCGACAGATGTGTATTAGAGTAATAGAAAAATGTGAGTCATTTTGAAAAGTTTTCGACTTAGCAGTGGCGATTTGATAAGAAAAATGTGGTTATTTCGGCCAGTTTTGCCTAAATAGGAAAAACATTTATATGGAATATATATCGAAATCTGAACCGATTGCAATCAAATTTCACATGCATAGTTACTATGTTGAATCTACTCACTGTGCAAAATTTCACGTAAATCGGATTACAACTTTGACCTCTGTGGTCATATGACGGAAAATCGGGCGAAAGATATATATGGGAGCTATATCAAAATCTGAACCGAATTCAACCAAAATAAACACGCATATGCAGAACCTTAATTCTACTCCCTGTGCAAAGTTTCAAGTTCAATTCTACTCCCTCTGCAAAATTTCACGTAAATCAGAGTAGCACTTTTGCCTCTGTGGGCATATTGGTCCAAATCGGGCGAATGATATATATGGGAGCTATATCTAAATCTGAACCGACTTCAACTAAATTTTGCACACTTATGTTAACGATACTATTAAACGTACTTGTCGTGCGAAATTTGAAGCAACTCAGGGCAAAACTCTGGCTTTTGGGGCCATATAAGTCCAAATCGGACGAAAGATATATATGGGAGCTAAATCTTAATCTGAACCGATTTCAACTAAATTTGGCACAATTAACGATACTATAAAACGTACTCCTTGTGCAAAATTTCAATCAAATCAGGGCAAAACTCTGGCTTTTGAAGCCATATAAGTCAAAATCGGACGAAAAATATATAGGGGAGCTATATCTAAATCTGAACCGATTTCAACCAAATTTGGCACGATTAACGATACTATTAAATGTACTGGTTGTGCAAAATTTGAAGCAAATCAGGGCAAAACTCTCGCTTTTGGGGCCATATAAGTCCAAATCGGACGAAAGATATATATCGGAGCTATATATAAATCTGAACCGATTTAGCTGATATTTGGCAGTTTTTACGGGACTGGCAAAACATTCAGATGTACACAATTTCATAAATACGTGAATTATGATCAAATCGGGGATAACTATATATGGCAGCTATATCTAAATCTGAACCGATTTTTTCCAAAATCAATAGCGATTGTCTTCGACCCGAAGAAAGACGTATGTCAAATTTGAGGACGATCGGACTTAAACTGCGACCTGTACTTTGTGCACAAAATTACATATACAGACAGACGGACGGACAGACAGACAGACAGACGGACATCGCTAAATCGACTCAGAATTTAATTCTAAGCCGATCGGTATACAAAAAGATGGGTCTACGACAATTATTTCTTGGCGTTACATACAAATGCACAAACTTATTATACCCTGTACCACAGTAGTGGTGAAGGTTATAAATATGGGAAACGTTTAAATCTGAAGCAATTTTAAGGAAACTTCGAAAAAGTTTATTTATGATTTATCGCTCGATATATATGCATTACAAGTTAAGGAAAATTTGAGTCATTTTTACAACTTTTCGACTATATAACATATGGGAGCTATATCTAAATCTGAACCGATTTCAATTAAATTTGGCACACTTGACTATAGTACTAATTGTTCTTCTTGTGCAAAATTGTAAGCAAATTAAGGTAAAACTCTGGCTTCTGGGGCCACATAAGTCCATATCGGGCGAAATATATATATGGGAGCTATATCTAAATCTGAACCGATTTCTTCCAAAATCAATAGGGTTCTATTCTGAGTCAAAACACATACTTGTGCCAAATTTGAAGTCGATTGGACTAAAACTGCGACCTAGACTTTGATTACAAAAATGTGTTCACAGACAGACGGACATGCCTATATCGACTCAGGAGCCCGCACTGATCATTTTTGCCAAAGACACCATGTGTCTATCTCGTCTCCTTCTGGGTGTTGCAAACATATGCACTAACTTATAATACCCTGTTCCACAGTGTGGCGCAGGGTGTAAAAACGCTAAAAATATAGGATCTTTAGTTTAAAGGTTCTTGAGAATTAAGAAACCATTTCATTTACTTTGAAGTGTTATAATTTGGATTCTTAAACTGGCATGTGTTTTTACGTGAATAGCTTTATTAATAAGAAAATGAAAATTGCATACTTGAGATCTGTATCATAATTTTAATTTTATTGCTCCTACATTGGAAGGTACATAGGTCCTTAAAAATGTCTTTATTTTAAAGAAGCCGCAGCTTTGGCTCGCAATAAATACGAAACTCCTTAAGGGAAGGTCAACATTTTTTGATCCAAGCAAAAAAAAATTTTTTTTGAGTGTATAAGAAAAATATTCAAGGTTAATAATATGTATTATAAAGACAATTTTAATGAAATGCTTTTCTAATTAGAATTTATGAAAATCTTTTATTTAAACATATTTTAATATTTAAATACCCTAAAAATGATGAACGATTCACCTAATATATATGGTAAAAGTAAAAAAAAATAAAATATTTATAATCATAAGTACAGCCACGAATTGGTCACACCTAATCATGGCAATCATTCATGGTAATTTCACCCAATTTTATTTCAATTTATTTTTTATGGTTAAATTCATTTTGAATGGCACCGAATTATGGTAGGGCACTTACTGCCTGTCATTAATTTTTTTTTAAGTTCTTAGATATAATAATTTTATATATGAGCTTGGTGTTGTGAAGTTGTATAATCGTTATAGTGAAATTTTTATTTTGTTTATGCATAATAATAGTCATTAAATATGGGAAGGTTCACTAGGATTGGTATGCGAATTGGAAATTTCATATTTTTTATGAAATGTCGCCTTCCCTAGGCTTGACAAACCTTATAAATCTTTGATAAAAATTCCTGAGAAAAATGGCAAAAGTGAAAATGTAGAAATGAACCAAAATTAAAAATTCTAAAATACTAACATTAATATTTCGCTTGAATACTAAATTATATCTCTAGTTATTATTGCTTAATTATAGTCGACTAGTTTGGGGTAATAATTCAATCATTGGATTTCGAGGTGACACATCAATTAAGCGATTTGCACTAGACCCTATAGTTTTGAGATAGCGAGCTATGTTGTTTTTTGTTTTTTAGAAATGTTAACAATTTAATTGACATGAAATTGACGCATAAGGTTCATTATTTATGACTCTTTGCCACATTGGATTCTTGACAAGGTTTTTGACATTCTCAACTGCTTTGTATACATTTTCTTATAATCTTTCCCCCTTTGAAAACCATGACCATGAAGTGAAGTGACAATAAAACAAATTTAGATTTTTCTGTTTTGTTTCTGTTCGAAACATTTGACATTTTTAAGTGGCACAACGCACTCTATAGGTGGATCGAGTTATTTAGAGAAATGGGTTATTAAAACATGACTCTTAGAGATAAGTAGCGTTCTTTATAATTTAGCTTAAGAATGTGATTTACGATTAATTTATTTTTTTTTGTGTCGTTGTAGTACTTGAAGCATAACTGAATCAAAAATTGTATCGAATTCTCAGAATCTAAATTTAAATTTCCATCATTTTATATTATATTAAAATAGTAACATTTTCGAAATCAGATTAAGATAATTATGAGGTAATCCATTTAAGAGGTGAAATTTTGACCATTATCTAGAACTGTCATAATTTAATCGATTATTTTTTCAAGGGGGTATTGTCAAAATCAATGTCACGTATATTTCGCAGAAAAGTCATAATCTTCGAGTTGCTTAACTTCATAAAACCAAAATAACAGGCACAGATGATCGATAGTGGGGGCCATAATCGCGATACACACATCACATTTTGACATTTGAAAAACTTTACTGTGAGTCATTGAGTGATTGTTAATAATGCAGAAAAATAGTTTTTCTAATTCGTTCACGAAATTAATTTATTCAATTAATTTTTTAATCGATCACCAATTGAATGGATTTTATAAGTTTTATTTTTTCGATCCAAATAAATCTCAAAATAATTGTAACTCCATTGTTCAGGGGTAACCCCGGTTTACCTACTGCATATTTTCAGGCGTCACACTTATCCGCTTGATATCGCTATGGTATAAGAAGGAAAAATTGCTCAAAATTACAGTATTGTACGTATAACTTTGTGTTAAAAGTGTTAAACACAATGGACTGAATAGTCTATGCGAGCCTGAATGAAATCGGGCTACCACTTTAACCTAAGTTCGATTTTATCACCTAAAAAAATCAAACCATAAATTACTTGACTAACATATTAATTGATTTCTACGGCACTTTCAGTTAATTTTTAAATTGGTTCTCTTAAAAATTTAATTGATTTTCAACTATTTATTGTATATTGTTATTAATTTATAATTATTTTACCTTTAGATTAAATAATAATATGCGCATGATATGGCGGCAATGATACATTTCATTACTTTTAGTTCACATTGTGTGTAATTTCGTAAATTTTAGTTTTAAAGTATACCAAGTCATTATTTTTACTTTGTATTAACAAAGCATTACAGAAATTAAAAAAAAAAAAACAAGTAAGGAAAGTCTAAAGTCGGGCGGGGCCGACAATATTATACCCTGCACCACTTTGTAGATCTAAATTTTCGATACCATATCACATCCGTCAAATGTGTTGGGGGCTATATTTAAATGTTTGTCCCAAATATATACATTTAAATATCACTCGATATGGATAGAATTTGATAGACTTCTACAAAATCTATAGACTCAAAATTTGAGTAGGCTAATGCACTAGGGTGGAACACAATGTTAGTAAAAAAATATGGGAAACATTTAAATCTGAAGCAATTTTAAGGAAACTTCGCAAAAGTTTATTTATGATTTATCGCTCGATATATATGTATTAGAAGTTTAGGAAAATTAGAGTCATTTTTACAACTTTTCGACTAAGCAGTGGCGATTTTACAAGGAAAATGTTGGTCGAAATCAGAAAAACATATATATGGGAGCTAAATCTAAATCTGAACCGATGTCAACCAAATTTTTCACGCATAGCTACAATGCTAATTCTACTCCCTGTGCAAAATTTCAACTAAATCGGAGAAAAACTTGGCCTCTGTGGGCAAATGAGTGTAAATCGGGCGAAAGCTATATATGGGAGCTATATCTAAATCTGAACCGATTTGGCTGATATTTTGCAAGTTTTTCGAGACTCATAAAATATTCGGATGTACGGAATTTGAGGAAGATCGGTTGATATACACGCCAATTATGACCAAATCGGTGAAAAATATATATGGAAGCTATATCTAAATCTGAACCGATTTTTCCAAAATCAATAGGGATCGTCTTTGAGCCGAAAGAGGACCCTATACCAAATTTTAGGACAATCGGACTAAAACTGCGAGCTGTACTTTGCACACAAAAATACATCAACAGACAGACAGACAGACAGACAGACAGACGGACATCGCTAAATCGACTCAGAATTTAATTCTAAGACGATCGGTATACTAAACGATGGGTCTCAGACTTTTCCTTCTTGGCGTTACATACAAATGCACAAACTTATTATACCCTGTACCACAGTAGTGGTGAAGGGTACAATTTGGGTTAATTTTCGCACCAGGTATAAAACAATTTACTGTTTTCTGGGGAAAATCCCCAGCATTTATGGAAATTCCCCACTCAATCCTCAAGTCCTCAACTCATAAAATCTAATTTGGGAAAAGCATCCCCAAATTTGGCAGCATTATATCCACCAATTGACTTTTCCGACTTCTAGAGACAGTTACTAACTGGGATCTTTATGAAATTCGGTACATGACCTTGGTATCTCGGTTGCCACTCGAGCCCAAAATAATGTACCAAAATTTTAAGAAAATTTTGCAATAAATTTTACCAAACAAAAAAATCTTATTTTGCAAAATTTATTTCTATAGAACATTTTATTAAAATTTTATTGCCTATAGAAAATTTTGTCAAAATTTTATTTCTATAGAAAATTTTTTCAAAGTTTTATTTTTATAGAAAATGTTGTCAAAAATTTATTTCTATAGAAAAATTTTGTCAAAATTTTACTTCTATAGAAAATGTTGCCAAAATTTTATTTCTATAGAAAATTTTGTCAAAATGTTATTTCTATAGAAAATTTTGTCAAAATTTTATTTCTATAGAAAAATTTGTCAAAATTTGATTTCTATAGAAAAATTTGTCAAAATTTGATTTCTATAGAAAATTTTGTCGAAATTGTATCTCTATAGAAAATTTTGTCGAAATTTTATTTCTATAAAAAAATTTGTCAAAATTTTATTTCTATAGAAAATTTTGTCAAAATTTTATTTCTATAGAAAATTTTGTCAATATTTTATTTCTACAGAAAAATTTGGTCAACATTTTATTTCTATAAAAAAATTTGTCAAAATTTTATTTCTATAGAAAATTTTGTCAATATTTTATTTCTACAGAAAAATTTGGTCAACATTTTATTTCTATAAAAAGATTTGTCAAAATTTCATTTCTATAGAAAATTTTGTCAAAATTTTATTTCTATAGAAAATTTTGTCAAAATTTTATTTCTATAGAAAATTTTGTCAAAATTTTATTTCTATAGAAAATTTTGTCAATATTTTATTTCTACAGAAAAATTTGGTCAACATTTTATTTCTATAAAAAGATTTGTCAAAATTTTATTTCTATAGAAAATTTTGTCAAAATTTTATTTCTATAGAAAATTTTGTCAAAATTTTATTTCTATAGAAAATTTTGTCAAAATTTTATTTCTATAGAAAATTTTGTCAAAATTTTATTTCTATAGAATTGGACCAATCTATTAAACAGTAAAAAAATCGACCATTCTTGGCAGAATTCTACCAACTGTGGCAACCGTAATTGGTATGGTTTCTTTAAAATAATTTTTTTCTAGGTTCTATAAAATTAAAATTAGAATACAAATCTCATTTCCCGAATTTTAATTCAGCTTTTGCAATGTATCACAAGAAAGCTATTCACACACAAATAAATGTCTGTTTAAAAGTCCAAATTATAGAATGCTTTCTTACACTGAAAAAAATATATTTAGGCGATATTAAAGTTAAGGCAACCTAAATTTTAGAATGCACAATTTACAAAATATTAAGGACAAATTTCTTTAATATAATGAAATTTAATTAAATAATGTTTTTTATTAAATTCAGGACCCAAATTTTGGAAATTCGCATCCCTCTGTTAAAGTCGTATGTCTTTGAATTAAGGTAGTTTTTCCTTAAAGTCAAGAAACACATTTTTGTTTTAAAGAAATCGTCCTTAAATTAAGTGAAATATTGAATCTTTAGATATAAGATATAAGCGTTTCAAATATAGGATAAGACTTATTTCGAGGATTAAGCATCTTTGGTTTAAAGTTTCGTTGGAATTAAGAAAACATTTTTGACTTTGAAGTATGTGAATATCTTTAATAATATACCGCGAAATGAGAATGAATTCGGTAAGTGAAATTTCTATACTAATTTTAATTTTATTGATCCTAGATTTCAAAAATGTCTTTATTTTAAGGGGCCGTATCTTTGGCTTGGAATCAATACCAATCCTTAAGGGAAGGTCAAAATCTTTGGATCCAAGTAAACTTTTTTTATTAGTGCAATTTCAAAAAATATTTAAACCAAATATACGTTTTGAATCAGAAAAAAAATGTTTTTCTTATTCAATCTCGAAAATTATTGATGCAATTAATTTTTGAATTGAAATGTGTTCAATCACGAAAATGATAGTATCAATAACAGTTTTAATTGGGCATCAAAAAATACTAGATTAAAAAATTAATTGATTTCATTAGCAAATTTAATTTAATTTTTTGATTGATTCAAATAAAAATTTAATTGATGTTGTTTGCAAAACTCAATTAATTTTTTATTAAAAACATGACTAGCTATTTCAGTTTGATTAAAAAATTTATTTCAACAACTTTTTTGCCGATTTAGTAACTGAGTTCAATTATAAAGTTAATTTTCAATAATTGGTTTAATGCTTTTGGTTTTACTAAAATGTTAATTGCATTAATTACTTTTTTAATTGAAAAAGTTTTCAGCTTTAATCAACTTTTTAATTAGAAATATTTTGGTGATAGTTTTTGCAAAATAAATCTCAGCCTATATATAGAAGTTGTTTTATCTTACATCCATAGAATCAATAACTCAATTTAAAGATTATTCCTTTAAGTTAAAAATTTTAATTTCTTTAAAGAAAATTTGCTTTATTTCAAAGACATATGAGTTTAACAGAAGGATTGGTGTTCTAAATTTAATGAAAAACATACACTTTCTTTTAAATAAAATGCCTTTATTTTAAAGAAATGTGTCCTTTATTTAGGTGTGTCCTAAAATTTAGGTTGCATTATAAATATTTATTCTTACCTTAATCGATCACACTAAATTGAAATGATATTGAACTGGAATTTATCATATTGTAGTGATATGAACTAAATGTACCTCGATTCGATTAGCCTACCTTATTTCTTGGAAATTATACTATTTTGTCATAAAGATATCAAATGGCCTTTCGGTTAGGTAATTTTTTGTTTATACGGCAAAAGAAAAATGTTCCTTTTACAGCTACTACTCGATCTCAAACGGTTTATGATCCATCAACAAAAACAAAATAATCTCACTTCATTTCCAACCATGGAATATCGATCACGAAAATATCATAAATAGCCACATGAGTTAAATATCAATCAAACAATCATAAGCCTTGCGCACTGATGGACGACTCTACTGATTGCCTGATTGCAAAAAGCAAGACTCATAAAATCCATTGGCTTCGATAAGATGATGGCTATTTATGTTTTTTGCCCATTTAATGAATGGCCTACTAAAATGATAAACATATGTATGCAGTCATTAAGCCACGTGCCTCAAGTCCATAATGACCCATTTTGATCACATCGTAATGATGATCATATTCCAAAAGGCAATCAAAATTAAACAACAGCCACTAAAGCCATTCCATTCTACAAATCATGCATCCAATGCATGACCAACTACTCCGTTTTTATTTGTGGCGCTTTTTGTAAAATTTGGAGTTGAGCTGTTGAAAGAAGTTAGCTCAGGACCAGTTTTGTGGTGACTCTACTCCATATTGCGTCAGCTTATAGAGAGCAGAGCTCAAAGTCCATTTATTCAACTTTCCTGTTGTTTTACAATCAGTACTTGTCGGTGATCTTGTGCTTGCCGCATGCTTTGTATTGCATCCAAAAGATATTCCAATGGTGGAGAATCCCCAACAAAAACTATCAAGACACAAAGCCGAATGAACATTGATTTCCTCTTCACTTGTGGCATAATGGGCAATGAATGGACGCCTCAGTGACGACTATCATGTTGAGGGAATTTTCCACTCACTTGCCACATACTCGTATACAAAAGAGTCTGGTTCGTATGACATAAAGCCCTGATATTTGCCCTGATATCAGCTGTTGTCACATATGACATTGAACTGTAGAGGAGAATCATTTAGGATCAATGGTCATGATGACAATATGATTTTCTCCATAATCCATTTTATTTATTACAAAAATCCCATATTTAATAACCCAAGAATATTTCAATTCCCTTCTCCAAATACATATATGAAGAAATCGCCCAAGACCCTTACTCTACTACTCCAGTTTGTAAAGCGTATATCACCTCAACAACGTAGTCCCAACAGGTTCGTTGGGTTCGGTTCGGTTCGGTTCGGTTTGGTTTATTTTATTTTTATTTTCTGATAGAATTGCATTGCGATGGGTGGTGTCATAACAATAGCAACCACCATAGACAACCAAACGACAATAAATAAAAATGCATTTTCATTTGCATTCAACCATGTTCCAATGGCTAAAGGGGGTATACGGGGTTACGAAGGTGATTTGGAAGGCATATCATAAACAATGCCATGAAATGCATCCATCAGCTGTTTATTGTTTTTGTTGTACCTCGTACCTCGTGTAAGCTACTGCCATATAACAAAACTTACAACTACAACAACAACACCTTTACAAAGTAGTTCATGTTGTTGTTTTTGTCTTCTCTCGATATGGTCTGTTCTCGGGTATAGATTAACATGGCATTGAGTTGTGGCTGTTGTTTGGCATTTATTTATGGCAAACATGATGTCAAACTAAGCGCCAAGTTGTTTTTAATAAATGCATGCAACAGTCGCGCTCCCACATTGGCATCCACCCCAAATACCCCCCTGAACCAAACTAGGAAAGTTGTTTGTCTTCAATATTTGTTATGGTTGTTTTCATTTTAAGTTCTCCTCTCACTCTTCGCCTTACTCAGTAAACCACACTATGTAACGAAGGAAACTTTGTTTTGATTGTGGTTTTTGTAAAGGTCAAAGTTCTTGTTTGGGTCACTCAACTCTCTTTTGGTTGTTTACTACTGAGAGAGCTGAATACTGAATATTTAATACTCCCTGTTGCTTACATTATCCAAACCCACCTAGCTGGGAGAATATGTGTTGTTAGCAGTGATGCTAAAAAGAAGTTTGCTGTTCCCAGCAAAAAAAGCGTCGCCAAAAAAGTAATGAAAATGTTATTTTTGGATCCGGAAGTGGTGCATAATTGACGCAGAAGCGATGAATTTAACATGGGCTTGTCATAGGACGGAAGTCCTCCATTTCAACAGCCGTTGCACTGAATTTGCATCACTTCTTTAGGTGTAATCCGAATTAAGTGTTTTGGATGTAAAATAAAAAATTCTGTTATATTTTGTCAAATAAATATTTTTTATAATTTTTTATAATTTTTAATGGATTCTAACGCTTGTTGCAAACTTTTGACCTCAAATATTTTCAAAAATTCACAACTTTTCAGATTGAATTTAGCATTTTTTTCGACAAAATTTAAATGATTTGTACCATTTTATGAATTCTTACTCTGTTTTTAACCTATTTAAAACAAAAAAAGTTAAAATTACCCATTAAAAGTATGAACAAATCAAGTTATAAAGAATTGAATTAAAAGAACTTCCTGAGTAGTTAAAATAAAGAACATCAATGGGAGTGCATCTTCTGGAAGTGCTTTTAAAGTTGTGCCTCTGGAAGAACTTCCAAATTTTTTTGCTGGGTTAGGAAACACGAGAAGGTTATTGTCGAGATACATTTGCGAAAAAAGTAACATAAAATTTTTCTTTAATAGACTGAAAATTACGTTGGTTCAATATTAACGATCAAAATCGTTAATAGTACGGACATTTTTCTTTGGCAAATTCAATTATATGAAGTCCTTCTTTAGATCTCAAAAAAAGAAAACCTTGGAATAGGCCAAGATATAATGTAATTAAATGTTCAATTATAGGCTGTCTGTCTATAATTAAAGTAAAATATTTTTAATCCATTCTAGATTTTAGTGTATTATCTCACGATCGCTCCAGTCTTCCAGAGTCCAGAATGAATATTATTATTTGGAAAAATTGTAAATTATTGCAACCAATTATGAGGAATCGCCACTTTTTCGTGTATTTCTCTTAAAAATATTCTGCAGGCCTACTCTAAAGTCCTGACGGTGGTCGATTTTTCCAACATTTTAATTATTTAAAGATTAAATAATCCAAATTTGAAAAGGCAAAAAATCTTGTTTTTGCATACATTTCGTTTAATTCAAACACCAATAAAGTCAAATTTGGCCATCATTGATTAATTTCAACACGTAAAATACCAAAATACTCGCATTGATTAAACTGATTAATCCATGGGACAATTTCTTTTTCTTTTGCTATGATTCCGATCAAATTTCCCAATATTTTTCTTCTAAAATTTTAGTTTACTGTTAAACAAGTTTAAAGCTATAAAATACATAATTATGCACAGTAAAAATGTTCGTTATTATACTGAAGCTAAAATTAACTTAAGCAAAAAATTTACTTTGTTTTAGTTTATTTTCAAAATTTTTTTGAGAAATTTTCCATCGCCCAATGAAATTTGATTTCTTTGAAGTACGTTTCAAAAGTTTTATGACCGTACAAAAAAAATCGATGCAAACTAAAGAAAAATAAAATTTTCGTCACTGCTCAAAAATAGTAAGAATGAACTATGGCATATTTAATATGGCAATGATTAGGTTTCCAATGATTTTTTCTTTAGTTTTAGTTCATTTTTGGAATAGTTTCGTAAATGGTATTTAAAAATTGAAAAATCTTAGTAAATTATAGTTATTTTACAACGCATTATGGAAATCTCATATAATTTAGTTCAATTTTGGCAGGAATTATTTTATTATTTCTGTGTATGATATAATAATACTATAATGTAATATATCAAAATTCTTTTATTTGATGATTTAATTTTATTTTATTTTATTTGTACATATTGTTTTTTTTAGTTCTATTGTAATGGTATTGAAACACTGTTATGTTATAATCACAATGAAATATCCTGCTGTTAAAAAAAAAAAAAACTTGTATATAACATTTGTATAAAAACTATGAGCTTTTGAATTTGAAACACTGTTAAATAACAGATTTGTCTTATATTTTAACAGATGTAGAGAAAAATAGAAAACACCAATACATCTATAAGTACATTCAGAGAGGAATAATAATCAATTTTGTTACGCTCTCCCCAATTACTATTTCTCTATTTCGATAAAACGAAAAGAGAATTGAATGTAAAAATGTATCCACTTTTTCTATTTTGATATACCAGAAATGGTAAAATAAAACAAAATACTACGCATTACAACAACTTTTGTAGTAACAGTACCAACAACAGCAACAACCACCATGCCAATGTTTCATAGCGCTACTGCGTTGCAATCCAAACAAAAAATATAGGCCAGACGCCAGAAATATAAACAAACTGACAATGAATGTACTGTATATTGTGGAATGGGAACCACTACTATGTATTTAGTAAATCAAAAATATTTACTACGTAGATGTATTATTAAATATAATGGATTTAATAATAATATTTTGAAATATATTTAGGCGATATTTGAAGAAAAATAAAATAAATATAGTGATTCGAGGAAAATATTTTCACACGACATCACATTACTTACAGTTGTTTAACGTATTGTGACCTTACAATGATCTTGATGGAAACATCGGTCTTCTAACGTCATGTTTATAGAATGTCCAGGCATAGACGGTCCAGGCCCATATATAAAATATTATTTTATAGCGGTTCACTTTTAATTTATCGGCCCCCAATAAATTTAAAAATTTAAAAGTGACAATGTTTTGATTCTGATTATAATTTTTATGCAATGTAAAAATTACATCAATACGTTTTAAATTGTGACCTGTATTCTACAGGGAAGAAAAATACAGACAGATAGACTTAGCTGCATTCAATAAAAATTTAATATATCATATTTTTCGAAAATATTTTCCAAACAATGCAGTTTTGCATTTCCACAATAAATTCTCATGATTTGAAATATGTAATTTTCCTTTGATTATAGCTAGAATTATTAATTTTTGTGGAATGTAAAAAGTTGAGTCTTTAATACATATGCATATAAACACTGGGCGAGTGTAAAAATTTGTTTTAACGAGGGAATTGAACTTAAATAATGTTTACTAAAAACAATGATTGATAACAAACAAAATCAAATGTATAAAACTCATATTGAATGAATAAACAACAACGACATATGCATACAAACATTCATAGATACTTACAAGTGCCTCAAAAACAAAAAAATACCCACAATATTGAAATATTTGCTTGTAAGTATCATTACGATTGGTTAAAAAACACAGACACACACAAACAATCATGCGTATTTTTGTATAAAAATGTTTTGTTATTTTTTTTGTTTGTACAACAGAAACAGCTGTATAATTGCCTGCATTTGTGATGTGTGCTTGTTTTTTTGCGCCTCTTTTTCTCTATGGGATAAATGTGAAAATAACACCACATTTACTACAATGTCCTCTTATCACTCTCGTTTACTCTGAAATTCTATCAATCTCTCTAGAGTATGGCAAAAAAATCAGCTGTTGCTCTCTTTCTGGCTCATAACGATAATTACTCTGTTATCATGAAAATGTTGTTACCATAAAAGCCCATGTTAACGTAAGACCTTATGTCGCTTTAGACAACAGTTAATGCTTAACAGCAAAACACAGTTATACATGTAACTATACAATACCAAACAACTCCCCACTCACACAATCTTACATACCATTATCAACCACCACACCACCCCCAAATAACAGTTACTAACATTTACTAGCATTCATTCACTGTTAACTGTTTTGGCAATCTATGTGATTTACCCAAAACAAGTGAGCGAGAGGAATAACAGAGCGTATACTTTATTGAGTATAGCAGTAGTAATCGGCGTAGTATCTCATTGCTGCATTTATTGCGTTGTGTTAGTGTGCCTACAATAAATACAGCTCTTTTGTGGTTTTTGCTGTTGTTGTATACGTCGATTTTGCGATAAGTGAACTCAACAAAATGAGAAAAAGTGAATGTTACACAGCTGAAATCGTTCACAAGCTGTCCTAACTCCGTAGAGGATGGGTGTCCAGTTCTCGTCGTGTTAATAACGTCGCGTAACAAAATTTAAAAAGAAAAAACCTCTTAAACACAAAATAAAAAAATAAAAAACAAATCGAAAAGAAACAAAGAAAATTTATAGAAATACCCAGTGTATTGAAAAACAAACAGAAAAACGAATTACTAGTGAAATGTTTTAAGACAAAATAATTTTACAAAAAAAAAATACCCTAACGAAAAACGAGTACCTTTTTCCAAGCTTTGCTAGCAACCAAGAAAAGTACAAATCCTTACGAAATATCCTTGACCTGTTTTAAATTTTTGAAAAAATACTAAAATAAAAAAACCAAATCAAAATGGCTTTACGTTGTGCTGGTCTTTTCCTGAGCAAGGAGATGAGCTCCTCCCTATCTCGTCAATTGCAAATGCGTGCCTTGAGCACCTCTCCAGCCCTTATGCAAGGTAGCAGTTTTTTGAAAAACTCTCCCAATACTTCCTTGGACAAAACCATTTTGGAACGTTATCGCAATTTGGAAACTCCCAGCAATAAGGTGCAAGCCACCTACTTGTGGATCGATGGTACTGGTGAGAATCTACGTTTGAAGGATCGTGTTTTGGATCAGGTACCCTCCGGTGTCCAAGATTTACCCAAATGGCAATATGATGGCAGCTCCACATATCAGGCCCGTGGTGAAAATTCCGATACCACTTTGGTGCCCAGAGCCATCTACAAGGATCCCTTCAAGCCTGGCAAAAATGATATTATTGTTATGTGTGATACCTATCAGGCTGATGGTCAACCCACTCAATCCAACAAACGTGGAGCCCTCCAAGCTGCCATCGATAAGGTAACCAAGGAGGAACCATGGTTCGGTATTGAACAAGAATATACACTTTTGGATGTTGATGGTCGCCCCTTCGGCTGGCCTGCCAATGGTTATCCAGCTCCCCAGGGACCTTACTACTGTGGTGTAGGTGCCGACCGTGTGTATGCCCGCGATTTGGTTGAAGCCCATGCCGTGGCCTGTTTATATGCTGGTATCGATTTTGCCGGTACCAATGCTGAGGTTATGCCCGCCCAATGGGAATACCAAGTAGGACCCAGTCTAGGCATGAAGGCCAGTGATGACTTGTGGGTATCTCGTTACATTTTGCAACGTATCGCTGAAGAATTCGGCGTTGTGGTTACCTTCGATCCCAAACCCATGGAGGGTCAATGGAATGGCGCTGGCGCCCACACCAACTTCTCCACCAAATCCATGCGTGCCAACGGTGGCATGAAGGCCATCGAGCAAGCCATTGAAAAATTGAGCAAACGTCACGATCGCCACATCAAGGCCTACGATCCAAAAGAGGGCAAGGACAATGAACGTCGTCTGGTTGGCCGTTTGGAGACCTCCAGCATTGACAAGTTCTCCTGGGGTGTTGCCAACCGTGGTGTCAGCGTAAGAATACCTCGTGGTGTAGCCGATGCTGGCAAAGGCTATTTGGAAGATCGTCGTCCCAGCTCCAATTGTGATCCCTATGCTGTTTGCGATGCCTTGATCAGAACTTGTTTGTTGAACGAATAAGTCCAAGGACGTAACTGAGAGTAATCCAACAACAACAAAAAGACAAGAAATCCAAAATGGGAAGAAATTGTATAAATAAAAACTCATGACTAGATACAGGCCCTTTAATTTCATGTTTTGAGTTTTTTATTTTTGAAAAAAATTATCAAAACCAGGGCTTTGCAAATATGATCTAAAAAAATTAATGTTGTATATAGCCAAAATATTACTAAAAAGAGCAACAAACCCCTTTTTTGATTTGAAAGAAAAACGTTCCCAAAATTTATTATTAACCCATCATTATATTTTTTTTGTTTTCGTTTTTTTTTTTTGTGACCATAAATTATGTTATTATTTTTTTGTTTTTCCTAGCATTTAAGTTAAATCTGCCATAATGTTTTTATATAATAATAATAATAAATGTATGTATATGTATTTTATAGTAAATACAAAAAGAAATTAATGTATTTTTTAATTTAAAAAGAAAACATAAATATAAAACAAGAAATTTAATTACAATTTTTGTTTTTATTTTCCCTCTAATAGATATTATAGTGAGAGTGAATTTTATTAAAAACCACAATACATTTTTATTTGTTTCATAAACAAACAAAAAAACAAAAGAAATTTTTTAATGAATTTAAAAAATTATATATTTTTAAACACAAGGGTCAACTTATTACACACATTTTGAAATTTACAAGAAACATAGGCAGTATTGTTTTGGATGAAAAATAATTTTACAAAAAATTTAAGTGTGTATTTTTCGATTTTTTATTAAAAAAATATATATCGTTAATAAAAATTTACTCATAATTGTTGAAAAAAAATTGTTAAACAAATGCCAAATAATAAATAAACGGAATTAAAGAAAAAAAAAACAATTCCTTCCCCAAAGAAATAAAATAAAACAAATTAAACTCAACAAAGAAACAATGACAAGACATATTCAATACACATATACATATATAACACTGCGAAACCCATGCATATTTTAATTGTTAGTTTAAAATAAAACAAAATAAAAATCCATAACAAAGAAACACCGAAACACATACATACCAATATGTACTATATGTACTATATACAGATATAAAGTAATGAAAAAAAAATTAAGAAAAAAATCAAATAAAAATTTACTGAAAATATAAAATGTCTACAATTTTTATTTTACAGTTTACTCATCCTATATAAGAGGCAATAAACGCATTCTGATTGTGTTTTTTGGTTAATGTAAAAAATGAAAATTTTTGTAAAGAGGGTTGATGGCCTGTATTAATGATTTCTTATTGTATAATATTTTCTTCCGTAATTACTTGCCTTATCTTCCATTTCTCAAAGAAATAATTTCTATGGAAATCTCAAGTTCACAAAAAAGTTCATTCACCACTTCCCATTGCTCGAAAGGGGAAACCATACGAGTTTTATATATCATTCCCATATGTTCTATGTTTCTATCATCCCATTCATTTTCTCGTCTAATAAAAGTATTTATCACAGAATCAATTCATCATTTTCTTTGGAACGTTTCATTGGTTTCCTTCAATTAAAACCACAATTTATTGTCGTTTTTTTTTAGCACCGAGACTTAAGCGTTCATAACACTACTCTACTCGTATATGACCTATGGTTTAATTAATAATAATTATTTTCATAGACATAAACGTTGGGTTTTCGAGGCAAGTGTGCAAGTGTAATTTGATATATGAACTTGTAGTTTTTTTAATACAAAAATAAATTTTTAAACCATCACTTAAAAATTTTCCGGTTTTTTAACAGTAGTTTTTATTTTTCCTTATAAGATTTGAATTTTATATATAAAAAATAAAATTATGTTACTCAAAAAAAAAAATTAATTTAATATAAAAATTCAAGTTTTTTAAATATTCTGAAAATACAATTCTCTAATTTTATCATATCGGCGTTTATAATACTTAGCTTAGTTAAAAATTTCTAAAATTAACCTACGTTTTTTTCCTGAAGAGTTTATTTTTTTCTTCTGTTTTTGAGTGTAAGGAAGTAAACTGACATTTGCATATAATTAAATTAGGGTGTATATTACATCTTTGGAATTTTTGGTACGAGATTTCTTTAGCAAAAATAAATCCATTAATTTACCAATAGATGGCATTATTTTTCTGTATTCTAATCTCTATAAAAAATTATTTTTATAGAAAATTTGGTCAAAATTTTATTTCCATAGAAAATTTTGCCAAAATTTTATTTATATAGAAAATTTTGTTACAAATTTATTTATATTGAAAATTTTTTCAAAATTTTATTTTTGAAAAAATTTTGTCAAAATTTTATTTCTATAGGAATTTTTATCAAAATTTTATTACTATAGAAAATTTTGCCATATTTTGTCCATTGAAGGACAATCTTATCAAAATTTTATTTCTATAGAAAATTTTGTCAAAATTTGGTTTCAGTAGAAAACTCAGTCAGAACTTTATTTCCATAGAAAATATAGTCACATTTTTTGGTATCAGTAGAAAATTTAGTCAAATTCCAACGAAAACTTCATTTGTGTACAAAGTTTTATTTTTATTTTTATAGAAAATTTTGTCAAAATTTTATTTCTATAGAAAATTTTGTCAAAATTTTATTTCTATAGAAAATTTCGTCAAAATTTTATTTCCATAGAAAATTTTGTCAAAATGTTATTTATGTAGAAAATTTTGTTACAAATTTATTTATATTGAAAATTTTTTCAAAATTTTATTTCTATAAAAATTTTGTGAAAATTTTATTTCTATAAAAATTCTGTCAAAATTTTATTTATATAAAAAATTTTGTTACAAATTTATTTATATTGAAAATTTTTTCAAAATTTTATTTCTATAGGAATTTTTATCAAAATTTTATTTCTATAGAAAATTTTGAAAATTTTGTAAATTGAAGGACAATCTTGTCAAAACTTTATTTTCATGGAAAATTTTGTCAAAATTTTATTTCTATAGAATATTTTCTCAAAATTTTACTATGAAAAATTTGTGCAGAATTTTATTTCTAAAGAATATTTTGTCAAAATTTAATTTCTATAGAAAATTTTGTCAAAATTTTATTTCAATAGAAAATTTTGTCAAAATTTTATTTATATAGAAAATTTTGTCAAAATTTGGTTTCAGTAGAAAACTTAGTCAGAACTTTATTTCCATAGAAAATTTAGTCAGTATCAGTAGAAAATTTAGTCAAATTCCAACGAAAACTTTATTTGTGTAGAAAAGTTTTATTTTTATGTCTATAGAAAATTTTGTCAAAAATTTATTTCTATAGAAAATTTTGTCAAAATTTTATTTCTATAGAAAATTTTGTCAAAATTTTATTTCCATAGAAAATTTTGTCAAAATTTTATATATAGAAAATTTAGTTACAAATTTATTTATATTGAAAATTTTTCAAAATTTTATTTCTGTTCTATATATTCTATAAATTTTATTTCTATAGGAATTTGTATCAAAATTTTATTTCTATAGAAAATTGTGTCAAAATTTTATATCTCTAGATAATTTTGTCAAAATTTTATTTTCATAGAAAATTTTGTAAACATTTTATTTCTATCGAAAATTTTGTCAAAATTTGGTTTCAGTAGAAAACTTAGTCAGAACTTTATTTCCATAGAAAATTTAGTCAAATTTTTTGGTATCAGTAGAAAATTTAGTCAAATTCCAACGAAAACTTTATTTGTGTGAAAATTTTTATTTTTATTTCTATAGAAAATTTTGTCAAAATTTTATTTCTATATAAAATGTTCTCAAAATTCTATTTCTATAGAACATTTTGTCAAAATTTTATTTCTATAGAAAATGTTGTCAAAATTTGGTTTCAGTAGAAAACTTAGTGAGAATGTTATTTCCATAGAAAATTTAGTCAAATTTTTTGGTATAGGTAGAAAATTTAGTCCAATTCCAAAGAAAACTTTATTTGTGTGGAAAAGTTTTCCAAAATATTTATTTCTATAGAAAATTGTCTAAAAATTTATTCTCTACAGAAAATTTTCTCAAAATTTTACTATTGAAAATTTTTTCAAAATTTTATTTCTGTGGAAATTTTGTCAAAATTGTATTTTTATAGAATATTTTCTCAAAATTTTACTATGAAAAATTTGTTCAAAATTTTATTTCTAAAGAATATTTTGTCAAAATTGTATTTCTATAGAAAATTTTGTCAAAATTTTATTTACAAAAAAATTTTGTCAAAATTTTATTTTTATAGAATATTTTCTCAAAATTTTACTATGAAAAATACGTTCAAAATTTTATTTCTAAAGAATATTTAGTCAAAATTTTATTTCTATAGAAAATTTTGTCAAAATTTTATTTCTATAGAAAATTTTGTCAAAATTTTATTTCTATAGAAATTGTTTGCAAAATTTTATTTCTGTAGAAAATTTTCTTAAAATTTTGGCTTCCGTAGAAAACTTAGTCAGAATTTTATTTGTATAGAAAATTTAGTCAAATTCTATAGAAAAATTTATTTGTACAGTAATCCCTCGATTTACGTCGCCTCGGGTTACGTTGTTTCGACTTACGTCGTCAAATTTGTTGTTCCATCCAACTTCGATTTACGTCGCCATTCGTTTTACGTCGTCGATTTTTTGCCAACTTTATCAGAAACGCCTTCCATAAGTGAACTAAGTACCAACGATGATGACATCGAAACATTTATTTCTGAAATTCTTACTGAAAATTCGTTAAATTCTGATTGATATTGCATATATAACGCAATTGTCGAAGTGGCAATTTTTTTTTTATATGTATACAACGTAACGGGTTTTCATTTGTTTATGAACTTAATTTTTAAGATACATACATAATTAACTGGACTTAGGAGTAAGTAAGAGCAATTTTTAATTCGGTTTACGTCGTTTCGATTAACGTCGTCAAATTCCGGAACCAATCACGACGTAAATCGAGGGATTACTGTATACAAAAGAATGCCAAAATTTTATTTCTACAAAAAATTTTGACAATATTTTATTTCTATAGGAATTTTTGTCAAAATTGATTTCTATAGAAAATTTTGTCAAAATTCGGTTTCCGTAGAAAACTTAGTCAATATGTTATTTCCATAGATTCCATGTTAGGTTAGGTTAGGTTAGGTTAGGTGGCAGACCGATGTATCAGGCTCACTTAGACTATTCAGTCCATTGTGATACTGAGTGCTGCCCGATTCCATGTTAAGCTCAATGACAAGGGGCCTCCTTTTTATAGCCGAGTCCGAACGGCGTTCCACATTGCAGTGAAACCACTTTGAGAAGCTTTGAAACCCTCAGAAATGTCACCAGCATTACTGAGGTGGGATAATCCACCGCTGAAAAACTTTTTGGTGTTCGGTCGAAGCAGGAATCGAACCCACGACCTTGTGTATGCAAGGGGGGCATGCTAACCATTGCACCACGGTGGCTCCCATAGATTCCATAGTTTGCCAAAATTATATAGAAATTTATAGAAAAATTTTGCTAAATTGTATTTCTATAGAAAATTTTTTGCAAAATTCTATTCTATTGAAAATGTTTGCAAAAATTTTTTTCTATAGAAAATTTTGGCAAAATGTTATTTCTATAGAATATGTTCTCAAAATTTGGAAAATTTTATTTCTAACATATAGAAAATTTTCTATTTAACTTTCAGATACAATATCCTTGATTATAATATATTCATGGAGCTATATTAAACTTTACTTCATTCATGCAATTTGACCTTCCCGCCACTCGTTTTCCTGTTATGAAGCTTTAAGGGTTGTAATCAAATCTTTATTTTCTGTAGGCTTTATTCCTATTGCATGGGGTTTTTATTTTACCTTCATGGGAATAGAACACTAAACCACCACAATATTTTGCAGGCAACAGAACCTTTGACACCATCATCCATGGCGCATCATGTGGCATTTGCGTTTCTATTCATTAGAGAACAAAATATCGTTAACATCACACAAATTTCATAAAATTGCTTGGAGTAACTTATCCCATATAACGGAATGCTTACAGGGACGCTCTCTTTAGGTTATAACATAGATATCTCTTACATAGTGAATGTACTACAAATTTAAAGGAGAGTGACAAATCATCGTCTGTCAACGGTATTTAAATTTTAATTCGTTCCACACTTACTTTGCCGGTAAATGAAATTCACGCTATTGTTTTCATTTGCTGACGTGAATAAAAAAAACCTTCCGATTTTTTCTATATTCTCATGTTGATTATAAAAGATTTCATTGGCACCACAAGTATTTGATTGTGTGCCGCCTATTTGCAATACAATGGGCAGTATAAAAAATGCGGGAAGTATATAATTATCATGAAACAAAGTTACATGAATTTATAGAGAAATATGAAATGAAAAACTGTGAATTATAAACTTGTGTGGTTTTTATAGCTTTTTATATTATGCACTCAAAAAAATTAAAAATTTTCCAATATAAAAAAGATTATTTCAAATTAATAAATGTTTTGCAGAATCCTCAAAATATGTTAAGCTTTTAAGCCTAATCACAATATTAAATATCTCAGTTAATTTAAGATTCATTTCCTTTAATCAACCCTGTTTTTTCGTAAATTTAGGGAAAATTTCATATTGTGTAAATTTCGTGTCAAAAAATTTAGGTTACATAATATTTCATATTATTCATATTTTTTCAATGTAAGGCAGCACAATATTCTGTCAAATAACAACATAGATATGTGGATCCATTATTCAATAGATCAAATGTGCCCTGCCACACCATTAGCCTTAGAACCTTAAAGGCCCAATGGCGCTATGATTCGTGAGTCCAAATTTTACGCATCTTTTGTTCAAACAATGTAGCAATTCATAGATTTCAGCGTTTGCTTTTGAAATTGCGTTTTGTCCACAGAGTTCCCTAATATATTCACTGCACTATAATAATACACTATCCATTTTTCATGAAAAATATAATTAATTTCCAAACATAACTAAACTATTGCAAAAATCAGGTCGTTTCAATATTTTACCGTTAGCATTTTAAATTTTCTCTGATATTCTCATTAAAGAACAATTGTCAATTGATGTCATGAAGAGAGTAGCAATTAGTGTATTCGAGAGCGGATTGTATATTCAATGTTGTGCGAGCATATTGAGAGATCAAAGAGAAATATAAGAATAAAGAACCCAACAAAAAAAATTTAAGTTGTTCTTAAGGTACAAAAAAATGCACTTCCTGGAGTTCCTTTGTTTCAACATGGTATAACTGGTTTTTTCACATTTTCAAGGAATAATCTTAACTCCGCTTTTGTCATATTTTCAAGGAATAATTTTAACTCCCGTACTGACGACATGTCTGTCATATATATTCATATGTCAGTTAGGAACTTAACTGCAGATTTTTTCGGTTATAGTTATCCGAAGAGAAGATATTTGCAATTTACTTTCTCTTAACTGGCAGTCAAAGCCTAATGGAACTACATGAAAATGGTCGTTAAAGTTATTGTTTCAAATTCTTAAAAAATACAGCGTAAGAATTAATAAAATGATACAAATTATTAAAATTATTTATTAATTATAATTATTTATTTTATATTTAAATTATTTGAGGTCAAACAATGTATTAGAAACTAGAGGTGTGCACGTGACACGAAATTGTCGTGACTTACGCGTGAGTCGTGAGTCACGCTCATGGCAACGGCGTGAGTGTGCGTGATTAACAAACCAAAATGTCGTGCGTGAGCGTGAGTCACGAAAATAATATCTTCGTGAGTGTGCGTGAGTAAAGATTTACGCTCACGAAAATAATCGCGCTCACCAACATAAAACGCTTAAGAGTTAAATTCATTTACAATATTAGTGACACCTGGAATGTTCAGAGTGTAATAACGCTCTCGATTTTAATAATGCTCATGTTTTCAGACACGTCGCTAAGGTAAATTACTCAAAAAATTGTTCGCGAGTCACGGCATTTGTCGTGAGTCACGACATATATTTCGTGAGTCACTGTATTTTTCGTGAGTCACGACATTTTCGTGCGTGAGTACAAATTTTCTTTTCGTGAGTGTGCGTGAGCGTGAGTCCTACCAAACAATATCGTGCGTGAGTGTGTGTGAGTAAGATTTTTCCGTCGTGAGTGTGCGTGCGCATGAGTAAAATATTACTCACGTGCACACCTCTATTAGAAACCATAAACATTTAAAAAAATTGTCTTGCAATTTTTTACTGGGGAAATTTTTCCAGCAAAACAAATTTGATCTCTCTCACTCTCTCTGGATCTGTTTTATTGGCGTTTTTGAGTAAACGTATAACTTCAATTTTAATAATCATCTAAAATTATCATGTACTCTCTTATTGGTTAAACGTCGTAATGACTTTCAATTTTCTATACGATTTATATTCAAATTCACAAGCAAAAATTCTGAAACCAAGAAAACAAAATCTTTGCCAGCAACGTCATGAGAAAGTGCATAAGTGTTTTTATACTCGTATTTGATAGACTTGGCGAATAGGCAAAAAACCAAATCAAATGAATTTCTAAAAATAATGCCAAGAAACTTAGAATGTCAACGACTGAGACGTATTTAGCGATCGCCTACTAACTGAGTTTATTTTTCGTCACTACACTGCAGCAGAATGTTTAATACGCTATTATCGCAAAATTTAGTATACCCTATATCATGCGATGAGGGTTATAGAATTTTTGCTACTTACTTTGTAATCCATCAAAATATTTTTTATGGAATCTCAATACACAGGTTACAACATTTTTAAATGGGTTAAAATTAATAAACAACAAAATAAACAAAAAATGAAAAAACTGTGAAAACTTTAAAATCCATTGTATTTATATTTCTCAAGAATATCCCATGTGGGACAAGGAGGAATTTATCTCATATGAATAAGACTAGGTCGCTTCTACTTTCATCTAACTCTCTTTATCACTTTCCTACATTTGAGGGTAAACCATTGCTCTGAAATCTAAGAAAGAGTCAATAGTGAATGCACACTCCCATAAGAGAAATTTCATAAAATTGAGTTAATTATGTTTTCTCAGTTTAATGCTATATTTTCTCTAAAGCTATGGAAAATGTTCTTCCTGTTGCGAAATATTTGGTTATTTAAAAGAAAAACTACCAAAATTTTATTATTAAAAAACTTTTGTTATAAATACTATTTATCTACACACTGAAGCCGTCTAATATCGATCTATGGTTCTTCACTCTGTAGGAAATCTGTTTATTTCCAATCCTTAACGAAGAGTTCACAAGATTCGGTTTAAATGATTTTTCGTCCCCATATATTCGATTTGTTTTTAATTTGGAATAAATACTATACTTAAATAATTCAAAACGTGCTCATTTTAGTGACACTTTGTTTTTATACTGAATGAGAATCCTTATCTAAATTATTTTGTCTGTCGTTGAGGGATAGATAGAGGGAGAGGTCATCGAATAAATGAGATTCTACTGCAAAAAGAAACTAAACTAAAACAAATCATAGAATTAAAGAGTAAAAACTAAAATTTGCTGTAAAAAAATCAAACTCTTCTTTCAGTGTATATTTCATATTTTTGTAAACATTTTTTTTTTTTAGAATTTTAGAATTTAGAATTTTCATTTGTTAAATTAATTTTGTTCTTCTTTTTTCCATAGGAAAAATCAAACCCCCAAATAAATTTTTATATCTTCATTTGTTATTTTTATTGGATACAAATTAAAGTAGTATATAAAATTGCAAAGAAATAAAAAAAAACAATATTTCATTTATGAAATGATGTTGGCAGTATGAAAGTATGAGATTTTTTTTTTTGAGAAAAAAAAATTAAATAATTTTTTGTAAATTCTTATAAATTTAGCACATGAATTAATCACTTTGTTTACTATTTACAATATTTCATAATTTCCTGTTTTATTCGTTTTCTCTTATATTAAATAGACCTTAACTAAACTTAATTAATTTCGTTTATACAAAAACCATTGCCTTATTCATTCAGCAGACAAGTTCTTATCAAGGCATTACATACAGCATAAGGATCACAATTGGAACTGGGACGACGATCTTCCAAGTAGCCCTTACCAGCATTGGCTACACCTTGGGGTATACGAACACTCACACCGCGATTGGCCACACCCCAGGTGAATTTATCAATACTGGAAGTTTCCAAACGTCCTACCAGACGGCGGGCATTATCCTTGCCCTCTTTGGGATCATAGGCTCTAATGTGGCGTTCTTGGTTTTTACTTAATTTGTGTATGGCTTCCTCAATGGCTTTCATGCCACCCTCGGCCCGCATAGCTTTGGAGGAGAAATTCGTATGGGCCCCAGCTCCATTCCAGGGACCTTCTACCGGTTTTGGATCAAAAGTAACCACAATACCAAATTCTTCAGCGATGCGTTGTAGTATATAACGAGATACCCATAAATCATCACTAGCTTTCATACCAAGACTGGGCCCAACTTGATATTCCCATTGGGCAGGCATCACTTCGGCATTGGTGCCACCAAAATCTATACCAGCATAAAGGCAAGCCAAAGTGTGGGCCTCAACCAAATCACGAGCATAAACACGATCAGCTCCCACCCCACAATAATAGGGACCCTGGGCTGCTGGATAACCATTGGCGGGCCAACCAAAGGGGCGACCATCAATATCGAGGAGAGTATATTCCTGCTCAATACCAAACCAGGGTTCCTCATGTTCAACTTGGGCAAGAGCATCTTGCAGAGCGCGCCTTTTGTTTGAGGGAGTAGGTACCCCATTGGCCAGATAGGTGTCACACATAACGATTATATCGTGTTTACCAGGCTTAAAGGGATCCCTGTAGATGGCACGAGGCACCAGGGCAGTATCAGAATTTTCCCCATGACTTTGATATGTAGAGCTGCCATCGTATTGCCATTTGGGCAAATCCTCAACACAGGTGGGAATTTTATCAAGGACGCGATCCTTTAGACGAACATTTTCACCAGTACCATCAACCCATAAATAAGTGGCTTGGATACGTTCACTAGGAGTTTTTAAATTGCGATAACGACCCAAAATCGATTTGTCCAAAGCGGTGTTGGGGGAATTCTTCAAGAAGTCGGCACCGCATACCCGAGGTGTAACACTTAGAGCACGCATTTGATGTTGGAGGCTGGAGGACACTTCCTTACTAAGGAACAGACCGGCACAACGTAAAGCCATTTTTTTCTAAATATTATTTCAATAATATCGTTAATTTTTTTTTAATTTCAATTTCTTGTTTTTTTTTTTTTTTTTGGTTGTTCTTTATTTTCTTATTACAAAATTTATTTTGAATGCACACTTTTCTTCTTGCTATATTCGTTTTATGTTTCAATATTCTAATTTCGTTTTTTTCAGTCTTTCTTTTATCGTTGCTCTGCCGTTTTTGCTGCACAAAATAAACGCGCGACGTTAGCCCGACAACGTTAGGATTCCTTATGATTGCCTTGGCTTCTCGCCGATCGTTTTTATTTTGAAAATAAAATTTCCTCGAGCATCCCATTACTCGCACTCTCTCATTAGATTTGGCTGCATTTGTCATTTGATTTTTTTCTCTTTTCGATTGTCAACTACCTGAAAGTGTCACATATTAGATGTGTCTGTTGTTGTTGTTGTTACTATTTTTCCTCATTCAAAAACAGAGGTTTGGAGAGATAAGAATGTGTTTTTTTTTTTGTTTTTCATTACTTCATTTCATGTTGACAATTCTGTAATTTTCCATTGAGATTTTATTAGAAAATTTTTCGTTTCCTTTTAAAGTAGAAATTCTATACTCAGCGCGATCCCATGAGGTTGGAGAAAATAATTAACAATTTTCTGAGATAAGGAATTATCCCAATTTTAAGTTTACGAAATTTTGTTTCGATTTGTTTTTAATTTGGAATAAATGCTATATTTAAATAATTCAAAACGTGAGATAAGGAATTATCCCAATTTTAAGTTTTGCGAAACATTTTGTGAATATTTAATAGGTTGAAATATTGTCCAATTAATATACGGACTATATTTCAACCCATTTCACAACCTATAGAATAATAAAGAATTGCCAAAATCTTTGTCTCCAGGCCTTTAAAATAGGTCTTCGTGATGGTGATGACCTCATCGTACGACAGATATTTGTGACCCCAAGCAACCGCTTGGAAACTAATCCGAAGAATACCGCAGATTTGGTGGCAGTTTCTAACCGAATTGTACAATTTGACCGTAGCGGAGCGGTCTTAATGAAAATGCATTTACCTAAACAATGGAAATCCAAATTTCACAGATTCGGGTTCTAAATTTAAAGAAAAAATTTAAAATCAATCATTATGAAAATAATTTTATTACAATAACTTTATTATAGAGAATTTTTTCCCTAATATTGTGTAAATTGTAACCTTAATTTTATGTTGCTTTATGTTTTAGTCTCAACTATCGGACGAACTGCCAATTCTAGATCATATAACGACTTTAATCTTGCATCATTAATACCCAATGTGTTACCCCATTGAAGCTCATTAAAAACTGTTTTAGATGGCAGTAATCAAAGTAGAAATGTTCTTTATAACATTCTTATGCCTATTTCACCTCATAAAGAATTATCGATTTTTCAATCCCTTGACCTACACTGCTTCACCTTCTTCAAAGACAATATCACATAATCTTGCATCATTAATACCCAATGTGTTACCCCATTGAAGCTCATTAAAAACTGTTTTAGATGGCAGTAATCAAAGTAGAAATGTTCTTTATAACATTCTTATGCCTATTTCACCTCATAAAGAATTATCGATTTTTCAATCCCTTGACCTACACTGCTTCACCTTCTTCAAAGACAATATCACAAGTGGTTTCTAGAGGAGACCTTGGCAAACGAGTGTTTATTGATGTGCTTGTGTGCTTACACATCCATATCAAGGCATCTTGCCATGAATAAATTCTTTTGAAGTCTGCCCACAGTTTGATAATCAATGTAACGAGTGGAGAACTGTAAATTGATGTTTCTCTAAACAATCATACTACCCTCCGTCCGCCACCAGATACTATCATTTCAAGAGTAGGATATTATATGAGAGAGAGGATATGAGAGACTATTGGAGCTTAGCTACCTGTTTGTTATTCGAATTGAGCTCACCTCATTTATTAGACTATACTCTCACTTCCCCTCATCACATATTCTCCACTAATAGCAAAGCATTTACCACACCATAGGTGATGGATCAAGAGACGAGTAGTTAGCCGCTCATTAACGAATGTACGAGGGATTTAATTGTGTGGTCGCCTGTGATTTTTCATTAACAGCTGATGCCATTTTAGTGGTGGTGGAAGGTTTTTTTGCTTATGTTTTAAATAAAATTTGTGTGCGGGTGATGACATTGTTCTGTTTGCTAGAATTTGTTCATTATGTTTTTTTTTGTTTTAGTGGAAAATAACCGTTTAATGAAAAAATATTATTTTTATACGAATGGAAAATTTTCATTTTTAAATTCCAATTTATATCTGGCATTTCTTAACTCTAAAAAGAGATAAATTGGTCATCTTACTAGAATTTCCATTATGTAGAGAAGCCTTTTGGTATACGTGTGTACACAGATAAAAAGATAAAAATGATTCCGATCCAAAAGAGTGATGAATTGAAGGAAGGATAAATGTAAGATACAAATTTGAGCTTTGTGAACTTGATAAAGAAGTTGACTCAAATGAACTTCCTGTTCAGTTAAAATAAAGAACATCTTTGGGAGAGCATTTTTGGAAGTTCTTTTAAAGTTGTGCCTTGAGAAGAACTTCGAATTTTTTTGCTAGGATTCAATAAAAATAAACCCTAAAAAGTTGATTTGAATCCAAATATTTTGCCCTTTGGTATTAATTCTAAACAAGAAATGCAATGGAGTACAATTAAGTTTAATTTTTGCACGAGTTATCTTATTCTTCCTATAAAACAGTTTACTTTTTTTCGGTGTATAAATTATGCACTAAAACTCGGATAAAAATATCTATTACCGCTTGTTTAATTTCTTAATTTTTGGTTTTTCATAGTTAACCAAAATCCTTAAATTTGCAGTGTAGTCAGTCAATTCGCCATGTCAATCAACGTCATTATACTCGTACCCTGTTCGAAGCTCAATTCTTTCTTTTCATCTTGTGGTCTTTCGAATAAAATAATAATAAATATTTGTATAACAGAAATACAAAAAAATATCTCCATATTTACACAAAATTTTGTAATCCTGATATATGAACAATAAATAAAATATGTAAATAACAAAAAGTTGTGTATTTTTATTTTAATGACGCTTTTTCATTTCTACACGGTAAGAGTGACCCATATATGACGTATATCATATACGTTTTATTTGTTATTGTTGTTATGAATTAAACTACCAAGTTTCGATTTTACCGGTGAACACAGAATTTTTTTATTGCATTGTTTTTTTTTCACAAAAACAAAAAAATATTTTTATCTCCTCATGGGCTTTCGGTCATACAACAAAAATAGACAGAGTCGTCAATCATATGGTACGTAGAATTACTTACTACGAGCTTTCAATGTTTTTGTTTTCTCATTTTTGTAATATATAAATCAAAGAGAAAAACTCTCCACACTAAAACTTACAGCTTCTGTGTATATGCGTTGCCTCCGTGTTATGTGATAACGATTTGCTGGTGGGTGCCTTGCTTGTTTAGATTTTTAGTGACATTGAAATTACAGGATGATGTTACCTAGCAAACATAATGGCGGTTTGTTTACAAACTCTGTAAACTCTATCCCAAACATCATTACACTGATATTCCATTGTCTATAAAATAGCATCAAAATTTCTTCGATTTATAATAGCTTTTTATTGTGTTTGAACCAATTAATAGGATTAAATTATTAGTTATAAATTGTTATAAATAATTCCAGCAGTCCATTTGTTTTACCATAGATTAAGAAATGTATAAACGTCTCACGTAAAAATAACGGTACTGTTATTTGTTCATAGTGGGCACACATAGCACTCAACCGCTCATATTATTCACTCTCTTCTTCCTTGGATAATACGAATTGCCTTACCAATAAATCAATTTACATACATTTGAAAAGATCAAGAAATGTATAAACGTCTCACATAAAAATAACAGTGATGTTATTTGTCCACAGTGGGCAAACATAGCATTCAACCGCTCATATTATTCACTCTCTTTCTCCTTGGATAATGGGAATTGCCTTACCAATAAATCAATTTACAGTTATTTGTCCATAGTGGGCACACATAGCATTCAACCGCTCATATTATTCACTCTCTTTCTCCTTGGATAATGAAAATTGCCTTACTAATAAATAAATCAATTTACATTTGAAAAGATCAAGAAATGTATAAACGTCTCACGTAAAAATAACGGTGCTGTTATTTGTCCACAGTGGGCACACATAGCATTCAACCGCTCATATTATTCACTCTCTTCTTCCTTGGATGATGAGAATTGCCTTACCAATAAATCAATTTACATTTAAAAAGATCTGAATGAACAGAATTTTATATATATTTTAGAAAGGTTTCGGATTTTTAACAAATCCAAAAATTAACGAGAAATTTAAGATTATTCTACCATCCCGCCAACATATCAATATGCTCTTAAGTGGCACTAAACCAATATTCAACTGTGATGGAAAATTGTATTTTGTCATCACCATAGATCGAGGTTAAAAAAAAAACAAATCTATTGCTTTTCATATCAGATTTTTATGAAAAATGAGAATGAAGTCAAATTTGGAGATCGATCTATACGGGGGTTATATTATAATTATGGGCTGATAGGAGCCAATTTTTGAATGTTTGTTAGAGATCATATCACGTACCAATTTTCAACCAGATCGGATGAAATTTTCTCTTCCAAGACTCTCCTGAAGTTAAATCTGAGGGTCGTTTTATAAAAGGGGCCCAATATAGTCCATTTGCAATACCACCAGACCTATATCAAAAGCAAATGAGCCGATAGATCGATAGGCTCAGAATATCCAAATCTCTAAAAAATATGTTAACCCTCTATAGCTGAGGTGGTCTAATTTTAACAATATAAATAAAGTGGGATCCAGCAGACCTCATTTCTAAACTGATATCCTACGTTAACATGTTGGCCATATTTTCCATAGAAACTTATGGTTATGTTATTAAGCAAACACTGACCGGTGTGCGAGCATAAAGAGAAAAGGTACTGAGAAATCGATGCTTCGTTCTTTAGGAGGATACGCACGAAAATTTATTTTGCGGTTTCTGTCAGACTGCGACGTCGGGTACAGAGGGTTAAATTATAATAAAATACATAAAATCAAATTTAAATAATTTCGATTTTATATATACAATTTTCCTCCGACTTGTGTCACAAGTAATGCAAATTCATCTATCTTTTCAATAATGCATTATTTTTTTCTTTTTCATTTCGAATCGGAAATTCTTGTGTATATATTTACAAAACAATCTCATCTAAATTAAATAAAAATAGTTGCCAACTGCTGCTGGAATTTATTTCAAGTGGATTTTCTTAATAAACTGCCTGTTATTGTGTGGTGATCGTAAAATGCAGTAATAAAAAATAAACAAATAAATAGTCGTAACCACCACTTGGTGTTGTTGACTCAAAGCAAGAATTTATTATCCGTTACCACCTTACGATTAGATATTTGATTTCTTCACCCTAGTCACCCACTTCTCCACTGATTGGTATTTGATGGTCTTAAGCCAAACGTTAGGAGACAACTTGATTGACAGTCCAATATTATCATCGTCCGTTTTTCTATTGACACACACAAGAAAGACATTTGAGGAAATAATGAAGAAAGGCAAATATTAAATATTTTCCATTGTCAATATTGGAATATTAATTGAGATTGCTATTTTTATATAGAAATGAACTATTTGCAAATGTGTCCCATGATATATTCGGGTAATTACAAAGAGATTTATTAAATCATAAAATGAGCAGAATTTTCCTTCATAAAAAAAATTGTAGTCAGTTGCTTTGAAGATGTCATATCCCTACGGGAAATGGATCAACCACAGGTCCGGTACAGGACAAGTCCCTGGTGTGTATGGACCAGTCCCAGTTCTGGTCAAAACGTATGGAAGGGACCGGTCACTTTAACATGGGTTTGTCATTGACGGGGTAAATTTACACTTTAGGACACGTCTTGAACTCATTCCAAAAGACACGTCCTGGGACAATTTAGCGACGAAAACATCAAAAAAATCCACAAAATGATTTTGAATGACCGTAAAATGAAGTTGATCAAAATAGCAGAGGCCTTAAAGATATCAAAGGAACGTGTTGGTCATATCATTCATCAATATTTGGATATGCGGAAGCTCTGTGCAAAATGGGTGCCGCGCGAGCTCACATTTGACCAAAAACAAAAACGTATTGATGATTCTTAGCGGTGTTTCCAGCTGTTAACGCGAAGTACACCCGAGTTTTTCCGTCGATATGTGGCAATGGATGAAACATGGCTCCATCACTACACTCTTGAGTCCAATCGACAGTCGGCTGAGTGGACAGCGACCGGTGAACCGTCTCCGAAGCGTAGAAAGACTCAAAAGTCCGCTGGCAAAGTAATGACCTCTGTTTTTTGGGATGCGCATGGAATAATTTTTATCGATTATCTTGAGAAGGGAAAAACCATCAACAGTGACTATTATATGGTGTTATTGGAGCGTTTGAAGGTCGAAATCGCGGAAAAACGGCCCCATATGAAGAAGAAAAAAGTGTTGTTCCACCAAGACAACGCACCGTGCCATAAGTCATTGAGAACGATGGCAAAAATTCATGAATTGGGCTTCGAATTGCTTCCCCACCCACCGTATTGTCGACATCTGGCCCCAGCGACTTTTTCTTGTTCTCAGACCTCAAAAGGATGCTCGCAGGAAAAAAATTGGCTGCAATGAAGTGGCGATCGCCGAAACTGAGGCCTATTTTGAGGCAAAACCGAAGGAGTACTACAAAATTGGTATCAAAAAATTGGAAGGTCGTTATAATCGTTGTTTCGCTCTTGAAGGGAAATATGTTGAATAATAAAAACGAATTTTGACACAAAAAAAATGTGTTTTTCTTTGTTAGGCCGGGGACTTATCAGCCAACCTGTTATGTCGAACAATGGGTTATTTTGATAATATTATTTCAGTAAATGTGTAGATCCAATAAGATTTAAATATCAAGCGAGCACAGAAATCAATAAATTACGACTATTAAAAAATAGGAGCACCGGTACCAGTTCTGTGATAGGTCCGTCAGTGGAAATTTGCACCAATTTCCCGTAGGGATTATCAAAAAGGTACAGGATTTAAATGTTACCTGACTAATAAAAAATATATAGGTCCATTGTGATCCCTCGATGTGATTTTTCAATCTTTCTCCTTCCGATGCGGTCCGCTTTGTCCCAGAAACTTCCACCTGCTCGTTCTCTTTGAAAGAAATCTCAGAATAACCAACCAAAGGCCCTGATGAATGCAAGTATGTTCCTTAAGCTGCACTCCCGCAGATCAGTGAGAGCCTGAAAGAAAAAGGGCCCAGTATCTTGTTTCTTCTAAAGGATAAAGCTGGGCACTGACACAGGGAGTGGTACGAGTCCTCCGTAACTTCCGGGTCCAGGCACCATCTACAGATATCATCGTCTTTAAGTCCTATTCTTACCATGTGTTTCCCAAGTGTGTTATGTCCTGTTATGATACCAATCAATGACCGTAATTCCTCTCTGTTCATCGACAACAAAATTACATAGTTCCTACGTTTCTTTTCATCCCATATCAACTTGGTTTGCTCGCAACCATCCGAAGAGACCCAGCGTCTTCGCCATTGCTCATCATATTTAACTGTAATGATAATAAGATAGTGGAGGAAAAACGTCCGCTAGGACGTTGTTCGTTCCACGAGCACCTTATGTCAGCACTGCACAATGCCTTTATAGCTGCCTGACTGTCGATGAAGAAGCTGATATAGCTTCTGAATAACGGTCTCATCAACAGCGACTCAGCAGCCTGTAAGTTTGGTTGTACAACTAATCACATTACCGTTTAGATATCTTCAAATTTGAATCTACATTGGTTAACCCTCTAATGCCTAATTTTTTTGCCAGCGGATTAAATATTCAAAGTTAATGACATAAAAAGAAGAATACTAAACCAGAAAAAATTATACGGTAAAATTCAGTATAACATATGCTGTAAAGCCTCTTGAATAATTGTAACTAAGTTTTCTTTTTATTTTATTCATTTTTGTTGTCTTAAGGTGCGTTTTACTAAAAGCTTGCTTTTAGCTTGATTTAATGAAGCCCGCCTAAAAGCGGGATTGGGCATTAGGGGGTTAACTGTCTCTCGCCGAATAGACAAATTTTTTGTCCGCTTAGACAATCTTTGGTATTTTAGCAAACAGTGACTGCTTTTCCTTTTTCATACTTTTCTATTTTCGCACTTTTCTTCTATGTCTACTAACAAATTTCTTTGGGTGTAGAAATAGTCTACCTGTTTGTAAAGTCATTACCTCAATCGTTACCATAAATTTATTATCATTCCTTACTGGCGATTATAAAAGGCCTAACAACAAAGCCGCCACAATCAATAGTAGGTATATGGTTGCTAATTAGAAATGCATTAAAGTCACATATACCTTTTTAAAGGTCAAGTTAATAGAGACAGTGGATTAAAAAAAACCCCTAATCCTTGTTAAAAGCTATTGTTTTTAAATATTTTCCATTTTCTTTCAAATATGATTGGAAAATTACCATTGTGTAAACGCACAAAAAATTCTGTATATGGAATGGTTTTTTGTGTTGCTACGTTGCTCTTGTCACGTCTTCATATTTGAATCTCTTTTTCAAATTACCTCGATCGTATTGTAATGTTCCATTCGAATTCGAATTCAAATATTGCGTCTTATAGTATATATTAGTTTTGTTGGGGGAGAATCTATTTTCATCAGCCCTGTAGTAGCACCACATAAAATTTGTTGTCGTTGTTTTTTTGTTTCTCTGTCATTTGTTTCGACACTGAATTTCATGTTTGGTGGCGAAGAATGTTGGCGCTCTATTTTGTTTTATTTGCCAAGTGGTTTTTAAACTACCAGCTGATGGGTCGTCGCCCTGCACGAAGACAGCAACATAACAAAAGAAAATATTCGATTTTGTTTTGATTCATGTTTGTTCATTGTTTGGGGTTCTCCTTCAAAACATTCAAACAAGTGACGTTCTTGCTATAACTGTAAATCTACAGCAGCACAATACGGCCCTGAAATTGCAAGTTGTAGCATAGACAAAGAAATGCGTAGACGTAAATTTAAAGCACTGTAAACTGCAGTACACCGTAGATTAAACATGTATTCTGCAAAGGAATAGTACTTAATTTGTCCCTTTTATTTTTTCTCTGCTTTCATCTTTTTATAAAACTCCAAATTTTGAAAAAAATCGATAGAAAATTTGGTGAAAATTTTATTTCTATAGAAAATTTCGTCAATATTTCATTTCTATAGAAAATTTCGTCAACATTTTATTTCTATAGAAAATTTCGTCAACATTTCATTTCTATAGAAAATTTTGTCAAAATTTTATTTCTGTAGAAAATATTGTCAAAATTTTATTTCTATAGGAAATTTTGTCTAAATTTTATTCCCATATAAAATTTTATTTCTATAGAAAATTATGTCAAAATTTTATTTCTATAGAACATTTTGTCAAAATTTTATTTCTATAGAAAATTTTGTTAATTTTTTTTTTCTATAGAAAATTTTGTCAAAATTTTATTTCTATAGAAAATTTTGTCAAAATTTTATTTCTATAGAAAATTTTGTCAAAAAATTTATTTCTATAGAAAATTTTGTCAAAATTTTATTTCCATATAAAATTTTGTCAAAATTTATTTATCTATAGAAAATTTTGTCAAGTTTTATTTCCATATAAAATTTTGTCAATATTTTATTTTTATAGAAAATTTTGTATAAATTTTTTGTCTATATAAAATGTTCTCAAAATTTTATTTCTATAGAAAATTTTGTCAAAATATGATTTCTATAAAAAAAATTGTCAACATTTTATCTCATTAGAAAATTTTGTTTCTGTAGAAAATGCTGTCAAAATTTTATTTCTACAGAAAATTTTGTCAAAATTTTATTTCTATAGAAAATGTTGCCAAAATTTTATTTCTATAGAAAATATTGGCAACATTTTATTTCTATAGAAAATTTTGTCCAAATTTTATTTTTATATAAAATGTTGTCAAAATTTTATTTCTATGGAAAATTTTGTCAACATTTTATTTCTATAGAAATTGTTTTCAAAATTTTACTCCTATTGAAAATTTTGTGAAAATTTTATTATACAATTATTATTCGAGCTTTATGGACAGATATAGATTAAGGAACATGGTTAATAGAGCCATTGAAAAGAAAACGCCAGATACAAATCTATACACGCCTGGACTGTACATGTTTCGGTTCGGGCGAATGAACCTTTCCACAGCCTTTAGTATAGATCTGGCTGGGAGAGATAACTCAATTTTGGGCCCTTTATGCTAACTCCTTATGGAGAAAACATTTGGGAAATTTCCTCTTACAAATTGAATCATCTTTTCTCCCACTGTACATCATCTTTTCATATAACTTACAAGTCCCTTAATCTTATTTTTATTTCGTTTTGTTACATAGTAATGCAACAACACGAAATTTATTTTTAGAAAGCTAATTTGTTAGAATTCACCTAAGTGGTGAACAGTCGAACAATGCTTATTGTTTCTACAGTCAACTACAACATATGACAATTAACAGAAACTGGTTTCCAGGATACAACAACAATTCTAACGCGTACATTAGTCGTGTTTTTCCTAGTTTTACGACGGGCTCATCGTTGCTTATTATATTACATGTTAGCCTGATACCGAAACAGGCAATTGACGTCCAAATGCATTATATCTAATTATACAATTATTATTCGAGCTTTGTGGACAGATATAGATTAAGGAACATGGTTAATAGAGCCATTGAAAAGAAAACGCCAGATACAAATCTATACACGCCTGGACTGTACATGTTTCGGTTCGGGCGAATGAACCTTTCCACAGCCTTTAGTATAGATCTGGCTGGGAGAGATAACTCAATTTTGGGCCCTTTATGATTGTATAATTAGATATAACGCATTTGGACGTCAATTGCCTGTTTCGGTATCAGGCTAACATGTAATATAATAAAAATTTTATTTCTATAGAAAATTTTGTGAAAATTTTATTTCCATAGAAAATTTTGCCAACATTTTATTTCTATAGAAATTGTTTTCAAAATTTTACTCCTATCGAAAATTTTGTCAAAATTTTATATCTATAGAACATTTTTTCAGATTTTTTTCTATATAAAATTTAGTCAAAATGTTATTTCTATAGAAAATTTTGTCAAAATTTTATTTCTGTAAAAAATATTTTCAAAATCTTATTTCTATAGAAAATTTGGTCAAAATTTTATTTTTATAGAATATTTTTCTTAAAATTATATTTCTATCGACAATTTTGTCAACATTTTATTTCTGTAGAATATTTTGTCAAAATTTTGTTAAAATTTCATTTCTATAGAAAATTTTGCCACAATTTTATTTCTGTAGAAAATATTGTCAAAATTTTATTTCTATAGAAAATTTTGTCAAAATTTTATTCCATATATAGAAAATTTCGTCAAAATTTTATTTCTATAGAAAATTTCGTCAAAATTTCATTACTATAGAAAATTTTGTTAAAATTTTATTCCTATAGAAAATATTGTCAACATTTTATTTCGATAGAAAATTTTGTCAGAATTTTATTCCTATATAAAATTTTGTCAAAATTTTATTTCTATAGGAAATTTTGTCAAAATTTTATTTCTATAGAACATTTTGTCAAAATTGTATTTCTATAGACAAGTTTGTTAAAATTTTTTTCTATTGAAAATTTTATTTCTATAGAAAAAATTGTCAAAATTTTATCTCATTAGAAAATTTTGTCCAAATTTTATTTCTATAGAAAATGTTGTCAAAATTTTATTTCTATAGAAAATGTTGTCTACAGGAAATTTTGTCCAAATTTTATTTCTATAGAAAATTTTGTCAAAATTTTATTTCTATAGAAAATTATGTCAAAATTTTATTTCTATAGAAAATTTTGTCAAAATTTTATTTCTATAGAAAATTTTGAAAAATTTTTTTGTCTATAGAAAAATTTCTCAAAATTTTATTTCTATAGAAAATTTTGTCAAAATTTGATTTGTATAGAAAATTTTGTCAAAATTTTATTTCTAGACAGTTTTGTCAAAATTTTATTTCTATAGAATTTTTTTTCAAAATTTTACTCCTATAGAAAATTTTGTCAAAATTTCATTTGTATAGAACATTTTTTCAAAATTTTATTTCTAAAGAAAATTTTGTGAAAATTTTATTTCTATAGAAAATTTTATCAAAATTGTATTTTTATAGAAAAATTTCCAACATTATATTTCTATAGAAAATTTTGTCAAAATTTTATTTCTATAGAAAATTTTGTCAAAATTTTATTTCTGTAGAAAATATTTTCAAAATCTTATTTCTATAGAAAATTTGGTCAAAATTTTATTTTTATAGAAAATTTTTCTTAAAATTATATTTCTATAGACAATTTTGTCAAAATTTTATTTCTGTTGAATTTTTTGTCAAAATTTTGTTTCTATAGAAAATTTTGTCAAAATTTCATTTCTATAGAAAATTTTGTCAAAATTTTATTTCTGTAGAAAATATTGTCAAAGTTTTATTTCTATAGAAAATTTTGTCAAAATTTTATTCCATATATAGAAAATTTCATCAAAATATCATTTCTATAGAAAATTTCGTCAAAATTTTATTTCTATAGAAAATTTCGTCAAAATTTCATTACTATAGAAAATTTTGTTAAAATTTTATTCCTATAGAAAATATTGTCAACATTTTATTTCTATAGAAAATTTTGTCAGAATTTTATTCCTATATAAAATTTTGTCAAAATTTTATTTCTATAGGAAATTTTGTCAAAATTTTATTTCTATAGAACATTTTGTCAAAATTGTATTTCTATAGAAAATTTTGTTAAAATTTTTTTTCTATGGAAAATTTTCTCAAAATTTTATTTCTATAGAAAATTTTATAAAAGTTTTTTGTCTATAGAAAATTTTCTCAAAATTTTATTTCTATAGAAAATTTTGCCAAAATTTTATTTCTTTAAAAAATGTTATCAAAATTTTATTTCTGTAGAAATTTTTGTCAAAATTTGGTTTCTATAAAAAAAAATTGTCAAAATTTTATCTCATTAGAAAATTTTGTCCAAATTTTATTTCTATAGAAAATGTTGTCAAAATTTTAGAATATTTGGTCCAAATTTTATTTCTATAGAAAATTTTGTCAAAATTTTATTTCTATAGAAAATTTTGTAAAATTTTTTTGTCTATAGAAAAATTTCTCAAAATTTTATTTCTATAGAAAATTTTGTCAAAATTTGATTTGTATAGAAAATTTTGTCAAAATTTTATTTCTATAGACAGTTTTGTCAAAATTTTATTTCTATAGATTTTTTTTCAAAATTTTACTCCCATAGAAAATTTTGTCAAAATTTCATTTCTATAGAACATTTTTTCAAAATTTTATTTCTATAGAAAATTTTGTGAAAATTTTATTTCTATAGAAAATTTTGTGAAAATTTTATTTCTATAGAAAATTTTATCAAAATTGTATTTTTATAGAAAATTTCCCAACATTATATTTCTATAGAAAATTTTGTCAAAATGTTATTTCTAAAGAAAATTTTATGAAAATTTTATTTCTATAGAAAAATTTTGTCAAAATTTTTTGTATATAGAAAATTTTGTCAAAATTTTGTTTCCGTAGAAAATTTTTTCAAAATTTTACTTCTATAAAAATATAGAAAATTTTGTCCACTTTTGTTATAGAAGATTTTGAAAATTTTTTTTTTTATAGAATATTTTGTCAAAATTTTGTTTGTATAGAATTTTTATTATATACAAAATGTTTGCATAATTTTGTCCATACAAATTTTGTTTAAAGTTTATTTTTCTACAAAATTTTGGCAAAATTTTATTTGTAGAGAAAATGTTGTTGTTCCGACCATCGGAGACAAATTTAAAAATTAATAATTTTTTGGATCAAATTTTGCACGAAATAAACTTCTCCACATCTCTATAATGTTTTTTTATGCTAGTTGAGTAATTCTCCAAAAAGAAATTGAGTGACTTGACTGCGCAATTGAGTGTGATGACTTGGCACTAGAATAATCAAAAATCGGACTTTTTTACAATCGGTTTTTCTCGGTTTTGAAAACCCGGAGTTTTTTCCAAAACCGGTGGACGGTGTTCTTTGAGACAAATAACCGGTTTTCATAAAAGCACGCAATTTTAAACGGAAAATCTAAATTTATTGTCACAAATAATAAACGGAAAAAATAATTCTGTAATATATTAAAAGTTAGACACAATCTTTTTAATTTAAATGTTTTGCACTACAGTTTATTAAAATATCCAGATATTTTGGCCTTAAATTGCAATTTTGCAATGGAAATATAAAAACCGAAAGCCGGTTGTTGAGGCTTTGAAAACACCGGTTCTACCACCGAAAATGGGAGTTTCACCAATAGGTGTAAGAAGATAAACCGGTCCACCGGCTTTGATCGCCCTACTGCGAACTGTAAATAAACAAAGCCATTCCAATTAAGCATCTCGAGTCAATTTGCTGCGCTGTAGTTTGTCTGCATATCATAGATGGCGCTTTTTCTTCTGCTTAGGAATAAGTCAGAATAGAAAACTCTTCCTTCATTATATACTTCAAATACTCGAATAAATTTATTAATTTATATAATTTATCTAGATCAATTCATATTGTTGTATCTGTAAAAGATTTTTCTTTATTTTGTCAATAATAATGTTCTCCACTACAAAAATAAATCACAAGATTATATGTAAACTAAATTGATTTAGCATATTTTTAAAATATGCTGTAGATATTAAAACTATCCGAAAGCAGTACACACATTAACATAAAACATTAATATAAGGGTATGTGTAATTAATCGTAACAATTTAAAATGTTACTGAATATTTAATTCAAGTCTAAAAAAATTGGGTCACTATGCTGTTACTCTAATTGTGGGTCATGCTGATGGTCATCGGGAAATGGATGAAAACAAAACACATTCTCAATTGTGTGATATTAAATTGTGTTATTAGTTGTTGTTGTTTTTTTATTTTCTAAAAATTCATATATAGTTGATATTTGTTATTTATGCATTTGTTTTTATTTAATAAATGACATGATAAGAGCCCAAAATATTCAACCTTTTTGAAATGCCGAAAGACAGTGAGTTTTATGTACACTAAGATATATAATCATTCAATTCTATACTCAATTTTGATTTGACGTTGAATGTTTGTCTCTGTTTTTTTTTCTAGAATTATACAATTTTTCTAAACAAAAAAATAAAAACCAATGATTAATATTCCAAAATAGTACTTTTGTTTTATACACTTTCGTTTCTAATGATATTGGTGTTAATTTGTTTATTTTGTTTTTTGCATTAGCCCATATTTGGAATAGCTCAGACAAATTGATTGACCACTGTCCGTCCGTCTGTTCGTTCATATGCCATTATCAAGGTTAATTATTGCGTGCGCGGTAACACTCGACACTTTTAAAAGAGATAAAATTCTAGTCCACTATGGATTCATACACCCGTTCAATTTGTTTGTCAATTATATATGAGCACAAATGATATTTGAACCTTTTGTATGGATAATGGGATATTTATCATTCGATTAACTATGACAAGGAAAAAAATTAAAATAATAAATTAAAAAGCCCCCAGCCCTCATAAAATGGATGAGTTCTCTGGCAAAAGTTTATACGAAATCGACCAAAATTTTCTAAAAATAAAGCCTTGATTACTAAAACAAAATAAATCAAAAGAAAAATTTTAACTATTTTAATTTATTTAAAATCCCACAGTTCCATAAAATGGATGAGTTTTCTAGCAAAAGTTTGAAAATTTAAATAAATAAATAAATTTGTTTGAAAAAAAAACAAACATAAAAACGTAAAATGGTTGAGTTCTCTGGCAAAAGTTTATACGAAATCGACCAAAATTTTCTAAAAATACAGCCTTGATTACTACAACAAAATAAATCAAAAGAAAAATTTTAAATATTTTAATTTAAAATCCCACAGTTCCATAAAACGGATGAGTTTTCTAGCAAAAATTTGAAAATTTTTTTGTTTTTGAATTTTTTTTTAATAAAGCCTTCATTAAAAACAGATCTCAAGTTTAAAAAAAGTTCACAAAGACATAAAGTCAAAAGTTTATTCGAAATCGTCCACAATTTTATAAAAAAAAAATATTTCTAAAAATAAAACATTTATGAAAACTTTTTTTAATTATGAAAATAACATAAAACAAAAGAAATATTTTAAATAATTTAATTTAAAATCCCACGGTTCCATAAAATGGAAGACTTTTCTAGGAAAATTTTGAAATTTTATATAGATAAATTTTTTGGAAAAAAATTAGATACAATGCATTTGGACGTTAATTGCCTGTTTCGTTATCAGGCTAACATGAAATATAATAAAAAAATATTTTTTTTTTAAATAAGCCTTCATTAAAACTAACGACAACATGTTATAATTAACAAAAATTCACAACTAAATCAAATGGATGAGTTCTCTGTCAAAATTTTATTCGAAATTTACCTAAATAAAAAAAATTAAAAATAAAGCTTTGGTTAAATCCTGTGTTTATTATTAAAAAATAAATCAAAATATTTTTTTAATATTTCAATTTAATTTAAAATCCCACAGTTACATAAAGAAGACTTAGAAACAACAGGTTCAAATTGTAAATAGATAATTTTTTTGAAAAATATGTTAAAAAGTCTCGATCTCGTGTTTATTATTAAAAAAAAGTCCACAGCTACATAAAGTGGATAAGTTCTCTGTCAAAAATTTATTCGAAATCGACCAAAATAAAAAAAACGAATTAAAAGATGATTGTAGAACAAATCAACAAAACAAATAAAAACTAAAATTTAATGCTTTGATTAAAACCTGTGTTTATTATTTAAAGAAATAAATCAAAAGAAAAATTTTAAATATTTTTATTTAAAATCCCAAAGTTCCATTAAATGGATGAGTTTTCTAGCTACAGTTTATTCGGAGTCAACAAAAAATTTATAAAAAAATATTTGTAAAAAATAATGCATTAATTAAAAAATTCCGATCCGGTTTCTTATTAAAAACATATCGGAAGAAAAATTGAATATGTTATACTTTAAAAGTCCACCGTTATATAAAATAGATGAGATGATTCCAAATGCATAAAAATGTTCTAAAAAAAAATAAATTCTAAAAACTAAAGCCTTAATTAATAATGTCGATCTTGCATTTATTATTAAAAAATAAACCGAAAGAAAAATTAAAAAAGTAACTTAAAAGCCCACAATTACATAATTTATTCGAAATGAACAGACATTTTAAAAATAAAAAAATTAAAAAAGTAAATTAAAAGCCCACAATTACATAATTTATTCGAAATGAACAGACATTTTAAAAATAAAATAGTTCTAATAATAAAGTCTTGTTAAAAAAACATATGACAGAAAATTTTAATTTTAATATTTTAATTTAAAAGCCCCCTGTCACATAAAATAGATAAGTTTTCTGCCAAAGGCTTTTCGAAATCGAAAAAAAAAACAATTAAAAAAATGTAAAAAATAATTAAAATTAAAAATTCTGATTCTGCTTTAAAAAAATATTTTTTTAATATTTAAAAATAATTTTTTAATACTTAATACTCAAAAATATTTCTATAAAATTAAAGTCTTTATTAAAAAATACAGAGCCTGTGTTTACTTTTATTTTTTTAACAAAAACAGATCCTGTGCTAATTTTTTTATAACAAAAACAAATGTTTATGCATTACTTATGCGCTTAAAAATTCAAGTATTGCCTTTGATAATTAAAAATGCTACACAGTACAAAGAAATCTAAGCCTTTTAAAGATCTTTCAACAGATTTGTATGCAATTAAGAAACTATATCGTGTTATGACTATTGAGTAATAATAGCTGGCTCATTAGTAAAAAACCAGAATGTTCACGTAGCCCGGTTTTGAAATGCTTATGATCAAAAGTTAATTAATCATTGCACATCAATCAATCTTAGCGATACAGTTTTTCTATTTTTATGGTTTGCATTAAAATTTCAAAACTAATTTGTTTATTTTTTTTTTTTTTCAAGCTATTTTCTCTTCCATTGTCTATATTTTCTGCTGGTTTCTAGTCAACAGGTTTTCCTTTTTGACTGGCATTCGATTCAAATGTATACCGGTGTCTGGTGTCAAATTCCATTCAATTTTTGTTTCTGATAAGAATGTCCAACGTGAATTTGTTCATAATATGAACGCATTTCTGTGATAAAATCGAGCAAAAAAATTTTCAAACGAAATAAACTTTGGCATCTGTTCACGTTTCTGCCGAGTGTTAGCCCTGTTTATTGTGGGCACCCATCCGTTTTCATAAGGGAGAATGCGTTGTTAACTTGTTTTGCCGGCAATAAATGTTAACTTGTTCTACATAATGGCTATGCTCTGGGGTTGAGTTTTTGTTTTATGATAAACATTAAAATGTTTCTATGCTCTTCGCTCATTAACTTGATTAGATTTGGTTTGAACTCGAAATTGCTGGAGTAGCGTATCTAAGGATTTCACACTCGATAAAAATGGTTAGTGGGTCTTAAAATAACTCTATGTATTACAGGGAAATTGGATAAAAAAAAGGGGGTTATAAGAGACTTACACCCAGTAGAATTCTAATTTTTTTTGGTAGATTTTGCAAAATATTCCTCTCCAACAAGAGGTATTTCCTATATTTTCTCTAGAAATCAAATTTTGACAAAATTTTTTATAGAAATAAAATTTTGACAAAATTTTTTATAGAAATAAAATCTTGACACCATTTTCTTTAGAAAAAAATTTTGACAAAATTTTCTATGGAAATAAAATTTTCACAAAATTTTTTATAGAAATAAAATTCTTATAAAATTTTCTATAGAAATAAAATGTTGACAAAATTTCATATAGAAATAAAATTTTTACAAAATTTTCTTTAGAAATAAAATCTTGACAAAAATTTCTATAGAGATCAATTTTTGACAAAATTTTCTTTAGAAATAAAATTTTGAAAAAATTTTCTTTAGAAATAAAATTTTGACAAAATTTTCTTTAGAAATAAAATTTTTATAAAATTTTGTATAGAAATAAAATTTTGAGAAAATTTTTTATAGAAATAAAATTTTGACAAATTTTTTATAGAAATAAAATTTTGACAAAATTTTCTACAGAAATAAAGCTTAGACAAAATTTTCTATAGAAATAAAACTTTGACAAAATTTTCTATCCAATTTTAACAAATTTTTTTAGAGAAATAAAATTTTAACAAATTTTTTTAGAGAAATAAAATTTTGACAAAAATTTCTATAGAAATAAAATTTTGACAACATTTTCCATAGAAATAAAATTTTGACAAAATTTTCTATAGAAATAAAATTTTGACAAAATTTTCTATAGAAATCAATTTTGACAAAATTTTCTATAGAAATAAAATTTTGACAACATTTTCTATAGAAATAAAACTTTGACAAAATTTTCTATCCAATTTTAACAAATTTTTTTAGAGAAATAAAATTTTAACAAATTTTTTTAGAGAAATAAAATTTTGACAAAAATTTCTATAGAAATAAAATTTTGACAACATTTTCCATAGAAATAAAATTTTGACAAAATTTTCTATAGAAATAAAATTTTGACAAAATTTTCTATAGAAATCAATTTTGACAAAATTTTCTATAGAAATAAAATTTTGACAACATTTTCTATAGAAATAAAATTTGGACAAAATTTTCTATAGAAATAAAATTTTGACAAAATTTTCTATAGAAATAAAATTTTGACAAAATTTTCTGTAGAAATAAAACGTTGACAAAATTTCTTATAGAAACAAAATTTTGACAAAATTTTTTATAGAAATAAAACGTTGACAAAATTTGCTATAGCAATGAAATTTTGAAAAAATTTTCTATGAAAACAAAATTTTCTATTTTTTTAATAGAAATAAAAGTTTGGCAAAATTTTCTATAGAAATAAAACTTTGACAAAATTTTCTATCAAATTTTAACAAATTTTTTTAGAGGAATAAAATTTTGACAAAATTTTCTATAGAAATAAAATTTTGACAAAATTTTCTATAGAAATAAAATTTTGACAAAATTTTCTATAGAAATCAATTTTGACAAAATTTTCTATAGAAATAAAATTTTGACAACATTTTCTATAGAAATAAAATTTGGACAAAATTTTCTATAGAAATAAAATTTTGACAAAATTTTCTATAGAAATAAAACGTTGACAAAATTTCTTATAGAAACAAAATTTTGACAAAATTTTTTATAGAAATAAAACGTTGACAAAATTTGCTATAGCAATGAAATTTTGAAAAAATTTTCTATGAAAACAAAATTTTCTATTTTTTTAATAGAAATAAAATTTTGACCAAATTTTCTATTAAAATAAAATTGTGACAAAATTTTCTATAAAAATAAAATTTTGACAACATTTTCTATAAAAATAAAATTTTCTATATAAATCAATCTATATCAGAAATAAAGCTTAGACAAAATTTTTTATAAAAATAAAATTTGACAAAATTTTCTATAGAAATAAATTTTTGACAAAATTTTCTATAGAAATAAAATTTTGACAAAATTTTCTATAGAAAAAAAATTTTGACAAAATTTTCTATAGAAATAAAATTTTGACAAAATTTTCTATAGAAATAAAATTTTGATAAATTTTTTTATAGAAATAAAATTTTGACAAAATTTTCTATAAATAAACGAAATAACATTTTGACAAAATTCTCAACAGAAATAAAATGTTGACAAAATTTTCTATAGAAATAAAATTTTGACAAAATTTTTTATAGAAATAAATTTTTGACAAAATTTTTTTATAGAAATAAAACGTTGACTAAATTTTCCATAGAAATAAAATTTTCACAAAATTCTCTATAGAAATAAAATTTTGACAAAATTTTTTATAGAAATAAAATTTTTATGGAAATAACATTTTTGACAAAATTTTTTATAGAAATAACATTTTTGACAAAATTTTTTATAGAAATAAAATTGTGACAAAATTTTTTATAGAAATAAAATTTTGATAAAATTTTCTATGAAAATAAAATTTTGACAAAATTTTCTATAAAAATAAAATTTTGACAAAATTTTCTGTAGAAATAAAATTTTGACAAAATTGTCAATAGAAATAAAATGTTGACAAACTTTAAGAACAAGATATAAATAAGAGTTCAGTATTTGGTAGTTTGTTGGTACAATTTTATTAAAATGTTAATGTAAACCCGATTGTTTGGATTGTTCACAAATTTTCTTTGCATAGTTTTAGGCCCAACACTAGTTCATTATGACACAAAAGGTGGACATTGTTCACAAATATAGAGTTCGACTGGTGAATTCGGTTATTCGTTAAAACACCGATCATATTCGTAAATTTACCGATATTTGGAATCAAAATGTATAAAAAGCCTTACATTATAAATAAATGTAATTAAAAAGTTACACAGTATGAGGAGAAGGTGGCTCTAAAATGTAAAAAAGTATCACATAAGAAAAAAAAAATGGCACAAAATTACCACCTGTTGGAGAAAATACAAATTGGCACTACGGTAACAAACAAACACGATTCCAATAAAGTGTCAAGAATAATATCCGCTATCGTTGGAGATAGCGGTTTTCCCATTGGCATTTCCCATAGCCATATGAAATTATTATTTATTATTATTTTTTTTTTTCAAACTTGACAATATTTATTTTCGAGTGTATTTTTTATTAGGTGTTATCATAGTTAGTTTACTAAATAAACTTGAGGTGGGAAACCGGCATCAATATAATCCACACGACACACCAAACATTTAACGATTGATAACAGGTAACTGAAGGTGAATGCATAATTTTGGCAAATATTTTAGTTGCGCTTTTATCTAAAAATAATATTTAATAATAACGAATAGCGCCCCTAAATGCTGTAAAATGGAGGAGAGCATAAAAGGATTATATATTTCGGGTAATAATTTCTTAAGTATGAAATATAAAATCTCATACCAAACTTCAATGTATATCCAATGAAAAGTCAAGTGGATAATCCCCCGACCCTTCTCCTTACGGGCGATATAGAATGGCTACACTCATGACACTAACTTTTATAAGAATTTCTTCAAGGCTATTTTTTGCTTTAATTTTCAAAGTTCAATATATTATAAAAATTTAGGCCTACGATAAGTTCCGATTATTATTTCTGACTATTATAAATTAGGCCAAATAGAGCTCTTAAAAAATAAGAACCATAGAAAAATTCAAATTCCAAATTCCATACTGATTGTGATACCGGAATCGGCAAAATGTTTGATTCATTCAAAGGCTAAATCAGCCAAAAAAATAAATAAAAAACGGCTAAAAATACAATATTCTTTTGTATTCATCGTAGTAACCTTTGTTATCAGTATTAGGTTAAAGAAGAAATTAAAAAAAAACAACAACATTTTAATTTTTAAAATTTTTGGTTTATTGGCCGATAGGCCGACTTCACGTGATCAGTCTGTCTGCCGTTAAATTTTTTTTTTGACACATAAATTTGATTAATGCGACATGTAAAGCGATGATGACCTCTTCAATCACGGAACAACAATATTCATAAACGTAATGACTCGAAAACGTAACAATATTTTGCAACAGACAATTTCAGATTACGGTATTTGCTTGCTTATCACAGTCACTCTAGACTTTCTCTCTCTCTCTCTCTCTCTCTCATAAAGCAAAAATTAATAAAAACCGCCTAAAATTCATTTTTTTTATTTTGTACTTGTCGCCTTCATTATGGCGACCTCTTTTGACACATGGGCCATGATAATTTTCACTATTTAAAAATAAAATAAGGAACTATATAAACACTCTACTACTTAAAAAAGTAGGCGGTGTTTACCGTTGAAAATTTCACAAAAATGGCACATAAATTGTCTTTTGCAGGAAACGGTGGCATAGTACATAGGTTTGAAAAAGTGGCACATTTATTTTATAAAGAAGAAATATGATTTAAATAACTTTATGACATTTTTCCTATAAAATTAAAAAGTAGTTTTTTTTTTTTCAAAATAGATTTAAATAAACCCAAGGATTATTTTATCTCAATTTCATTGGAAATCACTTCTTGAAATTAATAAATCATGGGGGAATCCGGTTTATCTACAACAGATTTATTTTCTTTGCATATTTTCAGGCGTCATAATTGATAACAATAACATATGTTGGAGGCATTTGTAGGATTTTATGTTAAGCCACCGATTATCACATTGGACTGAATAGTCTAAGTGAGCCTGAAAAAATTTCACAAAAATTATGTTCTAATAAAAGGGTGCATAGTAGTTTAAAAAAAGTGACACATTTTTTTTATAAAGAAAAAATACGAATTAAAAAACTTTTTTTTTTTTCAAAATAGATTTAAATAAACCAAAGGATAATTTTATCTGAATTTCATCGGAAATCAATTCTTGAAATTAACTGTCCATGGAGAGGATCACGTTAACCTACAACAGAAAATTTTCTTTGCATACTTTCAGGCGTCATAATCGATAACAATATGTTGGATGCATTAGTTGGATTTTATGTTAAGCCACCGATTATCACAATAGACTGAATAGTCTAAATGAGCCTGAAATATCGGGCTGCCTAAGCCACCGATCCGTAATTTAAAGAAGTTTTTAAAGGGATCAACATTTACGAAAACTGAGAGGATTGGGTAACCCTAGTGTTGTAATCTACCAACTGATAGCTCTATCGTAAAGCTTGACATTTTTGAGGTTATACGTACTGAGAACCTTTTGATATACGAGCGCTATTTGTGTTGTTTACAGCAACTTCAAAAAGGTTCCGCCCGCCCATCGATGGTATGGAGAATTCAACCGAGGTCGTAGTTCACTCCATGACGAGTTTCGTGAAGGTCGTCCAAATGATATTACAAGATTGTCATGTGACCTATCGTGAGATTGAGATCACCTTTGGCATTAGTGGAACCAGAATACATTCACTATTGCATGACATTCAAAAAATTGTTCGCTTTGGATTCTACACATTGGTCGAAAGTTTTCATAAAGAAAAAATTCAAATTAAATGCATTTATATCACTTCTTCCAAATACAATTATGAAATCATAGTTGAAGCAGATATTGTATAAATGGCCGTAGTATTAGTTTAGTTTTTTTTTTAAATAAATGATTTTAGTAAGATGTTACGAACGCCATGATGAAATTACGACACCCTTAGTTGAGTTTATAGTGATTCCTATAAAAAACACTAAACAAATTTTACTCGTAAATATTCTGTGAAATTATGACGCGTGCTGAAAAATCTTATCAAACTTTCGTTCCAAATTAGAGCAATGGACTTGATATGACACTGGATTAGCCCATTGTTTTGTGTACCCATATACAAACATATGTACATATAGATGCAAACTTTCATGTTTTTTTAAGTTTTTAATTGGAATTAGATTATTATGTAAGAGAACCGATATAATGTTAGTCTAAGCAAATACGATTTTTCTTCTAGTACAAAGAGGCAAAAAAAGTTGACATGCATGTGTTTTCCTTTTCCATAAACTCCGAAAATAGTGAAGATTCAGATTTTTTTTTTGAAATTGTTAACTAAAATATTTTAATATAATTGCGCATTATACAAATAAGCTAATATTTTTTGTCATATTTGAGAATTTATTTTTAATGCACATACATTTTTTCTATTTTCTTTAGGAATGACAATAAAGTCAAACGCTGTCGGTACTGATGAAATCTGTCCTAAATTTGTCAAGCTTATTATTCCGAGTATACTTAAATACATTACTCATATTATAAATACTATTATAACAAGTAGTTCATTTCCAACACTATGGAAACTGGCCAAAATTATACCTGTCCCAAAGGGTGCCAACGAATTCCGTCCTATTGCGATCTTACCATTTATCTCGAAAGTGTTTAAAAGACTTGTTAATCTACAAATTCTCCAATACTTAACTGAACATAAGATTATAACTGACCGTCAATCTGGATTCAGACCGAGGCATATCTGTCCCACTGCCTTAGTTGACGTTGTAGAATCGATACGTAACAATCTTGACAAAAATGAAGTCTCTATTTTGGTACTATTAGATCATTCGAAAGCTTTTGACACTGTCCACTATCCGACTTTGTATTATAAACTCATCCACTTGTTTTTCATTCTCTGAATCTACTGTATGATTAATGTCTAGCTACTTGGAAGACAGAAAGCAACTGACCGTTTCTGGTAACAATGCATCGTCGCAGATGACAACAAAAAGGGGCATTCCTCAGGGGTCCATACTTGGGCCCTTGCTATATACGATGTACTCGAATGATTTACCGAACCAGCTAGAACATACGAACATAAGAATGTATGCTGATGATGTCCAGTTATATACATCTACCACTACTGATGCAATCGATAGGTGCGTAATGAATGTTAACAATGATCTCAACAAGATCCTGGATTGGGCGAATGGAAATGGCCTAGCTCTGAACCCCAATAAATCGAAGGCAATTTTGATTCATAAGAAATCCACAAGTCTGGGCAATGTTAACATATTTCTGGGTAACTGCCAAATAGAACTTGTGAAGAATCTTGGAGTAACTTTTAATGAGAATTTGACTTGGTCTGATCATATTAATGCTAACTGTGGTAAAATATACGGTATGTTGCGTAATCTTTGGTACACTCAAGCGTTTACACCTTTTCGTATAAGACTGATGTTTGCCAAATCCTCTGTCCTCCCTACTTTGTTGTATTGTTGTGAAATTTTCTCTGGATGTAACACCACCGACATAAAAAGACCACGTTCAACAATATTGCCCGCTATGTCTTCGGATTGAAACGTTATGATAGTGTGACACTTTTTGCGAACAAAATTTTTGGTATCCCGTTTGACAAATACGTTCAACTCAGAACTCTGTTATTCCTCCAAAAAATTATACACACAAAGGAACCATCATACCTCTACGAACGATTAACATTCGCTAGATCCAACCGTGGTAACAATTTGATACAGACTCGACATAGAAGTCAGTTATCTGAGCGGCAGTTTTATATATATGCGACTCGTCTCTGGAATCAGTTACCCAATCAACTTCAACGTATATACAACACAGTGCAGTTCAAGACGAAGCTAACAAAATATCTAATTCAGGGCGATTAAATAAAAAAAAAAATATTAATATCTAATTCATAACCATATTATATGTAATTCCTATTCATAATTATTATTATTATACTTCTTAAAATATCTTAAAACATTTACTTATTATATTTATTATAACATTATTGATTCTAATACTCATTATAAGATATATATCTTATGTATTAGGAACCCAAAATAAATAAATGAAATGAAATGAAATGTCATATCTTAACCCTTAAATGCACAAGGTCACCGATTCCTCCGAAAAATATATAATATCCAAAATGGTAAATAAAGAACATCTGCATACCATATTTTTTCAAAAAACCAATTTATGTATTCTTGTGAAAAAATAGTGGCTGTATCTTAAAAAATGCGATGTGAATTAAAGTTTTTATTTACAAATAAACAATTTGATTTTAGTAGAGAATAGAGATATGTTTACACTACACAGTTTTTTTACAAACATATTTTTAGAAATAACGCTACGATGTACTAAATACAACAAACTTGATTTCATAGAATTCGGTCAAAGTTATAAGACGTAAGAATTTTTTTAGTTGTATCTTAAAAGATACAGTGTACATTTAAGGGTTAAAGGAAACCTTTCTGCAAAATGTCATAAAAAACTATGTTCAGTCTTGCGAAAAAATGTATACAAGTAATTATTTCGTTCATGAAAAACGGGTTTTATTTAGTTATTTTAGGCAAACACAAACACAGAAAAATTTTTCCAATTAAAGTCTTAATCGAGTTTTTAACTATATTTAATTAAAAATTTAATTGATTCAACAAATTTTGTAATTGAAACAAAAATCAATCACAAAAATTAATTGTATCAATTAATTTTGTTAATTGACTTTCAATTAATTTTTTAATGTAGAATATCATTTCTGTTATCGAAGGCATTTCAATTAAAAAAATAATTCGATCAATTAATTTAGTTATTGAATCGGGTAAAAAATTTCTATGTGCACACACACATCTTTTTATTTGAAAATGAAGAAGAATGTTCATTTATTTATTTGAGAAAACAATTTTGTGATTGAAAACAAATTCCACGAAAAAATTTTCCCATTAAAGTCTTAATTGAGTTTTAAAAAAATATTCAATTAAAAATTTAATTGTTTCAACAAATTTTTTAATTGAAAAAAAAGATCAATAATAGTATTAATTCATTTTTTAATTGACTTTCAATAAATATTTTAATTGATACTATATTTTCTGCACACAAAAAAAATTTCACGAACATTTTTCCAATTAAAATTTTAATTGAGTTTTAAAAAATATTCAATTAAAAATTTAATTGATTCAACAAATTTTTTAATTGAAACAAAAATCAATCACAAAAATAATAGTATCAATTTATTGTTTAATTGGATCAATTAACTTTTTAATTGATACTATCATTTCTGTGATTGAAGACGTTTCGATTAAAAATTAATTGGATCAATTAATTTCGTGATTGAATCAGAATTTTTTTTTTGTGCGATTGAAGACATTTCAATTAAAAAATTAATTGGATCAATTAATTTCGTGATTGAATCAGAAAATATTTTTTTTTGTGTGTATATTAAACCAATATTTTAATTACATTTATTCAATACATAGTTTATTTCACATACATAGTTAATTCATATTCAAATATACATATGTGTATGTCTGTGTATTTTATTGGTGGTTGCTGCGTACACAGAAGAAAAAATATCAACAAAATATTTTCAATTAAAAAATTAATTGAAGTTGAAAATTTTTTTCAATTAATTACTTAATTGATACAATTAAATTTTTAATCAAGGCAGAAGCATTGAGTTAATTAAGTCAGTGATTGAAAATTTTTAAATTTTTAATTAAAAAATTAATTAATACAATTAACATTTTAATCAATCTCGAAAAAAATTTTATGGATTGTTTTGTTTTAATTTTTAAATAAAAATGTATTTCAAACAATCAATTTTTTCATCAAACTAAAAACATCAACTAAAGTCTTCGTATCCGACTTTGTAATGGTAATGGAAAATAATTACTTTTAAATTAAAAAATTAATTGAGTTTTGCAATCAACATCAATAAAATTTTTAATTGAATCAATAAAAAACAAGTAAGGAAAGTCTAAAGTCGGGCGGGGCCGACTATATTATACCCTGCACTACTACTTTGTAGATCTAAATTTTCGATACCATATCACATCCGTCAAATGTGTTGGGTGCTATATATAAAGATTTGTCCCAAATACATACATTTAAATATCACTCGATTTGGACAGAATTTGATAGACTTTTACAAAATCTATAGACTCAAAATTTAAGTTGGCTAATGCACTAGGAAGGAACACAATTTTAGTAAAAAAATATTGGAAACGTTTAAATCTGAAGCAATTTTAAGGAAACTTCGAAAAAGTTTATTTATGATTTATCGCTCGATATACATGTATTAGAAGTTTATGAAAATTAGAGTCATTTTTACAACTTTTCGACTAAGCAGTGGCGATTTTACAAGGAAAATGTTGGTATTTTAACCATTTTTGTCGAAATTAGAAAAACATATATATGGGAGCTATATCTAAATCTGAACCGATTTCAACCAAATTTGGCACGCATAGCTACAATGCTAATTCTACTCCCTGTGCAAAATTTCATTTTATTAAATTGGAGTAAAAGATTTGCCACTGTGGTCATATGAGTGTAAATCGGGCGAACGATATATATGGGAGCTATATCTAAATCTGTACCGATTTTAACCAAATTTGGCACGCATAGCTACAATGCTAATTCTACTCCCTGTGCAAAATTTCAATTAAATCGGAGTAAAAGATTGGCCACTGTGGTCATATGAGTGTAAATCGGGCGAACGATATATATGGGAGCTATATCTAAATCTGAACCGATTTCAATAAAATTTGGCACACTTGACTACACTACTAATTGTACTCCTAGTGCAAAATTTCAACCAAATTGGGGTAAAACTCTGGCTTCTGGGACCGTATTAGTCCATATCGGGCAAAAGATATATATGGAAGCTATATCAAAATCTGACCCGATTTCAATAAAATTTGGCACGCTTGACTAGAGAACTAATTGTTCTTCTTATGCAAAATGTTAAGCAAATTATGGTAAAACTCTGGCTTCTGGGGCCATATAAGTGCATATCGGGCGAAATATATATATGGGAGCTATATCTAAATCTGAACCGATTTCTTCCAAAATCAATAGGGTTCTATGCTGAGCCAACACACATACTTGTGCCAAATTTGAAGTCGATTGGACTAAAACTACGACATAGACTTTGATTACAAAAATGTGTTCACGGACAGACGGACAAGGCTATATCGACTCAGGAGCCCACCCTGAGCATTTTTGCCAAAGACACCATGTGTCTATCTCGTCTCCTTCTGGGTGTTGCAAACATGTGCACTAATTTATAATACCCTGTTCCACAGTGTGGCGCAGGGTATAATTAATTGAAATTTTCAATCAATTAATTTTTTAATCAAAAAAAATTTTTTGATGCCCAATTAAAACTGTGATTGATACTATTATTTTAGTGATTGAAGATATTTCCATTAAAAAATTAATTGGATCAATTAAATTCGTGATTGATTTTTTTGTGTGCTATTAGAAAATTAACATTTTATTTTGCCTTGGGCAATTGAGCTGCTATTCCTATGGTTCTTTGTATATTTCAATTAATTGTATAATCAAAAAAAATTGTATGCCCAATCAAAACTGTGATTGATACTATTATGTTCGTGATTGAAGACATTTGAATTAAAAACTTAATTCGATCAATTTTTAGTGATTGAAAAAAAAAAAACAAAATCAGCAGTATCGGATGAAATTTGCTTCTCTTAGAGGCTCCGCAAGCCAAATCGGGGGATCGGTTTATATGGGGGCAATATATAATTATGGACCGATGTGGACCAATTTTTGCATAGTTGTTAGAGATCATATGCTGACACCATGTACCAAATTTCAGCCGGATCGGATGAAATTTGCTTCTCTTAGAGTCCCCGCAAGCCAAATTTGGGGGTCCGTTTATATGGGGGCTATACGTAAAAGTTGACCGATATGGCCCATTTGCAATACCATCCGACCTACATCAATAACAACTACTTGTGCCAAGTTTCAAGTCGATAGCTTGTTTCGTTCGGAAGTTAGCGTGATTTCAACAGACGGGCGGACGGACGGACATGCTCAGATCGACTCAGAATTTCACCACGACCCGGAATATACACGCAGAGAAGGAATATGATCACCTCAACCATGTTTCAAGAGCAAAATGTTATTTTTGGATGGTGACCATCTTACATGTTTATGGCAAAAATGTTCTTTTCTCGCCAAAAATAATATGCTTTCCGAAATCAGACACATAATCTCCGAGAAAATAACATGGTTGCGACAAACATGTTACATGGTCACCATTCAAAAATAACATTTTGCTCTTGAAACATGGTTGAGGTGATCATATTCCTTCTCTGGGTGTATATACATTATGGGGTCTTAGAACAATATTTCGATGTGTTACAAACGGAATGACCAAGTTTTTATAATACCCCATCCTATGGTGGAGGGTATAAAAAATTTTGTGTGTGCTATTAGAAAATTACCATTTTATTTTTCCTTGGGCAATTGATCTGCTATTCCTTTGGTCCTAGTATATTTTCAGAACAAAAAATATTATCCGAGTTTGCGTTATAAATGCACACATATGATTGTAATAAATATATAATTTCTTAATTCATATTGCAAATGGCTCCACGGAAATGTTTTAACATTTATAATCCTGCATTGTAGTACTCAATAAAAATGAAATGAAATATTATAAAACTAACTAATCTCAACATATGGAAGGATTTAATACGCTCTAATTGCGGACTGTGCGCTTTCCGTCAGCGTTTCGACTCAAAAAAAAAAACAAAGTACCACAAATGAAAAAAATTTCGCTACATTTTTGCATATTTTGTACCGGCCTTTACTAAAGATATTTTTTTAAATCTCTATACTGAAAATCTTTGTACAATTATGCAATTATACGGCTAAGTATAATTCCGTAATCTTTTTCCTTCGACTATGTGGAAGCAAAAGAAAGATTATTTTTCATTCTACCATTAATAAAAAAGTCAACCCATTAATAAAAATAACAATTGGCGATAATTTATAGATTATTGCTCTCACGATTGTTATGAAATCGCCTAATAAAATAATATCTCATAAATTATGAAATCATAATTCCAATAGAAGAAAAAAATCATCGATCATTTGAAAAAAAAATCATACGACTTATTAAAGATAGTGTCAAACACCAAATGATAACAAGGAACATACATATATTTTGGTTCATACCATCAGAAAAGATCGTAGTATCTAAAATACAAAATCACACATTGGCCCCTACACAATACCACTGAAATGATCTATAAAGACTTCTCTTCGAAAAGAGAAAAAAGGCCAATAACTTTTTCAAAAAAACAAAAATCGAAACAAAAACCCACAATAAAAAAGCATTTCACACGAGACTCAATGTCGCCACAATTGAATTTGAAGAATATCTTCATACATACGAAGGCGAGTAATAAAAGATTTTTTTAATATATTTTAAAAAACAAAAATAATTCTATATTTTAGCACGAGGGATGTTTGTAAATATATTGATTTTTGTTATGTATAGAAATATTTTTATTTTCAATTTGTCATATTGATTAGTCCTTAAGACTCAATAACGGTTGGAAATAAATTTTTTCCTTCCAATATTTACTTTACTGCATAATTATTTTTATTAAATTAATTAGGACTAACTTTTTTAGACACCAAGACGGTTAACTATATTGATAAACGCTTCAGAACTCCCATTTATGTATCCAAATTTCTTCTGTACATTTTCTTAGTATCAAAAAAATGTTTCCTTTGGAAATTCCCATATTCCAAAACTTTTACAACAACCCTCATATTGACAATAACTGATAAAATTCTGATGTTTGTCTTTCGATTTTTATTATTTAATTTATTGTAGTTAACAGAAATTTGAACAAATTTTAATTCAGTGACGTTAAGACGATCCCATAAACGGCTAATCTGTCACAAAATCATCTCAAAGGCGATAATAAGCTCAGCAGAGTGTCGTCTTAATGGATTGTTTAAATCATTTAAAAAATGTTCTCTTTTCTTTATTAATTAGATTACTTTTCACGATTTCTTATAATTTTACGATTTTAAATGTTATCAAGGCATGTCTGTCTATCACTCACTGATATTCATGATAATGGTTTAACAAATTAAAAATAACACACTTAGAAAACGTTAATAATGGTGATTGACATGTTTTTATTTTTATATTATTTTTTTTTAACAAAAAACAGAAGCAAATTAAATAAAAATTTAATATAAAACAAATACCATAGTCTGTGCGGGTACTTGAAAAAAAATATTAAATTAAAAAAATAACAAATGTTGTTATTTTTAATATTTGTTAAGAACAACCCATACGTTTACCCTGAAATCAATTGGACAAGCATTTACTCCGTTTGTTTTTAATTCGAAATATTGCCTTTGTTTTCAATTATTCATATCTGGCTTGCAATGACACATTTCACAATTTTGTTTTGGAAATAAAAAAAGAAACCATCGATCTTCTCCGTTGCATAAAATAGAACTGTACAAGCCGATGGGTTAACATTGAAAGGCAATGTTTCCCTTATTACAAATATTATACAAAAAAATAAAAAACTACATTTTTTGCAATCTTCTAAACAATGAACCGAAGTATTTTTTTTTTTTGTTAATGGGGTAGTCGAAAAAGACCTAATCAACTTGCCTATTTCGGACCTCTTTTTTTCTTGCAGTGTAGAAGTGAATTTCTAATCAAACTTCAACATATTTTTGTTTATCTGTGTTATGAACTTTATGGAGTCAGTGTAAAACTTCTGTGGTTTCTTGGCAAGAAAACTCCGACATGTAATTTAATCCGTAGAAAGTTCTGCTTTGACCGAAACAGAAAAGTTGGCAGTCAGCGTTACCGTTATGTCACTTTAGTGGTAAGTTTGCCTTTTTTACGAATTGAGAATGTTATGCTTTTTAATTTTTTTTTGCCACCTTTCTGCCGTGTTGTGCCACTTTTTAATTAATTAACTTTTTGGTAATGTTCTTTTTTTACCATTTCGCATATTATATATTTTTTTCGGACGAATTGATGTTCTTGAGCATTTAAGGGCTAATTAACTTTTTTGTGAATTTTGATCTTTAATCACGAATTTTGAATTACGGATATGATCGGTGTTTTAACATAAAATTTGGCGCCCATTTTCCTTTTCCAACCCCAGTGTTATTAAGCTGACAATAGTGACGCCTGAAAATATGCAAAAAATTCTGTAAAGGGTAAACCGGGTTGATTTTCGATGAGCTGAAGATAAAATTTATGTTACTTACTTACTTAGATCCAATTTGGAAAATAACACATCTTCATATCATAGAAAACATTTTATAAGATTAATTTCATTCACATTTTTATACCATAGAAACAACATAGAAAAAATTTTGACAACATTTTCTATAGAAATAAAATTTTGACAAAATATTCAACAGAAATAAAATTTTGACAAAATTTCCTATAGAAATAAAATTTTTGGATAAATTGTCAATAGAAATAAAATTTTTGGAATAATTGTCTATAGAAATTAAATTTTGACAAAAATTTTTATAGAAATAACATTTTTGGATAAATTTTTATAGAAACAAAATTTTTGGATAAATTGTCTATAGAAATAAAATTTTTGGATAAATTGTCTATAGAAATAAAATTTTGACAAAAATTTTTATAAAAAATAAAATTTTAAAAAATTTTCCTCTAGAAATAAAATTTTAACGAAATTTTTTATAGAACTGAAATTTCGACAAAATGTATTATAGAAATAACAAAAAAAATACGCCTACCAGAAATATTAATTTTAGACCCTACTGATCAGAGAATGAAGCAGCCGAGTCGCGCCGCTGATTTTTGACAGCCGCCGCCGAAAATGTCGACTCATTTCGACTCAAATTTAGCTGCCAATTAATCAAAAATATTGATTTAAATCGGAAAAATGTATTAATTCTATTTTTGTCAAAATTTTGATATTTTCACCCACAATCAAATTAGAACCAAGTTGCTGTTAAAATATTTGCAAAAATTTGCAAATTGTAAGATTGGTTGTACAACTGATCTCATGACCATTCGGGTAAATTCAAATTGATTTTATAATGGATAATTGTGCGCCGCCGAATAGACAAATTTGTATCGGCTTAGCCGTCAAGCCGCCGCCCCCGCCGGAGGCAAGAATGTAGTGTCAGCCGCCGCCGACAAAAATGGGCCGGCTTTATTCTCTGCTCCTGAGTCGATCTAGCGCGGTGGATTATCCCACCTCAGTAATGCTGGTGACATTTCTGAGGGTTTCAAAGCTTCTCTATGTTAAGTGGTTTCACTAGAATGTGGAACGCCGTTCGGACTCGGCTATAAAACGGAGGTCCCTTGTCATTGAGCTTAACATGGAATCGGGCAGCACTCAGTGATAAGAGAGAAGTTCACCACTGTGGTATCACAATGGACTGAATAGTCTAAGTGAGCCTGATACATCGGGCTGCCACATAACCTAACCTAACCTTGGGCACAAGGACATAGCTGCCATATATATGTATCGCCCGATTTCGACAAATGGGGTCAGGTTGCTTTTTTTACTAACCGATTGTCGTCAAATTTGACAAAAAGTAATCTTTTTACTCACACTTAACTTCTGAAAAATTTCATCGAAATCGGTTGAGATTTAGATATAACTCTCATATTTATGTATCGCCCGAATTTCCCAAATTTATTTATCCACAGATCTTACTCAAACTTTGCGTACTCTAATCTTCTGTAGTACTAACAATATGTGCAAAAGTCATTAAAATTGGTTCAGATTTAGATTTAGCTCCCATATATATGCATTGCCCGATTTTCTAACAATTTGGCCATAATAGCCTTATTTATTAACCGATCTTACTCAAATTTAGCACAAGATAACACTCTGTGGTATCAACCAAACCTGCAAAATATCATCCACATCGGTTCAAATTTAGATATAGCTCCCATGTATATATCGGCTGATTTTGAAGAATTTCTTTTTTCTAAAATTTAATTCCGGAGGAAATTATTTTTTCTTTGGGTGTAGGAAACAACAAAAGATGACAATTTTGCCGACAAGGTTGTTATATTTGCTCATCGCGGTAAAATGTTTCGCCTATCGCTATGGTTATGTTTATAATAATTGAATAAAAATCATGCACAATAGATTTGAATAAAATGAAATTCGATTTTAAAATTGGCGGTACGATTAATCTCATAGCGGTTCCGATATTTTAATTTGATATTTTGATTTATAATTGTCCTACGCCCAGAAGACATCTTTGCGTCTGTTCAGCTATAAGAGATCACCCTGAAAACAAATAACTCCAACTTCCTTTATCTTCATAATAAGAAGAGACTTTTTCTACTATCCAATACAATAATTAAAAATATCAAACAAACACTTCAATGTTCATACATTGTTGGAAATTGTGTTCTCGTATATGCCGGAAAAACATGCATTCAACATTGTAATGACGTTCAAAATCAACGATGCCGTAAAGAAAAATTCATTCACAACAAAATGCAATGTACAAAGATTTATTTATTTATTTTTTTGGTTTATTGCATGCATTCACCGCATGACATGATTATGCATTTTCTTTTTTCTCTTCCATGTTCCAGAAATTCTTTCTTTTTGTTGTCCTCTTACGATGCACTGAACCCCAGGAGGATGTGAATGAACCCATGTTGTTTTGTTATTGAATTGACTGAGTATTCTATAAGTTTTGAAATATTTCTTCATGCAAAACAAATAATAATTAATGGTTAATTTTGCAATTTTATTCTAGAATTCTACGATGTGGTGAAATTCTATGTGGATCGAAAAAAATTGCGAATTTAGAATCAAATAGAAAAGGCAAGAAGAAAATGCATTTCCGGGGTAAGACAATCGGGTACGGCATATAGTATAACAAACCTTTACATTTAGTACTGGATATTCAAGGCATGACGGACTAAACAAAACCTACAAACCGTTTATTCTGAATATGTGCAAAAGTGAACAATAGGGCTGCTTTATTTTAGCACTGTATGCAATATTTGTATGGGCTATCCAGAACATCGTTGCACTGGTGTTCTATCCAGAACATCTCATCAGTGCAAGTCACGTCGGTGTTCCCAGATTGCATTTTGATATAGTGACGCTTTTTAGATTCACAATAGCAATTTATTGTGACTAATTTATCAAATGACATGAAATTCAAAATGGTACAGTGTCATAAATAATCGCAGCAGTAAATATTTATTACTATTTGGGCATCTCATACATTAGGTTAGGTTAGGTGGCAGCCCGATGTATCAGGCTCACTTAGACTATTCAGTTCATTGTGATACCACAGTGGTGAGTATCTCTCTTATCACTGAGTGCTCCCCGATACTACGTTTAGCTCAATGACAAGGGACTTACTTTAGCCGAGTCCAAACGGCTTTCCACATTGTGGTAAAGCCACTTAGAGAAACTTTGAAACACTCAGAAATGCCACCAGCATTACTGAGATGGAATAATCCACCTTTGAAAAACTTTTTGTTGTTCATCTCCCAGGATCAGTCACATCTCAATTTACGTTCTTGAAAAGAAAACTGTTTTCTAGGTCTTCCATCGAGAAGCCTTCATAAAGACGATATCCTTCCGATTACAGTCCCGTACCTCTATAATATGCTTAACCCAGTATCTTGTTTCTTCTAAAAGATAATGCCGGACACTGGCACAGAAAGTGGTAAGAGAAGTGCCATTTACAAATATTATCGGTCATTAAGCCAATCCTTTCCTTGTGCTTCCCAAGTGTGTTGTGTCTTGTTGTGATGCCTATTTACGGTCTCAAATCGTCCCTTTACGTCGCCTTCATTTCTACTGCTCTTGCCGTTACATATCAGTTTGGTCTGCTCGCAACTCACTGAGGAAGTCCGTCGTTTCTTCCATAAATCATTGTATTTGACATTGACCCTGTAAGTATATAAAGATAGCGGGGGTAAACGTTCATAACGATGTTATCCATGGACGTTATGTTCGTATTATCCGAGTCCTCGGTTGCTGCCTGACAGTCGATGAAGAAGCAGATATCGCTTCTGAATATCGGCCGCATTACTGAGAGGGGATAATCCACCCCTAAAAAACTTGTTGGTGTTGGTCGAAATTGGGGTTGAGCCCACGCAAGACGGGCATGCTTACCATTGCACCACAGCGACTCCCAAAAAAACGTATGTCTAAGGCTGTCCCACCGTGGTGCAATGGTTAGCATGCCCGCCTTGCATACACAAGGTCGTGGGTTCGATTCCTGCTTCGACCGAACACCAAAAAAGTTTTTCAGCGGTGGATTATCCCACCTCAGTAATGCTGGTGACATATCTGAGGGTTTCAAAACTTCTTTAAGTGGTTTCACTGCAATGTGGAACGCCGTTCGGACTCGGCTATAAAAAGGAGATCCCTTGTCATTGAGCTTAACATGGAATCGGGCAGCACTCAGTGATAAGGGAGAAGTTCACCAATGTGGTATCACAATGGACTGAATAGTCTAAGTGAGCCTGATACATCGGGCTGCCACCTAACCTAACCTAAGTTTGTCCCAATCTCAATCTTGGACGACCTTCACGAAATTCGTATTGGAGTGAACCACAACCGCGATTAAATTCTCGTCGAAAGTTGTAAATAATAATCACACGAAAATTTTGTAATTCCATTTTTTTGGCGAGATGGAATTTTCACGTTGCTGTAAAAAATGCAAACAGCACGCGTATGTCAAAACGTTCAGTTTCCTCAAAATGTTTTGTTCTTGGTGATTCTCTACAAGAAAATCGCAAAACCTATTGACACATTTGATATTGAATAGAGATATAAATCCTTGGGATTTTTGTTTTTAAATTTCATTAATATATTGTATAACAAGTAGTATTTTTGACATTTAAATATGTATGTTACCAATTCATGAATGATTTAAGAAGAAGGCAGTACGGTTCACTACTGGGTGACTTTCAATTGTTATGTCATTCACTAACGTTGCTTGATTCACAAGTTGAAAAATAATCGAAATTGTATTTTATTTTGCTCTTATCAGATAGGACCCTCTCTGACTCGAGCTCTGAGGGGGTTGTACTTGTTTTTCCCATATTCATGTATTTTCTTTTGACGTGCTAATTTTTTTTTTTCTTTTTTTTTCTGAACTGATGATAATCGTATCGCACGTGATTGACAAGAATTTCGAACGTCCTTAGTGAGTGAGAGACAGTTTACATTGGATTTTTTTTAACATGACATCATTTACGTGGTTCTACCAGATTTCCAATTAGAAACGTCATTTCAAAATCGATGACACTACAAGGTTAGTTATTAGGATCAAGACCTACAACTAAAAATTTCTATAACAAACGCAATTAGGTTTTGAGCAATGGCGTTTTAAGGTTCAACTTGATTGATCAAATCAGTAAATACTCTAAAAAGTATGACTTATACGAGTAGTTCATACTCTAAGCTGTCCTTGAAAATAAATCAGGAAGGTTGTATTAGTTTTTAAACTGGTTTAACGAATTAAGTTTTCTGCTTTATTAGAGTAAATTTGCTCAGTTGAAAAGAAATACATTCCCCAACTTCCTCCACGTTTTCAAAAACTGCACGGACGAAAAAGACTGTTTTTCATGTGATTGGGTGTAAAAATTATATGTTTGGAAATCAAATTTTTAAACACAATATTTTTAAGTGCAAGCATATATTCTTCATAAACTAGCATAACATGTCTGGGACATATATGTTAATAAGTTAGAACATATTATATTTGGGACATAAATTTTTTGTAAATATAATATGTTTGGATACAAACATATATTAATTTAGAAATAGCCCATAAATATATATGTGTTTAGAAAGAGAGACATAGAGAGTATTCTGCAAGTAAAAGAATGGAAGTAGCCAATTGGCGCCTTAATATGTGTACATGTACACAAAAACATTTTCATTAAAATTTTTTCTACCAGTGTATGCCTAAAGTAAAACATAATATGTTTGAACAATACAAACAATATTTTGTTGTTAATTTACTTGCATTGTATAAAAAATTATTCCTTGGAATAGGCACCTCAGAGGAGTAACATGTCTTACACTCAATAGAATAATATATTTGCATAATTTTAGGCTTGTCATATCCCCCACATACAAACGTTTTTTTTTAATTTTATAGTTCAAAAGCATAAAAGGTCGAAAATAACATTAAATTTTAGAATCAGAGTTGACAATCTTTGGCACTAATTATGGCCTGCAGCCGACAAAACTATCACATGCTGGACGAAAGTGTCTCTGCGGTACCTGGATCCGGACCAATTCCCTGTATTTTTTAGTGTCAACAACGGATTGAGATTCCGAGATTTCGGTGACCATTGTGCGGTAGATATGAAGCGCGGAATCTTCTTTTCAAGCCGTTCTTGGTAGAAGCGTTCTTAGTGTTATGATGTTGAGTCCTGTTGGAATCTCTATGGCCTATAGCACCTTTTTGACTCTTTCTACCTATAATTAATTCTGATGAGGGCTTGTATCGGATGATATTTTGAACACACGTTTTGTATTTTGAAATCTTCATATTATTGTAACTCGCAAACTGGCATATTATGCCAGTTTGCAAACAGTATATTTTTAAATTATTAATGATTTTCTACAGCAGTGCTTATTCCTTTACTTTTTTCAAAAAAGTATATTGGGAATTTTTGTGGGGAATTTTATTTTAAGTTGGGGATTTTTGGGGACAATAGAGAAAAGAGCCAGGAAAATACTGGCAACAATGACTGTACCAGTCACACTAAATTGCTATTGTGACTCTAAAAAGCGTCACTTTATCAAAATACAATCTGGCAACACCGACGCGACTTGCACTGATGAGATGTTTTGGATAAAACACCAGTGTAACGATGTTCTGGATAGCCCATACAAATGTGCTAAAAGAAAACAGCCCTAATGTCACAACATGGTAAAAAGGATGCACAAAAATTAAAATACACTCCAAAAAAAGATAATGAACCTTCTATTAAATCATTTTTCTTTATTTAAAGAAGTTTGTTCTTAATGTTGGGTAAATTACGTGTATTAAAATTTAGTTTGCATAATATCAATATATGTTTCAGTGCAGGAATTAATCCATGGAATAAACACATGGCACAGGGGTAGTTTAGGTTAGGTTAGGTGGCAGCCCGGTGTATCAGGCTCACCAAAGATAATTGAGAAGAAGATGCAGTCTTGTCATAGCAAAACTGAAGCACCAGAGGACTCTGCCAACAAAATATCATAAAGTTTGCGTCGACGTGTCTCTCAAATGTACTGCCGTTTGCGTCGGAAAATATAAAAACATTTGTGTTTTTCATAAATTTCTGAATAAAAACCCACAAAAGCAATACCAAAACGATTGTAGAACATTAAAATAAAACGTATGTGTATTTTAAAGCAAATATTCATTATGGTTTTATGTGAATATTGCCGTTTAAATTTATTCCTGGGCAGAGCTGCTTTGGAAAAAATTGACAAATAAAACAATTTTTTTCTCATAGCCCTCTACACCTTGACATTTGTTTTCTCTATATAAGAGCACAATGCTTAATCTTGTTATACTCAATTATCTTTGGGCTCACTCAGACTATTCAGTCCATTGTGATACCACAGTGGTGAACTTCTCTCTCACAAGGGTAACACTGTACGTACTCTGAAAAAACAGTGAACCCACTAGAGAGAAAACTTTTGGTTAAGTTTAGAAAATTTTGAATATTTTTAGAAAATTTTAATTACACCCAGAAAAAAGTGACCCCTTCTTTAAGTTAAAATGAACTCATTGTAAAGAAAGTTGAACTTCGTATAGCGCCAAAGACATTTTTATTTGTTTGAACGATATGATTTTCGTAGAAATTAGGTAGAATGCATTCCATATATTAGTCAACATTTTCCTATATTTATGTACCACTATACTACAGAATGAAAAAATTAAACTGAATTGAATTCTTATATGGAATGATTTTATTGAACTTTTTTCATTCATTTTGGACAAATCTTACTTATTTGTGGTAAACTTTTTACTTCAAAATTAGAATTGCTTACCTTCGTTTTTAAATACAATTTTATGTATTTATAAAGGGTGATACGGTCAAAATTTGGTCAAGGGAAAACGCGTGTAAATCGGTGAAATCGTTTATTTAAAAAATCAAATTAAATTTTTTTTTTTCAAGTTCAATTAGTATAAAATTCAGGAAAAATATTCAGTTAGGCTTTCGCTTTTCCAGATCCGAATTGCCGGGCCTCACGCTTGACGCCTGCCATCAGATTTTGTACAGCCACCTTGTCCACCTTCTTCGCCGCAGAAAGCCAGTTTGCCTTGAACTGCTGCTCGTCCTTAGCAGTTTTTTTGGTCTTCTTTAGGTTCCGCTTGACAATAACCCAGTATTTCTCAATTGGGTGGAGCTCTGGCGTGTTGGGAGGGTTCTTGTCTTTGGGAACCACCTGCACGTTGTTGGCGGCGTACCACTCCATGGCCTTTTTACCGTAATGGCAAGATGCCAAATCCGGCCAAAACAGTACGGAACAACCGTGTTTCTTCGGGAAAGGCAGCAGACGTTTATTCAAACACTCTTTCACGTAAGCTATGAAAATGATGCTTTTCAAGCCACAGGTACAGATGGCTTGCCAAACCAGATATTTCTTTGCGAACTTTGACAGTTTTATGTGCTTGAAAATATCTGCTACCTTTTCCCTTCCTTTTGCCGTATAAAACTCCTGTCCCGGAAGCTGCTTGTGGTCGGCTTTGACGTAGGTTTCGTCGTCCATTACCACGCAGTCAAACTTCGTCAGCATCGTCGTGTACAGCCTCCGGGATCGCGCTTTGGCCGTCGTATTTTGTTTATCATCGCGATTTGGAGGCACTACTTTCTTGTATGTCGATAGTACGGCTCGATGCACGGTTGTAGACGATACACCCAGCTTATTTGCGGCATCTCGGAGAGAGAGGTTAGGGTTTCGCTTGAAACTACCGGCAACTCTCTTTCTCGTCTCAGCGGCTTCCGGGCAATTTTTTCTTCAATAAAAGACATGTTGTATGAATATATTAAATATATTTATTTAGAATCAACAGCATCGACTGGCCTTGAAATATTAAAACACATTTTTTCTTCTTCTAGTAGCTTTCTTTTTGAATAAGTTGCTGTCTAGCAATTTTGTCCACCTTTTACAATTTCAATACCTACAAATATAAACAAAAAAATCACAAAACCAATTTTTCACAAAAGGTTAGCGTCACTGAATATTACCTGATAATTGAAGATTCCAAAATGAAGTCGAATGAAGGGGTTGTTGTTCTGCTGGTGTTTTCTTTTTTTATGAACCATTTGTCAAAAAACGAAAATTATTCTCACTAATTTAAAATAACAAATATTTTATATATTTTATTTGTTTTATATTATATTATTTTACTATATTCTTTTTTAACAATCTCTCCGTATACCATAACAACGCGATTCCAACTTAAAAACAACCCACGCGCAAACACATCGATGACAGGTATCGATTACAGGTAGATAAAAGAAATGTAGGAAATTTTCCTATATTCTAACAAGCGTGTTGACTACTTCTTAGTACGAATGAACTAAAATATTTTTCTATGCCAAGTGTTATGCGTATGTATGATAAGCTTTCTGTAATAAAGGAAGTCAGAATTATCATTTTAAAACAAATTTTACTAAATTTGAGGAAACTTGGTTTTAGTTCGGTTTTTGTTTATTTTTACGAATGCTTTGTTATCAGTGAATAAAATTTTCTTGTTCAGTAGTAAATTCTTACACCCAGCGAAAAAACAGTATTAGTAAAATTCCATGCCTTATTCTAGTTAATGAACTATTCCTAACTGCTTTCAGTTTAGGAATTTTTTACTGAAACAAGTAAATTTTATTATTTCACGCAAAAACTTAACTGAATGGTTCTCTTCTTTTTGAGTGTACTTACCAATAAGAAATGAATCTGAACTTTCGTTTCGGAAAATATAATTAACATGTGTGTATATGTGCTATGAATCACTCCGACACAAAACCAACATTGTTAGCCTTCTCACAAAATATATTTTGTGTTGGCTTACATCTTATGTTGGCCTATAACTTCCACGAATTTAACAAAACAAAAAATGGGACAGAGATATAAAATCAGATATCGCCTTCTTTCATATGTTCACGTCCAATTTTTGTTTTTTTTTTTTTTTGGAAAGTGCAAAAATTTTAAGGTATAGTGTAACGAAACCTGTGATAAATATAATGAAAATGCTGAACTAGTTTTATAAACTTAATTAATTGAACCATTTATTATTATTATTTTTAATAATTAAGAGTTTAAAATGTTGGTTATATAGTTTTCTGTGCACAAAATTTAATTTGAGCATTAAATTTTTATTTGCATCAATTACATGGTTTTTTTTTTATTGGCTTTAGTATTACTAATATTTTCGAGATCAATTAAATTAGATCAATAAATTCCGTGATTAAATAAAAATAAAAACATCTGTGTTTGTTTCTAAATCTGTGATTTATATATTCATTGAAATGGAATTTATACACTGTGCTGGTTAATTTTTATTCCCAGTAAAACCTCCCACAATTAGTCGCCAACAAATGTTAATGTTCTTAACAAAATTTGAAACAACGAAATGAAAAAACCAAACCAAAACAATTGTCGTCGTCATGGCGATGGTCAGGCACCGCAACACCAATAACAAATAAAAAAAATTCAAAATATTATTATACAATATCAACAAATCGTAAAAAAAGTATCTACATACATACAGAAGGGTACTTTGCCATTTTTTTATTAATTTATGTATAAAATGAAATTTTAAATATATATATAGTACGTGAACTGTGAATTTAAATTTAGAATGGCCATTAGGCAAAATGAGCAAACGAATAAGCGCGTCTGCTTGTGGGGGGCATCCACTTTGGAAGCGGCGGCAGGCGATCATTCATCTACAATGCAGAAAAAAAAACAAAAGCGCTGAGTGTGTTTGGTGATCACTTATCAAACGCGTGTCCACCGACATTTATGGGTAATTATGACGTATCCTCACCGCAACAGGGTTCGCAAAACTTATTCGTATAATACAAATAACTTAATAATATTTTCGAAGTAGGTTTTGTTGGCTTTGTTTATCAGTCATTTGTTTTCAAAATGCATTTATTGTCTATGATGCGCATTTAAGACTTTGTCGTACGAAGTACATTTTGAGGTACCTTAGTAATGATTTTGAGGTTTTATTATACCCCTCCACTATAGGATGGGGGGGTATATTAACATTGTCATTCCGTTTGTAACACATCGAAATATTGCTCTAAGACCCCATAAAGTATATATATTCTGGGTCGTGGTGAAATTCTGAGTCGATCTGAGCATGTCCATCCGTCCGTCCGTCAGTTGAAATCACGCTAACTTCCGAACGAAAGAAGCTATCGACTTGAAACTTGGCACAAGTAGTTGTTATTGATGTAGGTCGGATGGTATTGCAAATGGGCCATATCGGTCCACTTTTACGTATAGCCCCTATATAAACGGACCCCCAAATTTAGATTGCATATCCTCTAAGAGAAACAATTTTCATCCGATCCCGCTGAAATTTGGTATATGGTGTTAGTATATGGTCTCTAACAACCATGTAAAAATTGGTTCACATCGGTACATAATTATATATAGCCCCCATATAAACCGATCCCCCGATTTGGCTTGCGGAGCCTCTAAGAGAAACGAATTTCTTCCGATCCGGTTGAAATTGGTACATGGTGTTAGTATATGGTCTCCATCAACCATGCAAAAATTGGTCTACATCGATCCATAATTATATATAGCCCCCATATAAACCGATCCCCAGATTTGGCTTACGGAGCCTCTAAGAGAAGCGAAGTTCTTCCGATCCGGTTGAAATTTGGTACATGGTGTTAGTATATGGTCTCTAATAACTATGCAGAAATTGATCCATATCGGTCCATAATTATATATAGCCCCAATATAAACCGATTACCAGATTTGACCTCCGGAGCCTCTTGAAGGAGCAAAATTCATCCGATCCGGTTCAAATTTGGAACGTGGTGTTATTATATGGCCGCTAACAACCATACCAAAATTGGTCCATATCGGTCTATAGTTATATATAGCCGATCTCCAATCACACAAAAATTGGTCCATATCGGTTCATAATCATGGTTGCCACTCGAGTCAAAAATAATCTACAAAAATTTTATTTCTATAGAAAATTTTGTTAAAATTCCATTTCTATAGAAAATTTTGTTAAAACTTTATTTCTATAGAAAATTTTGTCAAAATTTTATTTCTATAGAAAATTTTGTGAAAACTTTATTTCTATAGAAAATTTTGTTAAAATTTTATTTGTATAGAAAATTTTGTCAAAATTTTATTTGTATAGAAAATTTTGTCAAAATTTTATTTCTATAAAAAGTTTTGTCAAAATTTTATTTCTATAGAAAATTTTGTTGAAATTTTATTACTATAGAAAATTTTGTTAAAATTTAATTTCTATAGAAAATTTTTTCAAAACTTTATTTCTATAGAAAATTTTTTCAAAACTTTATTTCTATAGAAAATTTTGTAAAATTTTATTTCTATAGAAAATTTTGTCAAAATATTATTTCTATACAAAATTTTGTCAGACTGAATTATATACGTATTTAATCGATCTTTTTTATTTAATATATACCACGTATGGACTTACATACAATTAAGAAGACGTTGATAGGAGGTTTAAGATACCTTGCCATCGGCAAGCGTTACCGCAACTTAAGTAATTCGATTGTGGATGGCAGTGTTTAGAAGAAGTTTCTACGCAATCCATGGTGGAGGGTACATAAGCTTCGGCCTGGCCGAACTTACGGCCGTATATACTTGTTTTTTTTTTTACTAATGTGGACATTTCGATCATATGCGGATTTAACAGCTGTTTTTTGTTTACAAACTGAAAAGGTAAACATTTTTGTAGTTTACACGAATATTATTATTTTAACGTAATATTAATCGGTGATGTGTTAGTGTTATGGCGTTTTCTTTTCTTATGAAAAATGCGCACTTTTTTGCATTTTGGCCGGAAAATGTACTTTTTAGGTTCTTTTCTAAAAAAACAGGCAAAAGTGCGAAAAGGCTTCGAATTCTGTTGTGAAAATAGTGCCACGCATAGAGGCAAATTACGGGCATTTTCAGCACTGCCAACAAACGAGAGTGCTTCGATTGCCCTGTTTCCTTCTTTGAATTCTTTTCTGCCCGCTGAAATAATAGCATTTTTTTAGGTTGCTGGTAACATTTTAAAAATGCGCATTCTGTACAGACAAAATGACGGCAAAGCACTTTTTTCAGAAAAGAAAACACCATTAGTTTTCATTTATGTTAAGATAGGAGCAAGTAATTGAGTCCTATTCGTTTTTGGCCAACAGAAAGGCCTCTCAAATATTTGAAAACACAAACAGAGTTAGTACTAAAACCACAGTTGTACATCGCAGTGTAGTGGATTTTGATTTTGTTGAAATCCTCCTCGATCCCTCTGATATTTCCTTATTGAAACTCGATTAAATTCTATGTGTATTTTGTTCAAAATCCACTTTAGGAGGATTTCGTGTATAGTGTGAACGTTGTATTACAATCGATATTTCATGTCTAGTGTGAACGCTTGATAAAATAAAAGGGGGAGTGTAAAGGCCTTTATATGTTAATACCCATATTCATAATAATATACTTATAGTTTATCGAATGAATTTGTATGGTAATAGTAGGTTTAAAGTGTACGTTAACTTTTATGAATATGGGGTTAAATCTTTTGCAAAATTTTCGTTAGCAAAAATTTATTTAAGTCTACAACAAATAACGGGTTGTGTATAGACGGGCTGATTATTGTATCAGCTAGAGGTCTGCATCGAATAACTTTTCACTACATGTATGCAATTCGCTGTCGAATATAGTACATACACTGTCTTTCTCTCAGAGCGCAAGTAGTGAAGTGAAGAGAACACTTGCTTGTCAAATACCACCAAGTACTTATCCGAAACAATATGTGTTCCGAAAAAAGGAACAATAAAAATGTAAGTACTTGAGAAAAAGTACAACATGGATTCTCTTCACTTCACGTGGTACCACAAGGATTGCTCAGTTATGTGCGAAGCAAAACTTTCCATTATTATTAATCATTGATATGTATGTATGTCACATATTTCATATATTTATGTATGTCACATATTTACCTTAACGTTTGCCGTTCTTTATATCAATCCGAAAACATATATTATGGAGAGTAACTGTTTTCTTGTATTTCTGAAACTGCACGTGGTACATAGAGTACTCTATGAAGTTTTGTTCTCGCAGCATACTCGACGTGATCACTCTGAGTACACTTCAATAAGAGAGAAAGAGGAATATGTGTTTGTTGATAGTGAAGACATCAGAGTAGCAACAAGAAGTTACTCGTGGCTTTTGGTGTTCATTAAAATGTGTACCAATTGTTTTGCGACTCTCTCAAATAGATGTACTCATTTAGCAAGTACACGTGTACTCTGCATTTACAAATGGAATTGTGCAGACCTCTAGTATCAGCAATAATAAAAACACATTTTTCTGAGCAAAGTTTCCAGCCTGCTGAACCATCTACTATAACAGGGGGTTTCCCAAGGTTGGGTGATGTGTCTTGCCCTACATTTCCTCTATTTCAACCGCTCTTGATGGAATTGAGATGATACAATTTCCAGATTATTATACAATCATACCGTTTTAGCGCCTTGTTGGTGACTTCTGCGATCGCTAGAAATTTGAGAATATCCGCCACCAAATCCTCAGCCATGCAGATTTCGACATCTACTCTACCCAGGCTGTTGAATGTAAGAGTAGATGGCGACACGATTCCGACAACAAACTATTCAAGATTCTGGGGGTTACCTTCGGCAGACTTTTCAAGTGACACTGTAAGTGCGGCAAAGAAAGTTAAAAGACAATTGGCCGCTCGGTGGTAAAATATGTCTTAAAAATTGTAAATTTACCACAAGTGCATCCATCTTGAACTTCGTATGACACTAGGGAAATTTTGTGCAACTATGAACTCCAAGCTTTTCCTCCAAACTACGAAACTTTCTTCAATAATTGAAAAAAAAAAACTATTTCAAATAAATTTTCTTAAATATGTATCTCAGAGAATACTTAGATTTGTTAAATCGACATGATTTTTTTTAGTGTATCCTTTCTAAACTAATTCCGGTACCCAGAAATCAGACAGGCAGTTGAACCGGTTCCATTCGATTCGGTTTCAAATATGAAAACTTTCGATTGTACGACAACAATATTTATCTCCGTTTACACGTACTATGAATTTTGTTGATTGAATTCCCTTACCCTGATGACTTATAGGCAATTGTTGTAACCTCACTGAGATGATAAAATTGCAAAGAAACCAAACGTATTCGCCAAGTGTAATAACCGCATTATTTATTATTGTTTTCAGTTTTCTGAAATTCTTATTAATTGAGTTTTTATCGGTTTTGTAGAAAGAAAACAAAAAATAAATAATAATAAATTACTTAATTGTTGATTCCCCTTCAATTATCAATTAAACAAACAAACAAAGCAAACATTTTGCTTGTCACCTACTATAGTCATTAGTTTATATGTTGAAATCACACTCTTTCTTTCATTTCAAATTCACTTGTTAATCTCAATTTAAAGAGATTGAATTCAGAGCCAGTTCTAATGAATAAATGTATCATACTAAATATATACAAACAAAAATTTTAATTTTCAAAAGATTTTTGTTATAGAGTAGATAAACTTCATTTACATATTTTATTTGATTGAATAGCAGTTTCTTCTTCATTCATAACCAGTATCGGCAAGTCACAAATATTTTTGTGATCGCTTTAGGTAGCATAAGTAGTAGCCACATTAATGCTAAAAGTCAACATAAATTGTTATCGTCTATTCTCACATATATTAGACAAAGTAGAGGTTATACACATAATCTGAAGAATTTTACTGCGTCTTAAATATTTTTAGGTTTAACTGTAGACTGAAACTCAAGGATTTAGGATATTCTCGAAGAGAATCAAAAAAGGATTACAAGCGTTTGAAAATAGAGCGAAATCAAAGGCAAAGCAAAGTATATTCATATACATATATAAAACAAGTATATACAGCACTAAGTTCGGCCGGGCCGAATCTTAAATACCCACCACCGTGAACCAAATATTAGGGTTTCCTTTGAAATTTCAGGAGGGCTTGAGGACTTGAGAACACTTCCCGAAGATAAATTTAAAGATTTCAACTATGAGGACTATATCAGATTCTGGATTTATAAGAACCATTTTTGTTTGAGTTTTAAAGGAATCATTAACATCTCTTGTAAGTGTGCAAGAAAATTATAAAATAACGTCTTGATTTGAAATCTTAAATCTGTAGAAGTAAAATCTGGAAATTTTACATTGAGTTTCAAGCAATTTTCATGATCAGTGCGCCTTCTACACCCTCAAGAAGTGAAGTCGGTCTATATGGAGTCATTACCAAATGGACCGATAAAAACTTAATCCGATGCACGTTTTTGTGAGCCTAAAATACCAGAATATTTACAATTTCAGGCAAATCAGATAAAAACTACGGTTTCTAGAAGCACAAGAAGTAAAATCGGGAAATCGGTCTATATGGGGGATATACCAAAAAAATGTACCGATACTCACCATTTTCGGCACACCTCTTTATGGTCCTAAAATACCTCTAGATTTCCAATTTCAGACAAATTGGATGAAAACTACGGTTTCTATAAACCCAAGACCCCAAATCGGGATGTCGTTTTATATGGGGACCATACCAAAACATGGACCGAAACTCACAATTTTTGGCACACGTATTTGTGGTCCTACAATACCTCTAGATTTCCAATTTTAGGTAAATTGAATAAAAACTGCGGTTTCTATAAGCCCAAGAAGTAAAATCGGGAGATCGGTCTATATGGGGGCTATACCAAAATATGGACCGATACTCACAATTTTTGGCACACGTATTTGTGGTCTTATAATACATCTAGATTTACAATTTCAGGTAAATTGAATATAAACTGCGGGTTCTATAAGCCCAAGAAGTAAAATCGGGAGATCGGTCTATATAGGGGCTATACCAAAATATGGACCGATACTCACAGTTTTTGGCACACGTATTTGTGGTCCTATAATACCTCTTGATTTCCAATTTCAGGTAAATAGAATAAAAACTGCGGTTTCTATAAGCCCAAGAAGTAAAATCGGGAGATCGGTCTATATGGGGGCTATACCAAAACATGGACCGATACTCACCATTTTTGGCACACCTCTTTACGGGCATAAAATACCCCTAGATTTCAAATTTCAGGCAAATTGGATAAAAACTACGATTTCTATAAGCCCAAGACCCTAAATCGGGAGGTCGGTTTATATGGGGACTATATCAAAACCTGGACCGATATAGCCCATCTTCGAACTTGACCTGCCTGCAGACAAAAGACGAGTTTGTGCAAAATTTCAGCACGATTGCTTCATTATTGAAGACTGTAGCGTGATTACAACAGACAGACAGACAGACAGACAGACAGACAGACAGACGGACAGACGGACATCGTTATATCGTCTTAGAATTTCTCCCTGATCAAGAATATATATACTTTATATAGTCGGAAATCGATATTTCCATTTCACCATTTTCGGCACACCTCTTTATGGTCCTAAAATACCTCTAGATTTCCAATTTCAGACAAATTGGATGAAAACTACGGTTTCTATAAACCCAAGACCCCAAATCGGGATGTCGTTTTATATGGGGACCATACCAAAACATGGACCGAAACTCACAATTTTTGGCACACGTATTTGTGGTCCTACAATACCTCTAGATTTCCAATTTTAGGTAAATTGAATAAAAACTGCGGTTTCTATAAGCCCAAGAAGTAAAATCGGGAGATCGGTCTATATGGGGGCTATACCAAAATATGGACCGATACTCACAATTTTTGGCACACGTATTTGTGGTCTTATAATACATCTAGATTTACAATTTCAGGTAAATTGAATATAAACTGCGGGTTCTATAAGCCCAAGAAGTAAAATCGGGAGATCGGTCTATATAGGGGCTATACCAAAATATGGACCGATACTCACAGTTTTTGGCACACGTATTTGTGGTCCTATAATACCTCTTGATTTCCAATTTCAGGTAAATAGAATAAAAACTGCGGTTTCTATAAGCCCAAGAAGTAAAATCGGGAGATCGGTCTATATGGGGGCTATACCAAAACATGGACCGATACTCACCATTTTTGGCACACCTCTTTACGGGCATAAAATACCCCTAGATTTCAAATTTCAGGCAAATTGGATAAAAACTACGATTTCTATAAGCCCAAGACCCTAAATCGGGAGGTCGGTTTATATGGGGACTATATCAAAACCTGGACCGATATAGCCCATCTTCGAACTTGACCTGCCTGCAGACAAAAGACGAGTTTGTGCAAAATTTCAGCACGATTGCTTCATTATTGAAGACTGTAGCGTGATTACAACAGACAGACAGACAGACAGACAGACAGACGGACAGACGGACATCGTTATATCGTCTTAGAATTTCTCCCTGATCAAGAATATATATACTTTATATAGTCGGAAATCGATATTTCGATGCGTTACAAACGGAATGACAAACTTATTATACCCCCGCCACCATTCTATGGTGGTGGGTATAATAAAAATGTTAGGTTAGCTATAGTGGCACCCAGTTATTTCAGACTATGGACTGACCATTATGATACCACAGGTGCTGAAATTATCTCTTTTCTATAAAAACTGAGAGATTTCGAGACCGAACAACTTTTCACATAACAGTGAAACAATTTGAGAAACATCGACACCGCTGAAAATCATTTTGTTGCTCGGCTCAAGACTGAACCCATGACCATTTGTTACAAGGGTCATATTATCCATTGCACCACGGTGACTCCTAAAATTGAGGAAATTTTTAACTCTCCACAGCTACCTAGCATAAAATTTCGTCTACTCTAAAGCTGAGCTGAATCCATTAAAGCAATATGACATAAATGGGAAAAGTCGACCGATGTAGTGGCTTAAAGGGTTAAGTAGTACGAGAAAATCTTGGAATCTTTCACTGAGAGCTATCTGAAAGGATATAAAGAAAAACTGAAAGAGTTCAGCACAACATCAATGCAAGAGTGGCAGCATTTATAGTGCATCCGAGGCTTCCTAGCTAGGGAAGATATTAGATAAGCGGGAGCTGAAAGGTTTCAACACAAACTTTGGGCTAATTATTGTACCAGCAATAATAAAATCATATTTTACTGAGCAAATTTTCCAGCCTGCTGGACCATGTACTATAACAGGGAATTCCCCAATGTTATTCCATTCCATCCTGATGGAATTGAGATTGTATCATATGCAGATTATTGTACAATCATAGCATCTTGGCGCCTTGTTGGTGACTTCTGCAATCGTTAGAAATTTGAGAATATCCGCCACCAAATCCTCAGCCATACAGGCTTCGACATCTACTCTACCCATGCTGTTGCGTGTAAGAGTAAATGGTGAAAAAATTCCGACGATAAACTACTCTAGATTCTCTGGGACACTCTTCGATAGCCTTTTAAAGTCGCACCGCAAGTGCGGGAAAAGAAAGTTAGAAGACAATTGGCCGTTCGGTGGTAATCTATGCAGCGCCATTGTGGACACCTCAGACAAGTGATATGTAGTGGAAAAACAGACCTGCCAAAACTCTGTCCATTGAACTGCAACAAAATGTCTCCCCAATACATTCCTGGATCATCGCAAGAACCATCCAAGCCACGATCTTATGGATAGACAACAATCGCCCACGAATGTGAGGGTTTACCTTCATTATCGAATGTTAATTCTGTTCTCTGAGTCCCACCACCGCCCATAGCACCGGAGTAAATAAACCTACCACACCAGACTAGGATAGTCGTGGGCCAACTAAGATTAGGCACGTGCAGCCGCCTCAATTCTTATCTATCAGTGATGGATAGGTATAAATGGATATCATACAGGTCTGAACAGGATACATGAGAATACTGTAGCTGAGGCGATGAGATAGCTGAAACGGTGTGAAGAATACTGTAGCTGAAGCGCTGAGGTTAACCTCGTTCTTGGAGTCCGATCACTGTCCATAGCAATGGATGAAAGAAACCTACTGTAGCGGAAGCGGTTTCTGTTCTCGGAGTCCACTACCGCCCATAGCACCGGGGAAAAGAAACCTCCCACGCCAGACTAGGGTAGTCTTGGCCCAACTAAAATTAGGTAAGTGCAGCCACCCCCTTTTCCATCTATCAGTGAGCCACATGAGACGCGTCACTTTTTCGTTCCTCGATCAGAATACAAGTTGATGTACCACAAGAGCAACACACTGTTACAACAACAACAACTCTTTAAGTCTTCCTGGCCCGATGGAATTACTCCGGCCTGAATGAATCCAATGACTAACAGAGTAATCCCTTGGTTGCCATCAAACATTTTTTGTGCGACGAAAATCACTCAACAATATGGATGATCAGTTCACTATCTATCTAATGTGGGTGTCTGACCGTGGAGACACACCACAGAACTGTAAGTAGATGAGTTGGCAAGACTAAGAACTACCTTAAATATTCTCGGGGAACTGCATTGTAGGTACGCCTTTAGCTACCGTCGAGCTCATATTGCGTAAGAAGGCTAAAGGGTGATACGGTCAAAATTTGGTCAAGAGAAAACGCGTGTAAATCGGTGAAATCGTTTATTTAAAAAATCAAATTAAATTTCTTTTTCAAGTTCAATTAGTATAAAATTCAGGAAAAATATTCAGTTAGGCTTTCGCTTTTCCAAATCCGAATTGCCGGGCCTCACGCTTGACACCTGCCATCAGATTTTGTACAGCCACCTTGTCCACCTTCTTCGCCGCTGAAAGCCAGTTTGCCTTGAACTGCTGCTCGTCCTTAGCAGTTTTTTTCGTCTTCTTTAGATTCCGCTTGACAATAGCCCAGTATTTCTCAATTGAGCGGAGCTCTGGCGTGTTGGGAGAGTTCTTGTCCTTGGGAACCACCTGCACGTTGTTGGCGGCGTACCACTCCATGGCCTTTTTACCGTAATGGCAAGATGCCAAATCCGGCCAAAACAGTACGGAACAACCGTGTTTCTTCAGGAAAGGCAGCAGACGTTTATTCAAACACTCTTTCACGTAAATTTCTTGGTTGACAGTCCCGGAAGCTATGAAAATGCTGCTTTTCAAGCCACAGGTACAGATGGCTTGCCAAACCAGATATTTCTTTGCGAACTTGGACAGTTTTATGTGCTTGAAAATTTCTGCTACCTTTTCCCTTCCTTTTGCGTATAAAACTCCTGTCCCGGAAGCTGCTTGTAGTCGGCTTTGACGTAGGTTTCGTCGTCTATTACCACGTCGTATTTTGTATTTTGTTTATCATCGCGATTTGGAGTCACTACCTTCTTGTAAGTCGATAGTCCGGCTCGTTTTTTGGCTCGATGCACGGTTGTAGACGATACACCCAGCTTATTTGCGGCATCTCGGAGAGAGAGGTTAGGGTTTCGCTGAAACTACCGGCAACTCTCTTTGTCGTCTCAGCGGCTTCCGGTTTTCGATTTCCCCCCGATCCAGACTTCCTGGCTGTCGACAAACGTTCCCCAAACACTTTAATTACATTTGTAACGGTTGATTTGGTAACTTTTAGCGATTTTGCCAGCTTTGCGTGCGAGTAGCTCGGATTTTCGCGATGCGCGAGCAAAATTTTGATAGGCTGCTCTTCTTGCTTGGACGGCATTTTGACAACTGAAGAGTGAATTCCAAAATCAAAATAGGAGCAACATTCTACACACACATACACCTTCAAAATGAGGGGTGTTCAGGTGTTTTAAAGGCAAAATTGAAAGATATACGTCAAGTTTATATTGACCAAATTTTGACCGTATCACCCTTTATGTGCTAAAGGCATCCGTCATCACTCCAGACATCGGTAATAAAGGGTCGTCGAATGCCTTGGGAATTTAAATTTACTTTTGACAGCCCCCAGGCCTGTGTATGTAAGAATTACACACCTTAAGAAATCCAAACAAGTTTAATCTCACTGCGTGGCTTCACTTTAAAATGCCCATTTCTATAAAACCGGTTTCAATAGCATTTTATTTCTGCCTCGAATAATTGCTTGTACCGGTGTAATTGTACAATTAGAATTTGTTTTCCCTACATAAAGCTGTTTTCAATTATTAAAAGAATTTTTATGGTTTTGTTTTGATAAAACTTTGCAAATAGAATTGCAACAGCTAAGTTGGCTGTAGGCTGGAATTCATTACAATTTTCTATACAAGGGAATATTAAATGTTTTTTTTTTTAATTACTTTTAGGGCTAAAAATCCCTTCCCTACTGCCGGTATAGAAATACAAAAGTTTTTAGTTTTCTATGAACTGTTCTCATAAAATCATATCTCTTCCGGAAGAGTGAAATAATTGACCTTATAGCCGATATTTTCTATACTCGTCTAGCCATATCAATACCTATTCCATATCACTTCTCGGCAAAAAAAAATGTGTCAACTATTTTCCTTTCGAATTTTCATTCTTATCACTTGTGGGTTATTAGTAATCAATCATGAATATTCGAGAATCGTCTTTTCCAAAATTAGCAAAATTGTCTTTGGTCATTTGTGAAACATTGTTTTCGTAATGTACTGATAATTTATTAATTCTCTTGCTGATATTTGTGTAATGTTGCTGGAGCTAATGTGATTGTTTTCGTTTTGCAACAATTATTGGGTAATATTTTTTCACATTCTTATCACGAGATTATTTATTTGCATTTCGGCTTAGATGCATGTGGGGTAAAACAAAGGGCGTTACAGCACGTTTGCTGGGTGGTGTGATAGAATTTCGAAATAACAATTTGAGTATGTGAATACTAGTAGTTCTCTAAGGTTTTAAGGAATCTATTGGTGTTTTGGGGAGTATGTTTATGGCTTCTCTTAGGAGTATTCGGCCTCTTTGATTATTTAAGGCTTATGGAACTTATTGAGGAAGATGATTGGTTCTCTGAAACCCCAAAGATCTTTGAGAACTGAAAGTTCCATGGTGACTAGTTTTTTTTTTAACGTGTTCTGAGGAGTCATATTTCTCCTAAACGTAATGACACCACGATTATTTATAGTTAAGTCTCAGAATATTCTGAACCTAAAAACATTCTGAGGACTTATGGTTCTATAAAGGCTGATAACTCAATGTTCTCTAAGGATTTATATTTCATTAAGGTATCTCTGATGACTTTTTATTCTCAGAAGAGACAAATTGCTACTGAGTCATAGTTACAGGTAATGGTTCTCAGAGGACTGATGGGTCTATATAGAGAAATAATGGGGAAAATATCTCATTAGTCTTTGTGGGTTCTCCGAGGACTCTCAGGGTAATTCTAGATCTCCGAAAAATGATGATTCTTTTAGGTCCTCAGACATGTTAAAGTGGCTAAAGTGGCAGTCCGATCTAGATTCAGGCTCACTTAGACTATTCAGTCCATTGTCCTTAGACATGGTTTCTATGAAACCAAATAAATTGCTACGTTTTCATAGGTGTCTCAAAAATTAGTCTGCATTCGTCTGAGTTTTTAAGGACATCTGGATCAACGAGGAATCGTCTTTTTATAAAAAAAAACACAAACGTTTTCTACATCTTTGACTCGTCGTCCCCGTTAATTAAATTTTCTTTGATATCTGGATATCTAAGATATCTGGTCTATTGGTGAAAGTATTTCTTCGAAGAGACTTTATTCAATGAAGACTTGTGAATTTATGACGACTAACATGTTGGCTGATAAGTTCCCGGTCTGACACATAGATGGCGTCGCTAGTATTAAATGCATATTATTTTTATATAGTACCAACCTTCAAATGATTCGTGTCAAAATTTGACGTCTGTAAGTCAATTAGTTTGTGAGATAGAGCGTCGTTTGTGAAGCAACTTTTGTTATTGTGAAATAATGAAAAAGAAGAATTTCGTATTTTGATAAAATACTGTTTCCTGAAGGGAAAAAATACGGTGGAAGCAAAAACTTGACTTGATAATGAGTTTCCGGACTCAAGCGTAGTGAAATGAGCACGGAGGACGGTGAACGCAGTGGACGCCCGAAAGAGGTGGTTACCGACGAAAACATCAAAAAAATCCACAAAATGATTTTGAATGACCGTAAAATAAAGTTGATCGAGATAGCAGAGGCCTTAAAGATATCAAAGGAACGTGTTGGTCATATCATTCATCAATATTTTGATATACGGAAGCTCTGTGCAAAATGGGTGCCGCGCGAGCTCACATTTGAGCAAAAACAACAACGTGTTGATGATTCTGAGCGGTGTTTGCACCTGTTAACTCGTATTACACCCGAGTTTTTCCGTCGATATGTGACAATGGATGAAACATGGCTCCATCACTACACTCCTGAGTCCAATCGACAGTCGGCTGAGTGGACAGCGACCGGTGAACCGTCTCCGAAGCGTGGAAAGACTCAAAAGTCCGCTGGCAAAGTAATGGCCTCTGTTTTTTGGGATGCGCATGGAATAATTTTTATCGATTATCTTGAGAAGGGAAAAACCATCAACAGTGACTATTATATGGCGTTACTGGAGCGTTTGAAGGTCGAAATCGCGGCAAAAAGGTCCCATATGAAGAAGAAAACAGTGTTGTTCCACCAAGACAACGCACCGTGCCACAAGTCATTGAGAACGATGACAAAAATTCATGAATTGGGCTTCGAATTGCTTCCCCGCCCACCGTATTCTCCAGATCTGGCCCCCATCGACTTTGTCTTGTTCTCAGACCTCAAAAGGATGCTCGCAGGGAAAAATTTTGGCTGGAATGAAGAGGTGATCGCCGAAACTGAGGCCTATTTTGAGGCAAAACCGAAGGAGTACTACCAAAATTGGAAGGTCGTTATAATCGTTGTGCTAACTAGTGAAATCATCGCTCTGTAAAAGTGCAGGGCCTCCTGAAAACTAATGGTTCCCTTTGGACTAAAAGTTTTATGTGGAAAACATATCATTTAGGAAAAATATCTCCTTAGTGGCAAGCAGAGTTCGCAGAACATATGATTTTTGCTCATTGAAAACTAATGATTTCACCAAAAACTATTAATTTCTGTAGGGTCGTGGATCATTGAAAATTATTTTTTTTTTCAAGTCTAACGCTTTGCCATCTAAGGACTCTTGACCGCTAAGTCTTGAACAATCTTGGACTCATAACCACATAAAACATTTCGATATGGGATTAGCTACTAAGATATTTTATCTACTTTTTTGAGGATTCGTTTAATTTTCAATATGAGACTTCGAGGCCTTAGGTATGGTATCTATGAAACCCAATTATGAGTACTCAATGGTCTTAAGTTTCTAAGTGGAGTGATAGTTTCGTCGATTAAGAATTCTATGGATTCTTCTGAGTTTTCGAGGACCCCTGTTCTATGGGACATCTTCCTATAAGTACACATGATTCTGTGAAGGAGCGTTACGGTTTTCGAAGACTGTGGGATCTTTCAATGCTAATGAGCGAAATCATCGCTCTATACATATGCATGGTCCCCAACAACTGATGGTTCTCTGAGTACTCATTGTACTATTCAGACTGATAGAGGAATCTGGTTTCCGTTAGAGCTAAATCATTGAGAATAAAGAGCTCCTTGTAGAGAGAAGCTGAATTTTGAGCAATCGTGAACTCATAACCAGATAAAACATTTTGTCATTGATTAAGAGAAGATTTTAAAGTTTCTATCAATCCAAATTAAAAATCCCCTATGAAGGCTACCTCCTGGCAACTACAAAAATAAGTTGCTTGTTATTGCAGTCTATAATCAATTCAAGTGCAAACTCGTCACTGTCAAGTATTGTTAAATTCCAAAAAAAAATTGGAAAGATTTGATAACCCCTTCAAATGTCATTAGAATAGACTGTGTTAAATATACGACAATAACGACGACCACATTAAAACGACATTGAATTATCGAAATAATGATTAAATGCATTACGTGTAAAACTACTTACAATCGAAATTTGCACGAATGGTGACATGTGTGTGCGTGTGAATGTGTGAACATGTATGTTGGAATTCATGCATAGCAGACTATAGTGTGAATGATGAATTCATTTCACCCAGAAACGATTATTTATTGATTTAATTATTGCATGTTGTAATGAAAGAGAAGTGTGTAGACATTAGAATGTAACGATTTACGAGTTTTCTCGTAATTGAAGCTTGATCATTTAAATGCTATATATGCTTTACGGGAAATGGATCAACCCCAGGTCCGGTACAGAACTGTCTCAGTTCTGGTCAACACCTATGGAAGAGACTGGTCACTTTCACAAGGGATTGTTATTAAAGTGTGAACTTTAGAACTTGACTTGCATTTATTTCAAAGTACATATCGAGTTTAGTAGGATCAGGTCACCATGAAGCAATCTTGAATAACCTCTTAAGAATCTATTGCAGATGTTTTATGTAGCACAGAAATGACGCCAAAACACCATAAGTGGTGAGTTTATCGACACACCGCTAGAAATTGCGAATTTTCGTCGGTGATTTTGAGTCTTCCGTAAGAAATACAAGTAAACGGATGTTTGTTCACCCGGAAGATTGAATCTATGGGTAGAAAACGAAAGCGAGCTAATATTTTTGGCAGCGTATGGAATATGCCTTTACTACCAATTATCTATCAATTATAGGGTATTCTGAACCAACCTAATAAATGTTGAGACTATTAATCATTTCTCACCCTGACTATACCATAGTCGCCGACTCAACAAAAATGTTCTATTTAAATATAAAACGTGTTTGTAATTTAAATTTTATTTTTTTTTTTTTATTTTTCATACTCGCTTTAAAGGTCGATTGTATCCTTCATATTATTGGATATGCAGGAATAAGGGGATATGTAAAGCAACTATCCTATCGACATAAGGTAGGGAACGAGAAGAAATGGAATGCGGCCAGTAGGAGCCACTTGGACAGAGTTGGATTAATGGACACTGGATACACATATAATGATGTGGAATATCTGGGAGGTATGAAAAACGCCTAGTATACTATGGGGTTACCCTAACAGAAAAAACTTGGAGAACCACTGAAAGAGAGTAGGACAGCAGTAAAGTGGGCCGTAGGAATCACAACTAGACATATAGAGTGGCTGACCCGTATGTTTCGTGTAGGAGCAGATGCAAATGATGCATGTAGGCGAATGGTCAGGGCATGAAGCATATCCAGCATATCAGGAGTAGTCACAAATCAACTACCTTATCGACTTGAGCTAGGGAAGTGGAATCCGACGACTATGAACCACTCGGACTGAGTTTGATAAATGGACAAAGGAGACACATAGAGTGATGCGGAACAGCTCGGCAGTATGAGAGACGCCTAGTTTACTATATGGGGACCCTAATAAAAAAAATGGAAAGCTACTGAAAGAGAATAGAACAGCAATGATATGGGTCGTGGGAATCAAGGCATGAGTTTAAGGTACATATGTATCGTGTAGAAGCAGAAGCAAATTGTAACGTAATAAAATAAATTTCGTTATTTATTTTGCCGTACATTATTTATTTACCTTACGTTAACAGCCAACCAACATACCAGTTAACCAGCCAACGTGGTGCAATGATCCCCGCCTTGCATACACAAGGTCGTGGGTTCGATTCCTGCTTCGACCGAACACCAAAACGGTGACATTTCTGTCATTGAGCTTAACATGGAATCGGGCAGCACTCAGTGATAAGAGAGAAGTTCACCAATGTGGTATCACAATGGACTGAATAGTCTAAGTGAGCCTGATACATCGGACTGCCACCTAACCTAACCTAACATACAAACACACACATACGAACCACCGTACAAGTCATCTTTCAGCCTTAAGGTTGAGTTACTCCTACATACCATGCGTTAATGCGTCCGTTGATTGAAGAGTTGAATTTTCTCTTTGAAAGCAACAGTTTGTTAGAGTTCTTCAAACTGAAAAATATCAAAAATATCATCAACGCACAGATTAAAGCATGATATGTAACTCAACCTTTAATGCTGAACAGATGAAAGGCTGTTTACTAATGTAGCAGTAAACAGGTGATTTCTGCTGGCAAAAATTCAATTTATGCTAGAGAAGCCAATTCTCAATCAGTTCATCGCATGGATTGCATATATTGCAGACCTTTGCCAACCGAAGGCAGATTCGGATAGGCGACTGACTGAGATACTGGACAAAACCAGCACATTACTGTATACAGATAGGCGCTAATCGTTCATTGCACATTGTTCCGCTCATGGATTCGTTATATATCGACGTCGTCCTAGGAAATTACTCTCAGACGCGAAACGGGTCTCTTCCCCCACAGAGACCTTTGTGCCTACAGTTCTATCAGAGAGACTTTCGGGCCTACTGTTCCCCACAAAGACCTATGGGCCTGCTGTTCCCTACAGTTCGGTTTTACGAAAACCGACTGTAACCGATTACCGACCTCGGACGGCTATTGCGCCACTGATGATACCACACCGCTTTTACAATAATCAAATGTAGCAACACTTTTAGCCGTCTCAAAACTCAAGATCTCATCAGCAGTTCTCGATCACGTACAAATCGACGAATGAACAATTCGACGACCTTCTCAGCAATGACCATTCGTCTTCGTTACAACGAATGCAACAGCCACCCAACAATGAACCAACAACTACCCTACCGATTATCAGCGAACCGACGTTCTCCTTCACTACCGATCATCAACGAATATCGCATCAAATAGCGATGATCGACAAACCACTACCGATTATAAACGAACTTTTCATCAATTACCGAACATCGATAAACCGATGTTCTCACCGACTACCAATTGTCAACGAACCATATTCCTCATTAATTTTCGAATATCTATCTCTACCCGACGTTCTCATCCACCACCGATCATCAACGACCCAAATTCTCATCAAATACCGATCATCAAGCAACCGAAAAATTTAAGTACTTACACACTGCCGATTATTTACGAACCTAATTCCTTCTATATCTCAGTAATTACACCCTGCCGATTATGTTCAAACCGAAATCCTTCTTCATGGACTATATCATTTCCCGATTATTTGCAAATCGACGACATCTCGAATGACTACTGCCATGAAATTCTGATGATCGTAGAGAGATTGTCATCGAAAGAGATAAACACTTGGGTTCTTAATCCGAAAGGTTTAGTGGGTCCCTACAGAGACCCTGGATGCGACTAAGCTTACGGCAGCCGACGGGAAACCAAGTTACTAACTGATGCATGTAGGGCCTAACAGGTTGGCTGATAAGTCCCCGGTCTAACAAAGAAAAACAAATTTTTTTTGTCAAAATTCGTTTTTATTATTCAACATAGTTCCCTTTAAGAGCGATACAACGATTATAACGACCTTCCAATTTTTTGATACCATTTTGGTAGTACTCCTTCGGTTTTGCCTCAAAATAGGCCTCAGTTTCGGCGATCACCTCTTCATTGCAGCCAAAATTTTTCCCTGCGACATCCTTTTGAGGTCTGAGATCAAGAAAAAGTCGTTCTCAATGACTTGTGGCACGGGGCGTTGTCTTGCTGGAACAACACTTTTTTCTTCTTCATATGGAGCCGTTTTGCCGCGATTTCGACCTTCAAACGCTCCAATAACGCCATATAATAGTCACTGTTGATGGTTTTTCCCTTCTCAAGATAATCGATAAAAATTATTCCATGCGCATCCCAAAGAACAGAGGACATTACTTTGCCAGCGGACTTTTGAGTCATTCCACGCTTCGGATACGGTTCACCGGTCGCTGTCCACTCAGCCGACTGGAGTAGTGATGGGGCCATGTTTCATCCATTGTCACATATCGACGGAAAAACTCGGGTGTATTACAAGTTAACAGTTGCAAACACCGCTCAGAATCATCAACACGTTGTTGTTTTTGGTCAAATGCGAGCTTGCGCGGCACCCATTTTGCACAGAGCTTCCGCATATCCAAATATTGATGAATGATATGACCAACATGTTCCTTTGATATCCTTAAGGCCTCTGCTATCTCGATCAACTTCATTTTACGGTCATTCAAAATCATTTTGTGGACTTTTTTGATGTTTTCGTCGGTAACCACCTCTTTCGGGCGTCCACTGCGTTCACCGTCCTCCGTGCTCATTTCACCACGCTTGAATTTTGCATAGCAACCAATTATTGTTGATTTCCCTAGGGCAGAGTCCGGAATCTCATTATCAAGCCAAGTTTTTGCTTCCACCGTATTTTTTCCCTTCAGAAAACAGTATTTTATCAAAACACTTTTTTCACAATAACAAGTTGGTGCTTCACAAAAGACGTTCTATCTCACAAACTAATTGACTTACAGACGTCAAATTTTGACACGAATCATTTGAAGGTTGGTACTATATAAAAATAATTTGCATTTAATACTAGCGACGCCATCTATGTGTCAGACCGGGGACTTATCAGCCAACCTGTTATTGTCACGACATGGATATTTTCCAGCATGGAAGCAGAAGATACACGGGACTAAAACAGGAGAATACGGTCATTGGGAAAGCAGTTCGTAAACTAATTCAACCAATGTGGCTTGGCGCAGTGTTTGCCGATTGCGGCCTAATATTTCGGCTGTTTCTTGGTTGTTTAGTCGACTGTCGCGAACCGCATTGGATATAAAATCAAAATGTTTTAGGGCGCTTTTAAAATAAATACCTTCTTCATGAGCTTAGACCCTCTCCCATATCAAAATTGCGGCCAACTCCGAGAAAATACGATGAAAATTTTTTTGTGAAAGAAACGAATCATCTATGTTGAATCTACAAGCTTTAGCTTATAAAGTTGAGTTGATTTAGAATCGCACACTCTCGGCTTCTGCCGACTTTTCTCTTTCTAACAAGCTTTTTTAATATTTTCCACTTTTGTCGTACAATCAACACAGCCAAGGAAACTGGTGAACAGTCATCTAACTTGATAATGGTTGCTTGAGAAGATATTCTTGTTGTCATTGCCGACAATATATTTGAAGACAACTGAAAATTATTGAATAGCAAAAGAATTGCAATAAAATTATTAACTAAAATAAGTTTCTTTAAATTTTAAATAGAAAAATATTTTTGGATTTAATATTAAAATAGAATGCCACCTTATTGAGGATCCATTGCGGGAGTTCAAATGGATTCTTGGTTCAAGGTGAATATTGTTTATAAATTCCCGCCCGCTTATAATTATCATCACAGCACAAAACTAAATAGCAAATCGTTTGTATACAACATGAATTTATAATATACTCGTAATGTAGTCTTTTTTCTTGATTTTTATTTAATGAAATTAATTATTGCAATATGGGTTGGTGGTAGCCCATAGAATGAGATTGAGAAATCAAGTTATTCAAATTGTGCTTTAGAGATGGGGTACAGATAAGCCTCTCCTAACGCAGAAGAAGCTATATTCACATTTTTGGACTTCTACAATATCAGTTCATTGTCGGTAGACAACTTTTCTAGGCTCAGCCGAAGCCGTTTAGATTGGATTCTTCTTGTAGTTTGATATGGTCCTGTAGCGAAATTTTCCTTTGCGTGCCACTGTGGTAGATACTGACAACCGATACGGACAATTCGATAATTCCGTAGAAATTGTGAATGCCTGTACGGCGCAGTCCCCACGTCCGTCCGTGTCATAAATGTTGTCCGATGTCTACTGTACACGCACTTATGGATATACTTTCGATTTTAGAATGTAATAATAAACAACTTTTAATATGGCTAACATTGACAATGCATCTCGATGCCTTTGCATTCGCATAATTCAGAAAAAAAACTACCTTATCAACTACATATTTGAGTTTTCCGGGTTAATGACTTAAGCTGATAGCAATAATGTTTTTTGCCACTTTTCGAAAAATTTTGTGAAATAAACATTTTCGACAAACATTCGCATAAAGTCACAAGGAAGATAATTCTACGAATCACAATCGATACAGGAAGCAATATTAGTTGTGTTTTTATACATATTGAATGCATAAAAAATACTGAAAATATCGCTTTATGATTTTAAGATCACTGAACTGCAGGAAAATTGAAAATTGATTATTAATTTTAAGTGTACTGCTTGAATTCAAATCTGTATCAAATGTTTTTGAATAGAATGTTGAATAATTGTTAAGCATACCTTTAGGCGCAAATTATGTCTGCTATAGACTGTATGAATTATACGAAATACGCCGTCAGTGTTTTATAATCCGGCTTTTTTCTGTGGAAAGGTAAGTACTATGTTCGCTTTTCGAGTTGAAATTTTCGCGGTTACTTTATTAGAATTAGATTACTGGCGGATCTGGAAAACGTTAACTTAAGCAGTCTGCTAATGTTTTTGGAACAATCTGGTTGGTTCAACAAAGAAAAATAATCAAGAAGGTTAAGCGGTTAAAACTAGAAGTGTCCATATGTAATAGGTACTTTTAGTTAATGTGGTATCACAATGGACTGAATAGTCTAAATGAGCCTGAATCTTAATCGGGCTGCCACTTTAACCTAACCTAACCTTATTAGAACAGTTGAATATAAAGCAAACATTTTTAAACACAATATTTTTAAGTGCAAGCATACAATGTTCATAAACTAGCATCACATGTTTGGGACATATATGTTAATATGTTAGAACATATTATGTTTGGGACATAAAATGTTTGTAAATATAATATGCTTGGATGCAAACATATATTAATTTAGAAATAGCCTATAAACATATATGTGTTTAGAAAGAGAGACGTAGAGAATGCTGCTAGTAAAAGAATGGAAGTAACCAATTGCCGCCTTAAAAATATATATACACAAGGAACATTTCATACACAAGGAACATGCCTAAAGGCCGGTACTATGTTCATTCTTGCGAAAAAAATTTATTGAAACCATTATTTCGCTCATAGACAGCGGTGTTTATATAGGTAACAGGGAACGCTATTTAACAGGGAGCGATATTGAATTAAGTTGGTGGTTGCTGCTTGCTATTACAAAATTAACATTTTATTTTTCCATGGGCAATTGATCTGCTACTCCTTTGATCCTTTGTATAGTTTCGAAACAAAAATATGATCCGTGTTTGCGTTATAAACCCACACAAATAGTTTTAATAAATATTTTATTTCTTAATTCACATTGCAAATGGCGTCAGTTTTTCAACTCGAAAAAAAAAACAAAGTACCACAAATGGAAAAAATTTCGCTACTTTTTCGCATTTTTTGGTTTTGTATTCAACGCGAAAACCTAACAAGTACCCACCTTTAAGGTGAGTACATGAAATAGACAAAATTAGAGTTGAAAACCACTTTAATTCCGCGATAACTTTTCCTTAAATAATCAAATGTGTATGGAGTTTCAACGCGAAAACCGAACAAGTATCCACCTTTAAGGTGAATACATGAAATAGACAAAATTAGAGTTGAAAACAAGTTTATTTTCGCGATAACTTTTCCTTAAATAATCAAAATTATAGATGAAAACAAACATATTCCTGTAAAGTCTTGTCGAAATCTAGAGGAAGAACAAACTGCGCATCAATTGAGTCCATCTTCATTGTTTATGTTCATGCATCTTCATATTTCTTTATGTTGTTATCATAATTGCTCGTGCAGTGTAAGGGTAAAACTTGAACGAACACACAACAAATAGGCGAACCTCTGTCGTAGTGTTTATCCGACCGTGTTACGTCCGCTTTATATGTAGAAACTGCATTATTAGCGCATAAACAATATTTGTAGCTATCTAAAATGTTGGGGTGGTCCAGAAACATACTTCTCGGACACTGTCGCTTTCATAAGCGATAAAACCAATAACAGAGTACTCGTTTATCCAGGACATTTCAAAAATATGCAACACTGTCATCAGCTGTTTAAAAACGTCACTTGCAATCTGGCAACACCAACTCGACTTGCACTGATAAGATGTTCTGGATAGAATACTAGTGCAACGATGTTCTGGATAGCTCATACAAATGTTGCATCCAGTACTAAAAGAAAACAGCCCTAATATATAATGTATAATACCATAAATACCAAAAAAAGAGGAACAATGTGTTCGTGGATCTGCAAGACAAAAATGCAGTTTGTCGATGACAAAGTTTTAGCGAAAATTTTGCTATAAGAAATAATGTTCCCGAAAATGTTGGTAAGATGATATCGATTGTGAACAGTAAAACTTGTTCAAACTCTTGCTATGTTTTTGTTATTAGGTGAGTATTAAATTCGAGTTTAGCCGTTAAAATCGCCCCTGCCAGCATTTCAAAGTTCCATTTCATCCTCATCGTTACCACAGACTCGTAAATGTCACTTCAACCATCATGAAAAGGTACATCAAAAAGTACATGAAAGTATTTTGCCATCCCTACTACGATTTTATTTTTTGTGAAACGCCAAGCGCAACCAGCTTGTTATATTTTAATTAAATAAAAACGAAAATAAAGTTCTGAAAACATAGATTATACGCTTAAAATTGCGAAAGGTATATTGGTGAACAATTTTTGATTTTCCAAATGGAATAAAGTGATTGTTTTTCAGATATTTTACAGACATGCTGCTTCCATCAAATAAAAACACTAGTTGATAGACGCTGCAACATGTAACTCGCTACTTGTAACTCAACATCATCATTAATGCCAAAAATTATTTAAAATGTAATGTGATAGTGGTATAAATGTTATATTTTTAAGAATTTGTAAATGTTTACACAAATTAATAAATATCTAAACAAACGTGTTTTACTCGACCACAATGATTCTTTTACAACTATCTTAAAATGCGCTTTTTCTGATTGTTTGGAGGGTCCCTTATTGGCGTCGTTCTAAATTGATCTATAAAGGCACCTAATAATTGCACTCATGCGAAACCTTTTTGTAGTAACTTTTGCGTGGTACAACTTCTCAATAGTGACGGCGCTTTTCCGACGAGTTTTTGATATCGTATACGATTGTTTTCGACGTGGTGGAGATTCTCAGAAGTGTCGTCAAATTCCAAAAATGTTGGCAGGGGCTAAAGTGAAAACTAAATCAGTAAGAAAAATGCATGAAATTATACGTATTTGTTGCAAATTTTATTATAACTTGATGGGGAAAAGCCCAAAGCAAATTTTCACAAAGTTTGTATTCCTTAAAATGGATTGTTAAAGAAAAGTAATCGTGAAAAAATGACGTTTTTAGCGGCTAAACTCGAACTTAATACCCACCTTAAGGTGAGTACTATGTTCGAGTTTTTCACCAAAACACTAAATTAAAAGTGCAAAAATATATATGAAGACGATAGCATTTTTATCAAGTCTCTTCAAATTATGGATGGAAAAGATCCAATGTATTGATTGCGAACCATTTAATATTTCGAAATTAATTGATTAAAAAAAGTAACCGTGAAAATAAGCGGGTTTTCAGCTTGAAAACTGAACATATGGAAAAAAATGAAAACAGCCGATAATAACGTGTCACGTAACGAATACTCCTGCTACCCATAGGTTAGGTTAGTGAGTTAGTGAGTCTGAAATAAGGCAGCCCAATATTTCAGACTCGCTTACGGTACGGTCACACTGGGCAAATATTTGACAGAAATCGAAAAATAATTCGACGCCACAGCCAAACCAGCAAGCATTTTCAGCTCATATTGGATATATTACATCAGTATAAGAGTATTTTATAAAAACGATATACAGATATTTCGAATATGCTCCTGGAAAAATATTCGACACTCTTTTTGGGCAAGTATTTGCCTAGTGTGGCCATACCCTTAGACCATTCAATCTCTTGTGATACCGCAGTTGTGAACTTCTCTCTTCTCTGCTACACATAAGAATCCCATTGATATATTTGCTAACGAAAATTCTATTAGGCGTTATTATCGATTCTTTAAGAACATTATGGGAGCAAAATGTTAACAATCGATAATAACGCAATATAAATTCAAAGGCCGGTTTAAAAAAATTGACGCCTTCAAAACAAAACTTCCAAAGCCGGTTTAACAAAAATTGTCGTCTTCAAAAATACGAAGAAGCCGGTTTAACAAATATTAACGCCTTCATAGAAAAAAATACATTCGACAAAATTGGACTGCCAAAATTAGCCCAATTGAACTGTGTTGTGGTGGTTTTTCTAAATTAATTAATAGCGCCAAAGACGATATGCAGCAATAGTGTAATTTTATTTAGATGTAAATAAGCTCAAGTTTTTATTTTTGGTAAGTTTAGAACGAGACAAGAGACCAAATGAAAAAAAAAAACCAAACGACAAGAATAAACGAAAATCGGAACCCTTTTCCTTGACTTGTGTGTTGAGGAGGGCATGGTGTGGATAAAAGCATTTTTTGGGTGCTGCGAAAAAATTTATTTTTTCATTTTGTAGTGGAAATGAAAATTAAAAGTGAAAATTCCGAAATTGGCTGAAAAAACCAACACACACACTTAGAACATTAAGCACAGCAAAGAGACGAAGGAAATGATGATAAGCAGCAAAAGGAAAAAAAAATAATGAAATCTTGTGTATGTGTGAATGTGTTTTTAATAATTCGTAAGTGTGTGTATGTTTGCGCGAGTATTTGGTGTTTGAAGAGTGTCGTCGTCCATCTCCTTTGTTGTTGTTTTTTTTCTTTCGTTTTGTTGGTCGAATCGTCGTCCCCCTTGTAGTCGTGTGATTTGGTTGTTTTTGTTAATGCGCGCGAGATTGATAGATGGGAGATAATTGAGGAGGTGGGAGAGAGTCGCATCCTCATCACCACCGACCACCTTTAGACATTTTAAATTTTTTTAATAATTGTGATTGTGGTTCTTGGCGTTTAGAGTGTTTTTGTTTGTAGTGTATGTGTGTGTGTGTGTTTAGAATAGGGGGCCCACTTTGTAGGGGGGTTTTCTTAACGTTCTGTTTTTAATTTGTTTTACTTTAACTTTTGTAAGGCGAAGGAATATATATGGAATCAAAATTTAAGATCGAATTGCATTAAAGGGCTTGGTTTATTCTATTCCCAGTCTATATCTGATCTATGAGTGTACCCATATCTTGATAAATGTTCTCTTATTCATTCTCTTAGCTTGTTATGACGAATGTCAATTGATTTTTGGGATGAGGAAAAAAGAAAAACAAACACTTGAGATTGTGTGGGAGGCAAATTGTGGATGCAACCGAGCCTACATGTCTGTGGAATTTGAGCAAGGATAAATGAAAGAATAAAAATCAGATAATAATTAAATACGTGCAATCATCTGCTATGATGGGTTCCCAATGTGAAAAGGATCATATAGACCAGAGTAGACCGAAATCTATTGACAAAAAAAAAAACTTTTCTTTATTTATGAATTAATAATAAAACATTTCGAAGATTACTTTTAAACCAAAGGCTATACACCTAAGAGATGAAAGACAAAGATAGGGGTCTTCAATTTTACGATAGGAGTCGTTAATTTATATATCAAATGAGACAGTTATTCATTGAATAAGAATCGGATCAAGTTCCGCCAAACGGGAAACTATTCTCCAGGCTTCGTGGCAATAACTCAAAGCAATTTTTTCTACGAAATGATCTCCATATTTATACGTTTCATGAACCGACATACATATTCAAAGGTATTCGAAATGCCTTATTATTGCGTGACATCAAAGCTTATAACGTTATTGTGACATGGCACGTCATTTATGAACTCTTTTTACAAGATACCAACTTCATATCTGAACGCCCAGCTCCAAAATTGACCTTTATCCTAACACATTCCAAAAGATGAATGTGTGCAAACAGTATCCAGCAGCATTAAATTCCTGTACGAAAGCAAATTTGAAAATATTCCTCTGGTTAAATATATTGACGCAGCTACTGCGGATTTCCTTACAGAAATGAACGATGGTTTCTCTAAAAAGAGAAATAACCCGGACAAATGGAATTTTTAAGTTTATGCCCTTCATGGAATTTCTAAACAACCTTCAGATATTGGGTGAGAAGGGGAGCAGAATTTTTGGCAATCTAATAGGAATGATTGATGCTCAGATATGATGGGGCCTATCATTGAAGCTATGCCAAACGTAAATTTTATCACTCAAGGTCGCTTCAACCTAGATATAGAGCCAGAACCCGCTTTGGAAACAACACCCGCCTGGTTGCAAGAGAATTTACAAGTTTCATGTCGCATTGGAAATTGATGACATTCGTTGTGAATGAATGTATGCTTAAATTGAGAAGATGATATTTAATTCAAAATACCAATAATTCTTCCAGAAACATCCCCAGTAAGAATCGAGAATGAAATAGAAGTGACGGAAGATTTAGCGAACTACGTACAAATTCGGTTGAAAGAGTAGTACCAAACGGAGGTCGTGCAGGATAAATTTACAATAAACGAAGACATACTTGGCAGGGCTCAATATTCACTGGCTCTCGAAAAATTTTCACAAAGTATCAAACATTTGCAAAATTACAGAAATGTACGAGAACGTTCTAGCTCTGAAGACCTATTCCAATGCGATATAATCCGAATTCCTTAAAATTTTTAAAAGTTTAAGGAATTCATGAAGTTCTAAAGGACCTGCCTGTTTGAAATGAGTCCTCAAGTGTATGACAAATTCATTTTAAAGTGACCGGTCTTTCCATATATTTCCACCACAACTGGAACAGGTCCAGACACACCAGGGACTAGTCCTGTGATGCTCCTGAATTCGATTCATTTCTCGTAGGGTACTAAGTGTAGTTTAAGATATCTGAGTCGAAATTGAGCATAGCTTTTCTGCTTATTATTATACAACTGTCAGTTTTATTAGAAGTCGAAGATTTTCCCATTTAGAATCCCTCACAATATTATAAATTAACAATAACTGTAGCACTAAAATTTGGTCGGAAGAACAATGGAAAGGAAGTTGTGTAACACTAGACGCAGGCCTTTCCACGAAAACTAGAATGGCAATTTTTTAGAAAATTTTCCTTTGAAATGCTTAAAATCTTCTAAAACAACAACGGCTACATTAATGCATTATGCTCTCACCACAACCAAGAAAAATGGGTTCCAAATTTACCGACTATCAGACTTAATATTTATTTTAAAAGTTTTTGCATGTGTGTTTTGTTTTCAAAGGGTTATACAGGCCCACTCTATACTAACGCTCCACTAACCACTGCGCGCCCGATCGTTACGCTGGCTTTGTTCCAAAAGCTGTGTTAAAATTATTTTTGAGTCAATCGAAACGTCATGCTAAAATCTCCTTCCAATGCCCAGGAAATACGTTTACCGCGACCTGAGCAGAATAGCAGAGCTCAGTCGCCCGCCACCATGGACGCATTAAAGACATCATTTCTACCAAATCTGAGCATGGATCCCGCCCTTGTGTCTACCACACATTTTTGTCCAATGTGTGGCCAACAATTCGAAGGACCTCAACAGGCAACGGAACATATGCACCTATGTCATGGTGGCTTAAGTGTGGTTGCAGGTGTAGGTGGTGGCAGTATATTGTTGGCTCCACATCATGTATCCAGCAGTGTGAACGAATCTCTTAAAATTGATTATCCCTGTCATTTTTGCGAAGATAAGTTTGTCAATGAACAAGATTTGGACGATCATCATCGGTTGGTACATCAAGCTCCCTCATTTTTGGCACGTTGTCCTGCATGTAGTTTCTATGGCATATCGCCGGCAGCATTGCAGGGAGCCAACGAATACAAGTGCATTCATTGTGGATCAGTGTGCACATCATCCTCCATAGCAGCTAGTCAATCTGGGGGATATGAACCGTCAACACCGGAGAATATGCCGTCAATGGCTCCTCATGATATGAAATTGCCTGGTCATGATCTTGTGCATCGTCATTATCAGGAGCAGGTGTCAATTTTGCAACAAACCCAACAGGAGCACATATTGGTAAGTAGAATTTGTGGAGTTTTACCAAAGATTTACACACGTTGAAAATTTCGCCAAAGATTGCGATCTGAATAGCGAAAATGATCCAGGAATTGTTTTGTGCAAATCATGATTCACGTGATTACTTAATCAAATTGTTTTGCGATATGAATGAGAAGTTTCTATTTTTTGGACATGGAGTGGATGTACCCTCGTGGTAGTCTATACACTTCTTTGGTATTGGCACAAAAATATAGACTTTAAATTCACTCCATCCGACTTTTTGATTTTCTCGACATAAAATGTCGATTTCGACCAACACCAAATATCAACTTGTAGAGATAAAAAAGTGTAGATTAATCGACTTTGGCAAACATAAATAGTCGATTTTTTCTATTTTGACCAACATAAAAAAATTGATAGTGAAGAGGTTTTCGTCAACATAAAAAGTCGATAAGGCAGCTCAAATTGATTTGCAAAATAATAAAAATTGATTGGCAGACATGGTAACTAATCAAACTCGGTAGAACTAAGGGGCACAGTTGTGTACCCCTATGTGATTTAGAAATTATTTATCTCGATGGACAACTCTACATAAAAAAATATATGGATTCAATCACGAAATTATTTCATCCAATTAATTTTTAATTGAAATTTCTTCAATCACAAAAATGAAAAATTTTCCAATTAAAATCAGACAAAATTTTTTTGTATGTATCAATCACCGAAGTCAACTAAAAAAATAATTGATACTATTAATTTTTGTTTTAATTAAAAAATTTGTCGAATCAATTAGACTTTTGATTGAATTTTTTTTTAAATCAATTAAAATTTTAATTGGAAATATTTTGATGAAAATTTTTTCTGACTATATTAGGGCTATTTTCTGGATACCCTAAGCAGTCACGGATTAAAAGAAAACAGAGTACTCGTTTATCCAGGACATCTCCAAAAAATATGCAACACTGTGATCAGCTGTTTAAAAACAATCACAGAAAACAAGTGGAATCTTAAATTTTAATGTATGAAATGCTCAAATAATAATAAATATTTACTGCTGCGATTATTTATGACACTGTACCACTTAGAATTTCATGTTATTCAATAAATTATTCACAATAGATTGCTATTGTGAATCTAAAAAGCGTCACCTTATCAAAATGCAATCTGGCAACACCGACGTGAACTTCTCTCTCATCACTGAGTGCTGCCTTTGTAAGCTCAATGACGAGGGACCTCCTTTTTATAGCCGATTCCGAACGACGTTCCACATTGCAGTGAAACCACTTAGCGAAGCTTTGAAACACTCAGAAATGTCCCCAGTATTACTGAGGTGGGATAATCCACCGCTGAAAAACTTTTAGGTATTTGATCGAAACTGGGTTCGAACCCACGACCTTGGCATGCTAAACATTGCACCACGGTGGTTCCCTACCACTCCATATCTCGAGTTCAATTTCTATTTAAATTTAACATGCATATGCAGTGAAACATCTCAGAACTTGGACACCTCTCAAATGCGGATATCTTTCGTGAGATGTTTGCTATATTATCAAATTGAAATTAAAGTCTTATAAGTGAGCACCTCCCAAATGTGAACAAAAACTAGGGGACCGTGGGTGCCCACTTTTGAGTGGTTTCACTGTAGATATTTTCCTTTGATTTCCAATCCTTTTTGACGTGGAAAGCTCTTTTCTTCCTCTGTTGTCTGTAAATAATCATTCAGTTACTATATGTTAAAGATTACATCTCTCCACTTGTTGCCACTTTCTCACTTATATATTTTGCTTTTATTGTAGCATCATCAACAACAACAACAAGAGCAGGAGCATCAAATGCAGCAACAACAAGAACAAGAAGAACAATTGCTGCAACAACAACAACAAGAACATCAACGGCAGCAACAACTCCAGCTTCAATCCCACCATATGGATGATAATAGCTCACATGAAAGCGTCCAATTAAAAGTGCCACCACTTACAGTAAAACTGAATAAGAGTGTTAATGGTACAGCAACTGTGATTCACCCGCATGTGATAATCAAAGAGGAGCCCATCAATGGCGATTGCATCGAAGGTTCGCCGTCATCGGTGCCAGTCTATACCATCCAACAAACGCCAGGTGCTGCCACAAGTGTTGTGGTTAGTTCCTCCCATGCCCCCGCAGCCGTCCTTAATAATAATGTTAGCACCATCACTACGACGGCAATAGTTGGTGGTGTACCCAAAGTGCGCCACAAGTGCCCCGATTGCCCAAAGACATTTAAAACTCCCGGTACATTGGCCATGCACCGTAAGGTGCATACTGGAGAAGCAGAGTAATGTTGAACATTTCTTTTTTTTATTTATTTACTATATTATATTAATATTCTTTACTTTAATATGGTTTGACCGGTTTAGCGCTTATTTTTGTGATAGCTAAGTAGATGCACTACCCAGATAGTGGTGGTCAAGAAAAATCACGTTCATGGAAAAATCTATGTTTCGGTTTTTAAAATTCTGGAAAAGTCGACTGTTTGACTTTTGCCTTTATTGAAAATTTGTCTATGGAAATATGTGTGTTGTACACGTATGTCCCTATGACCAATGCCAAAAGCCGTTGCAGGGACTTTCCTACTTGCAACAATTGTTAACTCCTTGAAATAATTTAGTTTTAATCTTAACAATATATTTTTCTCGATAAAATATCTATCAAAAAGGACCGTTTTGAAGATAATAGAAAGATGATTTGAAAATAATTAAAAGTTAGTCGAATTCGACTTGTACAGCTAGTCCGCTCTGGGCGAAGACATAATTACCTGTCGTCGAAGCAAAGATCAGGGCTGTTTTCTTTCAGTACTAGATACCAAACCGTGACGGACTAAAAGGAAACAGAGTACTCGTTTATCCAGGGCATCTCCAAATGTGCAACACTGTCATCAGCTGTTTAAAAACGAGCACAGAAAAAACAGTAGCATGTGAGTGCGGATCAACACAAAACATCGACCATTTCACATTTAAATGTCCCAACATGAGTCTTATTTCAAGAGATTTCCTGATTAAGAAGCTTTGCAATGCTGGTATGAGACACCTCAGTTGCGTGAAAGTATTGAAGAACGATAACCAAAATATCTATGTGGCACATAAATTAAGAAACTATAATTTCAAAACAACAATCAGATGTTCCCACAATTATTAATAATACCCACAATTAAATCCCAGGAAAGGCGGTATCATATATGTAGTGTCTCAGCCACCTTTTCATATCTTACATCTTTAATGCTTAGTACTTAGTTCGTTTCTGCGAAAAACGAATATCTTCATATATCTCCGTAAATAGGGTCTCAATCCCAGGAATGTTAACTTATTTATGCGAAATAATATGCCTGCCTATTTTTTCGTGCGAAAAATCCAGGGTTGTATAAATATGTGTTTGAAAATGCTCAAAACAAAGATTTCGCATTTATTCCGCGCTAACGTTTTTTTTTTTTGTATGGAGTATAACAGTTTTTCGTGCGAAAACGTGATCTTAGTACTAGGCTTAATGTATGAAATTCTCAAATAGTAATAACTATTTAGTGCGCTGATGAGATGTTCTGGATAGAATACAAGTGCAATAATGTTCTGGATACAAATGTTTCATCCAGTACTAAAAGAAAACAGCCCTATTAGTGGACAGCAGAATTGTAAATTTTGCCACTGGAAACATTCCATGCGACTTACCATTGGAGACTGGCGGGGATCATGTTTGCCACTCTAATCTACCAAAATTTGGAGAAAAATTTTCCCCAAAAACCTACCAATATATAGAAAATTTTGCCAAAAATTTAATTTCTATAGAAAATTTTGTCAAAATTTTATTTCTAAAGAATAGTTTGTCAAATTTTTATTTCTATAGAACATTTTGTTAAAATTTTATTTCTATAGAAAGTTTTGTCAAAATTTTATTTCTATAGAAAATTTTGTCAAATTTTTTTTCTATAGAAAATTTTGTCAAAATTTTATTTCTATAGAAAATTTTGCAAAATTTTATTTCTATAGAAAATTTTGCAAAATTTTATTTCTATAGAAAATTTTGCAAAATTTTATTTCTATAGAAAATTTTGCAAAATTTTATTTCTATAGAAAATTTTGCAAAATTTTATTTCTATAGAAAATTTTATCAAAATTTTATTTCTATAGAAAATTTTATCAAAATTTTATTTCTATAGAAATTTTTGTCAAAAATTTATTTCTATGTATGTATGTATACATAACATTTTGTAAAAATTTTATTTCTATACAAATTTTGTCAAAATTTTATTTCTATATAAATTTCGTCAAACATTTATTTCTATAGAAAATGTTGTAAAAATTTTATTTCTATATTACAACTTTGGCCTCTGTGGTCATATGAGGGAAAATCGGGCGAAATATATATATGGGAGCTATATCTAAATCTGAAAGGATTTGAACCAAAATTGGCATGCATATCAAGAAACTTAATTCTACTCCCTGTGCAAAGTTTCAAGTAAATCTGTTATATGAGTGTATCTTGGGCGAAAGATATATATGGGAGCTATATCTAAATCTGAACCGATTTCAACAAAATTTGCCAAGCCTAGTTAGAATGTTAATTATTCTCCCTGTGCAACATGTCACGTAAATCAGAGTACAACTTTGGCCTATGTCAAAATTTTATTTCTATAGAAAATTTTGTCAAAATTTTATTTCTATAGAAATTTTTTGTCAAAATGTTATTTCTATACAAATTTTGTCAAAATTTTATTTCTATACAAATTTTGTCAAAATTTTATTTCTATATAAAATTTTGTCAAAAATTTATTTCTATATAAAATTTTGTCAAAATTTTATTTCTATAGAAAATTTTGTCAAAATTTTATTTCTATAGAAAATTTTGTCAAAATTTTATTTCTATAGAAAATTTTGTCAAAATTTTATTTCTATAGAAAATTTTGTCAAAATTTTATTTCTATAGAAAATTTTGTCAAAATTTTATTTCTGAAGAATATTTTGACAAAATTTTATTTCTATAGAAAATTTTGTCAAAATTTTATTTCTATATAGAAAATTTTGTTAAAATTGTATTTCTATAGAAAATTTTGTCAAAATTTTATTTCTATATAGAAAATTTTGTTAAAATTTTATTTCTATAGAAAATTTTATCAAAATTTTATTTCTATAGAAAGTGTTGTCAAAATTTTATTTCTATAGAAAATTTTGTCAAAATTTTATTTTTGAAGAAAATTTTGTCAAAATTTTATTTCTGAAGAATATTTTGACAAAATTAAATTTAAAATTTAAAAAAAATAAAATTTTATTTCAATATTACAACTTTAACCTCTGTGGTCATATGAGGAAAAATAGGGCGAAAGTTATATATGGGAGCTAAATCGAAATCTGAAAGGATTTGAACCAAAATTGGCATGCATATCAAGAAACTTAATTCTACTCCCTGTGCAAAGTTTCAAGTAAATCTGTTATATGAGTGTATCTTGGGCGAAAGATATATATGGGAGCTATATCTAAATCTGAACCGATTTCAACAAAATTTTCCAAGCCTAGTTAGAATGTTAGTTATTCTCCCTGTGCAACATGTCACGTAAATCAGAGTACAACTTTGGCCTACTTCAAAATTTTTTTTCTATAGAAAATTTTGTCAAAATTTTATTTCTATAGAAATTTTTGTCAAAATGTTATTTCTGTACAAATTTTGTCAATATTTTATTTCTATACAAATTTTGTCAAAATTTTATTTCTATATAAAATTTTGTCAAAAATTTATTTCTATAGAACATTTTGTCAAAATTTTATTTCTGAAGAATATTTTCACAAAATTTTATTTCTATAGAAAATTTTGTAAAAATTTTATTTCTATATAGAAAATTTTTGTAAATTTCTATTTCTATAGAAAATTTTCTCAAAATTTTATTTCTATATAGAACATTTTGTTAAAATTTTATTTCTATAGAAAATTTTGTCAAAATTTTATTTCTATATAGAAAATTTTGTTAAAATTTTATTTCTATAGAAAATTTTATCAAAATTTTATTTCTATAGAAAATTTTGTCAAAATTTTATTTCTATAGAAAGTGTTGTCAAAATTTTATTTCTATAGAAAATTTTGTCAAAATTTTATTTCTGAAGAAATTTTGACAAAATTTTATTTCTATAGAAAATTTTGTCAAAATTTTATTTCTATTAAAAATTCACGAAGGGGAATATTTTGCAACCATAACATCAAGAATTCTACCAAACAGTAAAAATCTACCATTTTTGGTAGAATTCTACCAGCTATGGCAACCGTGGCGGGCATGCTGAAGCACATACCAAAAAGCAAATTCCTGCGATCTATGTGGGCTACACTCCAAGGACCGCTAACACCATCCAAATCGATTTTTCCAAAGTGTATACAAATCTTTGAATAGTCTCGAACAATTCTTTAATCTCATTAAACATAATTGCCAAAAAATGAATGGTATGTATATGGGACAAAGAACCAAAGAATGAGAAGTTGTGATTTTTTGTAAAATCTTCGAAATAAGTGCTAAACTTGTATTATTATTACCAATGTTGGTTTTATGTGTAATATTTTTTTATTTATAATATATGTGTAGATTTAATAACAATTTTGTTTTTCATTTTTCACGATTTTTTTTTCGATAGCCTCACACCAAAAGAACGCCCCTATACATGTACATATTGTGGTAAATCATTTACACAATCGAATACATTGAAGCAGCATACGCGAATACATACAGGTGAGAGAAACCCCTTTTGTTCCTATAAACCTTTAATATAAGGTTTATTATATATTAATATACAGGTGAGAAACCCTTTAGATGTGGCTATTGTGGCAGGGCGTTCACGGTCAAGGACTACTTGAACAAACATTTGACAACTCACACGGGTGAGAGAAAATAATTTTTTCAAATGCAAAACTCAGATATATTCAATCAATCAGTCAGTCAGTCAATCAATCAACCTATCAATCTCAGTCAATCAATCAATCAAATCTCAGTTTCTACGAAATTTAAAAACTCAAATCAGTCAACAACAAATAAAATGTTTTTCTGTTTGAATATTTCAAAACAAAATCAAAATTTAAAATTCTCATCTCAAATGCAATTGAAAATATTTCGCACCAATTTCGTTTGCTATTACATGCAAATAGCAGAAATCAAAAATTATTAGCTAAAAATTTTAACTTTTTTTCAAATTTTCACACAAAAATGAAACTGAATTTTTATTCACTACAATTACTTCAGAGCATTTTTTTCTCCTTTCATTATCTGTTATTCCATTAAGCGGCATTTGTAAGGCTCCAAATCAAAAATAAAACTCATAAAACTAAGTTCAATACAGATTTATATCCCGAACATTTGCAATCAATCAATCAATCAATCATCATGTTCCATCTCTTGTTTGTTAATACTTACAGCAATCTTCTCACCTAAGACCATCATTGCTCGTTCACATATACCACAAATCTGTTTGATTCGCAACAGCAAACTCATCATGTGCAACTGTTGTGTTTTTTCTTTAATCTCACTTTGGTTTTCACCTATAGTTTGGGCCAATTTTAATAATATTTGAGAATTTAATTTTCACTCATACGTACGTACGTTTCGTTATGCATTTAAGTATTCTTTTATTTTTTTTTTTTAATCTAAAAAGACCAAAATGTTTTGAAGTGAATTCATTTTTGTTGTATTTGAAATTTTTGCTACCAAAGACGTTTCTAAAATTACATAAGAATATTTATTTGCATATATAAGTCTCACCATATTTCACCTCCACAACCACCACATCAAGTCTAATTTTATTTTATCCAAAACAAATTCTCATTCATTAAAATTTAACATTTAATAAAAGGTTAAATTTTAAGACATTGTTTTATCGTATTTATATGAATTGGGAGAGAAATTGTCTTTTAAAATAGTCCGTATGTATTTGTGATTATAGAATTATTGCCAAGCCTATTATTTTCATTTGCAATAGTAATAAAATTCTTCATTTATAATGTAATTCAATACTGAATGTTGATTCATATTAAAAACAAGGAAAGTCTAAATTCGGACGGGACCGACTATATTATACCCTGCACCACTTTGTAGATTCACATTTTCGATGCCATATCAAATCCGTCAAATGTGTTGGGTGCTATAACTATATAAAGGTTTTTGTTCCCTTATACATACACTCAAAAAAAAGTTTACTCGGATCCAAAGATTTTGACCTTCCAATAAGGATTTTGGTATTGATTCCGAGCCAAAGATGTGGCTTTTTTAAAATAAAGTCATTTTTTAGTGACTTATCTGGTTTTAAATCTAGGATCAATAAAATTAAAATTGGGATACAGATCTCATTTGATCGAATTTTCATTTTCTTTTCGTGGTATATTAATAAAGCTATTCACGTGCAAACAAATGACAATTTAAAATCCAAATTATGACAAATACTTCAAAGTATAAAATGTTTTCTTAATTCCAAAAAACTTTAAACCAAAGATGCTAAATCCTCAAAATAAGTTTTAGCCTATATTTGAAGCGTTTTTATCGTAAATGTAAAGACTAAATATTTCATTTAATTTAAAGACGATTTCTATAAATCAAAAATGTGTTTCTTTACTTTAAGGGAAATTAGCCTTACTTCAAAGACATACGACTCTAACGGAGGGACGCAAATTTACAAAATTTGTGTCCTAAATTTAATGAAAAAAAATTTTGAAGCAAAGATTATAAACTTTATTTTAATTAAAATTTCATTATTTGAAAGAAATTTGTCCTTAATACTTTGTAAATTGCGCATCCTCAAATTTAGGTTGCGTAATCTTTAATAACACGTAAATATTTTTTTCAGTGTACATTTAAATCTGACCCTATCTGGACAAAATTTGTTAGATTTCTACAAAATCTAAAGACTTAAAATTTAAGTTGGCTAATGCCCTGGGGTAGAACACAATGTTATTAAAAAATGTGGGAAACATTTAAATCTGAAGCAATTTTTAGGCAAATTTAAATAAGTGTATTTATGATTTATTGATCGACAAATATATATTAGAAGTATAGGAAAATTGGAGTCATTTTTAGCAGTGGCGATTTGCAAGGACAATGTGGTTATTTTGGTAATTTTTTCCCAAATCGGAAAAACATATACATGGAAGCTATACCTAAATCTGCGCCGATTTCAACCAAAATTGGGATACATAGTAACTATGTTCATTCTACTCCCTGTACAAAATTTCACGTAAATCGGATTACAACTTTGACCTCTGTGCTCATATGAGGGAAAATCGGACGAAAGATATATATGGGAGCTATATCTAAATCTGAAAGGATTTCAACCAAAATTGGCATGTATATCAAGAAACTTAATTCTTCTCCCTGTGCAAAGTTTCAAGTAAATCTGTTATATGAGTGTATCTTGGGCGAAAGATATATATGGGAGCTATATCTAAGCCTAGTTAGAATGTTAATTCTTCTCCCTGTGCAACATGTCACGTAAATCAGAGTACAACTTTGGCCTATGTGGTCATATGATCAAATCGGGTAAAATATATATATGGGAGCTATATCTAACACTGAATCGATTTCAATACAATTTAGCACACTTGATTATAAAGGGTGATTTGTTAAGAGCTTGATAACTTTTTAAAAAAAAAAAAACGCATAAAATTTGCAAAATCTCATCGGTTCTTTATTTGAAACGTTAGATTGGTCCATGACATTTACTTTTTGAAGATAATTTCATTTAAATGTTGACCGCGGCTGCGTCTTAGGTGGTCCATTCGGAAAGTCCAATTTTGGGCAACTTTTTCGAGCATTTCGGCCGGAATAGCCCGAATTTCTTCGGAAATGTTGTCTTCCAAAGCTGGAATAGTTGCTGGCTTATTTCTGTAGACTTTAGACTTGACGTAGCCCCACAAAAAATAGTCTAAAGGCGTCAAATCGCATGATCTTGGTGGCCAACTTACCGGTCCATTTCTTGAGATGAATTGTTCTCCGAAGTTTTCCCTCAAAATGGCCATAGAATCGCGAGCTGTGTGGCATGTAGCGCCATCTTGTTGAAACCACATGTCAACCAAGTTCAGTTCTTCCATTTTTGGCAACAAAAAGTTTGTTAGCATCGAACGATAGCGATCGCCATTCACCGTAACGTTGCGTCCAACAGCATCTTTGAAAAAATACGGTCCAATGATTCCACCAGCGTACAAACCACACCAAACAGTGCATTTTTCGGGATGCATGGGCAGTTCTTGAACGGCTTCTGGTTGCTCTTCACTCCAAATGCGGCAATTTTGCTTATTTACGTAGCCATTCAACCAGAAATGAGCCTCATCGCTGAACAAAATTTGTCGATAAAAAAGCGGATTTTCTGCCAACTTTTCTAGGGCCCATTCACTGAAAATTCGACGTTGTGGCAGATCGTAAGTCTATTCATGATGAAATGTCAAAGCATACTGAGCATCTTTCTCTTTGACACCATGTCTGAAATCCCACGTGATCTGTCAAATACTAATGCATGAAAATCCTAACCTCAAAAGAATCACCCTTTACTTTTATTTGTACTCCTTGTGCAAAATTGCGACTTTGATTACAAAAATGTGTTCACAGACAGACGGACGGTCATAGCTATATCGACTCAGGGACCCGCTCTGACCAATATTGCCAAAGACACCATATGTGCAAACATATGCACAGCAAAAAAAGCGTCTCCAAAAAAGTAGTGGAAATATTCTTTTTGGATCCGGAAGTGGTGCCAAATTGCCACAGAAGCGATGCATTTAACATGGGCTTGTCATAGGACGGATGTCCACCATTTCAACAGCCGCTGCACTGAATTTGCATCACTTCAGGTGTGAGTTGAATTCAGTATTTTGGATGTGAATTACGAATTTTTGTGATATTTTGACAAATAAATAATTTTTAAAATTTTTTATGATTTTTAATGCATTACAACGCTTGTCTGGAACGTTTGTCATCAAATATTTTTCAAAAGTTCCCAATTTTTCTAGAAAGGATTTAACATTTTTTGGCTAAATTTAAATAATTTTTAATATTTTAATTCCTTATATGTTTTTAACCTATTTGAAACATAAAAAATGTGAACAAGCGGATTATAAAAAAATTGACTCAAATGAACTTCCTGTGCAGTTAAAATAAAGAACATCTTTGGGAGGGCATTTTTGGAAGTTCTTTTAAAGTTGTGCCTGAGAAGAACTTCCAATTTTTTTTGCTGGGTTACAATACCCTGTTACACAGTGTGGCGCAGGGTATAAAAATGGGATCCGAAATTATTAGTCAAAACCAAGACATATTTACTGTAGAATTCATTTATAGCGACCTCGGTTTTAACGACCATCCGTTTATAACGACGGATTTTCAAAGCAAGTTTGGTTCTTAATAGTTTGTACATGCGCAAGCATTCGCTTAGAACGACTCCGGTTTTAGCGACCATCTACAAAATTAATCGAATTTAATTCAAAAATTAAAGTAAAAAAATTAGTGATTCAATCAGAAAAATATTTTTCTGTGAATTTTTTATAAAAAAAATACGAATTAGAGTGTAAATATAACCATAGCGATAGGCAAACACTTGCTTATGTATATTCGTATAGAAAGCACGGTTGCCATTCGGGCCAAAAAATCTACCAAATTTTTACCAAAAAAAAAACTATAAAATAAAACATCTTATTTTGAAAAAAAAAATATTATTTTGAAAAATTTTGTCAACATTTTATTGCTATAGATAATTATGTCACAATTTTATTTCTATAGAAAAATTTTGTCAAAATTTCATTTCTATAGAAAATGTTGTCAAAATTTTATTTCTATAGAAAATTTTGTCAAAATTTTATTGCTATAAAATTTTGTTAACATTTGATTTCTATACAACGTTTTGTTAAAATTTCATTTCTATAGAAAATTTTGTTAAAATTTCATTTGTACACTGAAAAAATATTTACGTGATATTAAAGATTAGAACCTAAATTTTAGTATGCGAAATTTAATATTAAGGACAAATTTCTTTAAAATAATGACATTTTAATTAAAATAAAGTTTATCATCTTTGCTTCAAAAAATGTTTTCATTAAATTTAGGACACACATTTTGTAAATTTGCGTCGCTCCGTTAAAGTCGCATGTCTTTGAACCAAGGCCAATTTTTCTTAAAGTAAAGAAACACATTTTTGATTTAAAGAAATTGTCCTTAAATTAACTGAAATATTGAAATATAGGCTAAGACTTATTTTGAGTATATAGCGTATTTGGTTTGAAGTTTTTTTGGAATTAAAAAAAAAAACATTTTTTACTTTGAAGTATCAGTTATAATTTGGATTTTTAAACTGGCATTTGTTTGTACGTGAGTACCTTTATTAATAAACCGTGAAAAGAGAATGAAAATTTAATAAATGAGGACACGAGATAGACACATGGTGGCAAAAATGCTCAGGGTGGACTCTTGAGTCGATATAGCGATGTCCGTCGCAGTTTTAGTCCAATAGACTTCAAATTTGGCACAAGTATGTGTTTTGGCTCAGAATAGATCCCTATTGATTTTGGAAGAAATCGGTTCATATATATATTTCGCCCGATATGGGCTTATATGGCCCCAGAAGCCAGAGTTTTACCCTAATTTGCTTAAAATTTTGCACAAGAAGAACAATTAGTACTATAGTCAAGTGTGCCAAATTTTATTGAAATCGGTTCAGATTTAGATATAGCTATATTAGATATATATACGGTCCCAGAAGCCAGACTTTTACCCCAATTTGGACTAGGAGTACAATTAGTAGTTTAGTCAAGTGTGCCAAATTTTATTGAAATCGGTTCAGATTTAGATATAGCTCCAATATATAGCTTTCGGCCGATTTACACTCATATGACCACAGAGGCCAATTTTTAACTCCGATTTAGTTGAAATTTTGCACAGGGAGTAGAATTAGCATTGTTGCTATGCGTGCCAAATTTGGTTGAAATCGGTTCAGAATTAGATATAGCTCCCATATATATGTTTTTCTGATTTCGACAAAAATGGTCAAAATACCAACATTTTCCTTGTAAAATCGCCACTGCTTAGTCGAAAAGTTGTAAAAATGACTCTAATTTTCCTTAACTTCTAATACATATATATCGAGCGATAAATCATAAATAAACTTTTGCGAAGTTTCCTTAAAATTGCTTCAGATTTAAACGTTTCCCATATTTTTTTACTAACATTGTGTTCCACCCTAGTGCATTAGCCGACTTAAATTTTGAGTCTATAGATTTTGTAGAAGTCTATCAAATTCTGTCCAGATCGAGTGATATTTAAATGTATGTATTTGGGACAAACCTTTATACACATTTGACGGATGTTATATGGTATCGAAAATGTATATCTACAAAGTGGTGCAGGGTATAATATAGTCGGCCCCGCCCGACTTTAGACTTTCCTTACTTGTTTTATACGATTTTCTTGCATATAAAATGTTGTGGGTACAATCCCAGTTTTGGCCATATACACTGAAAAAAATATTGTCGTGAGGTCAAAGATTTCATGTCTTTAAAATACGAATACAAATTTTGCTTAGCATAGAAGACGCATTTTTCTAAAATAAAGTTATTTTCCTTCTCCAAAAGTCGATAAACTTTTCAATGAAGTCGTATTGTCCTTATAATTAAGTGATTTAACTTAAAAATGGGTATCTTAACATGAAAGAAAAAATTTATAGGCTAAGGTCAACTTGACTTTAATAATTCAGAAAAATTCTTTAAATTTAATGAAATTGTCTTTAAATTTGTTGTCTTTTTGAATCTTAACTACAAAGCAAAAAATCGTTCTAATATAGGACATGTTTTCCAAAACTTTATTTTAAAGAAGTTTTTTACTTCAAACATAGCATAATTTCTACTGGAAGTCGAGTCCTAATTTGGAAAATAAAGTTGCAGTTAAGTCGTTTTTAAAGGACTTTGATAGCATATGAAGAAAAAAAGCTGAGAAAGCGAAAAATTAAAATTTGCTTCCTAGAAGCAAGTACACAAAACCTAAATTTAAAAGAGAATTGTGTCTTAATAGTATCCTTACTTGTATTCTCCGCTTCTTTGGCTCGGAATCAATACCAAATTTTTTTTTTAGTGGTGGTTTATTTCCTCTCCGAATCGACCAGGACTCAGAATCGGAAATAGACTGTGTAAGTGTGTATAACCTAAGCTTGAGTTACATACCATGCGATAATGCGTCCGTTGATTGAACAGTTCAGTTTTCTCTTTGAACAGCTTGGTTAGAGTGCTTCAAACTTGAAAACATCAACCCATTAACGCACGGATTACCGCATGGTATGTAATTCAACCTTTACACAGTCCTAACCTATATAACCTAACCTATAGGTCAATTTTTCACATCATATAGACCGATCCCGGATTAGATTATGGAAAACTAAAAAGTCGCTATTTGATTTTAGATCGGTAAAGATATATATCAAATATTTGTTTATATCGATTAGAGGAATCCTTGGGGATTCAAAATAGTATATAGCCAATTCATTGTAAATTTTATAAATACGGAAAACAATGTCTTATATTATTTAACCTTTTCCATAATATTTTACAGATAGTTTATATATAGTATGCACCTTATGTATATACATAAAGGGTGATTTGTTAAGAGCTTGATAACTTTTTTTTTAAAAAAAACGCATAAAATTTGCAAAATCTCATCGGTTCTTTATTTGAAACGTTAGATTGGTCCATGACATTTACTTTTTGAAGATAATTTCATTTAAATGTTGACCGCGGCTGCGTCTTAGGTGGTCCATTCGGAAAGTCCAATTTTGGGCAACTTTTTAGAGCATTTCGGCCGGAATAGCCCGAATTTCTTCGGAAATGTTGTCTTCCAAAGCTGGAATAGTTGCTGGCTTATTTCTGTAGACTTTAGACTTGACGTAGCCCCACAAAAAATAGTCTAAAGGCGTCAAATCGCATGATCTTGGTGGCCAACTTACCGGTCCATTTCTTGAGATGAATTGTTCTCCGAAGTTTTCCCTCAAAATGGCCATAGAATCGCGAGCTGTGTGGCATGTAGCGCCATCTTGTTGAAACCACATGTCAACCAAGTTCAGTTCTTCCATTTTTGGCAACAAAAAGTTTGTTAGCATCGAACGATAGCGATCGCCATTCACCGTAACGTTGCGTCCAACAGCATCTTTGAAAAAATACGGTCCAATGATTCCACCAGCGTACAAACCACACCAAACAGTGCATTTTTCGGGATGCATGGCCAGTTCTTGAACGGCTTCTGGTTGCTCTTCACTCCAAATGCGGCAATTTTGCTTATTTACGTAGCCATTCAACCAGAAATGAGCCTCATCGCTGAACAAAATTTGTCGATAAAAAAGCGGATTTTCTGCCAACTTTTCTAGGGCCCATTCACTGAAAATTCGACGTTGTGGCTCGTTAGTAAGTCTATTCATGATGAAATGTCAAAGCATACTGAGCATCTTTCTCTTTGACACCATGTCTGAAATCCCACGTGATCTGTCAAATACTAATGCATGAAAATCCTAACCTCAAAAGAATCACCCTTTATATATAAACTACTGTGAAATTTTAAACACCACACAAAATAACCTCTCTTCTATTTATTATACTCCATTCATTCATTTTGTAGGTGAAAAACCATTTCACTGCACCTACTGTGAAAAGGCGTTTAGTGTCAAAGACTATTTAACCAAACATATACGAACGCACACAGGTGAGGTGAGAATATTTTTATTGGTATAAACCTTTAATATAAGGTTTTAATTTACACAACACAGGTGAAAAACCCTATACTTGCCCGTATTGCGAGAAACGATTTACACAGCGTAGTGCCCTTACGGTGCATACTACAAAATTACATCCACTCTAGGAAAGGCCTAACGGTTGTGAGAGAAGGGGACCAGGCGATGGTGGTGGAGGAGGAGCAGGTGCTATTGGCAATATAATAGGAGACGGTATGACCATTCGAAATGCTGACGACGATCGCGGAGGAGTAATTGCTGGTGATGCAGACGCCGGTGATAATAGCGATGGGAATGATAGTGATAATTTGGGCCAAGATGTCGTTAGTAGCAGAACATCAATGGGTCTTGGATTAGGCTTAACAATGACCATTAGTCGAACGGTGGATAGTGAAACACAAACCACTATGCCAGAGTAAATTCCGAAAGTCAAATGGATTTACATAACCCCCCGCCCAGATTGGCCTTTGTTTCTCTTCTCCAGCAACTAAGAAAATAATATCTATAAATATTTATGGGAATTGTGTAATATTTTTGAGAGAAAATTTCTTTTTGACAAGAAACAAAATAGCAACCACAAAATGAGAGTAGTTTTATAAATATTTAAAAAAAATGCTTATTTTATTTTTATTTTTCTTTGTTAAATAGTCGAGATAAATATTAATAATAAGAGAAATCCTTCGTTAACTACTACTAAATGTAATACAAAAAAAAAACAACAAAACAGAAAAAAACTGCGACAAACCAACAAACAACAACAATCATGAAATAGAGACCACTTCAATTTATTTTTTTTTTAGTATACGAAGATGGCTCTTTCGAAATGTTTTGTTTTATTAGACTTTGCTCTTATATAATATTATAAGTATAGTATAAAACAACAGAAATGGAAAGAAACATTTTATCTCTTAAAACTTTAGCTTAAAAGAAAGATATTTCTAAATTTAAAGAAATAACAGGAAACACAAAAAAACCTTAAAATTTTATATTTTGTTAAAAATTACGTTTTTTTATCAAATCATCACTACTCATAGATTTTACTAATTTTATTGTTATAAATTTGTAAAAAAAAATTGTTAATTGTATTTATAAAATAATTTTTTTTTATTTTTATTTTTTGTCTTTTACCATTATCATGATTTATGGTAATGACAATTGTTTTCCTTAATCAAGAATATATATTTTTTTATAATGTTTTAGTCGTATTTTGTTTTTTTGTTTTTTCATTTTTAAGACTTGTGACTTTGTTCATTTTTTATTATAATTTTTAAAGAATATAAATTATTATTATTAGAAAAACCAAAATCAATATAAATGAAATTTAATTTCAACCATGAGTTAGAGATAAAATTACTAAACATTCTCAAAATTTGTTTAATATTTATTGTTTTTTTTAAATATTTTTTTCTATCAAATGTGAGAATGAAGAAGAAGCGTCTCAACAGAGCAGGATCTCGGTTGGTTTTTACAACATTTATTTTTTATGATTATTGTTAAATTAGCTTTATACAAACAAAAAATTAATATATATATATTTTGTTTTTGCTTTTTTAATTTATTTAGTTTCTTTGGTTTTATTATTATTTTGTTACTTTATTTTATTGTTTTTCTTTTTCCTTATTTAGCTTATTAACAACCAAAAATGAAAATCTACCACAACTTGTCATTGTTTTTAGTTAATATACATTCAAAACCAAAAAAAAAAAAATACAAAACACTATAATATTATTTAAAAACTTTTGTCAAAAACAAAATTTTGAACAAAAATGACAAACAAAACAAAATACTAAAGCATGTTGTTTGACAAAATTTATTTCTCTATTCTTAAGAAGAGTATCAAAACAAAATTTGTGATATTTAAGGTACTACTGCTACCGCTCTGCTTAGCTTTCTTTTTTACAAATATTAATTTAAAATTAAAACAAATGTAAACTTTTGCTACAACTACGAAAATACTAACCAAAATAATAAAAAAAAGAAAATACATCAACAAAACCAAAAATGCATCCTCACGAAATTACAAAATTTATTTTATTTCATTTATACGAGTTTTTGTTTTATTGTTTATTATATTTACTTATATCTAATTTAACTTTATTTTACATTTCCTCCATAGCATAGCCAGAAGACAAGTCAAATAGTCATTTGTCCTTAAGATTTGTAATCTAATCAGCATTGCTACAATGAATTTTTGGCCCAACATTTTTCCAAAATTGGACCAAAATTCGTAACAGCGGACCATTTTTCCAAATTAAATTAATATCATTTAAAAGTTAAATTTTTTCCAAAATTTTACTTCGATAGAAAATTGTGTCAAAATTTTATTTCTGTAGAAAATTTTGTCAACATTTTATTTCTATAGAAAATTTTGTCAAAATTTTATTTCTATAGAAAATTTTGTAAAAATTTAATTTCTATAGACAATTTTGTCAAAATTTAATTTCTATAGAAAATGTTGTCAAAATTTCATTTCTATAGAAAATTTTGACAAAATTTCATTTCTTTAGGAAATTTTGACAAAATTTCATTTCTTTAGGAAATTTTGTCAAAATTTCAGTTCTATTGAAAATTTAGCCAAAATTTTATTTCTATAGAAAATTTTGTCAATGTATTATTTCTATTGAAAATTTGTCAAACTTTTATTGCTCTAGATATCGCAAGTTTTTTTTCTATAGAAAATTTTTACAAAATTTTCTTAAATGAAATAAAATAAATTTCTATGCAAAATTTTTTTAATATTTATTTCTGTACAAAATTTTGGCACAATTTTATTTCTATAGAAAATATTGTTAAAATTTTATTTCTATAGAAAAATGTTTCAATGCAAAATTTTTTTAAAGTTTATTTCTGTACAAAATTTTGGCACAATTTTATTTCTATAGAAAATATTGTTAAAATTTTATATCTACAAAATTTTTTGTCAAATTTTTATTTCTATAGAAAATTTGACGAAAATAGACCAAAATCAACCAAATTCCATTTGGTCCAACCATCGGACCAAATTTAAAAATTAAAAATTTTTGGGCCAATTTTGGTCCGATCGGACCAAAATGGAAACCCTGAATCTAATGTTAAAAATTTACTCTTCGATTTTTCAAAATTCGACCCTTTCGACTTAGCAAGGGTCGTGGTTTTCTCCTTTAATTTTATATTTAAATATTTCCACACTTTTACAAGGACCTTTAATGTCTGTTTGAAATCGACTTTTGCGATTACTAAAAATTGACCTTGGGCATACGCTAGTTTGTATTAACACTCGCAGAAAAGTCAGATAAAAACAGCAGTCGACATCTGATGTTATATTTTTGTATTTCAGGGTCTAACGAACAACAAATTGGAGAAACCCTAAATGCTAAAACCCATTTAAGAAAAACTTTGATATTAGGTAGGAACTTACCAAACAAGCCTTACCAAAAATTCGTGTTTACGTTTTTTTGTTGGGTATACCAAAGGTAATGTATTTCTCTCTTATACCCCATTCACAATAGGCTCGAAATCTTCTAAAGTGGATTTGAAATTCATTTTTTATAAGGCAAATGGCAGTTGGAATCTACACCGTAAGAATTCTCTTCGTTAATTTTACGAAGAATTCTTCATTAACTATTCTTCGTAAATTCTTCATTAAAACAATTTTTAACGAATATACGAAAATGTCTACGAAATATTCTACATTAACTTTCCTTCGTAAAAAGTTCGATTTTTTAACGACATTTTCCTCACATTTCATCATTTTAGTGAAAAAGTTGTTTTTTTTTACGAAATTATGAATATTTTAACGAAACATTCTGCGTTAAAATATATTCATACAACGAAACAGTTTCGTTGAAATTATAAAGAAGATTCATTGTAGTTATAAAATTTCTGTTCGCGACATAAAATTGTCTCTTGTAGCGTGTTTGAGTATATTCCTTAATTCTATTTTTAGTGCATGTCCACGCAACTTCTCATTTGGGTGATATGATGTTATGAATCAAAATGAGGCAATCAATCTGAAAATTATTCAAACACTTAAGGTATAAAGTAGTGATGACATTTTGCTAACTTGTTACTACAACCAATTGCACTTTGGACAATAATTTTGTTTCTTAACAAAACAAGGTACGAACATTTTTCATAAAAAGTACGAAACTGTGTCTCTTTGTCTCTTATACCCCATTCACATTAGGCTCGAAATCTTATAAAGTGGAATAGAAATCCCTTTTTTATAAGGCAAACGGCAGTTGGAATCTACACCGAAAGAATTCTCTTCGTTAATTTACGAAACTGTTTTATAAAAAGTACGAAACTGTTTGATTAAAAGTATGAAACTATTTCATAAAAAATATGAAACTATTTCATAAAAAGTATGAAACTGTTCCATTAAAAGTATGAAACTTTTTCAATAAAAAGTACGAAATTTTTTCATAAAAAGTACGAAAGTTTTACATACAATTATGAAGAACAAATTTCGTCAAAAGCACGTAATATTTCGTTCTTTCAATGATGATGTGACTGATTATTTCAAAGATTTTTTCCTTGGGGTTTTCAACACATCGTGACACATCCTAGGAACTTGATTTTAAGAAGAAAAGTAGTTATTAATGACCAAATAATAGAATCGATAGATGTTGGCCGCCATATTACAATGGACAAGATAGTCTAATTGTATCTGTAACAACAAGCAACATTACCAAACATTTAAGGAAGTTCAAAATTTAAAGGTAATAAAATCTTATGTACTTTTTCAAGCCTGAAAATCGGAAGTATGGTAACCGACCACGTCCAATGATGGTAAGTCATTATTCTCAAGTATACGGTATTGCTGCAGGTATGGCGTAACCCTTTTCGGTAAGCAATTTTTCACCTCAGTGTTTGCAGGGAAAAATCTGTCCCTACAAACGCAAAATATTAGAAAATTCCTACATGTAAGGAATTTCCCCTACTTCAGGCAACACTAACTTCTTAATATCGACAAAGTGCATATTTTTCGGTGGACGCATTATAAATCTTTTAAACACGGGAATCTATTTTGAACAACAGCAGCGTCATTTTAATCCCACCCAATATCTACACACAAAATATTTTTTTTCTGATTGAATCACAAAATTAATTGATCTAATTAATTTTTTAATTGAAATGTCTTCAATCACGAAAATGATAGTATCAATCACAGTTTTAATTGGACATCACAAAAATCCAATTAAATTTTTTAATTGAAATGTCTTCAATCACAGAAATTATAGTACCAATTAAAAAATTAATTGTTACCACTAATTTTTGTGATTGATTTATGTTTCAATTAAAAAATTTGTTGAATCAATTAAATTTTTAATTGAATATTTTTTAAAACTCCATTAAGAATTTAATTTGAAAAATTTTCGTGCAATTTTTTTCTGCGAAAGGATATACAAAGACGATGACATTTGCCCATTGTTAGAGTTGGTAATCCAAGAGAAACTTTAATAAATCCTTAAAGATAAGTTAAGAGTCAACAAAAACCAAATACAAATCAAGTGAGATAGAAACCCATTTGCTTCCATTGCTAGATAGGATACTTTTGGTGTGTTTCAGCCAATCGCGCGGAATATACTGCAGACACCCTATTTTTATTGACATTTCATTAAATTTTAAAATAATTTTAATTTTATTATAGTCAAATATTTTAGCGATGCCATCCCATCATATCATGTGCAGTGAAACATAAAATTTTTAATTTAGATGATCTACTATTATAATTGATCTACGCCTATAAAGAAGTTCTTCCTTTTCTTAGTTATTCTAATCATCATTTTCCATTAATTAAAAAAAAAATACATTAAGCAAAGTAACAACAACTCAACAAATATTGAAAGCACAAGACAATTTTTTATACATATGTATTTAAATAGATGCTGTTAAAAACAAAAAACAAAAGATACCAAAGTAAATATATTAACTAAAGATATTTTAAATATTTTTCTAAAACAAACAAAAACCACTGTAATAAATCTTCAAAGAAACAAATAAGTAAAAAAAACATGCATGATTAAAATAATCTTTTCAGATTTTTAAAAACTAGTAAATATATATAAACCCGAATATGTGCAATATCTAAAATTAAATTTAATCTTAAATCTAAAGAAACTAAACATGGAAAATGTTTAAAAGTGAAATAAAAATAGGACCCTTTTAAAATATCTTTAACTTGTAGTGAAAATTCCCTTCCCACATGGGTTCCAAGAACAAATAGCTTTTATTTTTTTCGAATAATACAAAAGCATCAAAACTAAACAAAAAATAAAATTTAACACCAATATACAATTAGAAATTAAATGAAAAGTGAGTAAAGTGTAAAGCTGTTTTATTAAGCTAATATTTTTGCATATACATATTATGCAATAATTCTGTAATAATTTAATTAAGAAAATTTATAACATCTAAAAAAATAGATGCAAAACTTATTAAAAAATCAGCAAACATTTTTGATAGCTAAACTATATTTAATAAAACAAAACAAACGCAGCAACTAATAATAATGTCTATAACTACTTTGCAATGTAATTATATTAATTAAATAAGCAAAATCCCACAGACCAGACACACACACCCATCTCCAACACAGAAAACTAACATCTTTAACACCAATACACACACACACCGACTATATAAATAATTTATACATATTTGTACAATAAAGTATTGTACTCTAGTTTATTTAACTAATTTAATAACTAATTAAACAAACAAACAAACAACCAAGCCAAGCAAGAGCAAATGCAAATGAAAAAAGGAACCAGATATAAAAAAAAATCTCCTGTAGTAAAAAAATAAAAGACAAAAATAACTAAAATTTTCAATAATCTTCCTTTTTTAGAAATTTGATATTAACATTTAAGTCTTTATGGATGGATAAGCTGTACGTTACCATTCAAGGCTGATGACTCCTTTAAAGTGCTGTTTGTAATATTCTTTCAAGCTAAAGAAGTGTAAAGTGCACCATTTTGCGAGTTTGCAAAAACTATTGGCGAGCTGTCATGATGCGAAGGAAAGGGAATTAAATAATAATTATGTGAAGGATAATTTTAGAAGCATATAGCTTTAGATTACTGGCGGATATGGAAAAGGTTAACTTAAGCAGTCTGCTAATGTTTTTAGAACTATAAGAAATAGTCGGTTAAGTTCTACGGTAAAAAAACAGAAGTGCCTACATATACGTAATAGGTAGTAATAGTTGACAATGAACTGCATAGACTAAGTGTAAGCTCAGAGGAGAACCCTATCTGCGGATGAAGGCTTATGCGACTCCTAAAGAACGATTTCGGTGGATGAAGACGTATACAATTCCGAGGTAACACTCTCTGCGGACGCAGAGGGTGATTTAAAATTTGCTGTGGACGAAGACAACATATCGAACGAAGATACTGCCACGGAAGATTTAACGTGGAGGCAGCTTTGAGCTACATCGCAAAATATAATATTCACTGGCTATCGGAAAAAAATGACTAAGTTGCGAATGTCCCAAGCACCTGTCAACAAATGGGAAAAGTACTGAAAATTCCGAAAACTTTTTAGCTCCGAAGATCTATACCAAGTAGTCAAAGATCGCAAACGAAAGCGAGGATTTTTTTAAGTTTTAAGCATTCACATCAAAATTCTAAACGAAACTTTTCATACCAGACTACAAGAGGTGGGCACTAAGGGATAAGAAGGAAAGAAGTGGTATCATAATGAACTGAATAGCCTGAGTGAGTCGGAAATAACGGGCTAGCATCGTATACCTATTTTGTTTATTTCAAAAAGGGCCCAAGACTGAGTTATCTATCCCAGCCAGATCTATACTAAAGGCTGTGGAAAGGTTCATTCGCCTGAACCGAAACATCTACAGTCTAGGCGTGTACAGATTTGTATCTGGCGTTTTTTTTTTTCAATGACTCTATTAATCAAGTTCCTTAATCCAAATTTGTCCATAAAGCTCGATTAATAATTGTAAAATTAGATTAAAAAAAATGTTTAGTTGATCAAATAATTCTGCTTTGTTCATTCCGCTGAACCGTTTTTATTTTATTCAAGGTTAAAGGTATGAGACCGACGAGAATTACAATTCTTTCTAATGGAACTTCAATAACTTAAAGTAGTTTTCTTTATATCCACACCGGGATTTTATTTGGTATTTACATTCATTTATAACATGTCTCAAATTTATCGAATTTTTTTATAAGACGTTGTTATCGACATATAAAATACATAGCAAAACTGGATTAAAGGGGTTAAGACCGGTTTCTCAAGGTCTATTATCGTGTCGAGCTGATCTCATACAAAAACTTTATTAACCGATAGTCTATCTTCTGATTAAGTATTAATCGCCATTAGTATATTTGATTTAATTACATTAAGGTTTTCTCACGTTTATTAACATTAATTTGTCATTCATACAAGAGTTTTAATATTCTAACAATACGAATTGGCAAACAAATAATCAAATAATTTATTATACCTTTATCATCATCTTTTCATTCTTTGCACGAAACCTTAACCACCTTTGCGGAAAACCGATATGTTGTCAGTACTGATAGTTTTCGGTTCTTCAGTTCCTCGTACAGACCACCTTCGAATAAGTAATATGCTTTCGGACGATACAAAAGCGACAATATGCGACCATTTTTCTCGAAGCGAATATTGCCCATTAGATAAAAGCCTGCCTTCATTGGACATGTCAGTGAGGCATTACCTCCTTTGGTAACTGATAAAAAGGCATTTTTGATTGCAGGAACTTGACTAAGTGCATTGTACAAATCACATACACGAGCTGTTATATTAAAAGGAGGTAACATTGCCTTAGCGAGACCTCTTTGACTTATGCGTAATTTCGAGACGGGATATGCAATATCACGTTCCACCCATGTTCGAGATTCAATAAAACCTTCATTGCTGAATGTCATGTTAACTCGAAAGTAAGGTCGCCTATCCGTCCACGAGGTATCAAAAAATGACATAGCATAACATATTGGCTAGAGAGAGAGAGAGAGAGAGAGTGACAGTAAATGTAGAATACCAAATTCTTTAAGGCTTAATTTGCCCCAATTTTACCTCTTTATTGTGTGCAATATCGATACAATAAAAAATTAAGGAAACTTTCAATATTAAATTCCACATTGTTCTTGTTACCGCCCAAAAACCTGAACTGCCAATGAACATAAATCAAAACCTCGTTTAAAATCGATCAATCATTTTTAACAGTACGTATGCATTGAAGCGTGGCCGGTTAAAATTATACCTATTTGCTTCAAAAATTATAAACGAGTATTTCGATTTTCATTGAACTGCTACAAATATTTTGTACACTAACATGATTACATACACTACTTGACAAAAATATTAATACATGCATTTCGAATTAATTGGTACATAGTACATTCATAGATAGAAACTGACTTGAAAATAACTGGGAGCGAATATAATATCATTTCTATAGGTTAGGTGGCAGCCCGATTTATCAGGCTCACTTAGACTATTCAGTCCATTGTGATACCACATTGGTGAACTTCTCTCTTATCACTGAGTGCTGCCCGATTCCATGTTAAGCTCAATGACAAGGGACCTCCTTTTTATAGCCGAGTCCGAACGGCGTTCCACATTGTAGTGAAACCACTTAGAGAAGCTTTGAAACTCTCAGAAGTGTCACCAGCATTACTGAGGTGGGATAATCCATCGCTGAAAAACTTTTTTGTGTTATGTCGAAGCAGGAATCGCACACACGACCTTGTGTATGTATATTTTTGAGCCAGATTTATCAGGGAACTTCGAAATCGTGATTTCTGCAATCGAACACACTACTTTATTCTTTATAAGTTATTAGCCTCACCATCATTAGATCAAATTATGCACACCAACTAGGCTTCTTCGTAGCCAGACTTAGAGTTGGTACTGCAATATTTAACATAACACTCTTCACTGTTATGCAGATTCAGAACCTAATGAATGCAATTTTTGTCACGATTTTCTTTCTGTTGAGCATATCTCCTTGATCAACTTGCATATGCGCTTCGTCGAGAATGAAGGAACCTATTTATGATATATTTAAATTAAATTTTGTCTCATTTTTGCTCATGATGAAATTTAAAGCGCCTTGAAATAGGCCGTAGTCAAAATAACGAAGCATGACCTTAGTGTACAAAAAATAAGGATGACTTTCCAAGGTTAAGAACGAAAAGCATCTCATTGCTAAGTTAAGATATAAAAATAGATTTTGTGTTATTGCAGTAACAAAAACGGAATAAATATATGATTAAGGAATTTGTACTTATATGAAGAGATGATGCACAGTGGGGAAGAAAGATGATTCGATTTATAATTTCTATATATTTTCTCCATAAAGAGTTAGCATATAGGGCCCATATCGATTTATCCTGCGGAAAGGTTCATTCCATGGATATAAAAGTTGGTACAATTGTACTAAATTTGGTACATTCCACTTCTCAAAAGTACAATGGTACTACAATAACCTATTTGGTACAATTTGAAATACTCAGTTCGTCTTCAAAATGCTCGAGAAGTTCCAATTATTAAAATTAAATAATTGTCCAATATAAATTTTATTGTACACATATTTTAGGTACTGACCAATCTACAAGCAAATGTAATAAAATAATGCCCATTTAAAATTTGGAGTTCGATGATTATCCGACATAAAATATTGCATATTTAAAATATTCAGATCAAATATAGACCATGTAGAACATATTTCTATAACCTGAAATGGAAAAAAAATATATATTTAGGATTTTATGAAGCATTTCCATTGAACTTTAGTCTTGATGCTGAGATCATGTCGAAAATTCTGTCAGATCATGGACAACTCTTGAGTGAAAACTTGTTTTCCCTCAATGAATTTCCAATATTGAATGCCTTATTCCCAAATTTGCTAGTGTTGTGATATTTCAAGAATCCCTCGCGTTCAAATCCCCAATTTTGTGACTGAATATTTTCATACGAAAATATGGCATTGACAACAAACACATTGGAAGGAAACAGGTTTTTAATTTCGGCTCACACAAAACCTTAACATTCGTTATTTTACAACTTGATAAATAATATTTATTCTTTCGGTTACTACTTTTTGGTACAATTTAAACCCAAAAATTACGGCGACGGTTCGGAAACTACTTAGCCTATCAATGAAAGAGAACATAGTTAGCCTATAAATGAAAGAGAACATAGTAAGCGTTTGGCATGGTTCAACAATGCATGGCATGACATCCTTTAATCTTTATGAAATATATTTCTAAGGCAACATTGAACACCAAAATTAAAAAAGTCCGGCCTTATAAGTTATAATTTCGCCAATAAAAACTTTTTAAATTTAGCACTTTTATTTAGCAATTGAATATTATTTTTAGCATTACCTCAATGCTGATTTAGCAGCAAAATTTTTGGAGATCTGGTTACAGTCCTAAACAAAATGTTAACGGAAATGTTGAAAAGAAACTCTATTAGCATTATGTATATTCAAGAAGTAATTTTTCTATTGTAGCCAGCGTTGCCACAATGACCAGCGGACCATTTTTCCAAATTAAATTAATATAATTTAAAAGTTAGTTTTTCCAAAAATTTAATTCTTTAGAAAATTTTGTCAAAATTTTATTTCTATAGAAAATTTTGTCAAAATTTTATTTCTATAGAAAATTTTTTCAAAATTTTATTTCTATAGAAAATTTTTTCAAAATTTTATTTCTATAGAAAATTTTTTCCAAATTTTATTTCTATAGAAAATTTTTTCAAAATTTTATTTCTATAGAAAATTTTTTTCAAATTTTATTTCTATAGAAAATTTTTTCAAAATTTTATTTCTATAGAAAATTTTTTCAAAATTTTATTTCTATAGAAAATTTTTTCAAAATTTTATTCCTATAGAAAATTTTTTCAAAATTTTAATTCTATAGAAAATTTTGTCAAAATTTTATTTCTATAGAAAATTTTGTCAAAATTTTATTTCTATAGAAAATTTTGCCAAAATTTTATTTCTATAGAAAATTTTGTGAAAATTTTATTTCTATAGAAAATTTTGTCAAAATTTTATTTCTATAGATAATTTTGTCAAAATTTTATTTCTACGAGGGCGGTTGGGAAACTTATTAGCCTATCAATGAAAGAGAATAGTTAGTATTTCAAAAATATTTTTATTTTTCAATACAATCTCCGCTTTTCTAGCAATTCTACCCCTTGATTAAAATAGTTGTCCTCAAGATCTTCAAAATTGTGGTTTAAAACTGTAATTGCATCTTCATTTGAGGTGAAACGCTTGCCATCAAAGAATTTTTTTAGATTTGGGAACAAGTAAGTCACTGGGAGGCTAAATCAGGAGAAGCAACTTGTACTTTAATTCGTTGATTTTAGCCATTGTTAAAACACTCTTGTGCGCTGGTGCGTTGTCTTGATGAAAAATTATTGTTTTGTGTTGTAAGCCAGGACGTTTTTCTCGAATTTGTACATTTAATTGAATTTATTGTTTTACCATTTTGCAGAGAGTCAATCAATAAAATACCTTTGAAGTCCCAAAAAACCTTTGCCATAACCTTACCAGCCGATTGAATTGTTTTCGCCTTCTTTGGGGCACTTCCTCCAGCTTCAGTCCATTGTTTGGATTGTTCTTTTGTCTCTGGCGTATAGTGGTGGATCCATGTCTCATCAATAGTTATGAAACGACGCTTAAAATCAATTTTATTTCGCTTAAAACGATCCAAACAAGCTTGAGAAATGTTGATTCTTATGCGTTTTTGATCGACTGTTAACAAATGCGGCACCCACCTTGCAGAAAGCTTTTTCATCTGTTCTTCATGCAAAATTAAATGGACTCGATCATTTGAGATACCCATGATATTAGCAATTTCACGCACTTTTATTCGTCATTTCATTTATTCGTCATATCATTTCATACCATATCATGCACTTTGGCTACAATTTCTGTTGTTGTTGCTGTTTTTGGACATCCACTACGTGGTTCATCTTCAATGCTTGTACGACCACGTTTAAATTCAGCAAACCAATTTTTTTATTACTGTTGCATATGAAGGAGCACTTTCACCTAACACATTCACCATATCATTATGAATTTCTTGTACCGATAAACCTAAATATTTAATGACAACACGCATTTCTAATTTTTCCATTGTAAAAAATTGCGGATGGAAGTTTCCAAAACACTTAACTTTTTTCTGTTTATAGCGCGCTTTTTTCTGTTTTTGTGCTAGACTAAGAAGTTTCCGAACTGCCCTCGTACACTTACTTTCTCGTTGAAACAATTTAAAAAATTGATTTTTATCCCTGGTTCATTCGCCCGAATGGAAAGATGTACAGCCAGGCGTGTTAACCCTCTAATGCCCCAATTTTTTGGCCAGCTGATTAAATATTTACCCCCATATGCAATAAAATAATACAGAATACTTCAAGCCTACGACACAAAAGCAAGAAAATTTTATACCGTAAAATTCAGTATATGCTGCAAAGTCTCTTGAACAGTTTCAACTAAGTTTTCTTTTTATTTTACCCATTTTGTTGTCTTAAGGTGTGTTTCACTAAAAGCTTCCTTATTTAATGAAGCCCGCTTAAAGGCGGGCTTTTTCTCGAATTGAAGATAGATGGGAGGGATATATTCTTGTTTCTTTCCTTTCAACATTCTATCGCGATGCGATAATAATATCAAAGGCTACAACAACAGCAAAAAACCCATATGGAAATACAATCAATGATCTAAATATTTAAAAATTTAGTTTTATTGGAAATAATGAGATATAACATCGAATTGGATGTATAAAAATCAAAATCTTTGATTTATTCCTTGCAAGATTTTTTCACCACTTTTATGGTAAAATTATATGTTGACAGAGCGACAAGTTTCTTATTCTCCAATTCTTCATAAGCTCCACCAGCAAAAGTATAAGTAACCCTGGGTTTATACATAAACGACAGAATTGGATTTCGGCTGGCTATACGCATATTTCCCATTACATAGAATCCCGGTTTCAATGGGCATTCAAAGGTCATATTACTTTGTTTGGTAACAGTTCCAAAGGCTTGTTTTACCATGGGCACTTTGTTGACTACCGAACTTAAATCACATAGACGGGCGGTGATATTATAAAGTGCAACTGGTGGATTAGTTCCATCTTTTTGAAGAACACTGAACTTTGTTACAGGGTTTAAAATTTCCCTGGTCACTGTCGTTTCCGATGTTACGGCGCCTTGATCGCCAAAAGTCATGTTAACCACATAATCTGGTCTTCGATCAGTCCAAGATGTATGTGTAAAGGTGGGTATGAAACACATAAACTGAAACAAAGTTCATTAGATTTTGTCATAGCACAATTTTTCATTGTATCTATTTACCTCTTTGCTTAGACCATAGTCTATAAAATTTTGAAGGATTAAACACAACGGAATAAATTTCATGATACTCATTGTTTACCTACACCACGTGAAGAATGATCGGATCAACGTCAACAATTTTTTCAAGTTATTAAACAATGAGCCAGCCATACATAGTAAGCCATCTGAATCATTGATTATCATTGGTAATATTTTTTTAATAGTTTTATTGTTTTTTTTTTTTTTGTAAATTTAGCAAAATCATTGTGTTTTTGGTTATTCTATTCTTAGACAAAAATGTAAATTATTGACAAAGTAATTAATGGTAATGGTATATTAGGCTTGTTTTCGATTTGCACTGAATAGCCATGTTGTGGCTGACTACACAAAAATATGCAAAACTGACATCTGATGTCCAATACTACAAGAAAACAGTTCTTATATTAGCTTACCTAAGTCTTGCATACAAAGGATCATAGATTCATTCATTCATCATAGATTCTATGCCAGTATCTGTCAATCGCCAGTATGATTTCCAGCGGTGAATTATCTTCTCTTCCAGAGCCGATGTGACATGCCGTTCAGAATCGGGTATATCAAGCAGGTCCCCTATCGTTAAGCTAAATATAGAATGGACAGAACTTCCCAGCAAAAAAATTTGGAAGTTCTTCCAAAGGCACAACTTTAAAATCACTTCCAGAAGATGCACTCCCAATGATGTCCTTTATTTTAACTACTCAGGAAGTTATTTTAATTCAATTTTTCATAACTTGGTTTTTTCATATTTTTAATGGGTAATTTTAACTTTTTTTTGTCTCAAATAGGTTAAAAACAGATTAAGAATTCATAAAATGGTACAAATCATGCGAAAAAAATGCTAAATCCAATCTGAAAAAATTGTGCATTTTTGAAAATATTTGAGCTCAAACGTTTCCGACAAGAGTTAGAATCCATTAAAAATTATAAAAAAATTATAAAAATTATTTATTTGACAAATTATCACAGAATTTTTTAATTTACATCCAAAACATTGAATTCGGATCACACCTAAAGAAGTAATGCAAATTCAGTGCAACGGCTGTTTAAATGGAGGACTTTCGTCCTATGACAAGCCCATGCTAAATTCATCGCTTCTGTCTCAATTTTGCACCACTTCCGGATCCAAAAAGAAAATTTTCATTACTTTTTTGGCGACGCTTTTTTTTGCTGGGTTATTTATAATAGACCTAATAAAAGTAACATAGGCGGCCAGTATAGGAGATACTGGTGGTCGAATTCCCTAGACACCGACCATTTCGGACCATGTACCAGCATGATCATGAGATCATGGTGCCCGATTAAGAAGAAAGGTAATGAGCTGTTAATTCCATACGTGCAACATATGGGCAAATTTAGGAGATCATTACTTTCCTTCTTAAACGAAGACCATGATGTCGAGGGTGGCTGAGGTGTGTATTCCGCCACCCAGTATCTCCTGGTCACCCACGTTACTCTGGTAAGTTCACGTGTAACAGGACCATTTACTGAAAGACGATCAGATGTTATATTCGCTATATATACGAGGATGGTTCTTTAAGTACTAGAGGGCCGAAAAAATATGCTTTCGTAACGGCGATGGCCTCACCATTGGAATGGAAAATGTCGCGCCGGGCCACATCAATCGATCAAATTGATAGTGGCTAGTTTCTGATCATAAAAAATCACAAACTTTATATGCAAATTCAGTAACATTGAGGGATTTTTTGACTGCCCTTCATCAAAAGTCAAGTCTTCTTCGTTACAAAACAAAACCGTATCAGATAGAACAAATACAAGCAATTACTTGACTTTTCATTTGATTTCCGAATCTACTTTATTCCTGGAATTGTGTATATCTGCATGACAGTCGGCCATGTAATAAGTAAATGTCTAATTTATATTAAATACTGCAATCCCACCGATTAAATTCACTATGCCGTAAACGTTGAAATGGTGTCTGCATTATTATCACGTTGCTGCATTTGTCTATCTTCTTGTTGTATGGATGTTTTTTCCACAGCCTGTTTATGCATAATTGAACGGAAATGTACGACCAAATGTGTTCTTCTTGTAAATGCTTTCGAACAGACCTCACATCTAGAAAAGAAGGGCGTAAAACAATCTTGTATTAATAAAAGAAAACATATAGCAAAGCACAACAACAAGCCGCAATACAAATGATGTGTAATTATTCAATTATTTATAAAATTAATTCAGTTCGAAACTATTTTTTTTTCGTATTAAACAAATTTATGATTTATAAAATACGTCATATTTTTGGTTAGACTATAAAATACTTCTTGAATAATACCCAGAGGAAAAGTTTTCATAGAGCCGAAGACGATCGGAGCTCTACTGGATTAGAAATAACACAGGCTGTTCAAAGTAGAGGTGTGCACGTGACACGAAATGGTCGTGACTCACGAAAATTTTCGTGACTCACGCGTGAGTCGTGTATCCCACAAAACAATATCGTGCGTGAGTAAGGTTTTGCTATCGTGAGTGTGCGTGAGTAAAATATTACTCACGTACACACCTCTAGTTTAAAGCACTGAACTTGCTCAATTGTTGAGGCGTCGGGATTATGTTGAGTTACGTCACTGAAAACATGTTCGATTCGTAACCGTTAGACTCCGTTTATTCATTTCTCTCAGGGAAAAAATGCGTCAGTTCCAAAGATTAATTTTCTGATATTTCGTTTTGAGTTTTTCGTAAAGAGTCAGTTCCAAATATTAATTTTCCGGCATTTGCTTTTATGTTGTTCGTAAAGAGCACAGCTTCTCGAAATTAAATTTCGTATTTTCGCGGGTTTGATCAGAATTTTTGTGCAAAAATGAACATTTGAGTTTTTAATTTATTTCACACAATTCAATTTGGTTCCTGTTTGTTCACCAACCTTGCCTACGTGCCAAATGAGTTACATGTCGGTAAGAAAATCATAACCGAAAAATCCTATTTTGTAAATATTTAAGGAGGCCGGGAAATGGGTCTGAAATATAGACCCATAGATTTGATTGCCTCAGATCAATTACAATATCTCTTTTTGTTCTAAAGGTTTTGTCATGTTTTGGTGTTTTTTTAACAAATAGTAGAGTAATTTCATAAATAATTAAAGACATCATTTGATTACCACTAACAGATATATGCAAAATTTGCTTACTTGAAATTTCTCTCGTTGGTATGCGTTAGAGTATGATTTTTCAAAATGTATGAAGTTGTAAAAGATTTTCCACACTGTGTACAAACAAATGGCCTATCGTTGGTATGAGTCCTTTCGTGTTTAATCCTTGTGCTATAATCTGTAAACCGACGTTCACAAAATTTGCAAGCGAAGGGGCGTTCCCCTAAAAAATAACGGATTAGTTATTTCGAAAAGGTTTATTAGGTAGAATATAATTTTAAAAGATTTTCTATTTTATTATATTTCATGCTCAACGCTATAATATGCAGAACAAACCGGCAATCGAAACAACTCAATCCCGCGGCGGCGGGTTCTGTGTACCGGATTGACCCATCCATTGGCCAGCGGCTGCCACATCAGTGTACGTGTTGTTTCGTCCGTCTTTTTGTGTTGGAGAAGGTGCATCCCGGGGAGCCTTCTCCGTTTGCTGTTGGTCCGATCTGGGATAGAGGAGAACCCCGGACCATGGTATTGTTCAGTCGGCCGAAACCTGATCCACCACCATTCGGTTTCGGTCAGGTGTAACCGGTGCTTGGAGTGGGTGCATTACCGGAACTGATTCGGCTTAACATCGCTGAGGGAGTATAGTCATACTGACTACGTGACAGGATGCTGTGCCAGCGACAGCAGCAGTGGGTCGTCTGACTATGCGACCCCCCCCCCGACATCTCCCGTACAACAATATTCTCCGCCGCAACATCGTACACCCAATATTGTTGTTCCAGTTCCGGATAGCGCATCGTTTTTGCAATTTAATTGCAACGGGCTCCGAGGTAAGATTAGCGAAATCGTGGACTTTATGAATCGGAAAAGGATAAGGGTCGCGGCGATCCAGGAGACTAAGCTGAATGCCACCTGCAGCCTACGCCATTGTGATGGATACAATGTGCTTCGAAAGGATCGCACAAGAAGTGAAGGTGGTGGCCTGGCTTTCATAATACACCGTTCCGTGCAGTATAGACCTATCCCGCTTGTGCCCGACACTAATGACCCGTATATAGGATGTATGAGGGTAGCAGTCAAGTCTGGGGCTGCCGAGATAGAGCTATACAATGTGTATATACCGCCGGTTGGTGGCTGTGCTCCAGGTTATAGCCCAAACATTGAGTGGCTGTTGTGCGGGCATAACCGATTGGTTCTAGGAGACTTTAATGCCCACCATGAACTTTAGCATTCACTCCTAGGTAATGACCAGAGAGACATAGCTTTGGCAGAGCAGATAGATGACTCCACATTTTACACGGTGAACGAAGAGGCCCCCACGAAAATTATGGGTGACTGCAGCAGTTCACCAGATTTATCTTTAGCGTCGCCTGATCTGATAAATGACGTTTCCTGGCAACCCGTCATTTCATTGGAATCGGACCACATCCCCATAATTCTCACCATTAACCGACCCTCCGATTTCATAACCTCTGAACGCCGGACGTTTACCAATCAAAAGAAAGCCAACTGGGAAGGCTTCAGAGAATACACCGATCGCCGCTTCAGTGAGCTCCCGTCCCCCTCTCATGTTCATGTTGCCCAGAGGGCATTCCGGGACATCATCAACGCAGCAGCCGCTCGCTTCATACCCGCTGTTCGAATTGCCCAAGTGAGGCCCAATTTCCCAGCCGAAGCGGCGGGACTCGCAGACGAGCTTGATGAACGCCGTCGTGCTAACCCTGCTAATCCTAGAATCAGAGAATTAAATCTAGAGATTAGTAAGATAGTCGACGAGCACAAGCGGAACCCTTGGTTAGAGCACCTGAAGCAATGTAACTTAGGCACAGGAACTGGTAAATTGTGGTCAACAGTGAGAGCCCTCTCGAACCCCGCTACAAGGGATGATGGGATTTCAGTCACCTTTGGTGACGTGACTGTGACTGATCCGAAGAGATGCGCCAAATACTTCAACCGACAGTTTGTCGAGCATCCCGAGAGTGATGGAGCGAAAAGGAGAGCCACTCGTCGCATACGTGGTCTCCGAGCAGACGACACACCACAATTTACCTCAGCCGAAGTTACCAATGTCATCAACAGAGCAAAACCATCCAAGGCGCTGGGCCCTGACGGAATTTCAATGCTAATGCTGAAGCATCTGGGAATACTGGGAGTTAAGTACCTGACCAGACTTCTCAATTTGTCCTTGGAATCACTCATTATACCCGGTGTCTGGAAGAAGGGAAGAGTGATTCCACACTGAAGCCAGGCAAAGATTCGAGCAAAGGTGAATCGTACAGACCGATATCCCTTCTCTCGCCAGTAGCCAAGACACTTGAGGCACTACTCCTCCCCAGCCTTATGGAGAATTTTCTGCCCACCATCAACATGGATTCCGTAAGGTACACAGTACGACGACAGCCTTACATACCATTTCGACACATATCAATAGGGGACTTAATCAGCCCAAGCCGTGTCATAGGGCGGTCCTCGTGGCGCTTGACCTATCGAAAGCGTTCGATACGGTCAACCATGCCACATTAGTCGAGGACATCGAGCATACGTCCCTACCGGCAGGAGTGAACCGTTGGGTGCTGAATTATATGTGTGGACGCCAATCGTACGTGGAATTCAGGGACAAAAAGTCAAAACCCCGTAGAGTTAAACAGGGAGTTGCCCAGGGTGGGGTGATATCTCCGGCACTGTTTAACCTCTACCTGTCCTCGATTCCACGCCCACCAGACGGCGTCGAGATTGTGTCATATGCGGATGACTGTACAATCTTGGCATCTGGGCCCAATGTTGATGACATTTGCGATCGATTGAATGTCTACCTCGCTGATCTTACAAGTTATTTCACTGCAAGGAATTTGAGGATATCTCCCACCAAATCCTCAGACACACTATTCACTACATGGACGGTGGAAGTACGCAGGCAGTTGAATGTCAGAGTCGATGGCGAAACAATTCCGACAACATATTACCCCAAGATTCTCGGGGTCACATTCGACAGCCTAGATCAGGCAGCATACCAGACAGGCCTGAACAGGATTCATGAGGATACTGTAGCTGAAGCGGTGAGAAGCTACAAGGTTAATCCTGTTCTCGGAGTCCGACCGCCGCCCTGTAGGACCGGAGGAGAGAGACCTCCCACGCAGACAAGGGTAGTTTTGGACCAACTAAGATCAGGCAAGTGCAGTCGCCTCCATTCATACTTATCAGTGATTGATATCAGCGTAGCTGACGTGTGTCCCATCTTTAATCAAGGGCCACATGACACTCGTCACCTTTTTGCTTGCCAAGCTAAGCCTACCCGTCTCACTACCAGATCACTCTGGATACACCCCATCCTTGTCGCAGAGTTCCTTGATCTGGCTACCAGCTGAACTACACAAGCGTAGAACAAAATGGATGAAACTACAATAAAAACTATTACAACGTCTCTTTTTTAACCCTGGACAGTCATCCTTCGTCAAAATGACGACGCGTAATTTCATTTTCGATTTAAAATGCATTTTAGTCGTTTGGGAAATCATAAATTTAAGTTATACTAATTCAACCATTTTACGAATTTTTGTTTTATACTAATTAAAAACAAATTGAACAAGAAAATAAACACAATTTTGGTTCTCATTTTTGCTTACGATGTAAATTATAGCGTCTTGAAATAAGCCGTAGTCAAAATGACGAAGGATGACGTTAGTGTATAAAAAATAAGGATGACTTTCCAGGGTTAATTCTATTGGCTTCCAATAGTCTTTAGAACTTGCGTATTTCCTACTTACCTGTATGTTTCCTCATATGGCGCCTCAGCTCTGAACTAGTGAAAAATTTGTCAGGGCACAATCTGTAAAAATCGATAATAGTTAAAAAAAAAACACATGTAATTAAATGTTACAATAAAGCTCTAACATGGCAACTTAAAAATATCTTAGACTAATATATAATAAATTAAACAAAAGTGTTAGTTAAAGATTTACGAATAAGTTTTTAGTTTAAGGTGGGTACTAAGTTCGAGTTTAACCGCTAAAATCAAGACTAAATCAGTACATAAGTTTAAGATTATAACTTTGATGCAACTTTTATTAGCATAGCAAATTTTTGTCAAGTTTATATTCTTTAAAATGGATTATTAAGGAAAATTAATAGCGAAAATTGCAATTTTTCACTATTTCTTTTTTCTAATAATCCATTATAAATAATATAAACTTTAAGGTATTTCCCATCAAGTTTTAATAAAATTTGCATCAAAGAGGTATAATTTCATACTGTTTTGTGTTTGATTTTAGCGGCTAAATTCGAAAATAGCACCCACCTTTACCATCTTTTGAAAAGTAGGTATTATAAATAGCTAAAACTAAACTAACTTTTCGAAGGTTTAGGGCTTTATTTTTTTATTGATGCTTTTAAAAATGAATTGGGTCATTTAATTTAGTGACTTAAGGCAAGATTTTGATAATTTTGCTTGAATAAACCTCGAATCCACAAGCTGGTTCTAAATCGAGACATACATTTTTAGATATACGAACCGCTCATTGGGCATGATTTATGTTCCTGTTTCAAAAATGTCCATGATATATTATAAATAGAAAATTGGCATATACATTGTCTATACAGATTGATTGATATCCTAGTCTTAAAGTCAACCCAATATTGTTCCAAAATGGCACAATTTCGGCATAACCTTTCAGTATGTATGATCCAAATAGTAAAATAGAGTTCCATCTTTTTAATAGACACAATCAACACACCAATCATTTGAAACTATATAAGCATTTAATTTACTTACTCGCAAGCACATTGTTTATCGCCCATATGTCTTCGCATATGAAGTTTGAAATGATTTCTACACGTAAAGTGATTTCCACACTGATCACAAATAAATAAGTTGGAATGGCCTTTTGAATTTTTCTCTCTTTTTTGCGATCGTTTTTCTTTAGGATTTGAACCTTGTTTATTCTGTGCTAAAGAGTCTTTTCGTTTGCCCCTCCCTTTTTTACTTTTTTCTTCATTATTATCCAGAGAAGGTATCGGATTATATTCGTTGTCACTTCCATGGCATTCTTCATTTATTGAACCAATACTGTCATCATCATCCTCTGGAGGAACATGTGCATTCCAAACCATTTCATTAGTCGAATCGCCCAGAGTATTGTTACCTTCATGTTTGCCCATATCTAAAGCATTTATTTCGTCTTCCAGTGACTCCTCACAAGGAGTTCCTTTGCAATCGGTTTGAAGAGAGTCGACAACATACATTTCCTTTTCCGAATCATCTAGTATATCATTTTCTTCTTTGACGCATACTTGCACAAATTCCGTGTCCTCAATATTCTTGTTGCGCCGCTTGCTGTAATTACATTTCGAAATCTCTTCCCTTTCAAAGGAATGTTGCACATTTATAACTTGTTCTCTAAATTGATGAGCTTGTGTCAGCGATTCATGGCATGATGAGCAGATAAGTTTAGGGAGACCTTCTTTCTTAAGCTGTAAGCAAAGACAATAAGTAAACATTTTGTGGGATATGTATAATTTAAGAATACAAACCAAAATTCCTGTTATATCTTGGATTTGAAGCAGCACTTCCTTATGTTTCGTACTAAACAACTTCAGACCATCTTCACAGTTATTTGCACAAGTTCTGCACATATCCATGTCCATCATAGATTTAAATTAGCTTCAACATAAACAAATAAAATATAGACAGAAAATTCCCTTCTCTAGAAGTGTTCTAGATGGCGCTGGTGTCGAAGTAAGTAACACCAACGAGAATTGGGCAACATGGAGACTCGCTCTCTATTATTGAGAGAGAGAGCAACAGTCAAGACGGTAGATGTCACTAAAAGACGAAACAAAAAGCACCATTCAAATTATACCTAGTTTCCCATCTTCGGATCCGGGGTTAAGTACAACTCCGAGAATAAATAATATCGATATTTTCTTTTAGTACTCGATGCAACATTTGTATGAGTTATGCGATTTACAGACTATCAGTTATTCCGGACGGAATGTCGGTGTTTGTAAAGAATCTTGCAGTGTGTCGGATTGATACGACTGGTCGGCGATGACTAAATAATCGGCAAATGTGTCATCGACCCCATAATCATGCAACAGTATCTATTATGCCTTCGGACTTAACTTATAATGTGCACAATATATGAGATATGTTCGACACGAGCACTGTCGTCCGGAAAAACTGATAGTCTGTAAAGCGCATAAAGTGCATTATACATGGCAGAATTTATATATTATTCGAATTAATAAGCAAGTACACAATCGTGGTTTACTTGACCGCAATGTTTCTTTTTTATACTGCACTTTGTTTACAGTTTGAGGGGGCTCTTATTGGCTTCGTTCTAAATTTATCTAAAAAGGAACCTAATAATTACACGCATGTGATGTTTCTATGTAGTAACTTGGCGTGGTACAACTTGTTAATATAGTGTTACATATGAAGAACAAAATTGGGAACCACCGTGGTTCAATTGTTAGCATGTCCGCCTTACATACATAGGGTCGAATCCAAGCTTTGACTCAACACTAAAAATTTTTCAGCGCGGACTATCCGCTCTCAGTAATGCTGATGTTCCAAAGCTACTCTAACAGGTCTGTTCCCAATTTCACAAAATTTTGCGAATTGTATCGAAAATAAAATCGTGCGATTTATAAAGGGTGATTTGTTAAGAGCTTGATAACTTTTTTTTAAAAAAAACGCATAAAATTTGCAAAATCTCATCGGTTCTTTATTTGAAACGTTAGACTGGTCCATGACATTTACTTTTTGAAGATAATTTCATTTAAATGTTGACCGCGGCTGCGTCTTAGGTGGTCCATTCGGAAAGTCCAATTTTGGGCAACTTTTTCGAGCATTTCGGCCGGAATAGCCCGAATTTCTTCGGAAATGTTGTCTTCCAAAGCTGGAATAGTTGCTGGCTTATTTCTGTAGACTTTAGACTTGACGTAGCCCCACAAAAAATAGTCTAAAGGCGTCAAATCGCATGATCTTGGTGGCCAACTTACCGGTCCATTTCTTGAGATGAATTGTGTAATGCCTCTGTGTGTATTTGCGGAAATGGTACTATTGTCATAGGCTGCGGCTTAGCTCGCCGGACGGGCAGGTTCTTCTTCCGCTGAGGACATACAAATTACTTTTAGTACCATATAAATTCAAAATTCAAAAATATAACTGCCACTCTAAGTGAAAACAACCAAATAATGATATGTAGATGAATCGGGATTGGATGCCTTTTTTCCTTTTGACCGTTACGATATTTTTTTAAATTCAATCGTCTGTTTAAATTTCGGCCAACGACTGAGACCAAGGTGATATTGTCTCGAATGGCTGCCCACCCCGTATGACTTCACAGTCATCCTTGGTATTTTCCATGCCATATTTATGAAAATACCCCAAACATGAATTAGTCTATCTCTAACCCACTGTTACATTTTCAGCCTTTTAGTATTTATACTAAACACATGTTGATTTCTCTACTTTTCACATTAATACAATTTTTATTAAATCAGTATAAGTATTTATAATGAAATATAAACAAATTAATAATTATAACATCTTTTATTTTTAATTACATAAATAATATTAGTTTATTTTTGAATAGTTTTTCATATAATTTAACAATATTCAAACATTTTACATTATTAATATTAATGTAATTGTTTAAAATTTTTGTTTAAATATATGAATGGATATATATTTATTGTTACTATTTATCGTTTTTATTATTTTGTTGACTATTTATTTTTGAGATTTACTTTAAAAAGAATTCTGTTATAAAGATGACTTTATTAAATTTGCCAAAAATCATATTTATAAACAATTTAGAATGAAAATTATGGATTTTAAATTGGTTTATTAATTGTGTTAAATTATTTTTTTTTTTTTTAAATAGCAACAAATAATTTTATGTGTTTTGTTCAATAGAGTATTCAATGATCGATTATTGTTTTAATATTTTTAATTTAGGCCTAAAAGAATCATATTTATTATACACAATTTTAGACAATTTTACATTGAGATTTTTTTTTATATATATATATATATATATATATATATATTTTTTTTAATTAGACAAAAAAAAATTAATCTTATAACATATTTTATATCTATATCTATATTTTTTTGTTTTTGATTTTGTAAATTTCATGTATAGTTGTATATTTTAACCAAATGTTTTATTTGACAAATTGTATACATATTTTTTTTGCATGACTCATATATAAAAAAAAATATTTTAAAGTAATTTAAAATAGAATAGTAGTTTAGTAAATCTTTCCTTTTTTTGTTTAGAATTTCAGTATATCCTTCATGTATATAGTAGTTTTAATTTTAGTATATAGTTTTAGTTATTCTTTTTTTGGTATCTCAGTTGTGATTTTTAAAATATACGATTATTAAGTGGTAAGTACTTCTTTTTCTTTTTAAACAGCACAGACAACAAATATGTTGTAGTGCTTTCAATATATGGAAACAATTATGGCCGCGTCTGTCTCCAAGAATTTCCATATATGAGAGCACTACGAAGTTAATGGAACAATAGGACACAGGACTAAAGTTGTTTGATTTTTTTTTTTGTTCAGCCTTAAAATATGTTAGTTTTCTTTACCTTATTTTTCTTTCATACAATTTAACAGCATTTATCACAAAACCTGCATGTATCAAAAAAGCTTCTGTTATTTCCAAGCTCAATTTACCAGTGGAGCTTTCGAGCGACTTGCCAGCCATCTAATTCTGAAATCTGCCTCCACGTGTTTTCGTCACTTCAACACGTGGGGTACATGCTGGTGTGAAGATGGCGTGGTTTCCTATTCATTTGTCCTATTCGAATAAAATAAACGAATTATCAACCTAAGATGAAACTACAGACAAAGTTATGAAAATACAACCCTTAAATGCTGAGATCGTAGTGAAATTATATTTTCTCTAAAATTCTATATAATTTTTATCGGATTTCACTCCTTGTAATTTTTGAAATCCCATAGAAAATATATTTGGGGAGATGCCCCAAACGATTTGCCACATGTATTTAACCAATTTGATGCAATATCCATCAACACTTATTAATGTACAAAAAAACGTAGACTATTAATCGATTTTGTAAACTTATCTGTGTTATTTATACCACATCTTCTGTCAATAGTCAAATATACACAAAATTAGTTAATTATTACAAATCATTTTAGTATCACCATTGGTTTAATTCATGTAACAATTTCCCATACGATCTCTACACATTTACGTCTGCTACATTTCCCGTGGAATGTCAAAAATATAGTTAATTTATTTCCTAAATTATTTAATAAATAACTATTTTATATTTACCTTTATATTATATCAAAAAAAAAATTCAAAAGACTTTTCCATATAAAAAATGTGGAGACTCAATTTGAACTTTTTGCAGACACTATTTGTTAATATAAGATGTCGCTACTCAAAAGCACGTTTTATGAATGACACATGTATGAATTGGCCCAAGCTCCCCCTTCCAAAGCTCACCTTTCGGTAGTCCGGAGGCTTAACATGTTATCGCCGTCACACAACAGCTGACATTGAACAGCCCGACACCATGCGATTTATCGTTCAATGGAAAAATACACATTTGTCGTTAACTGGCAATAAAAAATGTAGCGAGAACACAGAATGAATAGCAAATTAAACGTTCGAAAATGGGCAGATGTCACAAAGCCAACTCTTTTCACGAAGCCTGTGTAGCTGAAAAGAGCTGGGAAAATAAAATAAAATAAGAAAATATGGCCAATAATTTATGACACGACAACTCTGTCAGCTGTACGCGTTGTACGTTCCTTTTTGTGTAGTACCCAAATGTTGGCATATGCACAAAAACAAAATGTAAACAAACATAACACCGAGACCACTTCTCTCTGTTAAGAAATTTGTAATTTAAATATTTGCCTTCAATTATTCGTGAATACAAAATAAAAACCATTTGAAGTTGATGGTAAACGTTCGCCGAAATAACTACGTATCCCCGTGCTGCTAACTATTTTGTGATGATGAATATAAATGGCTCCTGTAAGCAAACATCGCCACAAATTTGAATGTATATAAAAGAATAGCCACAGGTAAAACATTGGATTCCCATAATATTCATACAGATCTGATTATCTCATTCATTTTTCTTTCGTCATTTTCATATATGGTACACCGAGGTTTTATCCAACACAAATTGCAAATAGAATCGCACAAGCTGGCAAATTTATGGTCAAAAGGGAAACGCTGCAATGAAGTGTTTGCATATCCATTTCTGGCAAATGCATAATCAGCCAACAACATTTTGGTTCACCGGTGCCTGTGTAAATGTAATGATTATGGAATGTGTCATAAAAATTGTGTTATGCAGCTGTATATACCTGCGATGACATGATGAAAATGTTTTTCAAATTTTGGAAAAGCAGCATTACAAACATTGTCCATGTACAGGTACAAAAAAAACATTGTACAATATTTAATTGGGTGAAAAATTGGAAAAGAATTTGAACAGGTAAATGAATGTGTGTTTGTGATTACAAACATGTTTACGAAATAAATATCTTTCTTATTTTTACAGGTCAAATTGTATATGACACAAACAAATTTATGGACAAAAAGGGATTCAATTGGAATAATATACAGGCTATCCGTTTTATGATGTGTGATTGCGTGGACAAAAGTATCCATTTTACAAAACACTGCATTTATGAATGAACTCTATGGCAGTGTAATTGAATCATTAGGAACAATGACTTTTGCCTTTTCGAGTTCGTTCATTGGCGTAAAATGTATGCACGCCGGTGATGATGGCAAATTCATGTATAGAGGTGGCGAATAAAAAATCAAATCCTGAATACCTTAAAATGTGGACATTTACAAATTGCACTCATTTTGAGCAAAATCCTATCGGATAACTGTTGATGTTAAAGATAAGTTCAATGTGAAATAGTTTGTTTCTATAGTTACTAATTTTGTTTCTTTTTTTTTCTTACAGGTTTTCCTTTATATCTACAATACTAAAGTCTTTCTTTCTTTTTTATAGGTTCTTGATTGCCGTCAAAAATGGAAGATCGCATACGATGATAGGAAATTTAATGATAATACGTGCGAACGTAATATTTAACAACAATGTTACAATTTAAGCTGCAGCAAACATTACAATATGGTGAGATCTCGACGATATAGTTTAAAGTAGAAATAAGTAGTTTAACTAGAATTAAGTAGTTGTACGTGGTTTAACTAGAATCATGTAGTAAATTGTCCAGGGCAATGCTTTTATTGTCGTAAGTGTTGTGCATGTATAATGCCGATTAGGTCGCCTTTCAAATTTTCAATTTCGTATTGGCTATTTCCAATTGCCTTTCGCACTCGGCATTTCAGCCACTGTTTGCATAGTTTTGCATTAATGCCTTTTGCAAAATTGCTTTGCACAAAGTTTTTTCTGAATACCTCTTGACCTGGTTTATATACCACATTGCGACTTCTACGATTATAATATTTGACATTTCTCTCATAAGCCTCGTGCATCTTTTCCTTCAAGCGTTTATGTATGAGCTGCATCTGGTCAGACTTAGGTAGAATAAGCGTTTCGCCTTCTGTTATCGAATTCAATTTTCTCAAAATCGTGTATGCGTCCGCATGAGTTATCATATTGTAACCATAGAGAGCAAAGTAAGGAGTTGTACCTGTTGAAGAGTGTACAGTTGATCTTAATGTGCATTCAATTTTCGAGAGTTTTTCATCCCATCGGGTTTGATCATCCTTCAGGTAACTTCTTATAGTACTCAATATGGTTTGGTTTACTCTTTCACTCGCGTTAGCCTGTGGTGCATGTATTGGCGTGCGAACATGTCTAACGCCAAATAGTTTAAGTAAATCCTGAAACGATTCTGAAACAAACTGTTTGCCGTTGTCGGAGTGTATTATCTCCGGCACTCCAAATTTATGAAAAACTTCTTCGAGAATGAATTTATTAACCAAATTAACTGTTGCCTTAGGCATCGATTTCAATAAAACGAATTTAGTTTTATGATCTAAGACAATGAAGATAAAAGCCTTTCCTGATTTTGTTCTTGGGTAAGGACCAAGAAAGTCAATATATATTTTCTGAAAAGGTCTCTGTGTCTTCACTTCATTCCCCATTGGTGGTCTCAGGACTTGTTTAGGATTTTTAATTTCCTTGCATGTATCGCATTGTCTCACATAATCACTGGTATGAATTGCCATGGACGGCCAATAAAAGAATTGTCTGATATTATGTAATGTTTTCGCAATTCCTCCATGCGATGTATTATCCTCGTGTGCCTTTCTAATTGTTTCCTTTGTCAATTTGTCCGGTAACCATATCTTCCAGCATTCGTTTTCGTTGTCTACATTGTCGTTGTTGAATTTTACCCTTTTATAAATAATCCCATCAGTAACTCTCAAGTCAGGTAATCGATCCTTATTCTGTTCAATGGTGTCTATGAGTGTTAAATACTTCTGGTCTTTAAATTCATTCGAGTTGAAATTCAATATACCTCTATGGTGATGAACAATCTCATCCATATTCAGCCTGGACAACATGTCTGGCACAATATTCTTTGAACCTTTTCGGTGTTCAATCGTGAATTTATATCCTTGGAGTTTTAAACTCCATCGAGCAAGTCTACCGTTTAGGTCGTGTTGCCGCATTAACCATTGCAGGCTAGAATGATCGGTAATAACAGTGAACTCCATGAGTTCAATGTATTGCCTGAATCGTTCAATGGCCAATAACACAGCTAGGCATTCTTTCTCAGTTGTTGAGTAATTTTTTTGTGCATTGTTCAGCTTCTTTGAAAAATATTCTATTGGGTGTTCGCCATCTTCTTCATCTTTTTGAAAAAGAACAGCCCCAATTCCAACATTAGAAGCATCACATTGCACAAAAAATGGCTTAGTGAAATCTGGGCTCGTTAATAAAGGACTTGACACTAAACGTAGTTTTAATTGCTCAAAGGATTTTAAAGCTTCAGGGGTCAAATTGAATTTCGGAGATTTCTTTAACGTATCCGTGAGAGGTGCTGACAAGGAAGAAAAGTCGTGGATAAACCGACGGTACCATCCGACTGTACCAAGAAATTTTCGGACATCCTTCTGATTTCTAGGCGGCCTTATATTCACTATCGCCTCTATCTTACTCGGATCAGGCTTCAGTTTTCCTGCTCCTACTATATATCCTAGATACTTTAATTCCTTGTAACAGAACTTAGACTTTTCCATGTTAATGGTCAGTCCAGCCGCTGTTAACCTATTGCCCACAATATTGAGAATATCGATATGCGTGTCAAAATTAGATGATACAACCAATAAATCATCAAGGTACACAAATACCCGGTCCTTTAACTCTGAAGGAATCACCTTGTCCATCAGTCGACACATTCGTTGGGCTGCATTACACAGTCCGAAGGGCATTACTTTGAATTGATAATGTGGCCTTCCTTGGACTGTGAATGCAGTCAATGGCCGGCTAGATTCCTCCAGGGGAATTTGCCAAAATGCGTCCTTTAGATCTATGGCTGAAATGTAGTGTGTGTCACCTAGTCTTGCAAGCAATCCGTCAATATTCGGTAACGGATAAGCGTCTTTTCGCGTTACCTTATTTAGCTCCCTAGCATCAAGACATAACCGATTTTTATTGGGTTTTATTACCAATGTAACACGGTTATTCCAGTCCGCGTTTTGAGCCACCTCAATCACGTCAAGTTCCAACATTCTGTCCAGTTCATTATACATGAGTTTTTGAACAGCCGGACTGACAGGAAAATACCTCATTTTCCTCGGCGGTGAATTACCAACATCAATGCTGTGCTTTTCGAGATTAGTTTTGCCTAATCCAAATTTAGTATAGCATCGAAATGAAAGTTTTGCATTTTCTAGTCTCACAGTCTGTTCACCATCTAACTCATGCATTTTAAGCTGTTCAGGTATCTCGATTTCATCCACAGATACATTTCCCATCTTGATCCTGATACCAAGTTCACTCCATATGTTATAACCAAGTATTAGAGTCTGTTTCAAACTCGGAACCAAATAAAATATTTCGTCCCGTTTCGTATCTCCACATTCGATAGTCAATTTCACTTTCCCTATTATCTGACGATTATCACCACTTGCAGTTTGAATAAATGATTTGAAATTTAGAACAGGTACATTCATCTTTTTTACGTTCTCTATACAATCCTTTCCCAGACAACATATGGATGCACCACTGTCCATTAGTCCTCTGTATTCAACACCATTTAATTTTACATTCAGGTAGGGTCTAATGTCATTGTCCGTGGCAAGATGTGTGGATGCGATCTCTTTCCTTTCTCGTTTTCGTTTGGCATGATTTGTCCTGGCTTTAATTATCTTTTTGCTGTGAGGGATGAAATTCTTGAAAATTCTCTTACGGATTTCATTGTAGTTTTCTAATCTCTCCTCATATGGTACAATAGTTTTCAAATTTCTGTAATCGTTTTCTTGTTCTGTTCTATCCAAAATTTTGGGTGTAATGTTTATGGAAGGTTCTTGTAGATTTGCAGTTTGTACAGCAGCGTCTCTTACTGGGTTTGACCTTGTTGCGAACATGTTGTCCCAGTCGCCTGCATGTTCCTTTTGAAGTTTCCCGCGCATTTGGGGCATTTGGGTGATGTGACTCCATCGAACCCACATTTGAAACAAAAAATGTTTCTTTGCTCCATCGGGCAGTCTATGAAAGTATGGCCTGCTGTTTTACAGTTCCAGCAGACAAGCTGTCTTGTTGAAGCTGTTGCTCGTTGAATTTCTTCAACTTCTTGAAAATATTCCTGTTGTTCAATATCATTGTAGTCCACTTCGTGTATACGTTTGAAATTATTTTGTTGTTGCTGTTGGCGATAAGAAATCCTTTTAGCAATGCTTCTTTCAGCTCTTTTACACTCCTCTAAGAGCTCATCTATAGTTTCGATATTCTTGGGGTAAATTAGCTGAACGAGACCTTCTTTCAAATTGTCTTTTATAATCCTGACAATTTCATATTCCTGGATTTGAATGCGCATTTGGTTTTTCAACTTTATTATTTCCGAGATAAATGTATCGGCAGTTTCGGATGGCAACTGACGCCTATCCATTATACGCCTCTGAATCTCGAAATCGCTTTCAAAATTTCGAAACTTTTTGACCAAATGGTACTTTAAATGGTCCCAGTGGCAAAAAGGATTTTGTTGGCGAAATTCCCAGATCCAGTCATATGCTCGACCCGTCAATAAATGGTGAAATCCCTTGACAAAAATATCCCATGGACAATTATAATCCATTCTAAGGGATTCAGCCCTAAAAACGAAATCCTCTACACTAACTGATTTCGACGACCCATCAAATTTTATACCCCACTTTTGTAGCTGTAATGGAGTCATTGGTTTATATCCCAAGGCTAGATTTTGATTGACGTATTGTGTTGGTCCCTGATGGTGTAAATTAGCCTGTGATTGTCGTTGGTTAGGTATTTGTTGATAAGGTTGTTGATGGTGGTTTGGTAGAAATAGCTGTGATGGTGGTTGATTTTGGCTAGTATTGATCCGTTGATTTGAATGGTTATTTAAATGAGGTTGTTGTATGAAAGATCCATTGCCATTGTCCATTCTATTATTGGAATTATCCGCAATCGTGCTATTTAAATGAGAATCTAATGAATTTCGTATAGCTTGTGGAATCATCACCGCTAAACTTTGTTCGATAGATCTCATTATTTGCGCCTGAACAGCTCCAACTGATGCATCTACATAATTGCGCAAATTAGCTCCGACGTCATTATCCGTGGCCTCTTGATCTGCTCGTTCGTTCACCGTAGGAAGCCTTTGTTCCTGTCTAGACATTCTCGAGAACTCTCTTCTTATTTCTTGTGCAGCAATGCTGTTGTATTCAGGGGTAGAAATATGGTTAGATGTCTCTGGGGAAGAAGTAGTTCGTGGCCCAAGTTCTCGGGGAAGTCTCAACGACATAAGAGGATTTATACCGTTTTGCGAAATGACAGTCCTGTTCAAGTCAGATATTGAATTCGAATTTGAATTCTGAGTATTACTCGTAGAGTAGTTGTTAACATGGTCCATCAAGTGTGCCAATTCCTGAGCTAAACTAGTGTTTCTAGCCGTGATATTATTTGTCGAATTCAAGTTTGTGGGCGCGATATTATTTAATCCCTGAGCTAAACGATTATTTCTAGCCGCAATACGATTTGATGATCGAGATGGTGCTCTATTGGTATTCATGATGAATTTTCAAAATTTTTTTGTATTATGCCCTTGATAAAACTAATTCAATTGGTAATAATTCAAATGAATAGATTTTTTTATGTATAGCAGAGTTTTGTATAAATGTTATTAAGCAAATTAATATTTTGATATGGATATTCGTTTAGATGAAAAGACGTAAAACAAAGTATATAAATTTGATTGTTGTTATATATGGTGTGAAATAATGGAAAAACATATAACATGTAGTATTAGTAAATTAGTTTTTTTTTTTTTTTTTGTATATAATATTTAGTACATATAGATGATAGTGTTTTAGTTGTTTTGTCAAGTTTAATTGCAAAATTATTAATAAATTTTGTTAGTTTCGTTTCAGGTTATTACTGGCTGAATTCTGTAAGCAGTTATTGGTTGAGATAGATTGGTAGGCCGAAATTTAATACAATTCTATCACATGCCCATAGCAATTAAGTCTTTCTAACTATTATTAGAAATTTTTATTTATAAGCAAACAAATTGTAATTAATATTATCTTTCCTGTTTCAATAAAAAAACATAAAGTAAATTCAGTCGAATTTAAAAACGAGGTGTTTCTTTCTTTTTAAATGGCGAGGTTTTTACTTCAAAAGATGTAAAAGGTTCCAAATATATGGGTGGAATAATTAAAATTGTTCAACAAATTCTTAGTCCATATTTAATATTTATAGAAACGAATAAATATAAAGCTATGTAGCTCAAACAAATTATGATTTCTTATAATATTCAAATATGATTAAAAACTTTTTTTTTTTTTGATTCGCTCAATATTCGAAAATACTTGAGAATCGTTACGACACAGCATGGTACTAGCAGCGTACCTTCCGGGATACCGTTCCGAAGATATGTTCTCATATAGTGCGTTTGGTTATTGATATTCTACATTCTGAGATGGATGATTTTGATGGTTGCCAAAATTGATTGACAGAGCTGGGATACCTGATGTGCATACATACATGAAAGCAAAACATAATATCTCAGATGTCAAGACATCAAATCAGCTCCATGTTGCCGGGCGCCAAATTTGTAATGCCTCTGTGTGTATTTGCGGAAATGGTACTATTGTCATAGGCTGCGGCTTAGCTCACCGGACGGGCAGGTTCTTCTTCCGCTGAGGACATACAAATTACTTTTAGTACCATATAAATTCAAAATTCAAAAATATAACTGCCACTCTAAGTGAAAACAACCAAATAATGATATGTAGATGAATCGGGATTGGATGCCTTTTTTCCTTTTGACCGTTACGATATTTTTTTAAATTCAATCGTCTGTTTAAATTTCGGCCAACGACTGAGACCAAGGTGATATTGTCTCGAATGGCTGCCCACCCCGTATGACTTCACAGTCATCCTTGGTATTTTCCATGCCATATTTATGAAAATACCCCAAACATGAATTAGTCTATCTCTAACCCACTGTTACATTTTCAGCCTTTTAGTATTTATACTAAACACATGTTGATTTCTCTACTTTTCACATTAATACAATTTTTATTAAATCAGTATAAGTATTTATAATGAAATATAAACAAATTAATAATTATAACATCTTTTATTTTTAATTACATAAATAATATTAGTTTATTTTTGAATAGTTTTTCATATAATTTAACAATATTCAAACATTTTACATTATTAATATTAATGTAATTGTTTAAAATTTTTGTTTAAATATATGAATGGATATATATTTATTGTTACTATTTATCGTTTTTATTATTTTGTTGACTATTTATTTTTGAGATTTACTTTAAAAAGAATTCTGTTATAAAGATGACTTTATTAAATTTGCCAAAAATCATATTTATAAACAATTTAGAATGAAAATTATGGATTTTAAATTGGTTTATTAATTGTGTTAAATTATTTTTTTTTTTTTTAAATAGCAACAAATAATTTTATGTGTTTTGTTCAATAGAGTATTCAATGATCGATTATTGTTTTAATATTTTTAATTTAGGCCTAAAAGAATCATATTTATTATACACAATTTTAGACAATTTTACATTGAGATTTTTTTATATATATATATATATATATATATATTTTTTTTAATTAGACAAAAAAAAATTAATCTTATAACATATTTTATATCTATATCTATATTTTTTTGTTTTTGATTTTGTAAATTTCATGTATAGTTGTATATTTTAACCAAATGTTTTATTTGACAAATTGTATACATATTTTTTTTGCATGACTCATATATAAAAAAAAATATTTTAAAGTAATTTAAAATAGAATAGTAGTTTAGTAAATCTTTCCTTTTTTTGTTTAGAATTTCAGTATATCCTTCATGTATATAGTAGTTTTAATTTTAGTATATAGTTTTAGTTATTCTTTTTTTGGTATCTCAGTTGTGATTTTTAAAATATACGATTATTAAGTGGTAAGTACTTCTTTTTCTTTTTAAACAGCACAGACAACAAATATGTTGTAGTGCTTTCAATATATGGAAACAATTATGGCCGCGTCTGTCTCCAAGAATTTCCATATATGAGAGCACTACGAAGTTAATGGAACAATAGGACACAGGACTAAAGTTGTTTGATTTTTTTTTTTGTTCAGCCTTAAAATATGTTAGTTTTCTTTACCTTATTTTTCTTTCATACAATTTAACAGCATTTATCACAAAACCTGCATGTATCAAAAAAGCTTCTGTTATTTCCAAGCTCAATTTACCAGTGGAGCTTTCGAGCGACTTGCCAGCCATCTAATTCTGAAATCTGCCTCCACGTGTTTTCGTCACTTCAACACGTGGGGTACATGCTGGTGTGAAGATGGCGTGGTTTCCTATTCATTTGTCCTATTCGAATAAAATAAACGAATTATCAACCTAAGATGAAACTACAGACAAAGTTATGAAAATACAACCCTTAAATGCTGAGATCGTAGTGAAATTATATTTTCTCTAAAATTCTATATAATTTTTATCGGATTTCACTCCTTGTAATTTTTGAAATCCCATAGAAAATATATTTGGGGAGATGCCCCAAACGATTTGCCACATGTATTTAACCAATTTGATGCAATATCCATCAACACTTATTAATGTACAAAAAAACGTAGACTATTAATCGATTTTGTAAACTTATCTGTGTTATTTATACCACATCTTCTGTCAATAGTCAAATATACACAAAATTAGTTAATTATTACAAATCATTTTAGTATCACCATTGGTTTAATTCATGTAACAATTTCCCATACGATCTCTACACATTTACGTCTGCTACATTTCCCGTGGAATGTCAAAAATATAGTTAATTTATTTCCTAAATTATTTAATAAATAACTATTTTATATTTACCTTTATATTATATCAAAAAAAAAATTCAAAAGACTTTTCCATATAAAAAATGTGGAGACTCAATTTGAACTTTTTGCAGACACTATTTGTTAATATAAGATGTCGCTACTCAAAAGCACGTTTTATGAATGACACATGTATGAATTGGCCCAAGCTCCCCCTTCCAAAGCTCACCTTTCGGTAGTCCGGAGGCTTAACATGTTATCGCCGTCACACAACAGCTGACATTGAACAGCCCGACACCATGCGATTTATCGTTCAATGGAAAAATACACATTTGTCGTTAACTGGCAATAAAAAATGTAGCGAGAACACAGAATGAATAGCAAATTAAACGTTCGAAAATGGGCAGATGTCACAATTGTTCTCCGAAGTTTTCCCTCAAAATGGCCATAGAATCGCGAGCTGTGTGGCATGTAGCGCCATCTTGTTGAAACCACATGTCAACCAAGTTCAGTTCTTCCATTTTTGGCAACAAAAAGTTTGTTAGCATCGAACGATAGCGATCGCCATTCACCGTAACGTTGCGTCCAACAGCATCTTTGAAAAAATACGGTCCAATGATTCCACCAGCGTACAAACCACACCAAACAGTGCATTTTTCGGGATGCATGGGCAGTTCTTGAACGGCTTCTGGTTGCTCTTCACTCCAAATGCGGCAATTTTGCTTATTTACGTAGCCATTCAACCAGAAATGAGCCTCATCGCTGAACAAAATTTGTCGATAAAAAAGCGGATTTTCTGCCAACTTTTCTAGGGCCCATTCACTGAAAATTCGACGTTGTGGCTCGTTAGTAAGTCTATTCATGATGAAATGTCAAAGCATACTGAGCATCTTTCTCTTTGACACCATGTCTGAAATCCCACGTGATCTGTCAAATACTAATGCATGAAAATCCTAACCTCAAAAGAATCACCCTTTAATTGCTTGTTCCGGAAATCGCGCCAAAGCGTATGGAGTTGAAAATCGCAAAATTTCAATTCCAAAATGTGTCAGCTGTTAAAATCAGCAAAACATTTTAGTCCAGCATTTTTTTTTTTTTTTTTGAAAAAGAACACAATAAATGAATCTGTAAGTTACAAGGAATGGCTTTTAGAATGCAATTGCCTATTTCGAAATACATCGACTCCACAAAATTAGCGAAAAGTAGCAAAATTTCAAAATAATTATGGCGCCACGCTATTCAGTGTTGCATTGAGTTTCATTCTCACCAGTTTCTAAATAAAATCGTAATATTTGCAACACGATATTCGAATCTTCCCTTCAGTAGATTGAGTCAAATGGGGTCGCTCCAAAATATGCGCAATTATTACTTTACTAGTACATTATTTCGATATTTTATGTATTTGATTTACTGCCAAGATATATAGCAATTTATTGTTAAGCATGTTTTATACAAGCTTTATAATATCTTTGAAAAATTGATTAATTTATTTTGAATTCGCAGAGGTCTCATCGATTTGAAATCGGAAATTTTTTGCGATTTGCGATGACCGGAACAAGTCTAATTGGAGAAATCGCAAATTTTTTGAGATTGCCATTATGGGAACAGGCCTGTATGTGATTTCAACGCAATGTGGAAAGGCGTTCAGACTCGGCTACAAAAAGGAGATCCCTTGTTATTAAGCTAAACATATAATTGGACAGCACTCAGTGATAAGAGATATGTTCACCACGTGGAATCACATTGGACAGAAATATCGGGAAATACCTAACCTAACACATGAAAAATTCTCACATTGTCTATTGGGATGATATTTTTATTGATCCTAAAATTATGTAATTAAAAAACAATTAGATGAAAACAATGAAATTTTGATTTCTAATATAGAGTAAATGATTTGTTTGTTTTTCATAATGCTAAAAATAGTAAAGACATTTAATCCGAAAAAGTAAATCCGAATAAAACATTATTGTAAAATGAGTATACAAAACATGATTTCAGTAATAATAATATACATAACAATCGCTAATAATATTTATACAATTTTGAGCAAAGAGGTAAGGAGTAAGGAACAGGAAGTTATTTTTTCATTTTTATTCAACTTGTTTCTTTTCCTAGGCATTTTGTTATTCACCCGTTTTTATGAATTCTTCATGGACCGACAATCGCCCTGATTTCAGTGTAAATATGACCTTCCAAGAACAAGGTACTATCTTCTCCGAAGCGACAGTGAGAAGAGAAATAGCTTTCCCTGTATCGAAGTTAACAGTTGTTCAAAAAGAGTTCGGTAGCATGCCTTCTACTATTTATAACGTCTCGGCACGCCTTTGTGATATCAGCTCTTTTTTTAATAAGGTGCCTGTGATTAAACAGGCCTTTCTTTCCGCAACCAAACAGAGCAACTTGTCTTTTAATTGTCCATTAAAACCAGGATTCTATGTCATGGGGAATATGCGCATTGGCAATCGAAATCCAATTTTATCATTTATGAATCGTCCCAGAGTAGTTTTTACAATAGCTGGGGGATTGTACGAAGAGTTAAAAAATAAGACACTCTTACCACTGACAACGTATAAGTTCGCAATGAAGGTGGTAAAGAAACCCTGCTAGAACCAAATGCGTACTACACATGAAGTAGCCCTTATTGGCAAATTTTAATAATAAATTTATATAAAATATACCACATTGAATAAACCACAATTTATTTGAGCTGCATAATTCGCCTTTGATATTACAAAATTATTTTTGTGTTTTGGGGGATTTTGTATAGATTGCGAGTTAACCCAGAAGAATTCATTGGAATTCAATCAAAATTCAAACACTTCCCTTGTTATTGCCGTAACAGCCAATTTCTCATATTCAGGACGGTACTCTGTTCGGTTTTCGCGTTGAAACTCCATACAAAACCAAAAAATGCGAAAAACTAGCGAAATTTTTTCCATTTGTGATACTTTGTTTTTTTTCGAGTTGAAAAACTGACGTAAATCGATCAGTCAGTATTTGCATAACATGGCGCCATTTGCAATGTGAATTAAGAAATAATTTATTTATTAAACTAATTTTTGTGAATTTATAATGCAAAAGTGGATCGGATTATTATTTAAAAATGTAATCTGATCGATTGATAAAACAAAGTATAACATGGAGTTGTAAAGGGTGATTCTTTTGAGGTTAGGATTTTCATGCATTAGTATTTGACAGATCACGTGGGATTTCAGACATGGTGTCAAAGAGAAAGATGCTCAGTATGCTTTGACATTTCATCATGAATAGACTTACTAACGAGCAACGCTTGCAAATCATTGAATTTTATTACCAAAATCAGTGTTCGGTTCGAAATGTGTTTCGCGGTTTACGTCCGATTTATGGTCTACATAATCGACCAAGTGAGCAAACAATTAATGCGATTGTGACCAAGTTTCGCACTCAGTTTACTTTATTGGACATTAAACCAACCACACGAATGCGTACAGTGCGTACAGAAGAGAATATTGCGTCTGTTTCTGAGAGTGTTGCTGAAGACCGTGAAATGTCGATTCGTCGCCGTTCGCAGCAATTGGGTTTGTGTTATTCGACCACATGGAAGATTTTACGCAAAGATCTTGGTGTAAAACCGTATAAAATACAGCTCGTGCAAGAACTGAAGCCGAACGATCTGCCACAACGTCGAATTTTCAGTGAATGGGCCCTAGAAAAGTTGGCAGAAAATCCGCTTTTTTATCGACAAATTTTGTTCAGCGATGAGGCTCATTTCTGGTTGAATGGCTACGTAAATAAGCAAAATTGCCGCATTTGGAGTGAAGAGCAACCAGAAGCCGTTCAAGAACTGCCCATGCATCCCGAAAAATGCACTGTTTGGTGTGGTTTGTACGCTGGTGGAATCATTGGACCGTATTTTTTCAAAGATGCTGTTGGACGCAACGTTACGGTGAATGGCGATCGCTATCGTTCGATGCTAACAAACTTTTTGTTGCCAAAAATGGAAGAACTGAACTTGGTTGACATGTGGTTTCAACAAGATGGCGCTACATGCGACACAGCTCGCGATTCTATGGCCATTTTGAGGGAAAACTTCGGAGAACAATTCATCTCAAGAAATGGACCGGTAAGTTGGCCACCAAGATCATGCGATTTGACGCCTTTATACTATTTTTTGTGGGGCTACGTCAAGTCTAAAGTCTACAGAAATAAGCCAGCAACTATTCCAGCTTTGGAAGACAACATTTCCGAAGAAATTCGGGCTATTCCGGCCGAAATGCTCGAAAAAGTTGCCCAAAATTGGAATTGCCCGAATGGACCACCTAAGACGCAGCCGCGGTCAACATTTAAATGAAATTATCTTCAAAAAGTAAATGTCATGGACCAATCTAACGTTTCAAATAAAGAACCGATGAGATTTTGCAAATTTTATGCGTTTTTTTAAAAAAAAAAGTTATCAAGCTCTTAACAAATCACCCTTTATTTCCGTAATAAACTAACAACTAACATCTAGCCGCTCGTCACTATATTATAAAGGGTGATTCTTTTGAGGTTAGGATTTTCATGCATTAGTATTTGACAGATCACGTGGGATTTCAGACATGGTGTCAAAGAGAAAGATGCTCAGTATGCTTTGACATTTCATCATGAATAGACTTACTAACGCGCAACGCTTGCAAATCATTGAATTTTATTACCAAAATCAGTGGCAGAAAATCCGCTTTTTTATCGACAAATTTTGTTCAGCGATGAGGCTCATTTCTGGTTGAATGGCTACGTAAATAAGCAAAATTGCCGCATTTGGAGTGAAGAGCAACCAGAAGCCGTTCAAGAACTGCCCATGCATCCCGAAAAATGCACTGTTTGGTGTGGTTTGTACGCTGGTGGAATCATTGGACCGTATTTTTTCAAAGATGCTGTTGGACGCAACGTTACGGTGAATGGCGATCGCTATCGTTCGATGCTAACAAACTTTTTGTTGCCAAAAATGGAAGAACTGAACTTGGTTGACATGTGGTTTCAACAAGATGGCGTTACATGCCACACAGCTCGCGATTCTATGGCCATTTTGAGGGAAAACTTCGGAGAACAATTCATCTCAAGAAATGGACCGGTAAGTTGGCCACCAAGATCATGCGATTTGACGCCTTTATACTATTTTTTGTGGGGCTACGTCAAGTCTAAAGTCTACAGAAATAAGCCAGCAACTATTCCAGCTTTGGAAGACAACATTTCCGAAGAAATTCGGGCTATTCCGGCCGAAATGCTCGAAAAAGTTGCCCAAAATTGGAATTGCCCGAATGGACCACCTAAGACGCAGCCGCGGTCAACATTTAAATGAAATTATCTTCAAAAAGTAAATGTCATGGACCAATCTAACGTTTCAAATAAAGAACCGATGAGATTTTGCAAATTTTATGCGTTTTTTTAAAAAAAAAAGTTATCAAGCTCTTAACAAATCACCCTTTATTTCCGTAATAAACTAACAACTAACATCTAGCCGCTCGTCACTATATTATAAAGGGTGATTCTTTTGAGGTTAGGATTTTCATGCATTAGTATTTGACAGATCACGTGGGATTTCAGACATGGTGTCAAAGAGAAAGATGCTCAGTATGCTTTGACATTTCATTATGAATAGACTTACTAACGCGCAACGCTTGCAAATCATTGAATTTTATTACCAAAATCAGTGGCAGAAAATCCGCTTTTTTATCGACAAATTTTGTTCAGCGATGAGGCTCATTTCTGGTTGAATGGCTACGTAAATAAGCAAAATTGCCGCATTTGGAGTGAAGAGCAACCAGAAGCCGTTCAAGAACTGCCCATGCATCCCGAAAAATGCACTGTTTGGTGTGGTTTGTACGCTGGTGGAATCATTGGACCGTATTTTTTCAAAGATGCTGTTGGACGCAACGTTACGGTGAATGGCGATCGCTATCGTTCGATGCTAACAAACTTTTTGTTGCCAAAAATGGAAGAACTGAACTTGGTTGACATGTGGTTTCAACAAGATGGCGTTACATGCCACACAGCTCGCGATTCTATGGCCATTTTGAGGGAAAACTTCGGAGAACAATTCATCTCAAGAAATGGACCGGTAAGTTGGCCACCAAGATCATGCGATTTGACGCCTTTAGACTATTTTTTGTGGGGCTACGTCAAGTCTAAAGTCTACAGAAATAAGCCAGCAACTATTCCAGCTTTGGAAGACAACATTTCCGAAGAAATTCGGGCTATTCCGGCCGAAATGCTCGAAAAAGTTGCCCAAAATTGGACTTTCCGAATGGACCACCTAAGACGCAGCCGCGGTCAACATTTAAATGAAATTATCTTCAAAAAGTAAATGTCATGGACCAATCTAACGTTTCAAATAAAGAACCGATGAGATTTTGCAAATTTTATGCGTTTTTTTTTTAAAAAAAGTTATCAAGCTCTTAACAAATCACCCTTTAGAATATAAATAATGTATAAAGGCCGGTACTCTGTTCGGTTTTCGCGTTGAAACTCCATACAAAACCAAAAAATGCGAAAAATTTGCGAAATTTTTTCCATTTGTGATACTTCGTTTTTTCGTGTTGAAAAACTGACGTTTATAGCACGGCGCCATTTGCAATGTGAATTAAGAAATAATTTATTTATTAAAAACTATTTGTGCGGGTTTATAAATCAAACACGGACCATATTTTTGTTCCGAAACTATACAAAGGATCAAAGGAATAGCAGATCAATTGCCCAAGGAAAAATAAAATGTTATTTTGTAAAAACAAGCAACAACCACCAACTTAATCCAATATCGCTCCCTGTAAAATAGCGCTCCAAGCTACCTAAAAAAACGCCACTTTCTATGTGCGAAATAATGGTTTCCATAAAAATTTTTCGCAAGAATGAACATAGTACCGGCCTTAAAATTGCAAAATGCTTTTTTGGGCAATACCTATTAATGTATCGCTGTTTTATGCTATTTTGCATGGCTGAACAAGAAGGTTAAATCATGGGCCCATATGATTACAATTTTTTTATTTCGACAAAATTTTAAGATGTCAAAATCATATGTTTATGGTGATTGCAGCTCTCCAAATGACACTGCATAGCAAATGCATCTCAAACAAACTCGCGCATTCATAGCTGGAGAATTGTTCAAAGATGACTTGAGGATCTTGATAACATATTCCAGACCCAAAATACCACGCACATCAGTTTTTAAACTGCATCATAAACTGTTTTTGTTAATAGATGGCAAAGATCCATTTGACTGACTTCCATTCTTAACTTTGGTGGGTATTATAGTCTTATTTGTCTCATATCGGCGTTCCTCGGATGAATTATCCACTTCACAATTACTCATAGGTGACGCAATTAAATTTGAACCTTTATTTTTCTCTGGATTTTAATTATTTTTTCAGGACAATTGAAAGAATAAATAATTGCCACTTTTACCAATGCCATACGATTCTTTTATCAGCTGATTTTGACTTCTTAAAATTGTAAACAACATATTGAAATTTGTTGTTTTTGTTATCGTGATTCAACCTCCTTATTCAGCCATGCTATTTTGTATATCATTATATGCCAATGCGTATAAAATGGGCGATCTTTTCTTATAAAAACCCTATTTTTATACCATTTTTCAAAATACTAATCCAAATAAGAGAACTGCAGAAATAGACGTACAAAAATCATTCCTACGAATATTATGTAAATTTAACGTCATCTTAAACTTCCTTTTGTTACTTTAAGGCCGGTACTATGTTCATTCTTGCGAAAAATTTTTATGGAAACCATTATTTCGCACATAGAAAGCGGCGTTTTTTTAGGTAGCTTGGAGCGCTATTTTACACGGAACGTATTGGATTAAGTTGGTGGTTGTTGCTTGTTTTTACAAAATAACATTTTATTTTTCCTTGGGCAATTGATCTGCTATTCCTTTGATCCTTTGTATAGTTTCGGAACAAAAATATGGTCCGTGTTTGATTTATAAACCCGCACAAATAGATTTTAATAAATAAATTATTTCTTAATTCACATTGCAAATGGCGCCGTGCTATAAACGTCAGTTTTTCAACACGAAAAAACAAAGTATCACAAATGGAAAAAATTTCGCAAATTTTTCGCATTTTTTGGTTTTGTATGGAGTTTCAACGCGAAAACCGAACAGAGTACCGGCCTTTAATGAAAAATGCGTCGAAAATTAGCTCGAGAAATTAAATAGATGAATTCCATTAGATTAGTGATGTGTTTTGAATAACAATAGACTTTATATTCGAATACAATCCGGTTCGATTAATACTAATATTGATACTAACATATTAATTATAAAATGATTGTATATTGTGTGTAATGCATTCTGTATAAATTAATTTAGCCTGGAAAATTATGTTTCGCCACAAAATCATTAAAATGTTGAGACTTTATTTTTATTAAGATCAACCGGTTATAATTCGATCTTCATCACTACGATGAAAATGACAAGATGTAACGACATGTGTTGCCACCTGATCACTAAAAACGCATGATAACTATAATAGTGTTATTAATGATTAATGAATACCCATTTTTATATAAGGCTTATAGAATAAAAAGAGCGTGATAGCTATCACTGGTTTATGCGCTTTACAGACTATCAGTTATTCCGGACGGAATGTCGGTGTTTATAAAGAATCTTTCAGTGTGTCGGATCGATACGACTTGTCGGCGATGACTAAATAATCGGTAAATGTGTTATCGATCCCATAAACATGCAGCAGTATCGATTATACCTTCGGACTTAACTTATAATGTGCACAATATATGGGATATGTTCGACACGAGCACTGTCGTCCGGAATAACTGATAGTCTGTAAAGCGCATTAGAGTGCGCGTTAATGATTTTTTATGAATAAGGCCGTTAATGTATGAAATGCTCCAATTAGTAATAAATATTTAATGCTGCGATTATTTATGACACTGTACCACTTTGAATTTCATGTTTTTCGACAAATTAGTCACAATAAATTGCTATTCAAGGCATATTAATTAAAGGTAAAGTCACGAACAAGCGTGTGTACCCCCCCATGATATTAATAATGTCAAACTAAAATGGCAGATCACTCAAGTTTTGTTTGTATGTGTAGTGTTGTTGTGTTTGTGCATGTGTAGTGTTGTTGTATTGTTGAATGCATATATAAAACATCAACATTGTTGAATACTAAACGTAAACAAAGCCTTTGACAAGATGAATGTCGATATTAGTCACCTGATTGCATGACTTTACCTCTTTAATATGCCTTGATTGCTATTGTGAATCGATGAAGCGTCCCTTTATCAAAATAAAATCTGGCAACATCGGCGCGACTTGCACTGATGAGATGTTCTGGATAGAACACCAGTGCAACGATGTTCTGGATAGCTCATACAAATGTTGCATCCAGTGCAAAAAGAAAACAACCCTACCCACCCGACCAAAGTGCCGAGAAATGGCGAAGATTCGCTAAAGCGAACATTTTTCGAAATAAATTAACGCGCACATTATTCGAAAAAAGTTCGATAATGGAAAAATTTCGAACGTTCGTTGTTTCGAAGTAAAGGTAAGTACTATGTTCGCTTTTCGCGTTGAAATTTTCGCGGTTACTTTATTAAAACAGTTCAATATAAAGCAGATAAATTAACTAAATTGATGTGCAATTTCTTGTTCCTCTAGATTTCGGCTAGACTTTACAAAAATATGTCTGTTTTCATTTATAATTTTGATTATTTCAGGAAAAGTAATCGCGAAAATAAAGTGATTTTCAACTCGAAAACCGAACATAGTACACACCTTAATAACGAATATTTTTCGGCTTAAGGTGAGTATTAAGTTCAAGTTTAGCCGCTAAAATCGCCATTTTTTCACGATAACTTTTCTTTAATAATACTTTTTAAGGAATAGAAACTTTGTGTAAACTTGCTTTGGGCTATTCCCCTTCAAGTTATAGTAAAATCTACAACAAATATGTATAATTTTATTCCTTTTTTTATTGATTTAGTTTTCACTTTAGTGAAAAAACTCGAACTTAATACCCACCTTTATTTGTTAGTGTTCCGCCATGTTTGTTTTTGACAAAGACAGAGATCAAAAAGTCATTTCAGTTTAAGAAATTGTTAAGTGCGGGTGAAGTGTCTTAGCGAATCTAAAAGAGGTAAGTAATTTATTTATATATCTTTTAAAAAAAATACCAA